>NW_024962264.1:9047008-9687224 GCF_019238085.1 Lagopus leucura
GGGCCCACCCACGGGAGCTCAGGTGCAGGCAATGTTCTTTAGCGAGCTCAATGGGCGGCGCTCGGGTGCCCCCCCCCCACTTTCAAGAAAAAGCAAGAGAGGTTCATTTCTTGCAGTAGGAAAGTAAAATCCAACTCCCACTCCAAATCCAGTTCCACCCGACGGTGACGTTCCCATAGTTTACCTTTCCGCAACACAAAGGTGTGAGTAACTAAGTAACAAAATAACTATCCAGTCGAACCCTATCCACGGAGCTCCGAAGCGGTGCTCTTAGCGCCGACAACATTGAAGTCGCTACAGAACAGTTGCGGTGCTCTGCGTTCTGACGGTGGAAATAACCCAAGCGCGTACACAGAACGCTGGGTGAACGGCAACAAAGTTGCAATAGCCTCGCGAAGTGAGGCCTCGTTAAAGCTCTTGCAAAAGCAAAAGCTCCCTCGCCAGCAGCAAGTAACCGCTGGAAATTACCAGTTTCGGGGTAGCGTGAGGGAAAGAGGAGAGACAGCAGAGCCACAACATCGTGGGCTGCGGTGAGAGAGGGCTTGCTCAAAAGCAACGGCCTGAGCACATGAACAAGGGGAAAAAAAAAACCTACTTACCTTCAAAAAGCCTTATTAGGCAGAGACCACAAGAGAAATGCTCTCTCCTCCTCTGCCGGCCCTGAAATGAGGACGGGAAGGGGTGCACCCTAGCTCCGCCCCTTGTGCTCGCTAAAGAACATTGCCTGCACCTGAGCTCCCGTGGGTGGGCCCTGCTTTGCCCCCAGGTGCTCAATCACTGCTTCGGGCCCTGACTCGGCCCTTCTGCTTCATTAGCATTCAGAAGGCGTTGCTTCCTAATTATGTCATTGCCCTTGTCAGGTGATCCATGTAATTACAATTACAATGAGATCATTGCAATGTTAATCCAACATCGCGATTACAATGAGAGCCACTAAAAACAAAACAAACAAACAATAAAAGGATCTAAATCCATTTCCATCAGAAAACCTGGCTGCAGTTACAGAGGAAGAAAACACTTCTGAATCTATACTAAACGTACAGCCATGGAAAGTTACAAATGTAATCGAAAAAAAGCATAATTACACCTACACGCAGGAATCGAGAGCGCTGCTCGACTGACAGAATGCCCAGGCGCAAAACACTCATTTGGAACGCAGTCACCGCCCTTAGCTATGCGCCAACGCCGCAAAAGACAAGGCGCCCCTTTCGGAGCGACCCTCGTACCCGGCGTCACATAGAGACACCTGTTCCTTTAGAATTGGAAGGTCACAATCCCGCCAGTGCCATTTCATCCAACGTGTGTTCATCCCATTAACGGATGCTTTCGTTAGTTTCTGCATCTCAGCGACAGCCTCGAGAACCCAGCTCTAAAAAACCTCTGCTCACCCTTTAACAGACTTACACATATTTTAGCGACCTAATCGAAGCAAAGGAACAACAGAGTATGATTTAGGTAACTGTTAGACAACTAGAGAACCATCCGGAGAGCGGCTACTCCGTCCTTGCACAACCTCCTTTTGAACAATTTTCTCCAAGAACACATTCCTTACATTCAGTTTCTTAACAAATTAAATACATTATTATACACAAACTTTGCCGATGACCTAAACTGAAAATTTGTTTCATGCAGTGAAAAGGGGAAAGGAGAAAAATTAGGAAAGGGAAAAGGGCGAAGGAAAAAAAAACACCGTCTACCACGCCTGCCCCCTCCACCAACTGCTGCGATGCTCAAGTACTCACTGGATTTCAGGGAGTTGAGGAAAACCGTATCTGACAGGACCCAAAAGCGCAGGGCTCCTCTCGCTCCTCCCGTCTGCTCGTCATAAGCCTCCTTTCCTTACAAAATCTTCGCATTAGGTCCTGCTGTAAGGCAACTTCGTAGCTCTGTGAAGCATGCCCGTACGGTTCAGTGCTAAAAGAAGCCACCTGCTTCCGTGTTTGAGTGTGAAAGCAGTACGTCTGCTGCCGGTTCTGCACTTCGAAAGCACTGTTTCTTTCTGGCTTTCAGCGGCAGATATATTTACAGCGACACATTGTAACAAGGACAAGCACGGCCTCTCTCACACTTTATGAGCTCTTTTTCAGAAAATTTTGCTCCCTTTGAGATGCCAATGACCTTCCCCCCCCAAACCCCCCGCAGAGAACTGTCACACTGACCTATCTGTGCACACGCAGAATGGAATTGTAAACGGCAAGAGCGTGGAGAGTCTCTCTGATAGCAGCCTGTATTTTTTTAAGGGAGCTGGGGGTGTTGGTTGATGCTCGGCTGAACATGAGCCGACAGTGTGCCCAGGTGGCCAAGAGGGCCAACGGCATCCTGGCCTGCATTAGAAATAGTGTGGCCAGCAGGAGCAGGGAGGTGATCGTCCCCCTGTACTCAGCACTGGTGAGGCCGCACCTCGAGTGCTGTGTTCAGTTTTGGGCCCCTCACTGCAAGAAAGATATTGAGGCCCTGGCACGTGTTCAAAGGAGGGCAACTAAACTGGTGAGGGGTCTGGAGCACGAGTCTTATGAGGAGCGGCTGAGGGAGCTGGGATTGGTTAGTCTGGAGGAGTCTCAGGGGAGAACTCATTGCACTCTACAACTTCCTGAAAGGAGGCTGTGGTGTTAAAAGGTCTGGCCTCTTGTCCCAGGCTAATAGTAGAATCCGAGGAAACGGGCAGAAGTTATACCAGAGGAGGTTTAGCTTGGACATGAGGAGAAACTTTTTCTCTCAGAGGGTGGTCAGGCACTGGAATGGCTGCCCAGGGAGGTGGTGGAGTCACCGGCCCTGGTAGTGCTCAAGAGGCGCCTGGATGAGGAGCTACAAGAGATGGTTTAGTAATAGGAATGGGAGGGTGGTTGGACTAGATGATCTTGCAGATCGTTTCCAACCTTGCGATTCTGTGATTCTGTGATTCTGTGATTCAGTGAACTGCTGTAGCAGAGCCAGTGAGACCAAGCAACAACTTGGGTAAGCACCTTCATCGATGATCCAGATAAGCACTTCTGCTATACACCCGGCCAACCCATTTTTCTCTACGAAACGAGAACTGTCCATGCCCAGAGTCACTTCCCGCACAGAACGCATTATCACACTGGAACGGGCAACTCTGCGGCCCTTGCGGCGCGGCAGATTTGTCCTCTGGCTTCTCCTGCACTTTCCCATCAGCACGCCCGCTGCTGCGGCCCCGACAGGGCCGAGAAATAAAGGAAACTGTCCTTACTGTCAGGCATTGCTATGACAAGGTGGGAAGGGAAGTGAGAAAAGCCCCAAGAAGCAGTTATCATATACATATCCCAACCTGCTCACAACCACAGTCTCCTGAGGAGCTCTTCTGTGGAGCTCCTTCTCTGTATTTCCATGTAGGAAACGGCTGCGGCACATACTCCACACTCAGTGGAATGTTAACTCACAGAAACCGGTTCCTTAATTAATGTTACATTACAATGTCTGATCAGTGAACGGCCTGCCAAGTAGCAAAAGTCTGGCCAAGTTCGTCGCTCCTGGAGGTGCTGGGAACAGTGCCTGCATGCTGAATAGTGTCCTCCAGCTGCCACCGGGGAACGCTGGGGGTGAGGGAGCTGCTGCCGGGCTTTGGGGGAACGTGATGCGCGTGTGGAGCACCTACTGCATATAGCGCTGGAAGCTGGAAGCACGAATACATTTTCTGCACTGCTACCCAGTGATAGAAACTGGCAGGGAACGGAGGTACAGTTTCCACCGATTTCCACAACGCAGGTGTTTCCTTGCTCAAAACTCTCCTTCTGTAAAAGGACATGTTGCATCGTGCAGCCGTAAGGGCTCCAGGGTGCCGGTACCGTGATAGCGGTGCCGCAATCGCACCTCTGACAGGACGGCAAAACCGATTTGCAAAACACAGACAGATGCTGGGAGTTGTGCAGCTGCTGCTGAACCGACCGCGTGTGTTTCTACAGTTTCTAGTTTCTAGTTTCTAGCACGCTCCTCTTCTACACTCCTACTTCAGAATAGACCGATAGGGCGACTCCTTCGAGGAGTCCTCGGTGGGTATCCTTGTCCCCGAGCGTCACTGTCGCTGCTTCCAGGCTGCACGCATCGTTCGGTTCTGTCCTATCTCCCAGTATAAGGCAATGTGACAAAGCAATATCGCTGGTGGGACTGCAGTATCCACCTGGGCACGGAGTGGTGGCTGAGTGGCACCGTTCGACAACAAAACGCTTCCAGCAAGCTGCTCCTTCAAAGGCAAAATCTGTCAGAAGACAGAGAATCAAAGCCGACATGGTATAAAGAATCGGCAATCACACGAACCTCTCAGGGAGCCTTGCTCGCTTTTAATCTACAAGGACAACAGTTTCTGTTAGTCAAAGAGAAAAAACAATTCGTTGCAGGCTGCCAGAAGCATCGGAGGGTGGGAATGCTCTCACGCGCGCTGCTTTGATGCTTGCTACAGTACAACAGACAAGGCACGGCATCACTTTCTGCTTCATGTTGTGGCTTACTATGTTAAAGACAAAGAATGTAAAACAACAGAGTGACAGACAGTCAGGTGGAAGCTCACAGTGGATTCTCACTGACTAATTACCTGCAGAGAGCAGGCCCGGCGACCGAGATTTCGGATGCACCCGAGTGTCAAGGGGAATGTAGCGAGGTGCCAGCTTCTGTAAGCAATCTTCAATATGCAGCTTAGGGTTTAGAACCATAGACTCGTAGAATTGCTCAGTTAGAAAAAGGACCTGAAGGATCATCAAGTCCAACCACAACCATGCTACCCTCACTTTAACAGCCCTCTGCTAAATCCTGTCCCCGAGCACCACAGCCAAACGGTTTGTAAGCACGTGCAGGGATGGTGACTTGACCGCCTCCCTGGGGAGGCCATTCCAGTGCTTAGCAATCCTTTCTGTAAAGAAGCGTTTCCTGACATCCAACCTAAACTTATCCTGGCACAACTCGAAGCCATTTCCCCTCATCCTGTCACCTGTCACCGGTGAGAAGAGACCACCCCGCTCCCACTGTAAGTACCTTTCAGGTATTGGAAGACAGCAATAAGGTCTCCCCTCTGCCTCCTTTTCTCCAAACTAAACAGCCCCAGTTTCATCGAAGCGTCTGGGTTCTTTTCCTAGTATAAGAAAGAAGACTTGGGTCTCTAGCAAAACAAAGTTGGGAACAGCATAACTCCCTCACCTGTTGGGAAAGTGAAAGGCACTCTCCTACCTCTCTCCTTCCTGGAACTACACTGCAAGCATGACTCACCCTTCCAGTAAGGGGGAGGTTAATGGAGTCAGGAGGTGAACCTGCCCGGTCCCGCACGGCCGGAGGTGCCGGGTAACGTGTGCCGTGGGACCGGCAACCTGCTGCACGCTCAAAGCCTGCGGACCTACGTGCTACAGATGCTTCTCGGCCTACCTGGAAGCAAACCCTTCAGTGCAGGTGGGAATCTATGCTCCTCAGAAAACTCAACCGAAAGCTATGGCCCCTCCCAAGGTAGCGCTTAAGCCGAGATCTGTAAAAGAGCTCAGCAGAACACCTCAAATTTTCACTCTCCAAAGGTGAACTAGGTAAGTGACTCCGTATGAGGAGCTGCGCTAACTCAGCCCCTATCAACCTAGCCTTATCCTTCACAAATAAGTTGAATTGGCCCCAGGCACAAAGGCACCCAGAGCTCTGTTTCGACAGAGGCGTCGGACTGGCGCTGCAAGTCTTCCTGTCCTTGACGTGACCTGCCCCGTCCCAGCTGGAGGGCGCCTATTCAGCCAACAGCTGAGCGTGGCGGATCCTTCGCGGACCCTTTGCTACACATGATACAATGAGCATGGGAAGAAGATAAGGGGAATACACCACAATCCGTTTCTTTTAAAAATAAATTGTCTTTAATAATTGAATGTTTACAGCTAGCGCTGCTAGACCAACTGTCAATGATTTCCAGTGAAAGAAGATACAAATTAAGTACAAAAGCCAGATAAAAAAGCTCACGCTTCGCAAAGGCAGTGAGCTATTGCAGCTACACGGAGTCTGAACGTCCCCAAATATCTGCAGGTCCCTCCATTTGCGGTGGGATCTTTGTCGGGCCTTCGACGGCTTCTCTCCTTCTGTGTGCATTTTTTAAAAGGCCCAGGAAAAGCGCATAAAGATTTCAAATGGAAAAACTCCTTTCATCCATCTCACTGTACGTCTCGACGAGCACCTTTAGATCAGTCCGTCACTTTCTCAAGCCATTCTGATGTACGGCGGAGGCTTGGATGCATCTTCCTCCGTGTCACAGTCCTGCGCTGGAAACCGAGTCGGGAAGTTAAGAATGCCATCCCCAGCACCTGCGTGGGGAAGGGAGAGGAAACTGTTAGGCGTCGTAGCCCTTCGCACAAACTCCAGGGTCCCTGCTCAGAATATTTTGCTTATGGGGATTTGCGGCGCATTCAGGACCTTCCTTCCGTAACCCCAGCGAACGCCCAAATACGTAGATCAGAAGAGTTACTCACTCTGTACGGCGCAAACCATTTCCACGGCCTGAGTCTGGTCGTCACAAGGCTGCAACCATTCCTACGAAGGAGAGAACCCCATCACAAACCTCATCATGCGAGCTGGTAAGTAAGAACTGGGAGGCAGCAAAAGGAAGGACGAAAGCTGAAGTCCTTCTGACACCCCCCTCCCTTGGCAGCACTGGAGGAGGACGGCCGGGGCAAAGCCGAGGTAACGTGAGCGTGCAATAACGCGGAGCTGTCAGCCCCGCACTCACCATCCCGGTTGCGCTGTCGTAGCAGGAGCAGCGAGGAAGACTTCGGCACCCCAGGTAGGTGATGACCAGCACGACGACGGCGCTGCAGACGGACGCGATTAACATTGCGATGTTAGCACCCTTGACAACTTTATTCAGAACGAACTTCTGCAAGCAAAAAAGGAAACGTTAGAGCCACGTTCAGATGGCGAAGATTTCCACCAAAATTCTCTAGATATTGTAAGAGAGCCGTGATCACGTATCGGGGTCAATTTTAGGTCAGTGTTCTTTGAAACCTTTCTTCTCTGCTGTGAGGAATGAGCCAAGCTAAGCGCTCCGGTTGAACGCGTTACAACGGGAGGAACGGGCTGTTCCTTGTCACGCTATGAGATACGTCTGGCTAGGCTGCGTCTCCCCGGCCTGACGCTCGGCTCAGACCTGACAAACAGCTTCACACGCCTCGGATGTACCCGTACACGGTTCAGAACGGACGCGATGCGCAAAAGGGCAAACCAACTGACCCCTAGGACAAACCCAACCCTTCTGCTGTGGCGTCGGCGCTTACCAAGCCGACCTCGCTGCGTTGGGGTGCATGGCCCGTCGGCGGGCCGCGGGAAGCTGCACGTCAAGGACAGCCACGAGCTCAGGGGACACTCACCGTATGCACAACGTGTACCGGGTGAGAGCTTGGCTGCTCCTCTTCTCTGTAGGACAGCGTGAGGGAGCTGTAAACTATGACAATGAGGATGGACACGCAAGACAGCATAGATGCTGCTACCAGCACGTTCACCTAGGCAAAGAAACGAAAGGAGAATCAGAAAGGGAAAAGGAAAGTAACGCAGTGAACACAAACAGAAGGGGCCGGCGCGCGGCAGGTCCCAGACTTTGACCTGCTGTAACGCTAGGAAGGATCCGGTAGCAACAGTTGGGTGGAGACCTAACACAGCACAATAAAGGTTTCCACGGGACCGAGCTGCTGAGATACGGTCGAGTCCCACATCTCGCCCCCGGGCGGGAGCGGGGCTGAAATGCGTCCTTCTGAAAGGGCTCTGAGGAACAGCACCCCCCTTTAGGGCTAACACGGCTTGAGACACCCACCCGGGAAATGCAGCTTAATGCCGGGCAGCGATCAAATACAAATAAACGAGTAAATGAACAACACAAGCATTCACGAGCGTTTTCGGCAGATTTGGGTTACTGGAGCCTGCCGGAGCTCACGTTACGCCTCAGAAAGCAAACGGACATCGCGTCCTCCTCCTTCCTACAGATGCGGCCCTTCCCACGAGGGCCATCCTAAGACCCGGGCACCGCAGGGTGCGGAGGCGGCCCCCGCACGGCACCCAGCCCCCGCCCCATCCGCACGCCATGCCCCGTAGCTTACAAGGACCGGGTTCTTCCTCTGAGAGGAAAACAACGCCAGGACGCCCGGGACTCCCATGACCTGCAGCGCAGAAAAGGAGTCGGTGATAAGAGCTGACGACGGGAATCGGGTTGTGAAGATAAAGGGCCGAAAGGCGCTCGTTTGCAGGGTCTGGCTCCGAGGAACGGAGGGACGGAAGAGCTGCCCGCCCGCGGTGCTCCGCGCCGAGGCCCGTCCCGGCGGCGGCCTGCGGGGGGCGGCGGCCGCAGCGGCCCCGCGCTCGGTATCGCCCGGCAGAAGCGGCTCTCGCTCCGTCGCGCGGAAATTCCGCCCGCGGCACCGCCCGGGTTCTGAGCGGGAAGCCGGGAAGCCGGGAAAGGGCCGGCGAGAAGCCGCGGCCTCTCCCCCCCCTCGGAAACCGCAGAGGAAACCGCGAAGGGTAGAAAGCGGAGCGCCGCGTTACCATCCCGGCCCACACGGGCGCTCTGGTTCTGCCCAGCGGCGACTCGCCCCCGAACATGCCGTCGACGAAGCCGCTGACGACGCACAGCGTGCTGAAGGCCACCTGCAGCAGCCCCAGCAGCACCATGTTACGCTGGTTGAAGATGAAGTACCGGTAACGATCCATAGCGCTCCGGCGGGGCGGAGCGCGGCCCCAGGGGGCGGCCCTGCCCTTCAGCCGGCCCGGCCCTCGGTGCCCGCGGCGATGGGCGGCGCGCAGCAGACACGGACAGACGGCGTTGCTGTTGAACGTTTTAATATCTGCATTGCCTCCGTAGCGCAATTAAAGCGATCTTTAAAATTCACTTATTACAAATGTTTCTCGAGTCTGTGTGTTGTTTGTTTGTGTTGTTTTTTTATCTTTTTTTCAAACCCCAGAAACGTTTTATTGTTGTTGTTGGTCTTGCTTCCTTGCACATACACCCAAACACACTATAAAAACCTCATTCGTAACATCAAAGGAAGGGCAATCGTCAGTCATGTAAACATCTTTCTTAGAGTTATCCATTTTTAAAAGTCATGAATAAACCTACAGATGTTCGGTAAGGCTCGTAGTTCGAGTACAAATGTCATAAAACACCTATCAAGTACTGTATACAAGTTATATACGCCGGGGTTAACTGTGAACACGCGTGTAAGCTCACCCCAAGGATTATTCCTTAGCACTTAGTTCTGAAGAACTGAGAGACCCAGAAAGTATGGGCTACAGAGTATTAAAACGGCAGAAGGCCCCGCAGAAACCGTCGAGCGACACACAATTTCAGTCTGCATCTGAGCTCGAGAGTTCAACCCAGCACGGTTACAGTAGGAAAAGATGTACAGGACGAAACTGCGGAAAGGAGGGAGGGCCCCGCTTGCACGGGGCCGGTGTGGGGCAGAGCTATGTCCTGAACGTGCGACGGGCCTCCCTGTTGCCGTGAGTTATGGCAGCCGCACGGGATGCTGGATAAATACTTCCCCGAACAGCAGAAAGGACCGCTTGCAATTGTAATTTGCAATAACTGGTTGCTTCTCCCCTAAAGAAAAAAAAGAAGTCTACTGATCAGTAACCAATTACAGTTGCATCTTACAAAAACACATCCTTTACAACTCTGTTTCGTCTTACTGGAACTTATTTTCTTGTAAAATACGCATTCTACCCAGAAAATATTTCATACAAACATCCTTTTACGTATAAATACATTAAAACTTGTGAAGAGGGTCTTCCCGCACTCGTGATGTTATGGCTTGAACATTTAATTGCTTTCAATTTTTTGTACAGAGTTCTCCCGGGAATGAAAACAGCAAAACCCAACAGTAGTTACAGTAAAACTGAGAGAGAAAGGGCAGCAGCTTCGATTGCCTGAAGACAGAAGAGCGCCAAGAGGAGAGTCCATTCGGCTGACAGTGACCTTAGTGTTCAAAACCTTTGATCTGGGGCAAGTAAACATGCACTCAATCTTGCACCTTGTTGGAAAAAAAAAAAGAGAAAAAAAGAACAAAGCAAATTCTCTACGAGACTGTTCCAGAAATACAGCCCTCAGGTTCGCGGTACACGCAGCACAAGGAACGAGCTCTCCCCACGCGCAGGTGAGCACGATGCCCACGTACACCCGCAGGCAAAGCTGCTCCCAAGCCCGCGCTGCTCCCCCGCACGCCCTCGGCACAAAGCAGTGCGCGCAGAGAGAGGAGGCGGCGGTGGCCACAGCACCCCAGCGCTTAAGGAGACACTGCTGCAACACTGTTTTCAAAGCAATTTTCTTTTTTTTTTTTAAATGCTCAGAAGTGAATTCCTCGGACGCCCACAGCAGCTTCGGCGTTTCTGCTGTGCATGAGGAAACCGAAGCGGTGGGCAACAGCTCTGTACAACTCGTCACCTCATCACAACCGCAGCGTTTGGCCACACGCTGCGCGCTGCTACGAAAGGCCGAAAGAAATCATCGAGGCACGATTCCGGGCCAGGCACCGTGCCGTACGGCCCTGGCACACCTGAAGCGGCGAGCCCAGGCTTCGAGCAAAGGACGACTGCCTGCCAGCTGCAAACAGCGATGGGGACAACGCAGCAGTGCAGGAGGCTCGGAGAGCCAAGCAGGGAGGAAACGGACAAGTGAGGATTTCCACCGCTTCTCGGCTCCCGGTACCGAACACCGGCTCTTCCAGCGTGTGGCACAGGGCGAGAGAGCCTTTGGCGGCACGCCTGCTTCCATGCCAGCCCAGAAACACAGCGGCCCTGAGAAATAAACCACAGCCACTGCCGACTGCGTGCGTCACGAGTAAAAGCTCTGCGCCTAGAAAGGCCCAGCTAGAGTCAGCTGCCTAATCAGTCCCAAAATCCACAGCCTCAGTAGGCAGAGCACCGCATCCCCAGCTGCCCTGAAACTGGCGAGAGTCACCTCTTGCCTGCCTTCAGCTGCACTCGGGACAAAAAGTAAGGCCCGTGCCAGAAGGCATCGTCGCAGCTGCTGAAGCCAAAGAGCGACCAGAACCATCGCTCCGATGGCTGCAGAACCATATATGTGTATTTCCAGGACTCGATTTCTGAAGGCTAAGGTGTTTTTCTGATTAATACCAAAGAATAGGAAAAAAGCTTTTTCAGATTTGCGAAGGAATGTTACGTCTTCCAGCAGATCCCAGAGAGTCACGGAATAGCAGCAGACTCGCTAGGAGAACCCATCTCTAGGCCTAAGCCCTTCTCCCTGTTACCCACAGGCATGACCCAGCAGGCAGCTCTCAGCTAAAACTGACTCACATCCTCATTTCCAAGGTTAACTGCTTCTCCGAAAAAAAAACTTTCCTGCTCTTGGTGACAAAACACAGTGCTGCCACAGGAGAAAAAAAAACAACAAAACAATAATTAATTTCTTTAACCTCTCCAAAGAGAGGGTCAACGGCCTATAACACAGGTTGATACGGGCTCCTTCGCACGAAGGAACTTGGGTAACGACCCTCAAATTGTACAGAAGCCACCGGCAGGCGTGCAGACTAAAGGTGGAAGTTGGGAACCGACCCGTACCTGAAAAAAGCAGCAGTAATAAAATCTCTTAAGCCATCCTCTAGTCACAAAGAGTACACCGTGATCCTCCCGGTCATCCAGCTTCAGCTGACAGCTATGAGCTCTTCTTCCAGCTTCTGCTCCGACCGAACAGGACCCAGGCCAGACTCTCAGAAGTGGAGTTTCTTTACTTCCTGTGTTTTCACAAATAGTCACTGATATTCAATAACTGAAACAAATCGCTTTGCAAAATAAGTATTTCATCCGCTTCCAGCTGAAATCAAGCTCCCTGGTGGGTCTCGCAAGGCTACTGGCAAGCAATTTGGCTAAGCTGGTCTCGCTATCCAATGAGCCCCGGAAGCTGAGCTGCAAAATGCGTGGACCAATTTAAGGCATCGCTCGGAGTTACGTAGTTAACCTGTGTTTCAACCTGAGGTTGCCACGACACACCTCCCAGAAACCCCCGAGGGACCCGCTCAGCCGCGAGCCCTTTTGCCGTTCCGTGGTAGAAACCGTCCCATCCACCTCTACGATAACAGACCGCAAAGAAAGACAAAACACAGAAGAACCCAAGGGCTTGGTCCTGAATCGAGCCAAAGCAGCTTTATAATCGCAACTTTTATCCCAGGTCTGACACTGAGGAAGGGATCTATAGGAGGACCAAGGGTGGAGAATAACACCACAGCGGAGCTGACGCAAACAAAAGCTGCAGCATGCTAGCTGGCTGTAAGCATACACAAGAGCAAGAGCGTAGGCTTGGTGAGCACTGAAGCAGGGGCTTTTGAGAACGCACGGAGACATCCGAGTGCCTTCTTTTCGGGGACTTCCCTATTTCACGACGCACCCACCGATGCTACCTCCAAACCCCGTGTGCTGAGAGCACCCCTCTCTTCTGCCTCTCTCTATATTCACTCGAGAGGAAGACAGACCAACCTATCCAAACAATCAGCTCTGCGTGAAGAGGTGACAGCCGAGGAGTCAGACCGATCGGCAAAGAAGCCAAAGGAGCTCGAGAGATCATAACCTTTTAAGCACAGTTCCCTAGCTGGCATTAGGAGGTGAGCAATCCAGAGTAGGTTACTGAGAAGTAAAGCGGGTTACTGTGGAAGGAGTTGCCCTCTGCTCACAGCTGCGTATAGCCACATACAACGCCCCTCTCCTCTTCCTTGCACTTCAACGCAGCGCCAAGCTGAAACAGCCCCGATCCAAAACAACAACCTGTGGGAAGCGGGGGAAAAAACAAATTAAAACAACAGTAAAAACACAGATTTCTCACTGAGGTCGATTTGCTGAAGCTGTGCCTCCAACCGCCCTTGGACAATTCTCCCTCACCTGTGAGGCTCAATTCTGTCTCTCCGCACGCTCGGTCGAGCCCTGGAGGCATCGCCTCCGCTGCCTCGGACCGACCAGCGGCGGAGCTGCGGCACGAGTCTCCGGCTGCGTTGGAGCTCACGCTCCGCTCGCAGCTGGAAGAGCATCAAAGATCCCGTGGAGTGCCTGCACCCCTCCCCGGCACACAGACTGTAGCTTTTGTGTAAGCTTCAACAGAGAAGTGTGGAAAAAGTGCTCTGTGGTCGGTTGCAGGAAATAAGCAGAGCCCCAGGTTTGAGGTCTGCGCTCGCAATTCCTACCGCAAGTCAAGATTCTCCGAAAGAACTCGTGGCAACCTTCTTCCACTTCTGCCAATGGCCCGACGGCTGGCTCCTGAGGCAGCCAGACGCTAGCAACCGTTCAAGCGACCAAACGCTGCAATAAAAGGTGGGTCTGATTCCCAAGCCATCTATGTTACATATATACAAACATTGTAAACTACAAACGTTTAGAGAAAGCGTCGCAAACGCATTTCACTTGTCGCTAAGCTGCTAAGCCCCGAAGAGAACGTCGCAGTCCCAGATGGGCTCCGGCATCCAGACCGAAGTGACTGTAATTTCTCTCTTCTACAGCATAGGCAAGACGGTATAGCATCCGAACAAAATGAACAACTCCCCTATCTCTGGAAAACACCAAAACACAGCCCTGCAGACAAATATTCACAAACCCTTGCCGCCGACTGTAAGGAAGCTACGGATTGACTGCTGCTTCTGACTGTGAACAGCGAGAGAAGTTTTAACGTTCAGTTGTTTGCCTTTCAAGAAACGATCTTCCTAGCTTTCGCAGAAATCTCAGTTTGACATCTCCGCTCATATTCGCTCCCTATCTGAGCGCTACTAACGACAGCTATATTCTTTGCCAACTGAACACGGACAACTGATACAGCTTTCCTCGACCGAGTTCTGCAGCCTGCCCTCAGGTACGCACGTTTCCTTCAAAAGAACCCATTTGTGCCTTGAGAGCTGGCCGCCCTAACGGGGGAAAGACGCAGACCGACTCGCGGACGCTAACGCCGTTCATGTACCCGCCTTCCGGAACCTGTACTTCTCAAAGTCCTTCAGAAAGACGGTCCGTTTCTCCTCTCGGATAATCTTCGTGCAAAGAACAGCTTCATTTGCGTGTCATAATCATAAATTAAATAAAATAAGCCAGCCACAAAGGCCAGATAAATATTAGGGTTGGACACGTCGCTATGCTACTTAGAGAGCCACAGAGACTGACGCACAGCACTCTCACGTACACGTACAAGCCTTTCCGCTAGTTAGAAAGGATTTTCTCCTGCAAAAGAGGATTCGTAGAAAGAACAACGTTCAGACAAGAGGAAAGGGGAGTTAAAACCCAGCCTCCTAGATGCTAATAAACTGCTCTATTGCAAGATTCAGATCAAAGGTTTAAAAAGGCAAAATGATGCTACTATTAGAGAATATCAAAATATTACTGTTATCATCACAAGTGGCATATATGCAAAATGCAGTTGCACAATAATGCCTAGGCCGATAGAGCGACACTAAGTCTGCCGACTAAAAGTGAACGATATACCCATGTTAGTTTTCTGTCTAGTCTTTTGGCGTCTTTGCATATGGTGCAAAAGCAGAAGCTACCAAAGAATATCACGTCTCGTATAGAATATTAAATAATTTCTCCAGATAAGACTGGTGCGACGCTAGCTAATTTTAAATCTGCTATGAGTAACACAGTCAAACCTAGTTAGTATGCAAGAAACTTATCTCTTAACACAGAATGCAAAGTTATGATGCAACGGCATGAACAATCCCTGCTCGTCCAGTTTTCAGTACAAAGGTAGTGCATAGATCCAAGTTTCTTTTTGAGTTTGCTGAACTGAGGAGGCTCCGCTTCACTTCTGCTGGGCGGCCTGGAAAGCTTTCAGTTCCAGCTGGTACCACTCGGGTGCTTCCGGACCGTTCTGCCCCACAGGGTTGTGATCGTATCCGTAGGCCACGGTCAATTCTTCATCCTTCTCCACAGCCCGGATGGTACGGATACACTTGATGGGCCCGAACCGAGGGTGAACGAACCTATAGGCGAGAAGAAACACTATGGCAAGGCTTCGCTGGCAGCTCACAGACTCCGTTAGCCCCCCTTGTGTATACTTTCAGCAGTCGCTCTGCCTGAAATCTGTATTAGGTCGGCAGATTTCTCCGAGTCAGCCTCATAAAGGCTTGAGGAACGAGGGCATACGTATCGATACATGAGCACCCGTTTGCCCAGCTCTGCCGACAGAGGTCTTTCAATAGTCCTGCGACATGGCTCGCTCAAAGAAAACTAAAAGGTTAATCGCTGCCACAGGCCTGCAGGGGTGACTATGTGGATAATAGCAAACAAACGCACATCATACGAGACAGGCGAGCGCAGAAAATCGCTCGTCTTCGTTTCCCCAGCACGGGTACCTACCAAACAAAAGGCGCTTCCGTTCATCATCTCCCAGGGCCCGACAGTAGAGGAAACCAGCTAATTCAATGCAGGAAAACTATTCCCCACGTACAGATCTACTGTCCTTTCATACGCTGGTACGAAAGGCGTCTGGACCCTCAGGCACACGTATGGCACTGGAAGTTTCCTGACGCTGTGCACCGACTGCAAAGCAGCAGGACGCTTCCTTTCTGCGTTTCCCAAGTGGCAGCGCATTTGACGCTGCTGGCCACGCTTCTGCAGCTCAGCCGACCTAGCGCGGTGCTACTCCAAGTAGGGCTGAGAGC
Source organism: Lagopus leucura (assembly GCF_019238085.1). NCBI lineage: Eukaryota > Metazoa > Chordata > Aves > Galliformes > Phasianidae > Lagopus > Lagopus leucura. The sequence goes on from NW_024962264.1 coordinate 9,062,602, forward strand.
ACCGAGTTCATGCGTTTTATAACTCACGGACAGCTGCCCGAACTCGCACCGAAGTTGCCAACTTGAAGATATTCCCCGACCCCCGCCGCAGATTAGTCCCAAGAGACGCCAGGCACGGGAAATGCCGGCCAGTTTCCAGCGGGACCTCCTTCAGCACCGGGACCCATTGCCCCACGCTGCCCACGGCCCGCGAGCCCGGGCCGCGGCACCGTCCTCGCGGCTTCGGCATCGGAACACAAACTTGTACTTACGGGTCGTAGATGCAGTTAGGAGTGAAGGAATGGTTGGCCTTATGCCCCAGCGAGGCACAGTACTTGGCGGCGTGGTTGTAGGGCTCCGGCACGTCTATGACTGTTTCGTCGTCCAGGGATATTGTATTCCCATTGAGGGCCCAGTCTCTGCTGTCTACCTAGTTGGCAAGGCAAAAACCCAGTGTGCGCACGGAGGGTCGACCTCGTCGGCAGTTTGAAAGCAAGCATTCAAACGCATGCAACTAAAGCTTTTCCTGGCTATGTATTTTTTCCTAAAATACACAGTTGAACGTGCACTTGCTTCACATTAAACTCCGTCGTATTAAATCTTAACGGTAAGAAGGGGATGCTATAACATTTCAGAAGGAGCAATGAAAATTGAGACTGACTTTTTTCTCTCCTTTACCTCCTGGTGTGTAATTCTCACTCCGTTGTAGAAGGACATAACGGTACGAGCTTCTGCCGCGATTTTGGAAAACAATCCTTCTCCAGCACTGGAAATGAGAGAGACATCGACGTACACCCTACCAGGGGAAGAACGAACACACTGATTACTGAAATATGTCACAGTAGAAGAACAGCACTACAATAGAGTCTCCTACAGAGCATGAGTGTCACCCGCTACCATGGGACGACTCGCTGAAGCAGAACCCTGCTCTCCTACAGGTTCTGCATTTACTTTTGGCACTACGCTGCATCTGTGTGGAGCTGCCGTGACGCTGGCTCCACGTCTAGAGAAGGGGGGAGCGGTGCGCTCGGTTGCTCGCAGTGTTACACATGGGGGCTATTACTGGAGTTCAAGTACTGGACTCAACACGTATCTCAAGCGCTACAGAGCTCCCAGTTGAATCTCTGACAACGTACAGCTGTGTTCTATCCACCAGAGTGCAATTTTATTGCGTAAGACAGAAAAATCCAATTAAGTCAAATGTTTCCTGACGTGTGGCATAGGCTCCGTACCGCAAGCCTTCAGACAACAGTTGTTTCAAACGAGGAAACGCAGGCAAAATCCGGTCCTAAAAACGTTACAGCAAAAAGGTACGGACGGCTTCGGAGGAAGGGAGAAAAAAAACAGCCTACCTCTCTGACTCGTAAGGATCGGGAAGAAGAGCGTTTGTAGAAATGCAGGATGAAGTAGATTTGTCAAAACTGTACACCGGGCCTAAAAGGAGAAACCAACGAGGGAAACAAATGAATGGGCGGTACGCAAAGCACGCGGCCCTTAACGTAATTGAAATGTTCAAAAATTAAATTAATGTCTGCATAAAACACCGTGCTGTGGGGGGAAAGGGAGGAGAAGGAAAAAAGGGTACTAAACGGAGGTGCACCTCTGTGAGAGGCCTGCTTCAGCAGGACAGTTTTACTCTTCCCCCTCAACGTAACAGAGCAGCAGATTACTGGCAAATGAATACATCATCCTTAAACTATCAAGTTTTAAGAGACTGGACAGCCTTCCAAAGCTGACCCTTCTCAAGTCTTTACTTGAAACCCAAAGCAAAGTTTTAAAGGATATATTTAAAAATACAGTAAGAAAAAAACCGACAACAAACAAGACACAAAAAAAAAGCATGGACTATTTCATCCGTGATGTTTTCTAATTCAGAACCGGAACAGACATCCTCTAGAAGGTAACGTTCAGTAATCATAAAACACATTTGCTACCGTCGCTTACTTCCTGCTATTTCTAAGCAACTCAGCGGTACGGTTCTAATGAAATCCTCACATCCCTCTCCAAACAAATGCCAGAAGCTGTCTGGGAGACAGGTTAAGACGAAGGTGGATGTAAGGAGAAAAACAATCCCAATTATTACTAAGTTTGGTAAAAGGCCATCGCCCGCAGTATCCAAGTGCTAAAAACAGATCTGATCTGGTCTAAGGCAGCTTCATTCAAAACATAATCGAAACCCATTTCTAAAGCTCAACTTCACCAACTCGGATTTGTTTTAAGTAAAAACCAAGAGATTTTAAATAAAAACAAAAGGCAGTAGGGATACTCTCAGTCCCCATCCTCTTCTCACTGACTTCTATTTCGCATTGGGTGACGCAATCTTAGGTGGCCAAAGAGCCGATCTTGCAGCAGCACGGTTCCTGCTCATGCGCACGGCTCTTCCCCTCTCGCCCCCAAACACAGCGCGCGCCCCAGAGCGCCAAAGCCATCCCGGAATGACGTGCCCGACTCCAACCTTTTTATAGCCTCTTTGTGTCAGCAGACCGAAGGGTCCTGGTGACTCACGTTGTTACACAACAACTGAATTTAGTTCGCTAATTCCAATCCCTGTGTCCTTCCACTTCCGTAACACAGACGGCACGATACGCACAGCGATAATGTACACTCGTCCACATGAACTGACGGAGCTACAGCCACGCTACAGCCCCCCTCTGCACTGCTGGTTATGTTACCTATAAGACAGAGCTTGCAGCTGTGCCAGCGCTACCGCTGTTAAGCGGGCTTTCATGCTGACCCAGCTGGCAACGGTGAGCGCAACGAGCAGGACCGCGTCCCCAAGCGTGCCAGAAAAGGGTTACGGAATGCAGTTCAGCAGCACCACCACGTGGGCCACTTCCCGTTTGTCTGCAGAGCAAAGGGCTTGAGCTCTTCCGCCCAATTTTACCATTTAGAAAAAGGGCTTCTCACTGATACGCTCATCCTCTCACCGCGGCCAGGCTTCAGAGCCTCTAATGGAACATATTATTGAGACTGAGCTGTTTGCGGCGCAGAGCTGATAGCAAGAACGCAAGTCGCTGCGTTTAGCCCAACTTACTGCCTGGTACGACTTCAAACTGAGGTTTCCCATCCTCTAAGGATGTCAGAGTTGCCAGTTTGGCTTCTATCATTTCTCCATCTATGAACTTTCCGGAATACGCAGTCCTTCCATCAGGGTACACGTAAGCTATCTTCTCTCCAGTCATCTCTCCTTCTTCATTCACTTCTCCTACGAGGCTGCCTCCGTCCTGAAAGGACAAGGAAGAGAAGAGCACGCAGTGATTTTTCCGGACTTTCTGAAAAGAAGCAACTTAAATTAACTGCCGTAAGCTCAGGTGTGAGGAAAAATGACGTAAAGAAGCTGGGTACGATTCTGGTCAGGATGAAAATGACACAGGAAATGAACTGGGTCTTCTACATGGTTTGACGCCGTCCGAGCCCGTGCTCTTTCCCGCCTGACAAAACTGAGCTTCAATTCACAAAAGCTTTACAGGAACAGACTGTGAAACGAGGCCCAAAGTAATGCACGCACAAAAGCCCACCTGAGAAAAAACAACCACCCTCGTTGCTGTGACTTAGCCTGGTAGTAAGAGCACCTAGCAATTAGGAAGGCTTTTTCCAGAAGAATACCCGAGCTTCTACCAGGAATCAGAAAAACTCTGTCTCTCTTAATGCCTGAAGTACTAGCACACCCCTCGTGCAGACGCACAGCTCTCACACCAGTTTTATCTCGTTTGCTGGGCCAAAGCAGCACGTGCCTTGCGTAGGAGTCCTCCCCCAGCTAAGCAGGAGCAGCCCGTTACGTTAGCGTGTGCAGCTCCCGAGCCTTTTGTCAGCAGTCAGTGCTACAAAGTGACAGAACTGCTGCCCTGCATTCTCAAGGAGATATATGGAAATACATCCTACGTGGCACTGGGCTCCCCGGAACGTAAAAACGTTAAGGGCAGCTCACAGCCTCGCTGTACACTGAGCAGCACCGAAAAGGTTTCACGGTATCTTGGATTATCCTAAACCAGAACGAAAACAACTTCCACCTAGGTTCCTGTGTTTCCTTTCAGATAACTGGCTCTTGGTAGGTATCTCCCTTGGCTGCAGAGAAAAGACATGTGAGCGTTCCATTTAGCAAAAAAGACAGCGAGAGGTCATGCTTACCGGGTAATATATCCAACAAACTCCATGTCGGATGTTGTCCTTATACTGCCCTTTGAATATCAGTCGCCCATCGCTGTCATACTCCTGCGCTGGGCCGTTCAGCTCTCCATCCACATACGTGCCGTGAAGCACCACTCCGTCCTCGTACGTGTAAATTCCCTGGCCCTGCAGGGCATCGTCAACGTAGTACCCTTCCAGGGTGCTGGCAACAAGAGAAAGGGAACAGCTATAGAAGACTGTACACCTCTGTAAGCAGCAAATTCAAAGCCACAACGTGGGCACAACGCAACCGCGCTCTTTATGCCGTCCTTTGACCGGGGCACATGGAGTGTACAAAGCATTCTTCATCTGAATTACACTACTGAGCTTTTTTTTTTTAATAGGCTGCGGTAGCAAATTGAAACAGTGCATGCACTGCTCTTGGTCCAAAAAGCACATACTGCTCAAGAAAGCTACGCTCACATTAGGTTCTTCTACCTCCTGTGTGTGGCTCTGTGGTGACATCGCTCCGGTGAGAAGAAACTGAACTGTCATCCAGGTGGACCGTACTAGAGCACACACCGCAGCCTGTCAGCAAGTCACAGCTCGCTCCCTAGCAACACACACAGCAGCAACCTGCCCTGGATTTGCTAAAGGCACTGTCATTTTTCCATATAGTTCTATTACAATGGACCGGAGCCTGTCAAACACAACTCGTGCTGTGCTGCAATTTGAACAAAGGCACACTCAGCTCACTTCGACTTTGTCTCACAAACCCTTCAGAAGGGACGCAACAACTTCTACGTTTTGCTTTGTTTCCTTGCTTAAAAATGCAGCCAATGGAAACTGCAATGAAAGCATCACCGAGCAGATCCTCCTTCACGGTTATTTCTCTCTCGAGCCAAAACCGGCCTAAGAAATACAAACTGTTGAGCTTCCACTCCTGCATATTTAGCTCACGGGCAGCTGCAGCACACACGCTTTTGCTGCATAATACTGCTTCCAATGTAGATGTTTACAACATAAGCAGTTTGTCTGAGAGCACAAGAGTGAAACTCGCTGCAGCTGATAACACACACAAAGCCCACGTTTAAGCTTACTCTTTAAAAGAAGTCACGCTTAATGCAATATGCCTCCCAATTCTTAGCCACGCCAACGGACCCTGACCCACCATTCCTTACAGGTGGCAGGACTGAAAGCTTTTTCTCAAACATAATGCACGTCCCTGCTGTGATCTGAGAGCTGTCAGTTTATGGGAGCGCCTGCTTAATGGAAGCAGCAGCTGCAGCTTAGCGCCAGGCGCGGTCCTCACGCTCACAGCTACTGTGCAAAGTGCTTGTGAAGTGCTCTCCTGCAAGTGCTAGCACCGCTGAGAGCTCGGAGTATGCCATCCGAGAGAAGAATCTGCCACAAGTGAGCTTGCTCTCCAAAGGAACATGTGGGGTGTGTTACCTTTTTGAAGGGGGAGAAAAAAAAATAAAAACAGCAAAACCATATGTTTTTTAATTAGTTTATTATTATTATTATTATTACTATTAAAGTGTTTAATTGAGTTTAGGGATTAATAACCCTTAAAGTTAGCTGAAATCTGCCCGCTTCCTGCCCTGAAGCACAGAGTGTGGTGCCATAGGGAGAGCTGCTCAGAGAAATGTTTGCCATTCATTTCTCTTCATAAGCTCCCCTCCTAAGCTCTCAGTCTGGCTGAAGGCACAGTTAATGGGAACAGCAGGCCCTGCCTTACGCCAAGTCATCCTCCTTCGCTGTGCTGCCTGACATGACCCGGGCACTCCCGCTACCCAGCAAAGCTAGGTAAATTGTGATGCCATCGGAGTCACCGCTTGCTTATGGCTGCCGTAGCTCAATTACAATAAGCTCAGGCCAGTTTGGAGAAATAAACTTTTTCCAAACCCGTATCACAGACTGCTTGAGTATATTTTCATTTTGCTAGCTCCTGCAGTCACGCAGTAGCCAACCCTACCATTTCATTAAGGGTTACGTTAATTAAAGAAAAATCAAGAGCTGGCAATGATGAAGAGGTACGGCAGCAGCCCCAGTTCCCCCATGGAGCGCTGCCAGGACTCTGGGTGAGGTGGAGCAGCTCCACCAACCAAGCCGTGGGCCACTTTCTCCAACTGCACGCTCAGAGCTTGCTCTGCTGAGGTCATCAACAGGCACAGGAACGTTATGCACACGTGTCCATAGAGACACTGCCTGCCAACTCGGAAAAAAACGGTGCTATGGAGAGGTCAGCTGCTGGGCAGTAGTGATTTTCACTGTCTCGAACAAGATTTAATAAGCCCCCATTATCAAACAACAGTAGGGATTTTTCTTCATCCAGGCTGAGAGGCCTAATCAGCTACCGCGTAACTGAAGAAAAATATTATGCTCCCCATGAAAACAGCCCCACAGTCTCCGTACGAAGCGGCTGCAAAGATGGACGCAGACAAGGAGCTGACTCACAGAGCGGCACAATACCTCCGCTCCTGCTCGGAGGTTTGCAGAGCGAGGGGGAGAGCGGAGCCGGCACGACTGTCGGCCTCGCAGCTGCTATTCATAGTGCCACCGGCAGCTGCGGAGCCAAGAAGAATCGTGTCCTTTCAGACATCTGCCGCTCCTTCCCAGGAAGTTCTGAGCAACTGCGAGGAGAAGCGCTGCTGGTGGGGGAAGGCACTCGGGGTGCTACGGAAGGAAGCGCGCCCGCAGGCACACAGCAGCCCCTGTCGCTGCCACAGCTCCCGGAAAACAAAGTGCAAGTTCAAGGGGCTTCTCTGAAAATAAAGCAGGCCACGAGCAACGTGCAGAAGACGGGGTAGAGCTGAGAACAACGCCACACGTAACTCGGTCCTTTTAGCTGCTAGCAGCTCCCGAGACCAAGTGCACGTGAAGACCGGAAAGGCCCCTACACCTGCGCGTGGCAACGCACTGGAAGCTGTAGGCCCTTGATTTGCCTCGCAGGCCTCCGTAAAAGTTCACTACAGTTACAGGCTTGAAATCTGTAGCCCAGCACCTGTCGCTGTGACTTTTCAATAGTTCTGACTACATCCCAATTCCTAAGGTCTACCACTAGAGCTCTTCCTACAACATACATTACTTGGAAACTCTCAGTGCGAGGAATGTGGATTAAGATTCGTAGCATAGAGAAATATAGAACATAGGAGAGCTGGTCTTTACCTTCCATCAAAGAAGAAGAACTTGCCACGGCCATTCTTTTCTCCATGAACAAAGTTTCCCTCAAACCTATCTGTGGACGAATACGTGACCGTACAGAATCCATGTGGCAACCCATCGTCGTCTAGATGTCCTGAAAGAAAAGGCACATAACAAACACCAAAAAAATACATTAAATGTGATATCGGTTTGCACATCCACCCCGATTACGCAGATGCCCGAGTTGCAGCAGCTCTCCAGTATTTTACTTTAACTCTTACCAAAACATTGACGTTAAGAAAAGTTTTCAGAGATTCAGTATAACTAAGGCTGCTGTTGTGCAACCAGCTACACTTAAAGGTAAAAGTAAAAAGGGGCAGGATACCAGGAGAGGGATGGAAGACGTGAGAGATAGGAGAAGAATAAGCAAAAACATAGAAACCTATCTGAAATAAAATCATAGGATGGCCTGGGTTGAAAAGGACCAAATGATCATCCAGTTTCAAACCCCTGCTGTGTGCAGGGTCGCCGACCATCCGCAACCTCCTCGGGCAACCTGTTCCAGTGCATCACCACCCTCCGTGTGAAAAACTTCCTCCTGATATCTAACCTAAACCCCTCCTGTCTCAGTTTAAAACCAATCCCCCATGTCCTATCGCTATCCACCCTTGTAAACATCCCTTCCTCCTCCTGCTTAAATGCTCCCTTCAAGGATTGGAAGGCCACAACGAGCTCTCCCCGGAGCCAAATAAACACGTTCCATATCACTCTAGCTTCTCTTAACACACAGCTTTAAAAATACAGTAACTTTTCAAATCTAAACCATGCTCTTCCTGGTGAGAAAGACCACATTTACACTTCACTCCATTGAGTAAGATGGGGGTTTTGGGATAAATATAAGCCTTACAACAATGTGGGCGTGCCACCTCATAGCTATATCCACATAAGCACACAAAAATAAAAGCACGTAATATCAGCCACACCGCATGCACGCAGGATGCCTGTCGGTCAGCCACGCTGTACCTCAAGCGCTGCTTGCCTGGCCTTTGCGATGTGCGAAGCCTCTCCCAGCCGTATCAGCTTTCCCCATCGCAGCTGGCACACACGGGGACGGCAGATGGGGGACACACAGATCCCCGCTGCGGCTCTGTTTCAGACCGAATGCAACCGGCAGCTCCGATTAACTTAGAGCATAATGGAGCTCATGTTGCAGCTCTCGCTGCTTCTTCGGAGCCAGAGGGAAACCGACAGCTGCTCCCGGTGTACCTGGAGCCCATAGCACTGTGCTGGGGGCACAAAGCTGCTGGAGAGCAGCACGGTGAGGATGCCAGGAGCCCTCCCGCACGTGCACGCACACGACCTTCCCCAGCTTGAAGTAACTAAGAGAATGTTCCTCACAGTAACTGAGTTATGCTCTGTCGGTTTATTAACCATCTCTCACGTGCGGTACAACCAAGTATGGAAACGCACCCAGGAAGGTGCACAGGAGGAAATGATGAGATATCCCATCTTGTTTACAAAGCATATCAAAGCCATCAGACACCGCTCAGCATGAGAGCTTGGAGAAGTAACAGAGCAAGGGATCAGAAGTACAGAACCACGCTGTGTCCCCGAGGGCTTCTCCTAATGGTGCAGAGGAGCCCTTACTGCCGCCGTGGGCAGGAAGAGCCCGGGCCCCTCCCGGCACCGGGACAGCCGCGCTGCAGAGCGGGACGGGCTGAGCAATTATGCCCGTGTCATTATCACAGCGCCGATAACTCTGATGCGGACATTTCTTTCACAGGGAAAACCGCCACGCGCACACGCAAGGTTTCAATAAAGGGCCCGAACTCCTAACTTAGCAGTATGAGAAGGTACGCCGGTGTAAGCTCACAAACCCTACGCTGCACACCACAAGTTCTTCCTTTGCCGCAGGAGCGAGGCTTTTATAAAGCGCTCGGATTACGTCTAAATCAAAACTAGCGGCACACGGTGCTTCTGAAAAGCAAACCAAACCACCTTCTGACCTCACTCGTGGGGCTGCTCAGCCCCGTTAAGGAGCGCCGGGTTGCGGAGCCCAGCGCAGGGGCTCCGCGCACGCACAGCGCACACGGCAGGGCTCGGGACAGCCCGAGCTGCACGTGCAGTGTCTTCTGAGGGCCGCTCCAGGGGTTCTGAGTCTCAGCCACAGCATAAACGACTCAGCCCTTCTAATAGGCACAGAACACGAAGAAAGAATTAAAGCCATCTTCAGCAAATAAGAGATGTTCGGCGCCTCTCAGTCAACAGGAAAAAAAGAAAACAAGCAATCCGAAGCTTAATGACACGGATGCAGCTTTGCTACAGAGCCGAGGCCTGCTGCTGAGCTCTGCTCCAATGAATGGAAGCTCCCCCAGCGCTCCAGCGGGAGCACAACACCGCTCCCTTCCCTAGCCACTCTCCCCTGTCGTGACAACAAAATCCAGTCGTCCGAACACGCGTCTAAGTTCCGGATCTGCCGCTCCCGTTACTCCTCCCAGGCTACCCGGCGTTTAAGGACAGCAACGACTGCCCCCTTCGCCGCCACCCCCAGACCCGAGGTGCGAGCAGCCCCCCCCCGACACGGCGGCCCAGCACAGCCGTCCCCACGCCCGGAGGAGCGCGGCCCGCCGGCGGCCGCAGCCCCCCTGCCGGCCCCGCGCCATGTGCTCGGCGCCGTTGCATAAGCCCGCTGATGTCATGCGGGGCCGCCCGCAGCCCCGAGCCTCCGCCCGCAGCCCGCGGGACCGAGCGGCGGGGGCCGGGCCCATCCCGCCCCGCCGATACCGAGCGGCGAGGCCCTCCCGTATCCCGCCCCGGGCTGACACCTTCCACGGTCTCTTCCAGCGTCTCCTCGTCGCTGTCCATGGCGGCGGCGGCGGCGACGGGCGGGGCGCAACCGCGACACCGCGGCCGGGAGCGCGCGCGCCGCCCCGCCTGTCCCCGCCCCGCCGAGGGCGTGGCCTCGAGGAGGGGGCGTGGCCTGGGCGGAGGGGGCGTGGCCGCGGTAGCGACTGCGGTGCTCCTTCAGACGGGTGTAGTGTGGACCGGGCTGCTCAAAGCCCGAGCCCCATTGCACTCACCTCACCACGCGCTCGCCAGAAGCTTTGGATGGGCTCTTCCCATCTCCGCTCCTAATGCTTCCCTTCTGCGTTCTGGGGAGGGGATCAGTGAAACCGAGAAAAACCAGAAGTTGGGCACTGCTGCAGAGTTGAATGGTGTTTTTCTCAGCTGCTCATCAGCACGGACAGAATTCCCCCTGCAACAGAAGGCTCTGCTGTGGCCAAGTGACACTCTTGAGACAACTTACAGTTCCTGGCACGAACACTATGTCCTCTAGCTCAAGTTCTATCCTGATCTAATGCTGGAAGGAGATTCTGCATCTGCCAGAACACAGTACCCAAAACGCAGCACGCTATCAGCAACAACAGCAAAGCTATGCTTAGTTCCCTTGTTTAGACTGGGAAACTTGTGCTCTTTGATGGGCCGTGAGAACTTAGGCCAGATGGAAGCAAAGTAAGGACTGAGGCCAACGGAACCGCAGGATGAAGCTGCACTGCGGAAATCTGGTGGAGAATTCCCTCCCAAGGAGAGGGAAGGGATATGATTTTCTGTCACAACAGCGCCAGCTCTGTCACTAAACTCCTCTATGCACTTACGCACCTGAGTCGCAGCACAGCAAATCGTCCCGTGCCTCGGCTGCTGAGAGATGCAAACTTTAAGGCGATGGGGAAGCACACGCACCTGAAGTTTTGGTGAGGAGCTCATTCAAATCCACTTTTCTCCTTGGCCAAATCATTAGTGGCTGGCTCCACATAGTGGATTCTCATGTAATTCCACTGAGTAGGGTTTGGCATTTGGTACTTTCCCCGCAGTGTGGTTTCCCAGAGAGGGGCCATTTGCAAGCCTGAACAGTCTAACGGTCTAACGGTCCTTGCAGGAGAGCAGTGAAATCCAGCCGGAGTCCTTCTGGAGGCCAACAGCAGTCCTGTTTTTGGCTGGGGAGACTGGGGATTGGGAAGTGGTGGTTTGCATCTGTGAGCGTGCTACTGGGTGTCTGCAGAGATAGGGGCAGGGCATCAGTGGAGGAGTCTGGTTCTTCATAAACACAAGAACATGCTGTGATTAAATTTGTACATATTGTACCTACAAAGCCATCGTCAATATGGATGTACTCATCTGAAAGTGAAGGTGAATCTGCAGCACTGACCGAGGGCTATCGAAGCCACGATGAGTGGCTGAAAGTGCCTCATTTCAGAGAGGGCTGTGGGGAACAGGTGCATTACTGTAAGGAGCTTGTTGGATGCGTGCTGGGTGCGGCCGTATCACTTAGTGCTGCTCCCTCCAGCCATGGCAGCGGGCTGCTCAGAGGCTGTGATTTCAGTTATGTAAGTTGCTGTGTCAGGCCGGGAGGAGGCCGAGCGGAGGCACACAGATGATGCTGCACTTGTGTGCCGAACAAAGCACGACTCTAACCAGAAACTTTCTGGCACCGGTTTACAAGAAGACGGGTTCCCATCTGCTTCCAATTTTGGGATGTTCTCTCCGCGGGATGCGCAGTGATAACCTGTAGCTTCCCACTGCAACATGACTCACGGTACCAGTCATCAGTTCTGGGAACCATATGTGCTTCTGGGAGCAGCCACTGAGAACTGGGGACTGTGCTGCTCCTCTGAAGGTGTTGTCAGATGTGACTACAAATACAGAGCCTTCTGCTTCCAGCCCCGACAAACTCCGCCCTTGGATTCCCAGCTGTCTTTTTCAGCTGTTCTGTGCAAGCACTGTCTTGCAGATCGTTGGGTAGGCTCCTTCTTGGCCTGTCTCTGCGTGGATCAGCTGTAAAAAGAAACCAGGCACTGCACAGATGTTTAAGGGAAGTAAAGGAGAAAGAAAAAGACTCCTCCTTCTTGAGGGTGCATGTAATCTACAGAGAGAAACCTATTAAGCCCTGAAAAGATTGCATGAGGCAAAACAAAATATTGTCTGACCATATCACGCCAACAGACTCGCAAGCAGCAGTTCTTCTCTCAAGACCCCACCGATGGTTTGGTTCACGCAGCGAAGCCCCACTGCTCCAGGCACAGCACGTGCACGGGCCAGGTGGGACCTCCCACCCTGCAGTGTGAACAATCACAGCTGCCGGCGGGCAAGGCAGCGAGTGACAGAAAAGCAACATGATGTCATACAGGGGAACACGACGTGGCTCACATATACGTGTGCACATGTGTATCCTGATCTTCTAAGCTCTTCTCTCTGCCACAGTGATTTCTGATAAATCATTCTGCCTCAGCGGAGAAACAGACAGAGATGCTGAGCGCTTGCAGTTTCTTGTGACAGAATTAGCATGCTGTGAGCAACGAGCATGCACGTGAAACATCCTGAGCATCTATTCCTGCAGCAAATCACATTTGGACAACCCCGCCTTTCAAAGTCTGCTAATGATAAGAACTGTGTACTCAACTGCAACACTGCTTAGTTCTTTCCATGTTTGACGGAACACAGGTGTGTCATCTTCAGCTTTCTATCGCAATGTATGCCCCTCCATTTTCATTGACGTTCCACAACTTCCCAGGACCACGCTTGCTAGAACCTAGTTGGGCTTGTTCGGTCACCAGCTGTATAATCAAAGGATATTAGGATGTTATAATCACAAAATAAACAAGAGAGTTAGGCAAAGCAGACTAAGATAGCAAAAGAGAATAAATAGAAGGCTTACCCCTGTCTTGGGCTCACTCACAAAACACCAGCAGAGCAGATCTCCAAAAGAGATCCTTCCCCACTGGCAGCCAGCTCTTAAATAGGTCCAGGAGGGGTGCAGCCAGGCTCCACCCCTTTGGGCAGCACAGCTGAATTGCCTTCACCTGTGCTCCTCTGGCTGACTCAGTGCTCACCTCAGGTGATCAATCAGAGGTTCAGGCCCTGACTCAGCAGTTCCAGTACACCAGCAACCCCATCACAAGGAATACCACACAGTGAGAACTTCAGCTCTCCGTGTTTACCTGGAATACAGCATGTGTGCCTCAACAGCACACAACTTATTTGGCACCCTGTGTTGGTAGGAACCTGCGTGGCCTCCTGCTGCTCGTGCTCAGGGAAGGTCTTTGAGCAACCTCTCAAAACAACTGATCTTGGGCAGGTTTTTTCCTCAGCACTTTTCCCCTTACTAATACGCAAAACTTCTTTTGCGCTCCTCAGGGCTGTTCTGACATCGTGCTGATCCGCAGCTGACCTCACATCAGCCGTGCCCTGCAACAGCAGAAAATTAAAGCTACTGCCATAGAACAGCTGCACACGGTACTTTCTTTCAGTGCTGAGAGCACTTGCTACTCTGTTTTTAATAGCAAGGTTTCGATTGCTGTTGCAATATGACTGTATGCTGCCAAGGTAGTAGTGAATGACCTTTAATGTGCCTATCTAGTACTGACCGGTTTGCTCAGGAAGGCACGCAAGTCTGTCTGTCAGGCCATCAGAATAAGCACTCTGCTCAGAGGGCCCATAACTTGTTAACAAACACATCCACCTGCACGCACGGTGCTCCAAATAACTCAAATCCGGGGTTAATTCTCCATTAAAAATGTAGGTGCTGAATCTCCTTCTCCTTCTGAAATGCAAGGCTGGCAATGCCTCCAGGCCTAGGGGCAGACAAAACGCTCCTTTGATGCAGGATCTATTCTTGGCCGCGTGACAGACCCTCAGGGAGCTGCTGCAAGTCATTTCAGGCTATGCTTTCCATAACACTTTGCCCTGGCTCAGGTCTGCTTACTGTCACTGACTTCTGCTTCTGCAGGAGGAAACCACTTCTAGATTCTTCCGAAACCAGAGACTTCACCCTCCTGGAGCCCTAAAGCCAGGGAGCTTAGCGCAGACTGTCAACTGCCTCTGTCTCCTGCCTCTGTGTATCCACTGCATGTGTGCTGTAGATGTGAAAATGAGGGATCCTGTCCATGAAATCTGGTGTGGTGGGTGCCGTCAGAACAGACACTGCACAAATGTGGGAGAGCGACAAACCTCAGCTGTGCAGAAGGGACAAAATCAATGCACCCTCGCTTGCTCCAGCTGTCCTCGGAGCCTTTCCCATAGAGCCTGCAGATGTCACGCACAGCGCTCGGTGCCTCTGCAAGCAGCTGCAGATGGCTTCAGAGCTGCATGCCGACGTAGCTTAGCCAGTTACACCTGGGCCTGCATCTCCTTCGTGCTCAAGGCTCGGCCAGCAGCTCCAGTTGCACACAGCCTTCATCACTGGTGAATCACTGAGCTTGTAAGCACTCAGCCTGTGGCAGCGCCCCGTAGGAGCAAGTTCTTGGAGCACCTTGTTCTTAAAGCAGGTGCTGTTTCTAGGCCTTTTTAGAAGAACAGAGATAGCAAATTGTAAGAAAAACGACGCAAAAATACACACAGAAGCTCACTAGGCTCACAAAATTGAGAAATTTTTCAGGATTTTTGCATTTTCAATTAAAATGGCGTTTGCCCATGAGTCAGTGTGTATCTCAGTGTTATTCACATGGGTTCGTGGCTCAGCTATCGTATTTTGCCATTTCTATCGAGTCTCCTTTTGAAAACTGTCAACAGCTTGTCGTGCAGAGTGACTCCCAAATGCCAAGGAACATCAATCTTCTTGCCTATCCATGTCCTGGCTTCCTGGCTGTTCTGTGCCATGCCCTGCCAGGTGACAGGACGAAGTTGCACACCTGCCTATACAAGCGGTTACGTTTCTGTCAGCAATCGGTTTTCCTAACGGTGATTGGCGGCCGCTGCTTTTCCATCGCTCGAGATTGGGCATGGAAGGTGACACGAGGCATTTCTGCACCCATCACACACACACACGAGCGTAATTCTCTGCCATAAGGATCAGGACTAACGTATTTAAAGGATAAGCCTAATAAGCTTTGGAGATTTGCTGTGTTATGGCGTCTCCGGAACATGCTTATTTTTACACTGCTGGGAAGTGCTGTAGCAATTACAGAGAGAGGCTGGTACGCAAACGAGTGAACCACAGACTTCTGTTCATGTTAAATTGTAATATTTGTCTAAAATATTTAACAGGAACAAAGTAAAATCGGTATTTTGCAACTGGATTCAATAACAGCAATGGCATCTAATTAGTTCCCGTCACCAGAGGGCATTGGAGGACAAGCTGATTTTCAGAAAGCAGAGGTTCCATTCCTGCAGTTCAACCAGTGAATGTTAACAAAGCGAGTGGAGCTGAGGCTGCGCTCTTGCCGGTAACAAACCCGCAACCCTGGCACGAGCAGTGAGACGAGGCCCTGGGTTTGCCCCGAGCAGAGCTGCGGGCTAGGGGCCGTCTCCTTGTTGGCTCCCCCACAAGTATGCACACATCTGGGGGTAACTTCAGATCTAATTAGGAATGTGACTCAGCGGTGCTTCAGCTCACCGTGCAGCCGAGTTACAAGTGCAGGAGATGGCTCTCCGGGTACTGAACCCTCACCGACAAAGAAATGCCGACACGTGGCAATCTGCAACTTGGGTCCCCGCACACAGCGCAGTGGGCTATTTCAGGAGACGGAAGGAAGGGAGGTGTGGAAAAGGCTGTGTGAGGCAAACCTGAGTGACCAGCCCATGAGTCTCCTACACAGGCCGTCTATGAGTCCCTTGTAGGCTCATGCAGTTCCCTTATGCTTCCTAATCTGATTCGGGAAATTCATTTCTATGCTAAACACAGGCTCAGAGATTTACAGCAGGAGAGGATTTTCTTAGACTGCCTCACTTGACTGAAGGGTACCTCTTCAGATTAGCAAGGGAATAAAACCCATCTGAGCCTGGAAACGGCATGAAGAAGTATTCACCTTGGTGCCAAAATGGCAACCACATTTCAGTTCCCAGAAAGAGATACTGCCCATTAAAATCAAACACTGAGGCTTTCTCTGCACTGTGAACGCTGTGCTTTGAAATGAGAGGACGCAGACCGAGTGGCTCTGTTCTTCTGCACCACAAAATAGCAATACTCGTTTATTAGCCGTGCTCGTAAATAAACTGTGATGGTGGCAAGTTTGTGTTCCTTAAAGACAGCGCTTCCAAGCTATGGTCCCTACAGCTTGCAACGAAGGGGTTCTGACAAGAGATAATGACTTGAGTTGACACAAAGATGTGTCAAAACAAAGCGCATCCCATTCTCTCTCCTGTGCAAATTGCCTTATTCTTGTCACAGCTTAGAAGCTGGAATGGTATGATATCTGAAGATGACTACATCCTTATGTTTTTAGCTTACAAGCCATAGAGCAGACTGCAACTGTACAAAGCAGGGATCAAACAAAGCCACACGCTCAAAGAGAGACCTGTTTTTCGCACTGATCTGAGCACTCTCACTAGTGTGTTTTTGGCCAAAGAAGAATTAATTTGAGAAAGATCAACTTTTAATATTATTTGAGACTTGATTTTTGCTTTTTTAAACCTTCCAAGGAGATGTAGCATTGCAATTTCAAAATATAAAAATGCTTAGAATGTTCACCTTTCCTCCATTTAAAAAGTTAACTTCCCTCAGCTCCCCTTGGAAGAAAAGTGATGCTGAAAGCGCTAGGCAAAAGCAGAACCAATTTCTGAAAGCAATACTAAACTAGCAGTTGCCAAAAATGAAATCCCGACTGACAAACGAAGAACAAAACGGACCCCAGGAAAAGAAGAAGGAATGAATTTCCAAAGGCACCTCGAGTGCTTTTGTTTGCTTTCAAACTAGCATAAATCATGAGTGACACCGGGACAATTCAACTCGAAGTATATTCCACGGTCATGCTGTGCTTGCTCCGAGCTATGAGTATTTTTTAAGAGAACACTGCTTTCATAACCATGTCCACGCATGGTAATGCACACGCACCTCTGACCAACAGCAAACCTAAGCACGTGACGATTAACACAGCGGAAATGTTACTGCTCAACCTGCAACTCCAAACTGTGGCGCACAGAGCAGTACATTCAGTGGTAGGGGAATGCCTATTCATTTTTCCCAGCGCTTTTTCTTCTAGATAACTGAGCAAGGCTCCCTAGAGGAACAGCAGCAGTCAGAGAAGACGGACCTAAACTCGATACCCGGTCCTCCTCTGGGGTGGTGTTCACCAAATTTCCTGCTTCACCAAAGGCCCTGCAGCCTCTCTTCTCTTTGCTCCGTTCTCATCTTGGGATGCAGGAGAGGGAAAAAAACAGCCTTGCAGAGCAGGTGCTGCAATTCCAGTATTTTCCCTGCAATTGGCATGGAAACCCTCTGTGCACTTACCCCCTTTCTAGGGACGCTTCGATAATTCGTGGAAGCAGAAAACCAGCCTCGTGTGATGGATCAGAAATAGCAGCTAATGCACTTGTGCGCAGCTCCCACTAGTCCTCATCGGAAATACCATTTTCTTCTGACAAGTGGGACCGACAGGACTGTAGCGGGAGAACATTGTCAGACAGGCTAAGTGCTACAGGCTACATGTCTGTCTGGTGACAAATCTTGAGATTGGAACTAAATTTGGGATTAACAGAGACTTTAATTTCTTTCTTGCTAGGTCCTTCCTGTAAAACACACTGACAAGTAAAGCTTTGTCACCCTGAAGCTGTCGAGGTGCCAGCCTCGGGGGCGAGGACCTCACTGTGAAAAGAACCAGTAAGCAAAGGAGAGCAAGGACAAAAGCTGTTGGCGCATGCTATTGATTTCACAAGGTGTAAAGCAAAGAAGCAGCAAGCCTCTGAAATGCAGATAAGTGAACTGTGTAATGCTGCTTAGGAACAGGCAGAAATGGGACGTGTTACATTTGATAGATACAACCCATCCTGAGTGGCTTCCCAGGAGTATCCCCCACCTCCTCCTCAGGAAGATAACTAATGGATTTTAGGAGCTGAGAGGGCATTTTCTATCAGAGGGTTGTGAGAGTGCCATGGAATGGAAGAAAATATGATTGTCATGTGCAGCTGGGAGAAGTGCTCCACACTCATGTCAGAGGCCCACGATCTGAATGGAAGATATTTATAGCTCTGGCTCTGAAGAAGATGAAAGTAGTTCTGATGCTGAAAAAAAGGGGGGGAAAAAAAGTGTTACCTAAAAATAAATGTCCCAAGCTGATGCCACCTATTTCTACACTCCTTGTTTCAGAGCCGCTTACGTGAACTATACTGAGAAGCATTTGGATTATTCAAAGATTATGAAGGCAATTCTGGAGCTGGGATGCCTCTTATTTTCAAAATCTGTTAGTTTAGCAGCAGTTTCCTGCACGCTGCCATACCGTCTCTCCCTGAGCTGAGAAAGGCAATTCAGCCAGCACAGGGACATCAGCTGATCCAGGCAGTGACCAGGGCGAGGTGTCCAATGAAAGTGCTGCTAATTGCACTCCCACGTTACGTGGTTGATCTCCTGTTTGCCCCTCTGCGTGAGCAAACAAAGAAAAGCGGGCGCACAACGTACCTCTGCTGCTGTTCGCTGTAGTTTCAAGAAAGAAATGGCTGGCACTGAGTCACTCCCACAGACCGCTCCTGTCCTGCATTTCAGACAACTTCCTCCCAAACCACCAGTCTGCCTTGACCAAGAGAGTGGGATTCACAGCTGTCTTCCTTCTCTGAGGAACAGCTGGGCAGTGCCATCCTCTTCTCTACTGGTGCAGTGCCGTGAAGGTGCACGCTGCCTCTCCTCTCAGGTGTACCTCTCTGTTGCAGCGCCCCAGCGGTGGGCCTTCATTTCTACCCTGGTCTTCATTTCGGGGCCTTTCAAAGGCCTCTGTTTTAGGAAGCCATTTCAAGGAGGTTGCGGTTAACGACCCCAGCTGTGAGAAAACTAGATTCAAAGGCGGACTCAGAGTCCTCCATCTCAGAGCCTTTAGGCTGGGTCTTTCATAACACCATCCTCCTCATAAAGGTGAACAGATGCAGACCAGGCAGTACACCTGAGTGCTGAGCTCAAAAACTGTATGGGCATCTGATTCCAAGTGATTAAAACACATAAACAGCAACCAAACATACAATCTAAAATGGAAAGCGGTGAACTGTCGGGTCGGTACATCTGTCAGTACTTATCGACAATAAAGGCAGCTCAATCAGCAATAAAAAGAGCTGCATGATAAAGAAAAGACGTATAACCCCATCCTTTAAAAAAAAAAAAAAAACAAAAAAAGAAAGAAAAAGCAAAAAAAGCAAAACTCTGCGTTACAGCAGAGATGGCTTTTATGAACCTCAGTGGTTTGAGCCTGGCCACGTGCATGTCTGTGCTGGGGCAGCTCCCGTGCTGCTCGTTGTGCTGTGCGCTACGTGGTATTTAACTGCCTGCTGAACAGAAGCACCTATCTTGTCTGTGCATCCAAAGCAGGTGATTTCCCAAAGTAAAGGAGACTTTACTGAGGAAATCAGAACGGCTGGAGGCACACGCCAGTAGTTCTGGCGTATCCCAGCAGAGGGCAATGGCAGATATACATATGCATGTGTCGCCGCAGAGCGCTGCTCCGACATAAAACAAAGTTCTCCCCTGCCTGCCAGACCTTGTCGTGAGCGAGAAAGTCACTCGGTGCCAAGCAATGGAATAAAACCAATCTCGAATGAAGGCTCAGCAGAAGAGCTGGCAGCAGGTAACTAGCTGGCAGCACGAACAAAGCCTTCCAGGTCAGCCCTGAGCTGCAGTTATCGAGCAAGGAGAGGCCGAGGGAATACCTCTTCAGGATGGTCAGACTAAAATCAGAGAGGAAAAAAAAGAAGTCTGTTCATGTCAGTAAAGCCCCGGCTTTCCTGGATTTCCTCTTTGTGCGCAGAAATGTTTGCAATCTGGAAAACTTCATGTTAGCATCAGTGTCCTTTTGGAAGGGACAGAAAGTGGTGAGGAGCAGGGTTTGTGAGGTACACGAGGACCAAAAAGCGAAGGCCACAGCTGGCAACACTAAGCCCGACTCTTCATACGGAACTGTGGTACTTTCGAGGAGAAGGCCTCAAGTGTTCCAATTTACGGCTGAAAAATAGAGACCTCCAGAAGCAGCAACCACTTTAGAAATGGCTGATCGGACCGCATGTCAGGTGCACGGTAACACAGTGACTGCCCATTAATTATGCAGGCAAGCCACTGAAGGAGTAAGAATTTCAAACGAGGAAGGATGTGAAGAAATACTCCCCGGTCCTTTTGCAGCAATAACCATCAGCACGAAGCCAGCGCCGACAGCAGCCAGCGTCGCCGTGGTGCTGCTCTGCACTGCGCTTACCTCACCTCAGCAGGCTGAGGGGAGATGGCTGGCAGTGAGGTGTTGCTAAGCAACGGGACGTGGCATGGCGGCCCACTCCCTGCCGGGCCACCTGATGGTCTCTGGATTTGGAGGTAGCAAGGGCTACAAGGGGCTGCCAGAGATGGCAGCTGCCCTGTGGATGCCCGGGATGCACGCTGCGCGGACTGCGGGCAGGTGGCTCTGAGGGACTGGGTTACACCTGCCTGCAGGGATGCTGAGACCTTCCACTCTCCCTGCAGGCTCTGCGTAAGGCTGGACGGGAGCACAGCTCGTTATGTGCCTCCAAAGCACAGCTGATTTCCACAAAGGTGAAATTAAGTGTCCTGACGTGAGCACGGCTGAAAAGAATCCCTGGAGCTGAAGTCGTGCTCTAATTAAAATAGATCTTCCTCCAAAGTAAAAGAGCGAGTACAAAGTACTGTCACAGATCTACTAGGCGTTGTGAGGGAGACGAGAGACGTACAACCGACGTGTCCTCAAATCTCTTGCTGAAGCTCCTTTAATCCCCTGTATTCCACATATCAGAGCTATCGCGCCAGCCTGGGATCTGCTTCCAATTGGTCAATAGCAACAGGAAAGTCTTTAAACCTCCTTTTGATCCAGACATAAGTCACGTAAGATCTGCATCTTGCAGACCAGCCCTCAATTCTCCCAAGACTGCCTGCTGTAATCCGGAGATGCCGTACACAGAACCAGCAGGGCTGTGTGCTACAGGAAGCCTTCTCGCGTCTGGAAACACCGCTGACTCTCAGCTCCCATCACTTATTAATGAGTTATTATTATTCATTGTTGAAATGCTGCCAATTTGTATTATACAGGCAGTCAGGCAAGATGATCGTATTGGGCCTCGGCAGCTTTAGTCTGTGAATGAGCCGCTGAACGTGCGCCACGCTGATTTCCATAGGGTGCAGAATCTAGGAGAGCTGCTTCTAATCTTCAGGCATCGTCGCATGTGCTGACAAAAGAAACGTGGCTTTGCGTAAGTCTCCCCTCAAACATCATGTGAATGCGAGACCCTTAATGCCAGCCTGTCTCCAGGCTGGAAGCTTTTGCAGCACACAGCAAGTATTGCACGAGGCAAGTCAAAGGAAAGAAGGTGAAATAGCTTTGTGTCGTGCATTTCTTCCTGTACTGTTGAATGCAAGAGGCCAGCTGAGCCTCTTTCCAGGAGATGTACTGCTTGTTCTGGAAACTTTTGGGTTAGGAGGAGCACGACCGAGACATGGGAGGTGGTGAATGTAAGTACCCCCTGATCACCACGTACACACAGCCTTTACACCTTAGAGCAGATGTGCTTGTTCACACTGTTCTCCTGCAAGCCTTCTGACAGTCTCTCCCAAGCCACTGCAGTGCACTCGGAGCTGAGATCGGGTGAAGACATTTTAATGGGGGGAAAAAAACCATCATTTTAACAAAAAACAACCCCACACCTTCCTCCCTCACACAAAGTTACTTTGCACAATCTAGACTCCTATTCTTGCTGCTATTTTGAAAAAGCCTGGTATGATCACAATGGGATGTATTGCAAGATCGGCACGGTTTATTTTTCATAAACATGTGTGAAATCATATCATGCTCTAAGCCAATCCAAAATTGCGTATGTTCTTGTGATATCCAAAGGAAAGAAAAAAAAAAGAAAAAGAAAAAAGTAATGATACCTACCCAAAGGCTTCAAAGAAATCCAAGAGGCCTGTGGGCATGCAAGAATTTATGTGCATATAACAACGCGCATTAGCACTGATGGGACTTACAGCACATCAATCTTTTGTACGCCCAGACGGGAACGCCGTGAACCAATTATTCCCTGACTTATATACAATATTGATGCAGGTGACAAAAGGCTGCAGAAGGTACAGCTTGGGGAAGAATCGGAACCTTTGGCTACTACTTTATTTGATCCTTTTAAATCTGCTCTGCCACAACCACCAAAAATAGTCTGGTCTCATTGAGCTGACATCCATAGGAAGGGGTGCAAACTGAGGATCTGTTTCTCTCTTTGGTATAGCCTGTGCAAACCAGAGGACTCTGGGCAGCCAGGCCTTCAAATGGACCACTCATCCCTTCTCTGAGGGCCCACGCAAAGTATACGTATGACAGTAGCATTAGCAGCGTTTGAAGAAACAAAGATTTTGCTTTCCTCTTTCATCTGTTTTATAGTTCCGATGATTTTCAAGTCTGACTATGGCTCAGTGCCACGCAGGCCCACGTTCTTTGTTAAATCTTGTTTTAGGGTACAGTAAGTTAATAACTCCAGAGCTCACTGACTGCTGCAGCAAAACTGCTTTTGACTCATGGGCCAGCCTCGTACATTGTAATAGAGTTGATTTACCCTATAAGCATTTCGAGTGAAGTATGTGAGAGTTCAGATATGCTCTCCCTTCCAGAAGCCTCTCCATCCTTCACAGCCTGCCTCCACGAGGTGTTTAAATATAAAAGATGTTGCTCCACCAGTTGAGACTGGCCTTTAAGAGGGTGCACCCTCCAGCTAGGACTGAATCCTACCCTTCGCAAAGCTCTTTTCAGCTCTTTCAGAGACAAAAACCAAGCAGCTTTGTCAGTGTAAGTCCATTAAAAGAGCTTATTTGATCTGTCTGTTTTCATGCTCAAAATGCCTTTGGTCTCACTATCCCAACCATCTGCTCTCTTGTGACAGCAGCTCTGCCACCCTGCTGGGATCTGCCTTTGCTGCTGAGAAGTGGCAGCTTCTCTGCGGGAAGAAGAGCCGGCCTCCTTGGGAAGGTCTGCCAGGGAAGCACGGGTCAGCAAGACACCAGGAGTGTGCCAGAAATCCTGTGGCTACGTGGATCTCTGGCTCCAATATTGAGCTGCCGTGTGGAACTTGCCACTCTTTTCCCTGCCCTGTGCCTCGGTATGCGCTGCTCCGGATTATATTGGCAACGGAGAACTATCGCTGACTTGCCCTGTAGAGCACAAAGGGAAAGCGTGGCGTGGAAGTGAAATACTGATGGTAGTGAAATACCACCTAAGTCTGCTAAGACATCACCAGTATCTCTGACCTCACATTATGTTTCACTGTTCAGAGCCTCTCTTTTCACTATTTGGCTGTGGATGGCCAGAAAAAACACATGCACTTACAGCAGCAGAGATAAGCCAGGTACATATAAAATAGAAACAAGTGGAGGAAATACAAAATCAAACTGCGTTCCTCAAGAGCTGAGAGATCAACCACAGACAAGCTGCCGTAAGGTCCCAGCAAAACTGGAGAAACCTTTCAGTTGATCCCAGCATCAATTCATTGATTAGGACTTAGACACATCATAAAAGCTCTACGCATTTGATGTGCTACTGTACTTACACAATCAGAAATAAACCGATCCTAAAAGCCTTGTTTTGTGTAGGATCTGATTTTTTATTACTGGGTAACATGGTAACCAGGAGGGAGCGTAACTCTAGTTTCAATTGTCTGTGGATTACAGGCAGCCAAAAGCAATACAGATCTATAGGGAGCTGCGAACCTCTATCAGCACAATGAGAATGCTGTTTTAAAAGTACCCTAGCTCAGCCATAATGGCCATGTAAGATAAGAACACTGTGGGTTGAACCTCATAGCCCAAACTGTATCGCTGCCTACCTTCTGGTCAAACTGCAGCAGAACTTCATACGTCTGCTCTCATGTAGAAAGTCACATACTTGGAACGAAGACGGAAAGAAAGCACAACCTCAGCCTCAGCCAGCCTCACAACGGTCAGCTCCTATGGGCTGAACTTTTCAGGCTGATCTTCCAGACTTCTTGGTGACCAGCTCCGTGCCTCAATTTTCCATCACTCCCCTATATGGGCAGGGTGGCGGGGCTTTATACCCTTCTCAGCTGACCAGAAACACACAGAATCACTACTCTACACTTGATCTTAGCCAAAAGGCCGAGAAGCGATACACAGAGATACACAGAACACAGAGAAACCGTCTTGTCAGAAAGCCAACCCCAAACTACCACAGGAGCAGTAGCTGAAGTGCATAAATCGGCAATTAAGAGTTACTAAGTTCAAACATCCAACTGCTGTTATTAAGCATATCTTCTGTTCTAATCTTTAAAAAGAACAACGTGCTGAATTAACGCACAAGAAATCAAATTTGGCACGGTAAGGTAGCTGATGTAAAGGCGCTGTTGCCTGAGCCATTGCAATTAGCCTGATGGACTGAAGCCAGCGAAATACCCCCCTCGATGTCAGTCAGAAACAAAGCAGATGGGTGATCCTGGAGTCACAAGAAACACGACGCTGGTTTTGTTCTGGTTCTGGGATCGCAGAGGCTAATAACACCGAGCCCCCTGATGGTTAAAGCTAGCTGGCAAAAAAGCCTTGAGAAGATCTCTCCTAATCTTAGGCCGAGGCATAAACTATGGGAAATGCACAACGGATGGTAAAATGAGAACTTTTTCTTTCTTTCTCAGTTGTTTTACCCTTCGAATTACCCCAAACAACTCCTCGTGGCATGCAAGCTATTTGAGGTTGAGAAGCTTCGCGTCATCTGTAACAGCCTTAAGTTGTACCCGTTGGGCAAAACCCAGAAATCAAGCACAAAGCCAGGACAAAGCCAGTTCTCCTCCCCGCCTGCTGCACCTGCTGCTTTCTTTAGAGCGGCACTACCAGCGACGGACGCAGACCCCGCTGCCACAGGCCCTGTGCAAACGGTGAACAAAAAGTCTTCACCCCCAAAGAGATTACAGCTTGAAGGCTAAGACATAAAAGAACAGCTGAATGCACAGAGGCAGGCAGGGCTGGTTTTGTTCTCTCTGTGTTTTCACACAGGCAAAGGCAGGCAGAGCTGGCTGACTGCATTTGAACTTTTCGGGAGCAAAAAAAACAGCTGTAACTTTGCACTCGTTTCAGAAAGGTAGACATTTTTCTTCCCAAGGCAGCCCTTTGTCGCAATACTGGAAAACCCTGCAGGTCCCCCACCCATCGAGTTCCTTATTGCTCTCTGGAGCTCCCTGCCCCACTCGCGCACTGCACACACTGGGAGCTGCCGGGAACATGGCTGGTGACTTAGCTCTGCTCGCTGTCGTGTCTCTGCTTTCTGCCCTCCAGCAAGGTAGTTCCCCAGGGGCTGCAGGGCTGGGGCTCGGGAAGGTTTCCTCCTGTTCTGCAGCACTGGAAATTATTTTAGAACAAACTGGCTGCCCTGTAACTTTAACTTCTTGTGACTGCTCAGACTTCTCTTGGAAGAGCACTGTTTGCCCACTGTGCAGCAGCCCGGGAGGGAGTTGGCACGGTGGGACAGGCTACTTTTCCTTCTAGGACAAACGCATTTCTTTTCAATTCTGTTTGGTTTGCGGGCTCGCTGGAATCATGCTATTGTGAAAGCTTGCAACTATCTGTGAAGTTACCTAACAGCCGCGCCGTGTTTTGGTTTCGATTCTTACTTATGCAGCTATGCAACTGAAAACCTCAAAAAAGGAGAGTTGCTTTGTCAGATCGAGTACATCAATGCCGGACTGAAAGCACTGCTTCCTGAAATAGACAGACACGTGCTTCAGTATCTGAAAGGAAAGAGGAAAGTGAACCTTTATACCAGGCAGCAATAATAGAGATATTCTGCAGCATGTCCCCCTCAGTGCATTTCTCTAAGATATGCAAAATACCTTAAATATCTAAAATATGCACTTCACGGCTGCTGGCACACCGCAGAGAACCAAGGAGGTGGGCAGGTCTGTAACATCCCTGTGGGTCTGCTGGTGACTGTGGGAGCATTTTTAGTGCTTGTAATGATTTGCTTTGAGATACGCTGTAGTTGTGCTTGACACAGGAGTGTGAAGGGTTAAAGCCAAACCAAATCACAGTAACCAGAAGCCTCGTGCCTTTGGAAAACTCCACAAATTGTTCAGACCTTGAAAGGGGGAAGAGGAAATACATACGTTCTTCCTTGTGGTGGTTAATCCGTATTAGTTAAACCCGGTTAAAATCACCAGCGGGTCAGGATAACTCCAGCCCAAGCTGAGCTGTTCATTCGATGTAAAACATGGCAGCTCGGTTTACTCCCAGCACGTGCTGCAGTACAGGTGAACCAACACAGATGAATTGCTGTGAGTCCAGCTGAGCGCCGTGTTGCCTGACCTCAACGTGGTGGTAGGGCTGAGGTAGGGCTGCGGCAGCACCGCTGCTGTAGGCCTGGGCTGTGCAGGTCTAGGACTTGGCTATTCGGTTCCTAAATAGTGTCAGTGAATACAGAAAGGGGAAAAATACATTTCTGAAACAGCGGTTTTGCAATTTTCTCCCCTTTCTCAAGAGTAAGCCACACTTGAAGGCGTGACCTGAACTTCTGTAGGGAAAAAAACAGTTTTAGCTAGTAGCCATCTGATTAAAAAAGCCAAAGAACAATGATTGCTTTAAAAAAAAAAATAAAAAAATAAGTGTGTTAGAGACTCACCTGAACCGTTCTTCTTAAATGAGGAGAACTGTGCAATCCACAAGCCCTTATTTTTGCTTACAGGTTATTTTGCTCAGCTGGTGGGAAAATCAAGAATGAAGCACAAGGTCTTGCCCCCGGCTGTCACTGGAGCTCCAGAATTTGAAAGAACATTTCGTGCACAGTAAGTCCTGACACCACGGAGACGGTGGCAATGAATAACAATTCAATCCGGAAGAGAAGCGAAAACATTACCTTCAGATATTACATTTGTAATTGCATCCTCTGCTCAGAAAAAAAAAAGAAAAAAGAATGAAGAGAATGCTTTTCAAATGGTGAGGCTATTATTTTATGACAATGGGGTACATTCAGCTAATTTAAAAGTCCCCATTTGAATTCTGATGAAGATGGGCCATCAGATCCCCCAGTCCTCAGCAAAGGCTCAGAACTGGTTGGCTGCACCTTACAGAATTCAGCGTGCTGGCATGAAAATTGACGATGCTGACAAAGACATTAAGGTCCTAATCGTAAGAAAATCCATAGCGTGCTGCCTGTGCCTGGTTGCACTTTGTAAAGGCACTTGGCCTCAGCGGAGCAACCTGGACTGCCTGCATGTGGCTCTGTGCCTCCTCCTGCAGTCCTAAAGGATCTGGCTGAAGTCCTGCTGACCCACAAAACTTGCTCACTGAGCAGGCAGATAAGCAGTCGACACCATATCTTTGTGCTTGAACTCCTGCCTGCTCCTGCTGTACTGCTCCCTTGAGTTAAGATATTGGTTAAGCACTTCCTTGTAGGTGGGATACAAAACCTTAAATACGAGGAGACATTTGAAATCGATTGTATTTATACTGAGATTACAAGAAGGGAATGTTTAAGAGCACCTAAGGCTGGCTTGAGCATGCTCCTGCTGAATTCAAGAGCATTAACTTTGGTGGGAACAAAGTGAGGCCAAAGCTGATTCTCCTTAAAAAAATCTCTCTCACCCACGGTCCTTTCCCTTTCCAGAATAACTTCATGTCAAATTTATCCCACAGACAAAACTGTGCAGAGTTTTACCCCGTATTCCAGACTCTCCTCTGGATCGCAGGATGGTTTTGCAATCAAGGTAAGGAGTTCATGCTACCTATTGGACTGCAAAGACGTAAAAATCAGCTTTAATGGGAGGTAGAATTATGCAGACCTCCTTTTGCCTTCCCTTCATTGCGTTGCCTTATCCTAGCCTTCCTGAAGGAGGGCTCGATGGCACTGCAGTGAAGTGCCATGACAAAACAGTCATGGCTTTTCACACAGCCCCACCAGCTTTCGCTTTTCTTGCAAATCACAGAGCCACGACATGGCACATTTCTCATTCACAAACCCACTGAGGATTTTCCGGGCCAATCATTCAGAAAAGGCAACTCCCAGATGTTTCCCACTAACAATTACGTGCGCATTATAGGGCAGTTCTCACAGGACATCAAACACAGCTATGGTCCCTTGTTCATTCGGGGACATGGCGCTAAGCACCGAAGAGCAGTCAGCACACAACATCTCCAGCCACACATGGTTACTGTCCCTCAGGTATGTGGGCAGACTTGTTAAAATCTGTTGTGTTTCTCACATACCTACGCAGGCTGGCATTTTGGCATTAAAAAAAAAAAAAACAAAAACCAAAAACCAAAAAACAAACATTTCATTTTGGGGCTCCCTTACAGACAGATTCCCATCTCCATTACACTGAGATAAATCCGGAGCAGCTCCACTGCTGCTGGATGTGAGATGGTACATGTGCTCCTAAGCAGATACTTGAGTCAGGGAAGATGCATGCTGTCATATATAAGAGGAGAACTACTTTAACTCCACTTTAAGTCACTTTTACAGCAACTCCCACAGGCCTGTATGCAGGAATTAATCCAGAGCAGAGGAAAAGCTGTCCTCCCTAATATTTGTGTGGTTGGAAAGGACACCAAATTCACTGGCACTGCTTAGTGCTGGGCAACGCAAGTGGCCGCACAGCCTGCTCCATCCATCAGAATTATCTTCATGCTTTTCCCACAGGGAGATCGGAAAGTTGACGTGCACTACAGCTTTCTCTCCTGTCCTTGGATAAAAGCTGCTATATAAATGCAAAGCAGGTTACTAACAACATAAATAAGATTCTCTTTCCTAAAACAAACATTCCCCTTGAACACGAACTGCCGTAATGATACCAAGTGACAGCTGGGTCAAGCCGAAGTGCTGCAGCCCACTGCCCAGTTCCTGGGACAGCCCCCAGATATCTAAAACGACTGTCCGCAACTGTCCTCACGTTTCCCATTACTTGTTTCTTAGAACTAGCCTCCTTGCTGGGCCTGCTGTACATGTACGCTCGCCACAAGTACTTCCACGGCTATGCGGAGTCTGCATCAAAAAGGTAAGGAGCTGCGTGCAGGTTACAGACCCCAGCTGTAGCCTGAGCTGGGCTGGGAGCTGAGGCCTGGCAGCGAGACGTCACTGCAATTGAGTGCAACGCGTACAGCATGCCAGCAAGAGAGCTGAAGCAAAGGTCCTGGGGAAGGAGGGCTGGCTGTGACAGGGGAGCCTTGGGGTAAGGTGTGCACGCGCTGCAGGTGATGGGAGGAAAGGTTTGACGCCCACCTCACAGGGGCCTGCTTTGTGCTGAGCGGACGGGCAACCGCACTCAGAGGGCCGAAGGCAGAAGCAGCTCTGCAGCTTCTTGTGAAGGAGGCAAGGCACACACAGCACCGGCTTGTCTGCTGCTTCATTTTTCCTCAGCTTATCACAACAAGAACCTTTATCCATACAAAGTGCACTCGCAGAAGCAAACGCATCTGTCCTTGTAGGCTGATAAACTTTGACCAAATAGATAAGAGGCACAGCTTCAGATAAGTGTATGTTAATGAATGTAAATGCATTGCATGTAGCGACATGAATCCTGCTACAACAAACACACGCATCAGCAGAACACCCCGCTGGTGTGCAGGCACACTCCAACACGCCGCTTCTCGTTTTGCTGAAGGCACAGCACTACCTGCTGTTTCCTGACCCAGGGCTCCCACTAAGAGATGCAGTGGCCCAAACGATACAGAGAGCACTGACCGGAAGACTGGTGACTGTTAAGGAAGTCTAGGGAGCAGAGCCTTCGAAACAAATGAACAAGGAGAGCACAGCACACTTTCATTCAACAAACTAAAGAAAAAACAAAAAACAAAAACAAATCTTTCCCATGCTTCACTTCAGCACTCTGGGCTTAAAAAATCACCCTTACAAGGACACCCAAGGATAGCAGCTTGCTTCGTTATCAGACAGAGCCTTATCCCCTCGTGCACCTGAAACTGAGGAGGTCTTACACTCACCGTTTTTAAACCCTTGTTTTGCACACCCCATATGGGGAGGCTGTATGTATCAAGCCTCTAGTCACCAGTGAGGTTCTCAGGCTCCACAGCCAGCTGCTGAATACCCAACCACTGCACTTCTGTAGGCGTGGGCAATAATGGACTATAAACCCAAGTCCAGCAAGCTCCTCAGATATCTTTCCAGTGCTTACGCGATGGCCTGTCCTCACTCGCTCTGCCTGCAGAAATCAATCCTGCAGCAACTCCCAGTATCTGCCTACCTGACCAGAGTCTGCTCCAAGGCAGCTAAGAGCAAAGAAGAGTGCATGCTGTTATTGTGTGCCAGCCACACGCTGCGCTTCAGGGCTGAAGAGCTCTCCAAGCACTCCCTGAGATTTCTACTTTAAAATCACAGAATGGCTTGGGTTGGGAGGGATCTCAAGGAACGTGCGTGGGTCTGGCAAAGGTCAGGTCAGGACCCTGAACTTTGGGAGAGCAAAATTCAGGCTGCTTAAGGAACTGTTGTATGAGATCTCCTGGGAAGCTGTCCTTAGAGACAAAGGAGTGAAAGAAAGCTGGCCGCTCTTTAAAGATACCTTTCTGAGAGTGCAAAACCTCTCCATCCCCCAGAATAAGACAGCAGTCAGGGGAGGCAGGAAGCCCACATGGCTTGGCAGGGACCTGCTGTAAGAAACCGTACCAGCTGTGGAAACAAGGGCATGTCACCTGGGGAAAATGCAGGGATGCTGTCTGGACCTGCGGAGAGGGGTTAGGAAAGCCACGGTGCAGATGAAACTGAAGCTGGTGAGAGACGTTAAAAACAGCAAGAAAGGGATTCTATAGATACGTTGGCCAGATCAGGCAGGCGAAAGGGAGCTTATCTCCTTTGGTAAATGAGAAAGGAGAACTGGCTATGACAGATACGGAGAAGGCTGAGGTACTCAATGAGGGGTGTTGGAACTTGATGATCCTTGGGGTCCCTTCCATCCCAGGCAATTCTGTGATTCTATGACCTCAAAGCCCATCCAGCTTCAACCCCCTTCCATGGGCAGGGCTGCCACCCCCAAATGGCAGCCTGTTTCAGCACCTCACCATCCCCAGATGCCAGCCATACACTAGATGGAGTCTCATAAGGGCAGAGAAGAGAGGGAAATTCACCTCCCTTGATGTGCTGTCCATGCTTAATAACATTATTTTTGAAAAAATTATTCTGATCCTCTCCCAGCACGAATGAGTGCCCTGATAGGTGAGTTTTAGGAATATATTGTTCCTTTTCAGTCCCCTAACACTGGACTCCCTTCAAGTCAAAGTAATAACCAAAAGCAGACCTCCCAGCTCAGCAGAGAGTATCTGACAAAGATGCCTCCTTGGGATGAAGTAGTTCATATCAGAAAAAGTTCTCAACTTCACATAAGTATCAAGGAACACTGGGGGAAGTATGTTCCTCTAGAGAGGCCATTAGGAATCACTTTCCTCCCTAGCACACGTTACATGTGGGAACGGTTCTACTGCCGAAACACCCGAGGTGTTGTTCCGACAGTGATCCTTTCCACCGAGCACGGCTCCTCTTCACTGAGGTAGACAGGCAGCTGGTTTCACTGCAAACACACCGTGTACAGCTCGTAACAGCTTTTTTTATCTGCTTTCTACTTCTAGGTTAACGGGGTTTTTTTTGAGTCTGATAGTTCTGGCTTGCTTGGCAATCCTTGGTGCAGCTGGGATCGTTAACAGCTTTACGGACAAATACCTGGGCTTCAACATTGGGAAGAAATTACATAAATTGTTCTGAGTACTTTAAAACAAAATAAAACCCCCAAGTAAATAAAACCCACAAGCTCTCCCTGGACACCAAGATGATGATAAGCTGTATGTAAATAAGGGATCAGAATTCTCCATTAGCATTCCATTGCAACATTAAACGTTGTGCTTTTTCTGCGCTGTTTACACTTGCTCCTTTCCCTGTGCTCCTGAAAAGAATTTGCTAAGACAGAATGGTGCATCACATTGGCGTTCTCTATTTACACAGTCTGTCTTCCTATGCAGTATTGCAAACTCAAAACAAATCGCAAAAAAACAAAACCCATTAATTCACCAAGTAACTCGGCTCCAACTGACACTGCAAGCAACAGCCCGCCTTACCCAGCATCCTCTGGCTTTGTCGATGCCTCTGAAGCCTTCCTTCACTCTTCTTCACTCCCAGCAGCAGCAGCCATCCTGCACGACGGGCCGCTCTAATGCTCTGGAACTACAGAGAAGTGAAGACCATGACTGACTGTTTTGGTAGATCGTGATAATTCAAAGGACTTTGGCAATGCTGGATGCATTCATGCTAGAGCCAGCAGGCAGAAGCTCTCTCTGCTGTGCCTGGTGCACAGTTCAGCCAAACTGCATGTTGATAGTTCTGCTCAGTCAAGTCTACATAATGAACACTTACTGTCTTCCTAGAAGTCCACTCGGGTTGGCAACCTGAGTACTAGCGAGCATTGGCTTGGGTTCATCGGCACCTTTCACACAAAAAAGGGGGACGCAGTGCATGTGCAGAAGTTTGTCCCTCCCAGATGCTGTAACATGACTTAAAGGCATACCTTAGTGGCTGCAAGTGGTGACAGGGGATGGGGCAGTTGAAATAATAAAATGAAATGTGTACACGGGGGTGGGACTTGAGGGCAATAGCAGCTGCTGAGCTCAAAGTACAGATCATGGGGGTGAGCAGGCGAGAGCTGACACAGTTGTAGAAAAGGCAATTCTCTGGCACGTGGTTCCAGGGAAAAAGCAGAACAGAGACAACAGCCACAGAAGTCACTGGGAATTCTTCCACAGCTTCCCTCTGACAGGCAAAAGGACAGCAAATCTACCTGCCAGTGATGCCTTGAGGCAGTCGCGGGCAGCAAGAAAAAGAAGGCAGGTGTCTCAATCACACATCAGGCTTGAAACACGTAATAGAGGAGACCCAAAGGCTGCTAGTAGTGTTCATGTAGGTCCTTGCTTCTGAAATTATTCTGCACTAAGCTCACCTGTTGAAATGCACTGGCATGCTTATGCATAGCTACCCCTTCCCCATCTACCCCAGGGGAAGGAAGAGGCAACACAAGGACAGATACATGTGCCAAAAAAGGTGGATGTAAGGCTGCCAAGTGCCATATAGTAGCACAAGCTGTAATAGTGTGGGATACACGCGGCCTCAGCTGCTCAGAGCTGCATTTACCATAGCACCGGACTGACATGAGGAGAAGAGGGCAACTCACCTTAAGGTCTGTACTTGGACCAAGCCACACCGGCAGCTCAAACACACAGGGTTTCTGTAAGCTGCACTAGCTTGAAGCACCCAGTGTGTGCTTCACTATGACTCCCCGGGGCGGGGAACAGGAGAGAGACGTGCCAAGCCTTGAAAGCTGCACAACATGCTTGTCTTACACAGGTCACGTAAATACAACAAGCCTGTATGCACTTACCAAAGGGTTTCTGGCCACAAAACCTCACAGTGGAGCAGCAGGTTGGGGAGCTGCTGTGAACACGCCTTTCCCTCGCTTCCCCAACTCATCTTTCTACCTCCTACATCCAACCCCACGTCTCTCTCCTTCCCTCCCATTTCACCTCTCCAGAGCACAGCTGCAGCACTCCAACACCTTTCACCCCGTGTCCTCCCCAAAAGCACTTCCTTCCTGCACGCAGCGGTCACTGAGACCGAGAGATGCTGCCTCTGGCGGTGGCATAATGAAGGACCAGCTCACCTGTAGCAACCGCTCCAGTACAGAGTACAAGAAACCTAGTCTCACAACACCTGGAAGTAACGAGAGCCTTCCTTGCTCTTATGAAAGGGACAGAAGGGCCTCAGAGCAATAGCACACAGCTGAGCTGCCAGCCCCCAGCAGCGCACTGCACTCACCTGCGCTTGCTGCCTGCCTGGTAAGCGACATCTGGGGCAGCGTCACGGGAGCGCCGCAGGAGCAGAGGGCTGAGAGGTGATCTCACAGACCAGCCTTGCATAGGACTCAGATAACCATCTTTTATTTTATTCGTTTGCTTGGTGTTTTTGTTTTTTTTTTTCTTTTCTTTTTTTCTTTAAAAGTGGTATGTTAACATCAGCTTTTTTCTACATTTTCAGAGCTCTGTACAGGTCTTAAAAGGAAATAAGCAATGCTTAATGTACAAAGTAAAAACAGAAAACTAGAAAAATCTGAATAAAATGGAGCAAGTTGCCATCAGGGATACAGTACAAATTAGTAATCAGACATCATCTGAAGTGCAATACCACTGCAGTAAGGATGAGTTAAGGAATGAAATAAAAATACTCTATTTTAAACAAACAGTATATATATATATTTTTATATGTATATATTTTACAGATAGTAGACCCAGTGATATCTGTAGAATTGTAAAAACATATTTACAAATAACTTTTTTTTTTTTTTTTTAATATTACATATACATCAGCACCATAGTAAGGAGGAAAAAAAAAAACCAACCAAAAAACCTCAAATCTATTAAAATCTACGTCTAGTACTTGGTCCCAGTACGGAGTATTTGGAGGAAGCTTTGCAAAGACAACAGCTCGCTGCTGGCCACCGTCCACACGCAGAGCTGCTCTTCCCAGTGGCCCGCCTGTGCCCCCACGCTGCTCCCTTGCCCCTGTCCCTCAGGGTGCTGCCACTGTGGGCTGTCCCTTCCCTCACGCTCGTCCCCACAAGAGTCGTCTGCCCACGGCGTGGCTGTGAGCTGAGAACTTTGGCTGCTGCTCTCGCTCGCTGCACTGGGGCCTGACCCGGCTCCTGCTGCAGCAGCGGACAGACAAACCTCTGCCATCTTTGGCAGCGACCGGAATGAGACCTCGTGCTGAGCTTCAGAATGGGGTAAGCGTGACCCACCCCAGTGGGCAGCTCTCAGCTAAGGAGGTGGCAGGTTTTGGAGGGCAGCTCTCCTTGGCTCGGGCCCCCGCTGCATCAGGCAATCAGAATGGCCAGCGTCTCTGTGGAAGACGGATCACCCCTTCACTGCAGTGCTCTCGGCACCGGTCCACACAGTGGAAATAGACAGTGGAGACGGTGATACGTCACTGTTACCTAAAAGCATATTTAGGCAGACTCGATGTTTTTGATGCCTAAATCCGCTATTTTAGCCATTCATTCATGCTCTTCACTGTAGTCCTTCCTTGGCTCCCATTTTTCAAATACTGCAGTGAATGTTATTCCAGCAAACAAAGGAGGTTAGACCACCGCTTGCTTAAAACAGAAGACCAGGTGGCACTAAATGTCAGGTTGAGAGCCCATGCACGCCAACCTGCTAAGCCTGCGTTTTGCAATATGAGAGGAGGAACTCGTTCCTGCTTGCCAGACCCTCCCCGCACATCTTCTCCTTCCTGCCTTCTGATGCCCTTCCTGCCCCTTTGTGAAGAAAAGCGCAGTGACTTTAGTTTCTTTTACACTGACAGATGGGAGGGGGACGTATGAAAACATACCCGGGATGGAGGAGAGACAGGGACCTCCTTAGGACTTTCGCTGGTGTCCCCTGGTGCCTTGAAGCCCTTTAGCATCTCTCTCAGCTCTGTTCTGCAACCCGGGCACGCAAAGTGCTCTGACAGGGAAGCACTACTGCAAGTCCCTTGGGGACTAAATAGCTCCTTACACAACCCGCTCCCTAAATCCATCTCCAGCAGTGGTCCAGTAATCAAACTGTCCTCACTGCGCAACCACATTCACGTTCTCTTACACTCCTACTGGATTTTTATCACTCTGCAGTGAAAATGGTGACCCCTCTGTGACTGTTTAGGTTTGTCACATGTACGCCCCTCGCAGCAGTCCAGAGCCTGGCCATGGTTCGCTGAGGCCTGCCGACACCAAGGCTGGTTGTGTGTGGTCATCGGTGGGCTTCTTCGGGCTTCCATCTGCTACCCTGAAAGCCGTGGCCTTCGCAGTTACGTGAGGTGGGACACATCGGGGCTAGGCCATACTGCTGTGCAAGGAAACCTCATTTCAGCAGAGAAAGACCACCCTGTTCCCTTTCAGAAGCATCAGCTGGCTTTTCCAGTTTCCCCATCCTGCCCTGCACCCACGCAGCAGGTGCTGCCACGCAGTGGAGACTGCCTGTGGAAGTCTTGTGATACCAATGTTCTCAGCATCACCCGAACCTTCCCAAGTTGGCTACAGATCAGCTCGATTTGCACGATTAAATACAAAAGAAAACAAACGGAAGAACCCAAACCAATTCAAACAAAAAACCCCAACGATCCGAGGATGGGGAGCACATCCAACCCTCTCTTTGATTTCTTCAAACGGAACAACCCAAACTCCAGACTATACAAGCCCATTCACTGGGGGTTTCCGAACAACTCATCGAGTTCCTGTATCCACTCATCCCCTGGTCCGCTCTTGACGATGGAGTCCACGAGGTCTGCGCCCTCTGCTAAACTGGAGAACGAGCCCCCAGCTCCTTCGTTACTGTAGCTGTAAGATATGTCCTGAGTGGGATTCCTCTCATAGGCCTGGCCTTGGCTGCTCGGAGCAAAGCTACCACCTGGCATCTGCTGCGCGGAAGGCTGGCTAAAACCAGACATGGTGGGGACCCCCTGGCTTATTGCAGGCATCACCATCGGCCTGGCCTGGCTGGTTCCCTGCTGCCCGGGCAGCGGCTGCAGCAACTGTCTCCCCATTGCCGGGTTCAGGGCTCTCACCGTTCCGCTCGTGTCCACAACTGTCTGGTTAAGTCCCTGTGGGAAATGCTGCTTGGGCAGCCGAGGCTGCCCAGACTGCATCGGATACGCTGTGCCGTTATTGAAAGGCCCAATTTCGCCGCTAGTCCTTCCGGGTATACCTTGTAAGCCTCGCTGCTGCCAGTTCTGCGTTCCCTGAGGGACGGTTCCCATCAGGCTCTGAAGCCGTGGTGCTTGCGGCCTGGGTAAGACCTGGCCCACCGCTCCTTTCATCTGCTGTTGATGCTGGGGAAGAGCAGAGTTTACGAGCATGTTCTGACCAAAACTGCTGACCATTCCCACCACTTGTCCAGAGGCAGTCTGCCTCGTTGCCTGGCCTGCGTTATGCGCCATGTTCATGCTGCTTTGGTTTGGGTGCTGCAACATTTGGCTCATCCCTGTGCTCATGCTGTACATTCCCGGCTGGCTGGAGGAGGCGTTGCTGTAAGGAGCCATGCCCAGGTCTGACTGGCCCACCGTGGTGGGCAGCGTGCTCGGGTTCTGGGAGGGACCCATTGCCATCATGCTCGCGCTCTGGGCCATCATTCGGGACGTCCTCATGCTCTGGAGCGCTACTTGGTTTCTTGCAGCTGCTATATCCTGGGGAGAACCTGTGCCAGAAAGGGAGCAAGGTGAGAAAAAACACGATCCTGTAAATCTTACACAAATCAACACGTCCGTGCTGACAAGAGAATCTGTAGGAGCCTCCTGCACAACAGCGGGATTTCAGTTTGCTGTGCTTTTCCCGTGAATAAATTACTGTTTCACATGAAGGCTGGCAGAGAACTAGAAGGTTACCTGTCCTTGGGAGACGTACTTGCAGCCTAATGGTAGCCGCATCTCAGAGGCGATGCGTTCCACGCACTGCTGTGACTGCAGCCTTGGCACTGCCCTGCCAAACCCCCACTTCTCAGAGCTGAGAGGCAGCACAGCTGAGTGCTGCCCCAACCAGGAATCACTGATCGAGTTACGTATTGCATTTGTGAAGTGGGACACCGCTCCGCAGAGCGCTGTCGATACAGGCCAGCAGCTTCATTTCCCATCAGGCCTGAAGCAAGGCTGGCAAGGTGAAAAGGCCAACGGGTTACTCACTAAGTAATTTTCAATTATGACAGCCTGGGGATTTGTACCCAAAGGGATCTGTGGCTTTGGATTTTTGCAGCAGTGTGATTCCTTCCAAGTGTGACGTGCCATTACAGCCACGGTTACTTCCCTGCTAACGAGCTGCTCATGCTGCACAGCCGCTGGGGCAGCGGGGCTAACACAGGCCTATCTTTCCGTTACTTTGCTGTGGCCAACAAGTAGTTATTTCTGCACTGACCTAGGAGGAAAAGCCTTCTTTCAAAAGTAAAATCTTTTTTTTTGTTTGCGTGCCATTTTCCACAGGCCCGGGGATGATGCTCACCCCGCTCTGTGCAATAGTTGCTCCCTCAGACTTGTGAAAGCTGCACAGCACTGTGATCAGAAGTACTTAACCTTCTTCAGATACACCTGGTTCAGCTTCTACCAAGCAGACGAGAATGCTTCCACTGGCCTTCAATTGAAACCAAAAGCTGAACTCGAGTTATCTACTTGAAGCTCCCTTTTAAATATCTCCACTGTCTTTCAGAAGTAAGCCTTGAAAATGGAAATGTCAGACTCAGAAGACCAATCAATGTTTTAATAGCTCAGGAGGCATAAATGAATGGATTTTCTTTACCATTGTTACTGATTAAGTCTATGGAAAGAAGAAAAATTGTTTTTTTGTGGACATTTAAAGCAAGGAAAGTGTATTAGTGAATCAATATGATAAGCACATTTTAGTCCACCTTAGGCCGGTGATGGGAAACCTGAAAATCCTAACCTTGTTAAATTCCACACCGTGGCAGAGAACTGGACTGCGCTCGTGTCCCTTTGAGGGGTGGGGGAGCTATTGATTTTTGGGAAGCCAATACGCTGCTGTATTTACTATCTTTATTTAAAAACAATTACCGGAGCTCTGATTGTGCCACGGGTTCGCTGTGGTTTTGAGTCAATACCGCACCGAACGAAATAAAATCCTCGGCAGGCAGAGCTCCAGGAGCAAGATGCTCACAATTACTCCAGCTCAAATATCACTAAATGCGAGAAAAAAAGTTGCTCTAAGAGTCATAAATTGTACAACAAAATCAGGATGCTCTTAAATCAGCCCCTACCTGATGCCTCTCGGCGGCAGACAATGTACCTAAATGTCTGTGGAGACCAGAGAATGGTAGGCCCTGCTATTTCTGTTGGCCACATTCCCATGAGAAATGGCAATGAACAACTGAAGTGTCGCTCCCATAGTGACATACACAATGCAGCGGATGCCTGCATCTCTTTTTCCCTGCAGCCGGACAAGCTTCAGGAGGATGCTTGTAGCTGAGCTCTCCAACATATACATAAACGGAGCATCCAGTAGCCTGAAGAGTTCTGGACCTTACTTGCAGAGGGCAAATGTACCAGCAGCTTTTACTTCATCCATGCTACCAATTAAACTGTTTTTTTCAATGACTGGCACTCGGGTTCCCTTGAGGTTTTTTTTAAAATGTAGGTCATCTCCTTCCTCCACGGTTGCAAGATACCTCTTCTTACAGCCATTCCAGCCATTGCTGGACAGTAATGCTAAAAACCTGTAGTGCACCTCTTGCCATCTATGAACTGCAAACAGGAGCTGCAAGCTTCCAAAGGAGTCAGCAGAACTGAGCGGCTCACTCCCTGCCTCTGGGAGCTGCTGCGCCTGGCGGGAGAGGCAGGGCTTCAGGCAAGCAGCAGTTAAAGGGGAGATGCAGCAGATTTGAAGATTTTGGGCCACCTTCTGGTCTCCGTCCCACACAACCCACTGCACTGGATTACAGTATTGTGACTAAACAGAAAAAAAAAAAGTGTAATATTTATATTTAAATTGGCTCATTTATGAAAATGAATTCCTCGC
This sequence comes from Lagopus leucura, assembly GCF_019238085.1. Lineage (NCBI taxonomy): Eukaryota > Metazoa > Chordata > Aves > Galliformes > Phasianidae > Lagopus > Lagopus leucura. Next base: position 9,102,310 of record NW_024962264.1, read on the forward strand.
TCTGTCACATTAGCCTAAACTCTCTTTTGCATTTCTTTTAAATTATACATACGAAGGCAAGGTTTCAAAAAAGCACTGACACAGAAAAGACTTTACATATGCTTCTCAAATAATGCGTGAGAGTGCACACATACATTTTGATTTTGCAAACAAGTTATCGGGAAAGAATTCACTTCGTATAGAATTAATGCTGCCAAAATCGAGAATTGGAAGGCAATTAGAAAGAGCCACACTGCTGTCTGTCAGCAGAAGCTTTGGCTGTCTGCTCGCTTCCTGAGTACCAGAACTGCAGTGTGCTCGCCTGCCTCGTTTCTGTTGCAGTTTTGTGACACTATGGTGGATATGCAACACAAGGACATGCTGGTTCTATGTATATTCAGAATCCACAGCTAGTGAAGGCATTCGAGCTGATGATGCACTAAAAAAGCTCAGAATGAACCTTTTTCCTAAACCAAAATGAGTACCCTCATATTCCCCCAATCATTAGTGAGCACACCGAAATAATCCCTGTTTTGTGAGCTCATTGCAGAAATCTCCATTTTCACCTCTGATATTTCACTATACTTCTCACACCTGACTCCTGTCAGACACTACTGCTGGTCCTGCTCCAGATGAAGATGACCTCTGTGCAATTCCCTGCTCATCAAATTAAACAAAGTAGGACATGAAGAAGAGTAAAACCAGGATACAGCGAGAGATGCTGGCTGGAAAAAAAAAGAACGATGAGAGTGAAGGCAAACATGATGAATCCACTGAACCCAGGAAGCAAGCAGGCAAAACACATGTCAAATACAAAATACAGCTTTGGCTGAGTGAAACAAAAGGAAATCAGAAACATGACCGAACATTCCAAGCTGGGCATTCCCCTTTAGTGAAGTCTGTGGTACGTGCAAGTGTACAACAGCCCACCTTCCTATTCTGCCACATTGCTTAGCTCCTTGCATTCACAAAATGCAGATTTTCATACGCCTGCTCCGGAGGCGTATTTTATCTCCACAACAGGAAAAAGAATGTGACTTTTACCTTGGAACTGATTGACCTGTGGCACTGGATATGGGCTCCGCTGTTGCTGCAGATGCTGCCGAGGCAAATGTGACTGCTGCTGCAACTGCTGAAAATGAATGAGGGAAAGAAAGCAGAAGTGAAAAAGATGATTAATTAATTAGTGAGCCAGAAAGAGGCTGGTGACAAAAGTGCTGCAGCAGAACTGCAGCGTTCCTTATCTAGCAAGCTGTTTTGGAGAGACAAGTAGAGACATTTGAAGAATCCTCCTGAGAGTACTTGGGCTACTCAACACACAGACTCCTTCTGCTTCAGAAAGGAGTAAGCACTGAGGCTAACATCACCTCTCCTCACTTACACGCACTTCATCTTGACCTCTAAGCAGCAAACTGAACTGTCCTCGGGCTGGATGGGAAGGGAGAGATCTGAGATACCTCTTCTCACCCAGCTCTGAGTGCTGCTGTATGCGCACACCCTTTCCCTCCCCCAGCTCTGACAAGACCTATATATATACACAGGAATACATAGATTATAATATATGTGTATATAAATGTATATATTTAACCATATATATAATTCATATATATATTCCTATATGTATAGTCCTTGTGCAAGACTGCAGCCCACCTCTGCACATCCAAAGCGCCCAGCTGCAAGGGACAATGCCTCCTAATCTGAGCCCTGTGTCCCAAGACCATTGCCTAGCCAGACCAGAAACAGCTACTAAGGCGCATTTCCTCTTCCTCATGCTATCCGGGGAGCTGGCCATTGCAAAATGCCCCCGTCCCTTAGTCCAGCCCATGCTGGTCCTCTGTGCTTTTTTTTTCTGTAAATACTCAGGCATCCAAAACAGAATCAAGGGTTGATTATAAAAACAGAGAGCATGTCTATCAGAGCTTTCAAGGCCCTGGATATACTTGACTGAGCAGTTACTACAGTGACACTTCTCGTTGCTTCATCTGCACCGGTACAGATGCTTCATCACAAACCAGGGCTGAGGAACAAAGGAAAGAGAATGGCAAAGACAGAAAGGAAGCAAATACTAATCCTGATATTTATAAATGCACATTATGTATGATAAAAAAGATCGAGGGAACTTTATTAGGCACAAAGCACTCACAAGCTAGGAGCTTACGGGCTGTGCCTTTTAGCTGTGCCTTCAGCATCCAAGTCAGGGACTGGCTCTTGGGTTTATACAAGTGAATTGGCCTGGTCCACGCAGAGGGAATACTACTGTGTCACTGCTCTGCACTCGTTCCCTCTGAAACCATTCATGCATCTTCATAGGACCACAGAATCACAGAATGGTTTGGGTTAGAAGGGCCCTTTAAGATCATCTAGTTCCAATCCCCCTGCTACAGGCAGGGACACCTCCTTCTAGACCAGGTTGCTTATAGCCTCATTCAGCCTGACCTTGAACACCTCCAGGGAGGGGGCATCCACAGCCTCACTGGGCAACCTGTTCCAGTGTCTCGTCACTCTAAAAGAAAGACTTTCTTCCTAGCGTCTAGTCTAAATTTACCCTCTTCCATCAGTAACCATCAGTACTTCTGTGGTTATACGGCATGCACAAGTTCTAACTCAAAGTGGCACCCAGGTCTTAAACTGTATTTCCCCTAGCAAGAGAGACACTGCTGAGCTTAGACTCACCTATCAGAACATTTTCTAGGTGAAGCAGGGGACTGCAAGTTTAACTGAGGTGCGAGCTTGCAGTAACTGAACAGTGTGACTTTCTGCTGGCTTTTCTGCTGGGTTTCCTTTAAATTGCATCTGAATTAAACACGCATAAGACAAGACCATTTAGACCAGGTAACGTAATGTCTGTACTGCAAAAGTGTAGAGCTATGGGAATTGGTGTCAGGCTTGAATGTCACAGCTTCACACTGCCACTGCTGGGGTTGTGCCACTGCTCCCCCACTTCAGCCCGCAGTTCCCAACCTCTCCCCGAGGCTAGCATGACTGCTTGCAGTGTTTGTGTGATAAAACAGAGTAAAGAACTGATCTGGGAGATCAGAGAGAAAACTGCTGAAGGTGAAAGGAAGGGCTGTGCTGCACTGTCTGTAGTACTTTCCGTCTCACACCAGCTGCACAACCTGAGACAAACAGACACCGTACCTGCTCTGCTAAGATCTGCTGCTGTTGCTGCCTCTGCTCTCTTAGGAACTGCTGCTTCTGCTGCTCTATCACGTGCAGCTGGGCTCTCTGTTCAATCAGCATCTGCTTCATGATGGCCGCTTGCGGCTGGTTGCCCAGGAAGGCCCCCCCTGAGCTCGTGCCTGTGACCACGCTGCTGGCTCCTGGTGGAACAGAGGGCTGCATAGGTGCTGTGCTCCGGGACAGTCCCACCTGGTGCTGCTCCTGTGTGGAGAGAGGGAGAAGGGCTCGTTACTGAGGGTGCTGTGTGTGTAGGGAAGCTATGGCTCATTAACACTGAGCGCCGGGTCTGTGGGCGAGGGCTGGAGCTTGGAGAAAGTGGGGAAACTGGGCAAATGCTGGTGTCTTGTGGCCTCAGTGTCTGCTGCAGGGACACGGGCAGGTTTCTCGCACCAGAACCTGGAGCTCCAGGCCCCCTCTGATAAGGCAGGAGCACTTCACGACTCATCAGTGGTAAGAAAAGAAAACGGGGTGTGAGGTTTATTTGCGCTCAAGATAAGCAATCTCTGAGCAATGGGCTCAGAAGCCAGCGTTTGAGGCACACATAGAAGAACACCGTGAGCCAGCAGCCCTCATTTCCACTGTACTGCACCAGAATCTCAGGATTTAACCACATCACACGTTTATCCGAGACTCCATCCCACCAGGACAAAGAGCTTGTAGCTGGAAGGATGCGGGCCACGTGATGCCACAGAAACCTATTCCTAACATCACCCTGCTCTCCCCCGCCATCAGACCCCATCTCCTCCGCACCTCCCCGCGGTGCTGCTGGGAGCGGCGAGTTGCCAGCAGGGGCCGCTGCCCGCCCGCTGCCACGGCTCGGCTCGGCTCGGCTCGGCGCGGCTGAGCACGGAGCACCGAGGCCAGGCCAGGAGCGCTGCCATGGCCCGCACTCCTGTACCCAGGAGCTGCGAGCTACCAGCAGCAGAGGTGGAGGGTTCCTCTTACCACGTAATGCCGTGGTGTGGGGCGAACTCGCTGGCAGGGAAAAGCAAACTACTCTTCAGCCAGGAAACAAGAAGAAATCCAATTTGCTCACATCTCCACTTTACACAGAGCGTCCCTGAAGGGCTCTCTGCTGAAAGGCAGCTTCTCAGCGTTGAGCTTCTGTCTCTGTTGAACTCATGCCCCGGTTTGACAGTTCCCCGCTGCTCCCTGCTCCCTTCTCACACAGCACCTCACCGCCTGCTCCAACATCTCCTAGCTCAGGGACATGAGGGAAGGGCTCCATCCTGCCCTCTGCCCTCCCCTCGCCCCACTGAAGTCATCGAGCTGAAGATTGCATAACAGATGCACAGAGCTATCTTGTGTTACACTGGGAGACGGGCCAACCGCTTCCATTTATAGACAACAGCAATGCCACGCTGCCAAAGAACCTTTGCTGCAGCTACAACAAGGGAAAGGCGGAAAGGAAAACCAGGAGCCAGAAGGCTCGCTGTGCTGTAACATCAGCAGGAGCTGCCCCGAGCCCTTGGGGCCGCAGCCCGCTTCAACACAGTCTCACAGCAGAGCGACCATCCCGGCTCTCACACACACAGAGGGCGCAGTGCCCCACGGCAGCAGCATGCAGAGAGCTCTGCAAGACACCCCTGCAGCTGACAGCCCGCACAGCAGCTGGAGGAAATGTGAAGATTAGCACCAAGGTGTTACTTCCAGGGCTGTGTGTTCGGCCATTTCTAGGCGCAGGACTTTGCCTATTCGTAATGAAAACTTCCTGCTTCCAGCTTTAATAACAGATTTAAAGCCAGGCCTTTTTCATCAAGCCAGAACACCCCTCTCCGCCGGGGCGGCCGGCCCCCCCTTCCATCTTTTTTGGCCAAAGCTCTTCTCAAAACAGTGATGAAAGGCCCCGCTGACATCACCAGGAGCAGCGCAGGGCTGTGTATCCTGAAGCAGGAGCAGGGCAGCAGGGCCCCGCCAGCTCTTCCGCACGAGCACCTCTGCAGTGGGCGCTGCTGCACCAAGCGTGCCCACTTCCCAGATCATCCATCCTGACCCTGCTCTTTGCTCTCCTCTCTGGCAACTGGCACCCGCTGCCTTGCTACCCTCCGAACACCCCCACCAGTCCCAGGGAAGCGATGCCTGTTGGCCCCTTCCTGCAGTATGACTCAGAGTGTGACTCAGGCTGCCGTGACTCCAGACGGATTTTTGGGGATGCACAGCAGCGAGGGGAAAGCCCCGCTCCTTCCCCCGGGCCTGTGTCACTTGTGCGCCTGTGTGTGGGGGTGCCCTGCATGGCAGTACATACGTATGCACGAGGGTGGACTTCTGTGCAAGCTGCCTTGTCAGTGCCTGAGAGGGAGCTGCCCGCTGCTAGCAGTTGGTCCTTGGTTAAGCACAAATCCCGCGTTCTTCAAATGTACCTCTGGGGATCAGCTGGAGCGATGGATCCTTCTCAGGAGTTTGGGGTGATGCGTGTGTATGTACGGTTATGCGCATTTAACATCAGTGGAATTGAAAGCATTGTCAAAGTGAAGCAGTGGATAGAACCTGAGCTTGCTGTGCATTCTGCATGATGTGAACTAATGCAATCCTTCAACACGAAAGCAGCAACAGAGCAAACAGAAGCCAGGAGGTGGCTTATCCCGCGTACTGCATTAGAGGAACGACACTAGAAAGATGTGTGCAATCAGATGTCTACATTTTCAAGTCAGAGCACAAAAAGAAGAAACAAAAATGATTTCAGGCAGAAAGTGCCTTCCAGTGAAGGACTTCAAGAGCTCAATCATTCAGCTTACCACAAAGAAAACAGAGATGCTTTGACCACGGTGTGTAAAAACACCTTCACGAGGGAACGAATCTTTTAAAGAGCCCTTTTATCCACTGCAAAACCAGATACAAGGGCTGGAAGCCAAAGACGGATTCAAATCAGAAAGAAGAATCAAATTCTTAGGCCATGATTTCATTACCCAGCAGAAATGGCAAGCCTCTGCTGTTTGATGCCTCCTAAGACAAAAGCCTTTCTGGGTAAACACAACTATGTAGTGCAACCTACAGGTCTGTGATGGACAAGGCACTGCTGACCTCACCTCCACGCACTCTGAGCTGCTGCTTGCTGGCAGCAAAAATGTTACTAGATTTCTGTACACCCCATCACAAGAAAACTTACTGCATACCCAGTGTTTCTGGAGTAACCTACAAACACGTTCCTGTATTCCCCCAGAAATACTTCTATTAAATTCCTGTACTGTTGTCACTTTCTGTGTCTGGCAGGGATCTTAATCCCTGTCTAAATCTGGCTGCCCAAGCGCAGCCACCTTGAGCAGATAGGTGCCATCTGACTGAGGGAGTTACAAATCCATTCACTTCTGACTTTATTTGCCTCACATGAGCCAGCATGCAGGACGAAGGGACGGGCCAAACTGCTTTGTGACTGCACCCACCAGCAGACCGTGCAGGGCGGACCGCCTCACCCTCATCCTCTGTCATCCATCCCAGGGAGGGGCTACAAACCTCTCCTCTCCCTGGGTCCCCGGTTGCCATGGCCTTTCAAATAGTATCTGAGCGAACAAGATCACTCTGACGTTTGATGCCAGACCTCTGCATGCAGCCCATTTGTTTTCCTTTCACCTCCCTTTCCCTGCGTCTCTCCTCCCCCCGTTTTCGATATGCTTTGCTCTTGCCGCAGAACAAACAGTATCTGCCAGACTATCACTTCGGCGTACGTGTTAGCTCATCAGAGGGACTAAGTTCTTTATTTCTAGCAACAAAGTACACAACAAAGGATCTGAAAATGAGCAAGTGTTTTCCTAACACCGTTTAGGGGCTAAAGACCTCTGCAGGCCCTCAGCAGCGCCCACACGGCCACCACAGCCTGCAGTCCTGCTTGGGAGTAGTGTCATGGTGTGTCCCTGCTGCCCCACATGGGCATGGAGCTCCCTCAGGGGCCAGTGCTCGTGGCTGTGGTTGGGAGCAATGCAGCGAAGGCTGCGCTGACCCCAAGGCCAGAGCCTGTTGGAAATGGCAGCACTAAAGGTTTTAGCTTTAATCAATGCCCGCTTCGAGTCCATCTGGAGCAGAAGGGAGGAGAGCTAATGCGAAACACAAGGATAATTATGGCTAGAGAGCCCTTGAGAAGGGGAAGAGAAGAAAAATGGAAGATGAAAGCAGGCAAGCGGTTTAAACAAACAGTCACACAGGGCCAATGAAAAGGGGAAACAGAGGGAAAATGACACAATAAAAATAAATGCTGTAAGAGAATAGCACATACAGGGGAAAATACAGAGACTGAGAAAACACAGATATAAGGAAAAGATGCTCTAAAGAAGTTTTCAAGCAGCAAACGCTAAACCGCAACCCGGCTGTCCCTTCTGCTCCAATGTCCCCAGCCCACGTCACATTATCACCTCGCACCCCACAGAGGCATTTCACAGCCCAGCTCCATCTCATGCCTGGCAGGAGCTGCCTGGTGGCTCTTCTAGATGCTTGCAGAGTTTGGTTGTTTTTGTTTTCCTCTTGGTGAAATTTTGCTCGTTCTCCCCTCAGCTGTTTTGTTTGAGGATAAACAAAGGTATTTTTTCACGCTTAAGGACATTTCTCAGATCCTTTCCTCTGTGCTGTGATAAATGAGATCTCTTTCATTTTTAGAAAAAACAAACTTGGCACCGGTGTTGATCCTCAGCAAGAAGCATGTAATTTGCCAAGCCCAAACGAATCCTGGCTGAGAAATAAACACACCGGGCCATATGCTCTCCTTCCCCTACACAGAAGGCAACTTACCTCAAAAATTGGTAAGAGGCTGCAGTTGCCCCATGTTGTTGTTCTGCCAAGGCAAAAAGAAATCCTCAGAGAACTTCAGCGCAAAGGTTTGGGGCTCTCACAAAATCTCTCCTGCATCTTCCCCACCCTGTCGGTGACTCTCTGGCTTCTGCGTTGGCACAAATGGGGTCAGGGAGTGCATATGCTCACAGTACCACTGCATTATCCTTATCAGTATTTCCTGGCACTGCTTCATTTGCAAGTGAACAACCCACACAGCCCAACTGTTCCTTCTGCAGCCCCCTCCCTGTCTCATTCACAGCGTGCCCACATGGCAGCAAGATCACATCCCGTAAGGGCCTCAATGAAGCAAGGACCCTTTTCAGTTCCCCCTTGCTTCGCTGAATCGCTATGGGAAATGCCACGTATGTAGGAAACACAGAAACAGCCCACCAGCTTTCAGTGGATTTAAGCAGACGGCACGTGTGATGGCTAAAAGCACCAAAACAGACACACGGATACTTGTGATGACCTGTACAGTTCGTGCATAAATTCCAGGATCGTCTCCTGTCAGACACCAACACAGAGAGCTGGAGGAACTCTCATCCCTGAATGCAGGTACTTGTCCGTGCAGCTTACCTGCAGGTGGTATTTCGCTCTAAAATCGAGAACCCAAAGGTATCTGGCAAGACCAAAGGAAACGGTCTTCCACTGCTGCTGCCCAGCAAAGCCATGCTGTCTTCGCAGTGGTTCCAAATAACTCACTGGAGGTGCCTGGGACAGCATGCCAGTCCTGGAATTTTATGAGCTACTTCTTTCAGCATCCTTGAACCAAGGCTGCCCATCACCCAGTTCCAGCACTGAAACCCCGCTCATTTTTCCTGCAGCTTGGACACAGCCTGTGTGCTTCCATTAACCACCCAGCCTTTGTTTTGACATCCAGTCTCACCAGCACAAGTAAGAACTGACAAATAATTCTCATTTGGGCAGTGCCTAGGCAGTCTTCAGCCATAACACACTCTTCACTGCATGGTTCCTGCCTTCTCTCCAGGGTCTCCTTTATTTATACAGCTCAGGAAAACTCCACTCCAGAATTAATTTCTTTTGCAAGGCCTGACTCAGCTTGGCTTTAGGCAGTCCCCCAGACTTCTAGATCTCTAAGGAATGGCTTCCTTTACTGAGGAAGTCCTTATTCACTCCTCCTGAGGCCTTCTGAATACCCTTAATACCTCTTCTGAGACAATTACTTACTAAGCTTTAAACTTTTTTTTTTTTTTAAACTTCCTGTACACCATGAATGCTTTTTCCCCTCCTCGATTCTGTCATGTTCCTAATGCTTACTCATGTTTGCCAGCCTAGCCAGCCCTCACCGGCGCAATCCCAGCTGCCTTTTTGCAGCCTTGGACTCGCTCCTCAAGCCTCGCCTTCTGCCATCGCTGAAAAGTCCCATCTCTGCTCAGGGCTGTGCTGACTTCTCCCATGAGAAACTCCACAAAGCAAAACAGTATCTCCCTCGCTCCCCTCTGCTTGCTCTCCCTTGCCTCCTGCCCAGCTCTCCCTCCCAACTGTGGCCCCACTGCTTGTCCCGATGACCTCGCTGTGTCCTGTTTTCTCATCTCCCCTAATCCCATCTGCTACCTCTTCCTTCAGATCTCTCCCTCTGCCTCCTTCCCCTCACCATATAAGCATGCTTTAAAAAAAATAATCTAAGCATTGCTTGACTTCAAGCGCCTCTCCAGCCTCTACCCTATCCCTCCTCTCACCATCATCTCTAAGCCTACTAAATGTGCTGCCTATGACTTGATTTGGATTTAGCCTCCATCTCCAGCACAGATTCTTTTCCAAACAGGCTTTTGCTTCTTGCCTGTCACAGAAACCAATATCACCGAGTCCCTAATAGCCTTTATCTTGTGGAGCTCGGTGCTATATTTCTCCATGGCTGCCTGTCAGCTCCTAGCACTGCTAACCCAACCCTACCTGATGTCTCCTCTCTCCCCAGTGCTTTCGCTTGCCTCCAGCACCTTTCGTTGCCCGCTCCACGTTACTTGGACTATCCAGCCACTGCTCAGCCCTGCACACTTCTGCAACCTCAGTCCTCTTCTCTCTTCCCCTCGTCACACCTCTGAGCAAGCTCTCTGCGCAAGTCCAAGGACTCCCTCTATGCTGGCAGCTCACAGGCCTTTTCCTATCTGGCCTAAATTCATACCTGCCTCTGGGATCACCTTGTGGGTACCCATCAGCTCGAAGCAGGCTCCAGTCCTCCATCGTTTGCCTGTGACTTGGCCCGTAACCCGGTCACGATCTTTGCCTCAGACTCTGTGCCAAGCCCCACAGTCAGGCTGGCATCCCCTCACACTGCGATGATCACAATCTCACTCTGCTTGCAGGCAGCTGGAGTGCTGCTGCCCAAAGCCACATTCTTCACCTATTGTCCTGACTGTGCCATCTCTCCCTTTCCAGCCTGGTTACCTTTCCTTTCCAATTTCAGCCCCTTCCCTCGCTTTCAAACCCAAATGCAGAATATCCCGACTCACACACCGTCTCTTGTTCACCGCTGAGTGTTGAAGCCCACCCCATCATGACCAGCTCTTCTCTATTTGTTACATTTTAGACACAAGCGTCTTCATGCTTTCCTCCCTGCTGGACCGCATTTCTAGGAGATTCTCCAAATCATGCAAAGCTGCCCCTGACCTCTGGCCCCAGTGCAGTCAGATTTGTAGGAGTCTGTGGAAGTTCCTGTCTCCACGATGCCCAGCAGCAGCCTCTGCTGTTTCCTTGCGCTCCCTGGTGTGTTTGTCTCCCGCATTATCTCTTATCTCACTCTTAGGTTGGAAGTGCTTGGGGGGAAGGAAATATATTTACATCCTGCGCTGCAGGGAGCCCCACACAATAGGGCTCCTGGGCTGTGACTCAGGGGTGCCACCCGGCACAGCAATTTACAAGTACAGCTTCACATCTGTGTGCGGCTAAGGACACCGCTTTACATTCTGTAGATGTGGAATTTCGCTGTTCACAACGTGCCCTTGCTCTACTTCTTCTCCTTGTAAAGGGTGCAATATTAGGATGAGATATTGTATGCTGAAAAAGTCAGGAAATGCTAAGCTACAGTTCCCACGGCAATTGTAACTCAGGCTCATATAGCAAGGCACAAAGGTTATCACTGTACACAGCAACAGAGGATGCTGAACTCCTGCAAAGTGACCAAATTATCGCTGTGGCAGACACCAGGTCTTTGAACTTCTGGGCAGGTGGAGTCTTAAGACATTTACAGGGGTTTTAGCACTTCATTCTAGAAAGCTGAAGTCCATCAACTTACAAATAAAAGTCAAAATTATGTTGTATAGTGAGCAGCCAGTCCCAGCAGCAGCGGGTTACTCTCTTTGCAGAAACACAGCTAATGGCAACAAGAAATATTTCCATTACTTTATGAGCTCTGGTAGCTGTCAGCAGAGAGAGGAATCTGCCGATCAGAGAAATCTGGGAAGACATCAGTGTGTCAGAACAAGTGAAAAGACTTGACACAGAGGGCACATTTTTGTTGAGCAATTTGCATTAGCACTTCTGGACAAATTCTACATTTCACATGCAATTCACAACCCAACAGCAGCAGTGCTAATTGGTGCAGTTGCCACTCAAATGCGGTGCCTTGTTTGAGCCATCACTAACGTGAATGAAGACTACAGGCTTTTTTGAAAAAAATGCAGTAATTACTTTGCAGGCTTTGGGGTCCCCCTGCCCCCACTCTCATCCTTGTAATTTTATTATCAATATACCTTAAAATAAAAAGGAACGGAAAGGCAAACCTCTGAAAAGATCAGCTGCAGTTATCAAGAGAAAACTGTTTGCCAAATAATGATGCTCTTCATTGCTACAACGGTCGGCCCTCTTGCCACGCTGCATCTGACTGTGTCGCAGGGTGCCACAGCCAAATGTTGATCTGTAAGGCCAGAAGTAAGTGGCACAGTACTGGTGACTCTGAAAGTTCCAGGCACCAAACCAAGGCTGTGCTCTGCACGTATCTCAAACGCTGACGGGGTGACAGAATCTCTCTGCTTTCTCTGAGGTGGTAATCGAAGTTATTTAACTTAAAACAGGGCAGATCTCTCATCCATCATTCTCTATCTTTTGTAAAATCAAGCATCCTGAGAAAAGGAGAGCGCTTCCCGCTGCAGCTTTCTATTACCAGCTCTCTAAGTGCTCAGGCAGCTGCAGCTCAGCTGAAGGAAGGTTTGCCTGATTTTTCATAAAGTTGGACAGCTATTTTTATACCTTATTTCCTTTAGGCCCCCAGAGTGCAAAATCCAAGGAGCTAATGACACATAGATTATTGGTGACCTCCTCTACTCCAGCATTCTTACTATATTTTTTTGTAACGCACAGTGAGAAAGGGAGAAACCTGCAATTACAAATCTGTCAAGCCAGCTCTGATACCTTCATGTTCAAATGCCCTAGGAGAGAGTACCAAGGTACAATTGCTAGAGATGGAACAGAACCAAGCAAAATCCTATATAGATATACCTCTAGATCTAAATAAACCTAAATCTGGAAGACTGAATTCCTAGTGCAGTAATCAGGTTGTTTCTCCGTCGCGTGTCACCCAGCAGTGTTCTGCTCCCCCAGCCCTGCTCCCAGCCCCAGGAAGGAGCAGAGGCGTCAAAGGACACATCAACACAGCTACTTGGCACATCAGGAGCTCCTGTGTTCAAGATCTGGCCCAGACAGCTGATCCCTCAACCCCTTCTCAGATAAAAGCAAGCAGTGCCTACTTGAAGCCACGGGCTGTGCTTTCTGGTGGCAGAGCAAGGCTCCAATGTGCCAACACATGATATGGCTGTCAGCTGTGATTCTACAGAAGGTGCAGAAGATATCTTTTGGACCTCTTAATAGTTTTTTTTCCTGAGAAGTTGGCAGTTCCCCACCTGCTTGAGTGTAATTCACTGCAAAACATCAAATAGATGCATTCACTCCTTTGCAGACATATCATTACCTTGTGTGTTGTTCACATAATGCACATCTGTAGCACATTGGCAGTACACCTAGTTAATGTGTGGGAGACTCCTAGGTTCAAAGCCTCCAGTGTTTCTTTTGTTCTCTAATGAATCCTCCTTTTGTTTGGCTCCCCCTCCCCTTAGGTTGTAGCCGTAATTCTGTCATTAGCATCTTAAAACTCTTTTCCTCTAAAAACACATACAACACTACAACAAGCAGGGAACATCCTAGGAAGCACCTAATGAATCACGATTCTTACCTAAGACAAGTTTAACAGGTCTGGGTCATCACTGCCAGCAGCACTGTAGCTTGCTTAGCAAACTCAGTAATCAAATATGCCCCTAAAAGCCAGGAGAGGAGGGATGGCAGCTGGTAAGCTAGGCTTGCAAAGTTCAAACAAGAGACGCATTCATGGCCACTAAAAGTGTCACAATTTGGACGGGTCTCTGCAGACCTGATCCTGTTTCTCACAAATTAAAGCATTTGTGCCCTTCCATGAAGGCACAGGGAAAATGCTGAGCTGCTTCTTTTGCGTGGAAACATTTCGTTTTCACCTGACTTCAATCTAATGATGCCAAACCTGATCTCCTAGACAGGACGCACGAGAACATGTAACACTGAGGTACCTACTAATTCTGACTTGCGGTGCGTTCGGTGGGCTCATTCCAATTCTTTCCGAAGCTGCCAAACCTCTGCTCTGAGACAGCTTAGAGACTGCGAGAGAGCCAGGGTGTGATCTGGGGAATTTCCTCTGTGGGAAATGCAGAGCCAAAGCAGGAAGGCCACGCCACTGGCAGAAGTGTCAGGGCTCCCACGTACTGTGCGTCTTACACACTGTGGACATCTCTGGCAGCCTAGCTGCAGTGCTTACGTGTCCATGCACCGTTATCTGCGTGCCTCTGCACTCCCATAAGAGAGCTCAGCTTCACCAAGAAGCTTGTGATTCTTAGCCAGTACGGTGATGCGTGTCTAACTTGGCCAAACACCTTCAATTTGTAAGAGAATCAGAAGATTTCAGCATTTCGTTTGTCACCACCAAAAAAGAAAGTTAAATAATTAAAAGAAAAAATCAAAACAGCTCCTTAACAGGCACAACATGTTACTAACGTGCATTGTTGTCCCATATTCATCAATTAGCACTATTATCTTTACTTAACTGTAAGTGGCATGTTTCCTTTGCTGGCTTCCTTCCAATTAATCTGTGACTGAGCTGAGGTAGCACGCTGCCTCAGTGCTTGTGATGAGACACTCCTCAAAAACACCAACGCACCACCACCTGAAAAATGATGTCATTTTTTGTGGCTTTTCAGTTACGAGCAAGGCAGAGCCCCAAGCCCTGAAGCTTGGCCTCTGACTGCTCCCATCTTCCTGCTCCTGCTCCCCACAGCAGCGTGGGCACCCCGCTGCACAGCGGCTGCAAGGGGCAGCAGCAGCGCAGGGCAGCACGCCCTGTAACCAGTGCCTTTCTGTAAACCAAGCAGCACTGCGCTCGCACACATCAACACGCAGCTGCAGAAGAGGAAGGCCTGCTGCACTTCCAGCAGGTGCTCAGCAGAGGCGCGTTTGCTCACAAGAGGAAATGACCCAGGATTTATAATGGCAAAAGCAAGTACGCAAGCTGAAAGACTAATTAGCCCGTTCCCTTGCCTCAAAATATCTTCTTGTTGTCTGAAAATACGTCTTATATCTTAGGTGAAATGAAGAGGAGCGGACAGACTGTTAATAACCACATTACAATAAAACCACCTCTAAAAATTCAGAAACCAAAGACATTCCTGTTCCCAAGGTTGTGCTCGAAAGCGATCCACTATTGTGGCTCTCATTAATATGTTTTCACCATGTTTCCCCCGCACTAATCTTAGACAGCTTCAAAATTAATTTCTTTCTCAAAGGCTGTGGCCAAGCTGGCTGGCGCAGGCAACAAGCTACTGCATTTTCCTGAAGCCAAAAATGACTGCCTTACAGGACAAAAATCTTCACCCACCTCAGACTCAGTAGTCACAGCTCAGTGCAAAGTACAGAGCTGCAGTCTTAGCATCTTTTCCAGGGGAATGAAAGGAATATTAGTGCAAAGAGAGACCTAAAGCTATTTAAATTCCAAAACCAAACTTAATTGCTTAATTGAACAAGGTTACATCTCCTCAAGAATAAGTCAAGCCGTTCAGCAGTGGAAAAAACTCATGTTGACACTGCCCTTGTTTATTTGGCCGTGTGTCAGCCCAAGAGGGTATATTTAGCTTTTGTGTGCTTGCAGGACTGCATCTTGCAGCTCAACAGGAAATCTCTGGAGTCAAAGCTAAAGATATCACTGCACGCTCGGAAATTTACAGCCAGCTGTAAAAGTGGAGCTGTGGTGGTCGGAGTGCTCAACAGCCTTCTTTCAGACAAGCGAGGAGGCTGAATTAAGCACTCCACTGTGTTGAGAGCTGGGCAGGCAGGGTGCACCCGACGAGCTAAACATAGCAACAGGGGCGGTCTTCTCTTCCTCAGATAATGCTGTATTGATCCGTCCCGTTCCCATTCCCTAACTGGTTTGAGTGGCAGAGCTGGGGCATGCATACACGTGGAGCTGCTGAAGGAGCACAGGCACCTCCTCCTCCTCTGAAGCTTTAGGAGATGTTAGCAGTTATCAGACTCATCTCAAAAAAGAGATGAATCATAGAAGAGAATACACATTCAACACCGGTTTTCTTTTTTGTTAAAAAAAGCCTTGATGGGGGCTTGCGGTGCCAGACCTAGGGAGCGCGAACAGAGAGAATCCTCAGGATTTTCACAGCGCCCTCCCTGCTTCTGAGCATCTCCGTGGGCTTCACCTGGAGCTGGGTCACAGGGAAATACTCCATCAAGGGAAGAGGTGTAGGAGGTGACTTCTGAGATAGAGGTTTCAGGGCTCTTTAAAATAGGCCAAAATTCATCACCCTGCAAAGACACGGTGAGAGGCAAGGCCTCGGGGCAAACTGCGGTTCTTGTGCTTGGTGGCCTCACCCTGTGAGCCCTGCAAGGCACTGCATGCAGTGCTGTACTTTGTTAGCCCTGTGCCAAAGGATCAGGCCTGCCAATTTCAGCAAAGCAAGGCAGGAACACGACCCGAGGCCGTTCTCTACCAAGAGAAAGAAGAGACGGGATGCAAAGCCAGCTCTTGTTTTCTGTTAATAAGCTCTTTCTTTCACTATCTTATCATTTTCTCTCAAGTAAGGCTAGCTGAGTGCGTTTATCTCAGCTTTGGGAAAGCTTCATACGGTCCAAGTAACACGAGTAACCCAAAGCACACTTCTCTTTGCTCAGCAACAGGAGAGCCACGTATGTTTATGAAACAGAATCAAAAGGGAGGAAATGTAAACAAGCGGTCCCCTCTTGGGCGAGCTCCTCCAGATACAAAGCGTTCTGTCAGCAGCTGCCAAAGGAAGTACCACGGCCCTTTGAGTCCTGCACGCCGATACCAAAAAAAGCAACTTGGTTTATCTAAGAAAGATTAACCTGTTTTCTTGTGAGCTGATGCCATCCTGTCTACAGCTGACCGGTTCCACAAGAAGCAGCTCATTTCTTTGCCTCCACACAGGCCGTTCATGCAAGGAGAGGGCGTAGAGGTATGGATTTAGCCTTAACAAAGTGTGCAGAACTTCTAGGAAGGCAATTAGTTACAAAGACAGGATTTGGTGGTCTGAAGCACTCACAATCCCGGTTGATTCTGGACAAATTACTGCCTTGTCTCAGTAGCCCCAGCCATATTTCACTGAGTGCTGACACCAACACGGCACACCAGGACCTGGCGAGCTGCAGCGACAACCACGTGCTCCAAGAATTTCCTCAAAAAAACACAACCATCAGAATTGTATTCACTTTCTGCAAGCATCCAAACAACCTAATGGGCAAAAATCTGATTCAGAACTAAGCAAGGAAGAAAAGGAACAAATTCACGTACTGTATTTAATTCTGGCTTCCTTTCTGCCATGCAGGAGAAGGCAGGCAGGCCAGCTGGCCAGCGAGGAGGGATTCACTGCAGCCCAGGCAGCGCTCATTTCTCTGAACCCCACCGTAAACCCTTCCCTCTTTCAGAGCTCAGTAAGACTGAGTGGCAGAGCCCCACGAATCTGTCACGGCTGTTGGGAGCTGACAGCTGTGCGCTCCCCCTTCGACAATCTGTTTCCTCTTTGTCAGGTGTAATTTGAGTGCTACACACCACCAGGCACACATTCAGCCCCTCATTACCAGCGCCTGTGTGAGGCTCGGTTGCCGCTGGAAGATTTAAGGACGATGCTGAGACGGGTGCTGCAGCGGGTTGCTGTCGGCTGCCAGCCGGCAGCTCTGCTCGCCAGAGGAGGCCTGGTGCCTCCCGTTAGCACCGCCAGCTTACCGATGAGCTGGCTGCAGGAATCAAAGGCCAGCGGTAAAAGGGAGGCCTCTTTGCAGTGAAAAGCGTGACAGATTTCTACTCCGGAGGCATTGGTCTCAAAGTGTGAATGTGTGCCAGGGTAAAAGGCTGCTCAGCAACCTTCTCTACTGGGGCAGCTCTTTGGGTTGCTGACATCTCCATAGGGCACACCACAGTCCCCAAAAAGTGCTGTGCCCAGCTGCGACCTGGCTAGATTCAGCCCCTGCAGTGCACACAGGATGCAAAACTGCTGCTGGGATTACACTGCCTACACTTTACCTCTCCGTGAAGTACACCGAGCTAAAAAGGCTCTTCTCAGATAATCCCAGCATTTCAGAGTGTAGTGCCAGGAGTGCTCTCCAAGGGCACTGTTTAGTGGAGCATCACATACAACACAGAGCACGAGCAGCAGCATCACAGGAGGCAGAGATGCAGGCAATCACCCATTCTCTCAGCTGCACAGGATTGCTCCCTTGAGGACTTTTTAGCCCAACATAGAGGCATTACTGCAGTGAGAGAATCTCAGAGCACATCAATGCTCCTTAACAAACAATGAAATTCCTAGAATGAGGAGGTGATCAAGAACTTTGTGATATATGCCCATTAGCAGACAGGTCCTTCTACAGAAAGCCTGCAGAGCCTTCTTGTTAAAAGCCAATTGGATGAGTAACATTAAAAAAAAAAAAAGATACGTGTGTCACTTTTCACCAGCTGCCCCCTGGCTCAGTTCAGACAATTACAGCTTAACTACCAGGGTTAAGCTAAAGCCTTCTACGGTGTCAGGATTCGAGATGGGGAGGGACACTGCCAACTACTTCAGACATTGAAATATCATTTACGAGAAGGGAAAGCATTCCCTGTCAGCTCTTTCTTTTGTATCTGAAAGAAGTAAGAGTACTCAGAAAGGTAAAAAGTGGTAGGTGTTTCCCACAGTGGCCTTTACCTGCAGTCTTTCATTTGCCAGCTGCTGTGAAGAGAAGCCTACTCTGGAGTAAAATGGCCTTGCCATTTGACAGCAGCAGGGGACCAGCTGCCTTCCCCACATGCCTGCTCCTGATGAGCTGGCTTCCAGCAGGGCCACCTCCACGCCCAAGGACAGCACATCCCTGGACGCAGACTGAACCCTTGAAATCAAATCCCTGCATATGCAACAGCATGCTCCCTTACTTACCAGGCTCACTTGTTGTGCTCTTTAAAGCTGCCATTTGGTACAAAGAGAGGAGAATTGCAAGCTCACCTTTAACCAAAGGCAGTTACTCTCAGATGTCTCTTAAAAACCTCCAGGGATGGAAGGACTCCACCACGTCCCTCGACAGCCTGTTGCAATGCTTAACTGCCCCCATGAAGAAATCAACCCTAATGCCCATTCTAAACCTCTCCAGCACAACATGAGACCATTAATAACATACGTGCACACTGGTCAGCTCCAGACTATTCTCTGGATCCCTAAAACTTTATGAGTATAGAAATTTGCTTAAAAAAATACAAGAGGTCAGACATTCAGTCACCTGACTCCACGAATCAAAGACTTGAAACAAAAAACTAGGGACAAAATTGCAAGATCCCATTACTGCTATGTTTATACATGGCCAGAATCAGCAAGAGAGATCTTGCTGTTCAGTGACGAAGCCTGGATGAAAATGTAAAGTAAGCCAGTGTAGAATGGTATTTAAACTGCATTTCTGGTGTTGCCAACTGGTGTCGTGCTGGTGAAGGTGAAAATGGGAAAAGAAACAAACGGTGAAGGAATGCTCACCTGTATCAGAAGATCTCGGTTTGCAGGAAAGACTCCACAGAGGAGGGATCTCCAGAAAGAGATCCTTCCCCAGTGCCCGTCAGCTGTTAGATGGGGTCTAGAAGGAATTGCCCTCAGCTGTGCTCCCACGGCTGACTCAGTCCTTTCCTTAGGTGATCAATCAGTGGTTCAGGCCGTGACTCAACTGTTCCCATACACCAACATAACTAAATATTTACAATGATATTTAGTTGTATTTATAAAAGAAAGATAGGACTTGTAGTTTGATTTATACTATTTCTTAAGATGCTTTTTACAATGTTTAAGTAACTACCTGGAGCACTGCAAGTCAGGAAATCCAGTACATAGCCCACCACCAGCTGCTGACTTACTACTGGATCCTGAGCATACGCGTCCACTGGGGTGACATTTCCACCGTGTTGAGATTCTCAGGACACGAATGTGCAAAGCACTGGTGCTTCTTTCCTGTGCACATCACCACACTTTCAGGGTGAAATTTCTCCATGGACACCTGCATGAAGACCGTGCCAAAAGCGATGGATGTGCATGTACTCTTTTAAAAAACAAGCTCTGGCTTACTGAAGGGAGATTGTTTGTTGTTCCCTGGATTTCAGCAAAGGCTTCTTTCTAAGGGCACAGGGAACCACCCTTCTGTCAAAAGCAAACTGCCATGCACACAGTCTGTGGAAACTGAAGGACTCACACGGAAGAGCAGGGAGGACCTGCACCAAGCTCCAGGAGGAAAGTTTTCTTTCTTTTTTCTTGTGCTTCTCACTGTTAAACAGCCCCTCTCCTCTAGACTGCAGTACGTGTAGTGCAGCATTTGTTCTGAGCTAACGCCATCCACTCACACCTCCGCTGGTGAGGTTCACTTGGCAGCCTCCTGCCACGAACAACGTTCCAGATTTCTCAGCCTATAAGGGATCCCAAGAACAATGATTCATGAAGAAACAGCATAGGTGAGGAATTCCCCTCTTCCCACTTGTGCAAAGAAAGGGAAAGGAAAGAGTGAGGAGGAACAAACTAACGCCCTCTGGGACAGCAAGGCCACAACAGCCTTCAATTCAAATCTTCTCCAGGACGTTTCTTTATACTGACTGCTCTCCACGCACTCTCAGCAGCTCCTTGTTTCAGCCCTCTCCTGTTCTCCAATGCTAACCTCCACAGGTGCATGAAGTGCTCCAGGATTGCCAGCTGCAACACACTTCCTACTGCTAAAGAAAGAGCTGAGCTGATTTCAAGGACACAACATGCAGTCACACACAGGGCCCTCTCCTCTGCGCTATCTCTGCACTGACATCTTGTCCGCTGATCCAAACAAAATGTGTCCTGGACAAGTTAGACAGGGCAGAAGGCAGCCAATCTGTAGATTTTAAGCACTGGAGAGCTCAAGCAGAATGAAGTTGGCAAATGACCCAGGAATGCGTAACCAGTGCTGTCACATCTTCACCTTCACCAAAAAGACCTTGTACAAAACCTCCACTTACATCACTTTGTGTAGGTTTTTGAAGCACAGCATTTTTAAATCCATTGTACCAGCAGCTGACATAATTCTCTGTAGAAATGGATTTTCCCAGAAGAGGACATTTCAAAACTTGGGGTACCTGAGGGACAGGACAGCTCACAGCCCTGCTTACACCACGGTGCCACCTCTGACCTGCCAACTTTGAAAAAAAGCATCACCAATTATTTGTGTGTGTGCACATCTCTAAGCACAGGTTGGGTGCCGGGACTTTTCAGTCAGTACGTGGCTCAGGGACAAAGCCATGCAACGCTGCAGGCAGGTTGAGGCTACCAAAATGTGTAACAGCCAGAGCAGTTACGAAGAATAAGGAACAACATTCATTTACAGATCCACATTCCTCCTGGTTTGATTTTATTTTCATCTGCAGTGCAATCTTCCATCTCAATCCTCCGAAACATGAAGTTGTAACTTTATTTGGGGGGACAGTCTTCAAAATCATTTGATATCAAATGTCGTGCTCTTGAGTTCATTTCAACTACTGCTCCTTTGCTGTGCTAAAATAATGAATAATAAATAATGGTGGCAGCACCAGCAATAGCAGCAGCTGTGGCGAGACATCCAAAACCATTACACGATACAAAAGGAAACAAGTCATATCTATTTCTCTCTTTCTCTTGTAATTTCTCGTCCTGTTTTTTACCATGGATTTTACTGCTGTTATTGTCCTCTGTATCTTTTCTCCTTTCTTTCTTTCCACCAAGGAATGGGAGATTCCTAAAAGGTACGTGGATTTCACAATGCCAGTCTTTTGCTCATTTTAGGTACTGACTGCTACTGGAATACATAAATTAAATCCTAACAGCCAGGTAAGTAGAAGATGCCCTCACCAACTTTTGCTCTTGTTTTTCCGTAGATCTTACTTCTTTCGAGCCCATCTTGGAGAGGGTTGTAAATTTCTACTCATCTAAATGTTATCCAGCATACTAACACCACCGGACACCAGTTTAGTTCGTTATTCTTCTCCCTATCACTTCTGATGTTGCTGAACTGAATGCCACAAGAAAAACAGTGTCTGAAGGATGAACGCACACAAGGCCACCCGATTCCTCCTTCAGCACCCCTAGCCTGCTGACAAGCTGCTTTTCCTCGGCTGCTCTTTAGGAAGGCAGGAAGGTAGCACACTGTGGCTGACTCATCCCATGCGCTGCAGTACAACTGTGCAGCTCCAACCGAGCCACAAAAACCCTGCATATCACAGAATTCACAGAATCATAGAATTGTAGGGGTTGGAAGGGACCTCCAGACATCACTGAGTCCAACCCCCCTGCCAAAGCACAAATTTGCGGCCTGCAAAGGCAAGACTGAACGCTTAATCAGCCTGAAAACATTGGTGAAAGAGAAAAGGAAAGCACAAGAAAGTTTTATCTGTCTGAGATCAGAGGCTGCTCCCGTCCTGAAACGCAGCCATCTATCTGTTTGCCACCTCTTCAAATTTGGCTTGAAAATTGAGTTTAAAGAGAATGGCTCAGCAGGGGCTTTCAGCGACTGAAATGCTAAATTTGTGACTGTCGTACACGATGCAGCGACAGCTCACTGTGATCTATGCTCCGGGTTGATTGCTGGATCTTTGTTCCCCAAACCAGCCACAGTAAGGAGCACTATAAAGGCTGTGAGCTCAAGTTGTAAAGGAAAATGGGTGATTTGCTTTGACCACCAAACGGCTGCCACTTGTGGCAATAAGAAGGCAAAATGCAATCTTGTTGGCTGGGGAAACTGTGACGTTATTTCTAAACTAGTGCTACGCAAAGTGCTTTCACAGGCAGGCACAACCTGCATGTAGCATTTAATTTAAATACCAGAACAGGGTTTTACCCTTTTGAGACTTCTTTTCCCTGTAGAATTACCATTTCAACTGCATTCATCACAACAGGCTCCTGTTTTCAGGGAAAAAATAATAGTTTTGCCAAACACTTGGGGAGCAGAGTGCTTATAAAACGTCAGACATCTTCCAACCTTCAGCAAAAATGTCTCATATTTTTCAAGAGGAGACACTAATTTCTACGGTACAAAACCTATGTAATCAATACTCAACATGAGTTTTTGTCCAGTGACTCTTCTATAGGCAACCTTCTGGCTCTGTTGATGGCTCACCATTTATCTTAACAGACCACTGTATACGAAACCAACCAAATAAAACACCCCTACACAAACTAAGCGGCATGTGCGAACCATTTCTAGAAGGCCAACTCCAAAGTTTCTTTGCAAAAGTTGATTTGTGACAGAAGTGGAAATGCTCTGTAACAAGTCATGAGTGACACAAATTCTGGTTTTTGTAATGGTTACTACACAAATGCTTTCATTAATTTTCATTTAAAGTTACAAAAAAAAACCCAACAAAACAAAACAGCCAGGAATAAGGAAGAAGTCAGAAGAAAGCGTTGGTAATCGATGATCTGCTGAGAGACAATACTTGCACTATTAATGCTGAAGATCCTGTCTTCTGCCTCTAGACAGCTAACAAATTACTTCATGCAACCCGGTCGAGAACAAGAGCAAAAACTAAGGGAGTTCAAAGAGGGATTCCTTTGAAAGAGAAATTGTTTGGGAACTGTCTATTTTACAACGTTAGTTGTCTGGAATTGAGTCACAGTATTGGTAACTCACCTTTGCAAGCCAATGAAAACATGTTTCAGTGCCCCTTATTCTCCCATGAATTTCTCCCTACTGATGCGTTTGTGTCAAAGTAAAGCAAAATAATGCTCCTAAACTTGATTTTTTTAAACCATGGAGCTAGGGAACTTGTCCAAGGGCACCCTGTTTATCAGATACCTGTTCATAAGAGAAGGAAAGAAAGAAGGAAGGGAGGAACGAAGGAAGGAAGGAAAGAAAGAAAGAAAAAGGAAGAAAAATGTAGTGTGCTTGTGCAGCAGGAAGCAAAAAGCCAGTTGTTCAGGCTTGTAACATGAGCAAACGTCAACTCAACATGAGCCCTCACCTGGACCAATCTAGTGGCAACTGTCCCTGGTGAGGGGATGTTTCTTAAATCCAAGTTTCTGCAGCAGCTGATGGGTGCGCAGGGCAGCAAGCTGCTGGGATCTGCCCGCATCATCGCACTCCAGGTGTGCAGCCCAGGGACGTGCTGCAGACTCCTCAAAGGCAGAGTGAGTCTGCAGCAGCGTGGGCTTCCTCCTGCCTGCAGCACAGGTCTGTACAAACCACCTGCATCCTTGTTTGCAGCCAGACTGCTTTCCACAGCTTAATGCCCACCTCCCTCCCTCCTAGCTTTCCACTGTGGGACATCCCAAATTGACAGGCATCTTTGGAATCAGCACAGAGGGGAGCAGGCTCCCAGCTGCCACGAGCTACAATAGCCGGGGAGTGTTTGTCAGGGTGGCTGGTGGCAGACCTCTATATAACTGGAAGTGAATGGGATTTCTGTGCGTCTTTCATGCCATTGTGCAGAGCTGAAGTGCGGGACAATGAGAATGGAAACATTTTGCCTGTTGTTGACATCTAACTGCCTCCTGGAAGATACAGTCTCCACCAGACAGATGGCTAATTTCTTTACCCTAACCACCTCCCACGGCACTCCAGCGTCAGTGCAATGGTCTGCCCCTGGAGTGCAACCCTAATTGCTGTCAAACGTTCACAGACAAAAGTGGTGCCTACATATCATTCATGCAAGTGTTGTTACCGGGCTGTGAATTAAACGGCAGAAGCCACTTGTCAATTGACTCCAACGTGAGCCGTTTTGCTCAGACACTGGCTCACATTTTAAAGGATCAAGGCTGACAATATTTATTGCAGGGCGGGTAGGGAGCACTGCCACTGGAAGATGTGGCATTTTCCTCCGGAGAACCCTTGGCCGCGCGGCCTCCGGCAGGCTGACAAAAGACGCGGGCTGCTCTCCCCCCGTTGCTGAGAAACCCTCCCACCGAAGAAAAACCTTCATTTTCCTTTGTCCTCACAGCCGAGCGGCAGTTTGCTGTGAAGCCGGTGCCGAGCACAGAGCTCCTCATTTGTCTTGTTCACACACGAGACATATTTTGGGACCGACTAACTTCTTGCTTCCTGGAGACGCCGCTGCCATTGAACAGACAGGTAATACTAATGGCCAGACGGTGACAGTCAGCCACCGGTAGGCTGATTGGATGCACATTCATCTTCAAATTATGTCGTGTGACAGCACAGGCTGCTGAACACCATTTTAACATGCAGAGTAACTCCTCAGGAGGCTCTTCATTATGCATTCAGCGGGCTATTTTCAGACTAAACAGCATGTCAGTGGCTGTGTTTATCCCTTTCCACCTGGGCAGAGGAAACAGTTCCATGTCCCCCCAGAGAATTAATACATATTACAACCCACACGTCGATTCTCCTCAACCGACAAGGCCGGCCAGACGCATTACGCCTTCCCAGAAAATATTGAAGTCCCGACAATGAGGGATGGCCGGGGGACAAAACGTGTTCGAGCAGCAACCCTCAGCTCCACGTGCCCAAACCTCCACGGGCGTGAACAAGCAAGCAGACCTGCAGGACAGCAAACAGCACGCTTCCGGCCCACGAATGGCATCCCCAGGCCTCGTGCTGGGCCCCCCGCAGCCGCTGGATGAAGCGCATCTGCAGCAGTCTGGGAGCTGCGGCCGCTCGCGGGCAATGTACGGCACGGGGCAGGCAGCAGCTGCGCGGAGGCCCAGGGGGGCCTTCCTTCTCCTCCTGTCTCTTTCCCAGCGTGATTTACTTCCTCTTGCTGAGAATACTTCATCTCCTGCTCTTTTACAAATTCGGCTGCTGGCTTCCTGGGAATGGAGTCGTGCCCGTAACTCCACAGCAGCGACTGAAGCGTGTAAAAACTGGCATTATTCCTCTCCTTCCTTTAACTCACCCAGACCCAACGCTAGTTAAACTCTACTAACTAAATGCAGAGGCATGACCTGTCGTTCTGGAGGTCCCTCAGCAGAAAGCCTGGAGAACCTCTAGGAGGGGATCCCTGCGGTCAGCCTCACCCCACACTCACCCAGCACGGGATGCTGGCCCCCCCCCCCACCGCTCCCACCCAAGGTGGTCATTGGTGGGCAGCAAGGGGAAGGTCTGTGTGCTCAGCGAGGGGCAGTGGTGTTCACCAGGTCAGAACTCCCCTCACTGCGTGCAAAACGCACACCGAATCTGAAATGAAAGTCTCTTGATTAAAATCGACATTTCTCTGGTGCCTGCCCAGCTGATTAGAAGTAACAGCTGTGAAGCCGGCAGTGAAGAGGCCCGATCTCCCAGAAGCTGCAAAAGCACTTTATATCCTGCTTCATTACTGACTTAACAGCCGCAGGAAAAGATTTAGAGCCAAGCCCCTGCAGCCAGCGAGGGCTGACCTACTCGGCAGTACCTGCGATGCCAGCTGCCCGCATGGGGCAGGGCTGTACCTGCAGCCCGAGCTGGGGGGCACCTGCCAAGGAGGGAGGTGTGGCAAGCGGCTGCTCCAGGTGGAGCAGTGCTTTCTAACAATGACAGCAGAGCTCGTCCGGGGTGGCTTTCTGTGGCAGAGGGATATTGAATTCATTACACTGCAGGGAAAAACTGAGAGGTTAATAAAAAATGGCAGCAGGTGCATCTAATAAGATTACAAGGTCCCCCCCGGGATGTACTCGAAGGGCGGTTCCACTGTGCATTCTGAATCACGCTATACTGTTGAAATCAACAGGATTCGAGTTGCAAAAGGCTAGCTAATTGGGAATTCGTG
Source organism: Lagopus leucura (assembly GCF_019238085.1). Taxonomy (NCBI): domain Eukaryota; kingdom Metazoa; phylum Chordata; class Aves; order Galliformes; family Phasianidae; genus Lagopus; species Lagopus leucura. The sequence continues at coordinate 9,128,480 of NW_024962264.1, forward strand.
ATTATTCAGGTATAAGATATAACATGGCCAGAGATGTGCTGAAATACAATCTGCTTGATCTAAGCGAGGAAGCACAAAGTGAATGCACCTCGTGAGCACAAATGCGTGAGACCAGAGTGTGGAGGTACACCTTACAGAGATTTCTGTGCTGTCATTAAAAAGACATTCCAGGGAAACAGAATGAAGTATATTGTGCTAAAATACCATTGAGATTCAGAATCTTTCCGCTTTAATACCTCACAGAGCCTCAGAGGAGGGGCTAGAACTGCCAGTATATCATCATGAACTAACCAAGCTGTTCTCAAATCCTTAGCTTATAGATGACCTTATACAGCAAAGTGAGAGAAGCCTCAAACTTTATTTTAATGCATATTTTTAAAAAAATTAGAGAGAAACTGCGATTCTGCCATAGTCCATCCGAGCAGCACCTGTACAACCACCTTTCAGACGTGCTCATAAGGCAGAACTGACAGCCTGAACCGAGGAGATGCTCTGAAGGACCCACACGACCCTTCAAATAAATCTCTGCATTTCTATTTGAGCCAATCAATCTGGCTCCCTACGTGTCAGCTCGTAACGCACACACACACATCCGTCAACATCCAAGCGTGCAGTCACAGGGTAAGCTGTATTCACAGTTGGAAACTTAGCAATTGCTTACGTTTATCTAAAAGATAACCCTGGATTATGCATTTCACACAGCAGAGGTTAAAAATGAGACTGGGGTTTAGTTTAATGCCAGTACAACGTCTCTGTCTGACCCCACGAACACATAAACGTTATCTGCAGTAATATTTCCTCTCTGTTATTCAATCTGCACTGTCCAGGAAGATCAGGAGCCCTCTCCCTGCAGCTGGAACTTACCTATACAGACTCTCTTCAGAGTCAAAAGGAGTCAGCTTTTGCTACCAGAAATCGCACTCTGTGGGAGGCTTCCAGCTTCTGCCTAGGAGCATAAAGTTGCTCACCTTCTTATCATTACACTAGCTTGCATATCAGCAACTGTTGTTAATGTCTGCATAGGTAGCTAAGCACCCTATGGGATGCCACTAGCCCTTTCTTTACCTCTAAGGCTCAGGATGGGAAAGAAAAAAAGATGGCCGCAAAGTAGATATTTCAGATAGCAAATGTTGAAAAAAACGTGTCTCTCAAACAAACCCCACCTGCACCATCACAAAAAGCCCATCATGTCAATAGCTAACTGGTAACAGACCTCTTAATAGGTAATGGGATCTGCCTGGAAGAAGTGACTCGAGGCAAATGTGTTTCCCAGTGAGATAATAAAAAGCCTCTTCAGAGTGACAGATTTTAAGGCAAAATGGGCCAGCCTGCACGGGGCAGCTGGTCACTGCCCTGGAGCCAAAAAAAACAAGCAAACAAGCAAGCAAGCAAGCTCTGAGGCTCTCCCATCATCTTCATGCCCAAGTTTTCTGCCTCTTCATGGAAGTCTGAGAATAGCTGCTGTTCTGCTCCTGAGTGTCCTCTCAACCCATCTGCTTTAGCAGGATGCAGCTGCACCTCAGGCTGAGCTGTGAAGGAGATGTGCTCCTGTGCCCACCCGTTAGCATATACCATCATCCATCAGCATCAAGTGGCCCAAATTCTAGCTCAGTTGAGTATTTCCACAAGCGCCCGAAGTTGCTACAACAAGGTGGCCAATACTTCCCCTTCTTTGTTCAGTCCCTGCCCCTGCAACTGAGCTGTCCTGACTGCAAGGAGAGAAGAGAAGAATTACACTGGAAACCACGTGATGTAGAAACCTGTGCAAGAGTTTTCTACTCCACCACATCCAAAACAAAAGGGTTAGATAGTGTAAACGGCAATTTTGTACTAACCTGCTCTTCTGAACTAAAGCAGATCAGGGAACATTTGCAGGAGCAGCTATGCTGGCACGCTTGTGGAAACAGAGCAATGAACTCTTCCAGTAACCGCAGCACAGTCATTTGCAGCCTGAGCTCCTGCTGCAGCCTTGCTGAAAGCAGCAGGATCCAGTGACACCAAACCATCTGAACTTGTATTTCTAGTTATGATGTGCAAGAGAGAGCTTAGCTTAATGTTAGATGTTGGGTTGTAAAAAGGGAGTTGAAATGAGAAAAAATGTGCCTGTTCGTAATAGCTCTGAGCATACCGGACAGGAAAGTCAAAGAAAGCACTAACACCTTTTCTGATCTATTTCTCAGGCCAGAGTAGGACTTGAAGCACGAGAGGGACTAGTGCTTGACTGCACGTGCTTCCCTGAAGTTATTAATCCCTGCTTCTCCTTCTCAACAGAAACAAAAGCAGAAGAGGAATTACTCCCGGCACCTCAAAACATCACCGTGCACACAACACTATCCATTACAACTGACACGTGCTCTGCTGCATTAACCCCCTGAGTGCCACTCATCTGTCCCACATACATGCTGGAGTTAGCTATTAATATCTGATTGAAAACTCTCTCGACCCATGCATCCATCTCAGAAGCGTTTAGGAGCAAATTAGATCCCCAGTAAATTCTGCAGGAAGATACCAAGAAGATTATTTCAGAATAAAGCAATTATTGGAACAACTTTCCTATGATTCGGAAGCACTTCAAGGAGCCACACTCAACCACGTCATGGGAAAATGACAACACATCTGACCACAATAAGAAGATGCTGACACTCATGTACGTTCAAACAAGGTTCCCCAGAGCTACGTCCACAAAGAACACCTCATTTAGATAAGCTGAGCAACCAGGGTCTCACACAGGATTCTGGTCCAATTTTGTGGACAGTCATCTCCATCACCTCTTCTACCAGGTGCTTCATTGCAGGAAATCATCCCTCCCCCACTGGCCCACATGGGAACAGCAAGTTTTTCCACCAAGGCAGCAGATTCCTTCGAATCGAGATCCTCTGAAACACGGTGCAGATGCAAATAGTTTAATTCTGTTTTAAGGTTTTAACATCTTTGTCTTGCAGGCAAGGTGCTTTTTAATTCTAGCTCATTTTTAAACAGCAGGAAATGTAGTTTAATATGTTTTTCAATAGTGGTATACATTGAAAGGGAAAATAAAGGGAAGTGGGAGAATAAATGGAACTGAAAACCGAATGTTGTATCTGCAAAACAGTGTGAAGTCTTCATGCAGAGCTGATTAGCAGGAAGCAAAGTGTTTAAGAAAACGAGAAGCATGGTACTAGGGGGAGAGCAGAACACCACTGCTAATACAAAGGCCTTCCTCCCTAGCATGTCACATCCCTTCCTTCTGACCCTTGGCCCCTTACCCCTTTGTCTGTCTTCCTAAACGGGAAACCACAACTGCCTCCTAACTAATCATCAGGAGGCCGACCCCGTCACTAGCAGGCAACACAGCTGCTGCTGACCCCAGTGTGAGGTTGGGAGGGCACCCAGAGGCCTGCACCACTGTGCAGGGAGGGTGCTGACATGCTTGTGCTTCCCTGCACCGTGCCAGCTCCACCTTTGGCTTGCTGACGTGAGTTCTGAAGTGCTGATGGATGAAGCCAGGGTTCTGTCCACCCCAACTTCTTAGAGAGCAGAGGGTGGAGTAGAACAAACCGGGAAGAAAGGAATCTGATGGTCGTTATGCCCTGCACAGAGCCCGGTCTTGCACCACCCAGGAGCCAGCAGCAGCACAGTGCTTGGTGTGCTCATGTCCACATCCCCCCGTCCAGCCTACAGGGCACAGGTGAGAAGCCTTGTCTGGCTGTGCATGCCTTTGTTCCTTGGTCTTTCAGAGCCGCACACAGAGAGAGGCTTAAGTGTGTGTTTAGCAGCTGGGCTCTGCGCCCACAAACAATGCAAGGAAGGAGGCATCTGAAATGCTGGCAGAGCAGCGTGTTTGCAGTAAGGGAAAGAGGCAGTGTCAGCTGGGGAAAAGGGAAGCGGGCTTCCTCTGTGAAGAGCTGGGTGCCCAAGTGGTAAGAATCAAGCAACTCAGGCTGTGCTTTGAGATTAAAAGCTGCTACTATGAAGCAGCCCTTAAAAAGCTGTGGCTGGAGAGGCACAGGGCCAGAGCAGAACTCGCAGCAAAGCACAAGCACATGTGGACAGCCAGCTGCACCTCGTGAGTTGGCACGTGTCAGGTCCCACAGCACTGGACCTGAGGCAGCCACGCAGCTCTGCCACCTATCCCGAGCATCTCAATGGCAAGCTGGGCTGCAGGGATGGCCCCAGGAAAGGGGCTGAGCCCACAGTGGCCAGGGTGCAGAGCCAGAGGACGTCGTTCCAGACCTCCGGGCCCCCAGCCAGCACCCCAGTCCTCCATGCCCTGCAGCTTTATCCACTTGTCCATACATGCTGATTTTCTGTTAAGCAAAATTCGGGCATTAATGCTTAGCTGTGTCTATTTCCCCTCACTGCTAGGCTTACTCAATGAGCAGTAAAGAAAGGGTCATGCAGATGGCAGCAGCGACAGATCCATGTGTGTGCCTGGTGGTGGCCCAGCCACGCTGCTTGCAGCGCCGTTGTTTTATCACCACTGCCTTGTGGCTACCCAGGAGGCAGCAATGGCAGCTCCGTGCTGCTGACAGCAGCTGTCCTCCTGCACCACTGCAGCCATCAGCCGCCACCAACGCTGGGCATTCTGCCGCCCTCCCGCTCCCGGTCAGAGCGTGCGGAGTCACGTGCTGACCCAGGGAGATATTAGCTAATTGAAATGGTGCCGCCAGCACGCTAAACGCTCCTCACTTAAATCAATCGCCCGCTTCCTCTCCTCACCTCCATCTCGCTCCCTCCACCTGCCTCCATCCTTCCTGCCGGCTCCTCCTCCTCAGCGCCCCTCTCCCCGAGCCCCTAACTCCCGCAAGGTGATGAAGCGGGACCAGCCACAAAGGGAAGGCAACAAAACCCTCCGGTTATTGACTGGTGGTGCTCCCCAGCAGGGCTGGGTGCTGCCAATGGCCGTGTGGGCCCAGCTTCTCCCCCCGCCCTGCTCCAAGGCGCTCGTCTTTCTCTGAGCAATTACCGCGGATGATTTATGTGGCCAGTCGAGAGGGCCTGCCAGGGTTCTTATTTCATCTCTGAGAAAAGGAACTCTGCTGGAATTTTATCAGGGAGCCTGGATTAAATTGACAGCTGCCTTTTGTTTTGTTTTTAAAGACCTTCCCTTCGGAGCACCGCGCTCCGCCCAGAACGAGTGGAGAAAACGAAGAGCCTAGCAAAGGGTAAAGCTCCTCCTGTAAGAGAAAAATCCATTTCCCACTCTCCGTATACATTTTAAGCGAGGCCATTTTTAAGGAGCTGACATCTGAGAGCGATCCCCACTCCCATCAACTCCAAGCAGCATTTTATTTCACCTGACTGCAGCCACCAAGGCAACCGATTTCCCTCCCTGGCCTCCAACTCCTCACCCAGCACAGCCTCATGCACACTGTGCCACAGCCACGGGCAGACACGGGCACGGGAGAGCACACGGACAGACAGACCAACAGGCTGCAAGGCAGGGCAGGTACAAAGCAGTGGGCAGTGTGCCATGGGGAGAGTGCGTGAAGCAACAGAGTATGTCCAGTGGTGTACAGAGTGGTGAGCAAGGCGGCAGGGCAGTGCACTGCAGTGCAGCCCAGCACCGCACAGGAGCACAGCACACAAAGGAGAGGTGTGCCTTGCTGCAGGACTCTGCCAACCCCAAATCCTGCTACTTCCAAAGGCACGAGCTGAAAGGATTTTCAACAAATGCACCTACCTGAACACCAGGTCTGTCTTCTGCTTTCTTCTCGACCTGATATTCTGGTATACGTGCAGGTGGTTCTCTGCCTGCCATCACTTCACCAAAGACCAGATGTGCATTTGGGGGAATGAACCAACCCTATAGAATAAATCTGTGTGTTGCCACTTAGCTGTGCTGCTAAGGGTACCGAGAGGAAAGGAAAAACACTGGTTTTCCTCGCACTTTCTCCTCTCAGCACCTTACCGCTCTCAGCAACAGTGTCTACTTCAAAAGAAAAGACAAATTATGGTGAGGCAGAATCCTTTTAAAACACGAAGCCAATTGTTCCTTGCTGCTCTGCCCTCACGGCTTTTTCACCTGGTGCCTGCCTATTTAAGGACATCCAGCAAAACTCCTAAGGCAAAGCACATTAAAACTCATGAAAGTGCTCTCACTTGAGAAGAAAGTCGCCGTGGATCCAAAATTCTCCACAGCGGGCCCCAAGATGAGTCACAGCACTTAATGCTGAATCCAACAAAGCCGCACTAAGTATAGTTACTCTACGTACTACAAAATGACTACATTTTCTTGCTTGCTCCTGCCACTCTCCCACGGCCACTTCTCCCCTGAGCGAGAGCGCTCCCAGCAGCCTGAGTTCCCAGCTCCCTGCCCTGACTTCACACTCCCAGCTCTGGGCTTTCCACCTGTCCCCAGGCAAAGCTGGCACTGCAGGAGCGGAGAAAAAGGACTGAGAGTAACTGACAGCCCAGCCCTGCTGTAGGGTTGCTGGCTGGTGCCCAGGCCTTCCCACGCTGCAAGAAAGGTGACAGGGAGGTGGCACAAGGAGCACAGTAGGGATGGCAGTGTAATGTGGGAGTCCAGTATCACCCAGAGAAGGAGTGAGCCCTGGTTGCCTCGGATGGGCTTTACTCCTCTTCTGGAGTCCCCCCAGTACAAGGCTCAACAAGGCTGCCAGGCTCCTGGCCCCATGAATGGCGTGCCAGGCAGCCAAAAAACCAGCGGGGAGGGGGAGATGCGGATAAAAATAGAGAGAAATGTTGATTGCATTGTTACTGCTTCAATTAAGCTCTTCAGACACTTCAGCCTGATGAGTCAACAGCAATGACAAGAGGGCACAGCAAACAAAAGCAACTGCACTGCACAACAGCCTTACCCGTCCCATTAGTGCAGAGGGCAGTGAAGTCCCAGAGCACTAAGTTTGGTAGCAAAAGGAGCACGAGCTCTGCTCTGGCCCCCTGAAAGCGGAGATTCTGGTGGATGCCCAACAGCTGCTGGGTGAGAGGGAGGACCAGAGCCTGTGAAGCCCTGCAGTGGTGTGGCAGCAGCCTGTCCCTGCTGGGGTGTCCCCTTCCTGTGGCAGGAGGCAGTGGGTGGAAGGCAGGAAACAACTCCCCAGTGACCTTCAGATGATGAAATTACTGTTGCGCCTGTCTGTGCTGCCTGCCACATAAAGAATGCTTGGAAAAGCAAGGAAGAGGAACAGTTGGTCACAACTTCAAACAGCCTGTCTCTCTGCTGTCACACACCACGCCCTGGGAAGCATTCACCTCTCCCTGTGAAGTGGTTTACAGCACACACACCACCAGCATTTACTGCACTGTCTGCCAGAGCTCCTCCTTTGACTAACCCCATCAAAGAGATGCTGAGGGTCACCCATGGGACTGTGTGCCACCGGCAGCAGATTCCTTAGGCTCTGTTCCCCAGGTCGTTCCACCACATCCCCCCATTGTAACGCAACGGCCTTACACATAAAGGCTTTCTTAGCTCAGTTTCTCATCTCCAGCAGTAGCCAGTTGCCAACACTTAGGCAGAGCACAAAAAGGAACAAGGAAGAGAATACAGCAAGCCCTCCCCTGGATCTCTCCCAGCTCCCAGCAATCAGAGGATGAGGGGAACCCTCGCTGGGGGCTGCATCTGCCTAGCACGCTCACAGTCAGCTGCAAACATCTTCCTGCCCTTAGCCAATTCCTTTTACACTCAGTCCCTGCAACAGGGTGCAGAAGGGAATTATGCTCCTTCAGTAGGTGTTGTGTGGAAAAACGAAACAGAACAATGCTTCCCTTGGCTTTAAACCTGCTGCCCACTCCTCTGTTGCTAGCATGCTCCAGGGACTCTACAAATCTTACACTCTTTTTTCTTGACGCTGGGACACCTCATGGTTGCTGCAGTTCCCTACCTGCTCCTGAAGTCACAGCTGTGTCCCATTTGCTGAGCAGTGTTCTGAGTTACTCCCACCTGTCTGCAGCTAACTAGATATCCATGGATTGTGGCAGGGATGGATAATTTTATGATGATGCTGTGCTTTGGTGTAAGAGAGCCTAAAGGCACAAAGGGCAAGACACCAAGCTCCAACAGTTTGAGACAAGGTACACCTGTGCTGGGCCACGCTTCAGGGCAGGATGCAGGAATTACTCATTGGCTGTGAGGCTGGAGTCTCCGCAAGCAAAACTTGGTCTTCTCAGCAGTAGCAGTGTCTAAGCAAAAGGCAAACGAGCCCACGTGAACCTGTCCTGTGGCACCCTCGGGACGGGCTGCAAGAGCCTGCTGAGAGGAAAAGGGCTGGCGTGGGATTGGGGTGAGTCAGATTCCAAAGTCCTCAGGCCCTGTGCTTGCACACACACGGGGCCGGCTTCAGGGCTTGCAGCCTTTTTGGTAGCTGTTCAGGAAAACATTTGCATTGCCAGTGTGGACAACATTCATTAAAACCAATGTTTATCTTGCAAGGATCACGCCAGATTGTTCAAATAAATGACCTACCAAATTAATTTCGTTTCCTAATGCTATCTCCTGATATTTGGGATGACTTAGAGCCAGATATCTTGCTAAGGAAAGGAGTGTGGGGCTGGGGGAGGAGTGAGGGGCTGCTCGGGGACGAGCCTGCATTCATTCCTCCTGCTCCCCTGTGAGCCCCTTTCCATCACACTACCGAGCGCAACACAATTAGTGCAAAGGGCCCGCTTTTCCTGCAGGAGCCAAGGTCCCAAAAAGGTACAGCTTCAACATCATTAGCAGTTCATCTTCTTAAACCTCTGGGCAGCCCCTAGGCAGATCCCCTCGCACAGACCCCACACCCCCTCCCCCTTTTTGGTGTCTGCTTATCAAACTAATGAAGCACATCCAGACTGAAAGGTCTTGGGGTAGAAGACAGCAGCTTAACCGTGATTCAGTACATGTCCTTTCCCCTCCTCCTCTTTATCAAATAAAGAAAGCAGCATTTCCTACACTTAAATGGAAGGGAGGAGGGAGGAGGGAGGCTAAGGGGAGGGAGACGTTCGTCTAGTAATTCCCTGCAGAAGGAGATGTCTGTTTACTTTCTTTGACTGAGCACTTGCATATTAAAAAGCCTCGGCTCCTTAGCGGGCAGGATTTATCAGTGCCACATTTTCTACTTGACAGGGCAAGCAGGCAATGCCTGCTGCAGGTAAGCTGGAGAACAGAACAGTGCTTTGTGACCTTCCTCTCGTCCTTCGTGGGGCCGCTGGCCCAGCCACCAGCCGGAGGTGCTGAAGCCCAGCACTGAGTGAAGTGATGGGTGCTGTGCGCTGCAGCCCCCAAACCACAACGCTGCTGCAAGAGCAAGGGAAGCACAACAAAGCTCCATTAGCCTTTTTCCCTTCGGTGATAACCGGAAAGGCCATTTCCAGCTTTTGGTAAAACACATAAACATCTTTCATTGTGTCACTGACCTAAATATAGATGATTACTTCAAAGCAAGTGAAAAAAGAGATGGGGAAAGAGCCCAGTTCTTACACCTTCACATGCTAGGAAACCCTACAAGCAGAGTGCAGTACAAAGGAGCCACAGAGAACCAGTTAGATGTGACAGAAATGTGAGAGAAAGACCTTTTCTCATAGATCATACTGATGGGCCACAAACCTCAGACTTCAAGGCATGCTTTTAAAGTGTAACAGGAGCCTGTGCCATGCTGGCACCTCAGCACCAAAGCAAGGAATTGCGCTGGAGCACGTTTTCTCCTGGGTCACCCTCAAATCAAAGCAATGCTGCGCTCCTTTTCTTGCTGTACAAACCCACACCTGCCTGCCCAGCACATGGGGATGTGCAGGCAAGCCCTTCACTGAGCTCTCTTTGCTCTACTTCAACTCTAGCACTGAACGCAACAAGTCACAAAGTCTCCACATTTAGCACGTCCTACATCTGAACCACAGCTTCATGCTTTGTGACCCTCACAGTAGACAGAATTAGTTCCTTAATTGCCCCCTGCCTCAGTTTACCCACGTACACAAATGACACATCAGTAGCATATACAGAAAAGCGACATCCTGGGATGGTGATCCAAGCAATAGGGGCTTGCAAAGCCGTTTGTGCATATTGGTGACAGCGTGCTGTTCATTTTACATCAGTGAACACAAACACTACACGTAGTGAGTCAGAGCTGCTGTCACAGTTTCAGCTTAGTCTTCATTCTCCTCAGTCAGGGGGAGCTTTGGTAAGGGGGCTTCAGGAGTCACTCTCGTTTACGCTGCAGAAAAACGAATTCTCATCAACGAAACTGGATATAATTTAACAAAGAGTTTATTATGACAAGAGTCAGTGTCATAAGCTCCTGTTGCTCACTGTCCCCCTAAGTGTTCTACGTATGGCTTTACAAGCCTTACAAGCCACATTCTAGTTGAGGCTGCCAGAGAACACCTTCATTCAGACTGAAACAAACTCCTGCTTCCCCGCGCAATGATGTCCTGCATTTGCAGTACCAGGCTTGACTCTTCTGAGACAAGGCAGAAGCACGACTCAACCAATCTGCTGTACCTGCTCTGAGACATGACTGTCTTGCAAAGTCTTAAGAAACCCTAAGTTTTGTCTCTTGAAAGGCAGGGACCGTACCAACCCAAATCCAATGCACCTATTGACCTTCCTACAGAACAACCACGCAGACTACAATGTTGACTGACTCCCAAGGAACATACAAGATCATTTTTTAAAGAAATCCAAAAAATCTTAACTAATGACAGGTTTTTGTTTCCCACTAACGTAGATTGGTTGTTTCCATCAATTCAGGTGAGATCAACACTGGATTTGTGCATCAGAAAGAAAAAAACCCAAGCAGCTGGATGCAGGTGGCTAAGGGAAGTTCTCCCCCAGGGGACATGAGGTTTGCAGGGAACCAGCCCTAACACCATGAATGGGCCCAGCTGGCACTGGCATCCTCTTGAGGGCCTACGGCTGACAGCAGATGGTGTCTTTCACTGGGATCCCCAGGTTGAACAAGACCAAGCAGTGGTTTGAATCTCAGCTGCCTGGAGTCATTCTTGACTCACCTTCATGAGCAAACACCTTCAAGAACGGAAACATCTGAAATGGTTTTGTGCAATTCCACAATAGCATGGCAGATTATAAACTACACTGTACAGTAATTGCTGGGAAGTCCTGGAAATCACTCTGCCTCTGCCATGGAGGACCCATGTTTAGAGAAGAGTCTCTCAATACCATTTCTCTTCCTGATCCTACTTCCAACCACCACTAGAATTAACAAGCTACTGAAGGCTACAACTAGTGCCAAATCCCAAATTCCTTGTCTCACAGAATACCTACTGCTTATCAGAGGAAAAGAAATGCTGTACTTCTAACTGCACAACAAAATTTGCTTTATTTTTTTTTTCCTCAGAAACCCTCAGATATACTACAGGCTACTTCTTATGCTTCATAAAAAAGCTGTTTGATGCAGAGGAATCTGCATAGCACCAGGGCCATAAAATCTGCTGAAATGTGACAATCTGAAATGGCTAGGAATACTTCTCCAGCACTGCCCCAGCCCTGAGGATGCACCTAGCTGCATCCTGAGTGGAAAGGCATTTGAAATGGTTCAGGTACCCTCTGTGATGGGTGCTTGCAGGATGGGGGTTCTGCGCTTGCTGACTTTCATGGTGCTTGCTGCACATCTGTGCAAGTGAGAAATCTATCTGAACGTGTGGGGAGGAGTTCTGCAGGAGGGATTGGTTTTTCACAGCAGGCACCAACCAGACTGCCAGCTCTCTCTCATGTTTCATTATGGCTCTTTCTAAGAAGCAAGACGTTCCGGACAAGACATGCTTTAAAACCTCTTATCAACCACACCAGGCTTGAAGAGAAAAGCTGAAGAAGACACAAGGCCACTGCTCAGTCCACAGAGGCAAACAGTGGCAGAGCATTCTTCTCTCAGAGGTTTAACGTACCCTTTGTATTTACACCTTGCTCCCCCTTATCATGCTGCTTAGCAGCCTCTTTAGCATTTTAGCTCCAGGTGAAAACGCACTCACCCCTACACAAATCACTGCTTTTACAGTCCCTACTGAACATCTCTCACCAGAGTTAACACTCAGAAGATGTACGCCCTGAAGTTAAGCCTGCTGGGTCAAAAGCAGGGGAACTAATGGGAACTTGGTTATCAAAACTGCCCTGGGGAAATGCTGCAGTTTTTCAGGAAATTTGTGTGAAAATTACCTGTAAACACACAAAGCATACTAGCACACGGGCACACGCAGAGACTGCGTAAACTGTTTGACTGTGAGCACCCTCACACACAAGCTATTTGCACAAGGAAAAGACCCACAGGCACGATGAACACAATCATCTCTCACTGTTCTCCCTGCTTGTGCTGTCACAGAGTTCCTACTGCTGCACCTAGCTGCAGTGCTTCACTCCTCTGCAGCCCAGCCTGGCCAAGCAGGTCCCCCCTGCTCCCAGCAGGACCCCCGCAGCAGTGAGAGCAGCACTGCTGCATGAGGCGAGACAGTGCTGCATGCCCGTGGCCAACTGCAGGGATGAAAAACTGGACAAAGAAGGCCTGAAAATGCAAGAATTGGAGTTAGTCAGCATCCAGCAGAGACAGGCTTGCTCTACCGATTAAGAACCTGGAAATCAGATCCATGGTTTGCCCCTTTTAAGCTAGGTGAGGGTGTTGGCATTACAGCTCCTCACCATCAGACAGACATCTTCCTGAGACCGCTTGTTGTGTCGTTAATGCGTGTGCATTATCACATCGTGATCAGCTCAATATCCCATCTCTTATCTGATGTGTAAATACTAATTTGAGGGTTCATGGAGTACACAGCTATTTTACTTTCAGTTAAAAAAAAAAAAAGAGAGAGAGAGGAGGAGGCCTGGCATCATAACAGTAATTTATGATTTTACTGGTGTATTATCATCGGGTAATAAGAGCAACTCGAAACTGCCAATTATCTCATAAGAGGGGTATCACCTTTTCTATTTTGAATGACTCCGTCGATAAATGCAGGCTCTGCTTGCTAACACTCCGCCACATAATCAGTGGCCTTCCAGCAGGAGAGATGAGAGCAGAAGAAAGAGAAAAGCCAAGCCGGCGAGGAGACAAGCCCAGCCCAGGGCTCAGCAGCGCAGAGCAGGGGAGGAGGAGGGGGGGACGGGAGGAATCGCCCCGAGCAGTCGGCAGGTCACACACACACAGTGTGCAACAGCAACCCAGGTTTACAAAGAGACATCTGTTCCATTACTTCGATGCATTGTGGCTAATTACATCCTGGCCCGTCTGTGAAATGACAGCCACTTATTCTCCAGTGAACCGTAAAATCTGTACATGTTCAGTGTGGGCAGCGGGGAGTGAGAGGGGAGCAGGGAGTGGGGGAAGGATGGAGAGGGAAGACTGGGAGAAAGGCACAGGAGGAGCATCAAGGACACATCCGGCATCTCTCGGGCCGCAGTGCCAGTGGCCAGGAAGGGGCCAGAGAAGGCAAGCTGCTCCCAACAGCAGGGCTAGCACAGCGCTGCATTCTAGGTGCAGGATTGCTACACCCCAAACTTTCCACTTGCCTCTCAAAGGCTTTGCCTTTGGTGAGGGAGCAAGGTGGTGCCAACACAAATGGCACCAAGTGAGCGGCGGGTGCAATTTACCTACAGATTTCTGCAGTCTTTCTGCCAGTGCTGTCTATACCTTCCTTACCTGTCAGTCTGGCAGCTTTGTTAGAGGCTATTATCCTATGTGCCAATTTAATTTTAGACTTGGATGAATTAAAAAAAGGACGTCTCATCTCCCGTCACCTCCCACAGATTTTTAGTAATCTGAAGAAAACTGCAAGAAAATAAATCTCATCTCAACTTTTCTATGTGACAAAATGGGACTCGTGCTCAAAAGCATGATCGTAAACCACTGAGTCAGGTAACAAAACACAAATAGTATTTCGAGACTTTGAATATGTAATCCAAGGTATGGCACGAGTTTTGGTGGCTCAGAGTGATGTAAGCAGCCCATCAAACTGCTGGGTGGCAATTAAAAGAATGGCTATGTGGTTAGGAGAGAAGGGCAGGCTACAAACAAAGACTGGCTGCATGCTGACAGCTGAGCAGCTCTATAACCAGAGGCACTGCTTTTGTTCCACGATTTCTGTGGAAAGCATCACCTTTCAATTAATGCAACTAAAGCTTGTAGATCTGGGCAGAATTTGTTCAGTGTGATGAATCGCTCGCTCCCACAATCGAAACAAAACTAAGTGCCAGGCACAGAGAAGGGAGGTAAAGAGGACTGCTCCTATCTTTTACGAGCTGAAGCTGTAGAAATCTGACGAGGTCTAGGCACAGAATTGCAGCAGCCAAACTAAAGAAAACTAAGATGCTTTGGGATGGGATTTCTTCCCGCATTTGCTTACGGGCTAAGAGGGACATATTAATCCATCTGAATCCCTGACTGCACCATATCCTGCAGGTGTTACGGCCATTCAAGATGGTCAGATCTGGACGGGAAGAAAAATAAAATTAATCTCCATCCACTTACACGATACACAAACAGATGCAGAAAAAGGGAAGCACTGTAGGAGACTGGTTCATGTTCACAGCTCAAAGCGAAACCACCTAAGGCTGAAACAACAGGAAAAGTAGTGCAAGCATGGTGCTTTTGCTCTGACTTTAAAACTGGCCTCTGTAGCTGTTGGCAAACCAACGTAGCGGGGGAAAAAAAAAGAATAATTCCTGCCAGATTAGAAGTAAAAGAAACTGGAAAATTTAATGGATTTTTCATTAAAATGCTCACCACTTCTTCCAATTTTTGGTCTGCATTCTGTGGTTTCTGTTTTTATCCTTTCCTGACAAAGGCTTCAGTACTTCTCAAGGCCAAAATGAATATTTCTAGTCACCTCGTTTGCAAAACACAAGTCACAACCTCTCTCGCAGCACCTTACTCATGAGGCTCGTACCATCCGGCTGCAGTCAAGCTGGGATCCTCCAGCAGGGATCCTCCTGTGCAGAGGCAGCAGCACCTCCACTTGGTGCTGCGTGGAGGGATGGCTTCACAGAGGACAGAGGGGCCGGCCAGGGTTTTGCAGGATTTCTCCAAGGGTAGACGCAGAAGCCCCTACGCTTGTGAGCTCTGCTAGCAGTTGGCATGGACCACAGCTGGCAAAACTCAAAGGTAAAGCACGGCTCCTCAGAAGTACCTGCTTTGACTGACAGATTTAAAGCAAGGGGCTCGATATCACTGTGCTTGACAAAAGCTGGAAAGCCATTAAAATGCATCTGGGGAACTGAGCAGTGTCAGTCTGACTCAGGATGGATGATATATCCATCTTACCAATTTCACTGCACAACAGGCAACCGGAGAAGGCAAACCGAGGGGAAGGAGAGGGCTGAGTGAGCTGAATTCAATCTTGTGGTGTGTGTCTCTGCCTTAACAGCTGGCACTTAGCCTATGGATAAATACAGGATTTCATTTTCCATGGACATCAGGTTGCCTTTCCTCACCAGCCCCAAACCCACCCTCACAAAAGAACAACTTCAAACAGAAAAAGAAGCTCGCAGTGTGTAACTCTACAAAGAGCTTACAGGAAGGATTTTCAGTAAATTAATATCATCGGCAACCATACAGTTCACAGAAGCTCACAGCCTTTTGGTGTAAACTGCGATTTAGTTGGCTAACATGCTAAGTGTTAAGATCCGGTGACCTCAATTATACTTTCCCTTCCCTGCATGTGCAGTGGGAACCTCCTCCCCATGCTGCCTTAACAATGAACTTAGCTTCTACCTTGTTTTTGTTGTACGTATTGACCTATCACGTCTGATCATTCGTCTGTGCATGATCTTCTTCACAGCATCTTAGCCTGCTCTGGTGTCTGAAGCACCAAATATTTTACAGTAGGTTATCACAAGTTCAACTTAATGAGAATCAAGGCAGCATATTGGGTACAGGCCCAGGATTGATCTTGAGTTCATTCTGGTTTGAAAAGATTAAAAGGTACATCCCCCTCCTCCATTTTATTTTTCACTTGCATTTCACATTGTCTACGGACACCCAAGGTGAGCTTTTCCTCTCTTCTCCTGCAAAAGCTACAACAAGTGGAGGAGAGCACGAGTGACATTACAGGAGCCATACGTGAAAAATGAAGCAATGGGAGAAGGAAGGGTTTTTAATCATTCCGCTTAGAATGCTGCTTCCCCCTGAGTTTGTGAAGTGTGAATTCTTGCTTATATCTATTTCAATAAGAAATGAAAAATTTGTAACAAAGGACATCTGTTCTGCAAATGCAAAGCTCCCAGCTCTTCACTAAAGATGAAAAAATGTCTCAGAGAGCTTCAGGAGTTTCTCTGTCAGAAAGCAGAGATATTCTTGAGACCTGTAAGGCAAAGTGAAATACACCTGCTCTCTTCAGAATGCACCCTTCTTCCCCCACAGCTGCCTGATGTGAAAGCCTATTCAAGCCATTTTTTCCCCAGCTACAAAATAAAGGTGACCAGCAAAAGATTTTAAAGATACGGCTCTATACTTCCTCTTAGGTAAATTCTTCAAAGACAAGGGAGGCATGACTTTGCAAAAGCCAAAAGCATTCACAAACGGCAGTTGCAAAAGAGCAAAGTGCTTAATGCCTCCCCCGAGAACGTTCCCTTCTTACAAAGAGATGCCACCACTACGAGGCTTCCCAGTTCTACCCTCCACACAGCAGCTGACACAGCAGCACCAAGAGAAGGCAGAGGCACGCACTGACTTTCTCCGGGGGAGAAGGCAGCAAACCAACGGCTATTTCTTCTCTGCTGCCTGGGCACAGTGTCACTACCAGGGCAATCAGAGAGCAGTGCACTAGAAAAGAAGAAAACCATCGTTGTGCCTTAAAGAAAAGGACTGGAGGGGAATATTTGCTTGACTTGGGCCTGACACCATATGGTACAAAGCGATGCCATGCACTTGGGTTTACTGGGTTTTCAGAGCGCAGAGCTCTGGAATTACTGAAATGCGTACTGCCAGAATAAAACTGATCAGTCTGGGTCCCTGCCTGAGGCCAGTGTCCCAGTGGAGATGGAGCACCGAGGGCTGGCCTGCAAGTGCCCTGGGCTTGGTCCAGCAGTCCCAGCGTGCCAGCCAGCCCTCCTGGCTGGCTGCGATTAGCAATGCTGCTTGGAGAGACCGTGTCATTAGCCAGCATGGAAAGTCAATCACCTGTCCACCGTTACAAAAGGAAGGTCCCTTCAGGAGAAAGGGCGGTGGCTGGGACCACTGCAGGGGACAGTGGATGCTCTCTAAATGGTACCCTGTGAATAAATCCATGTCCTAATCCCAGGGCTTCTAGCCTTCACCAACACAAGCGCTCAGGAACTATATACTCAAAATGATCCAGAATACAAAGACCTCTCTCCGAGCCCCAGCTCTGGGACGCCAGCTCTCCGGTTAACCCTTCCCACCCAGGCTCCCCTGCCTGCCTCACGGAGCGGGTTTGTTGTTCCCACAGTACACTATTTGTTGAAATAAATATGGAAATAAGGCTGAGCAAGACAGCCAAGACAGCTAGACTGAAATAAATTCATCACTCATGGGCTCTCAAGGGAAGAAAACCACGCATTTTTTCTAAATGATTATTTCTGAAGCACTGAAGGAATGGCTATATCACTAATGAGGCCAGTGCTCCATGACTGCTGATTATAAATGACCTAAAAAGAGACAAGGGGATGGTGTATGTGTGTATAGGGGGATGGGGAACGAGATGAATTGTTCTTCCTCAGGATCTGGAATCATCTCCCCAGGCTCCTCAAAAGCCTGAGAGCATCTGTAGTTCACCACAACGGCAGGCCTGGCTTATTTACAGCCGCGCCAGGAAGTTTGGGCTGCGGCGCTGTGCAGCGCTAACAAATAAGCACACCATCCCTCTCTTCCCTTGATAGGTCACTGTCTGTTCACTGCAATAATAACTAAAAAGGAAAACGAGCCCTCTCAGTTGCCCTTGGGTCTAAATTATAGGTCCTGCCAGTTGAAGCAGTCCGACTTGAGGCAAGAGGAGGCTAAAGCTGGTAATAAGATTCACTTGTGTCTTCTCTCGCTCGCTAATTCCCATGGAAACAAGCAACTCACGACAAATGACTAAAGGATGCTTGCAAAAATCTTACTCATATGTTTTGCTGCCTACCTTCCCCCACACCTTCGGGCTGAATGATTAGAGATGCATCACACAGGCAGCACTCCCAGAACATGGCTGAGTGCTGAACAGGACAGGACAGCCACATGCACAAGCGGTCAGGATGCGAGCCAAAAGCAGCAAACCCAGCAGCGTGAATTCAGACAACAATACAGCCGTTTCGCTGCAGCTTTCAGATTCTTAGCGGTATTAATTATGTCACATGCTTTGTAGAGGTGACAGCATCCAGAAGAAAAGATAATCTAAGGGACAGCCCCTAATACATAATCTGACCTATCACTCAAATCTGGGGGTACTGGGAAGATGGGATTGCTTATTTATCTAACAGAGCTCTCTTTCAGCTTGTTTTATACACAGCAATTGCCAGGACACCTTAAAGAATGCAGATCTGAAAATGGGCTTCTGCAGGAGCTCAGACAAAGGAGCCCTGACAGTTATTAGATGGATTACAGTCATGCACCACTGGCAAAGGTTTCCCAACACCATCTGAAAACTGTTTCCTTCTGAGGGCAGCAAAGTCTTCTCACAAAAGCCGGTGGGCTTTGGGACAGGCAACTTTGCTTCTGTCGAAACCCTTCTGCCTTGCGCCCTGACCTATGGCAGCAAGCGACACGTTAGCAGAACTGGAGGGCTCCTATCTTTCTTCTGTTCCCTGTTTTGGCTGATTGGAGTGGCTTGTTGCAGAAGATTTACTGCACCTTGAAGAGCAGTTACAGACCATTTTCACCCCTTTGGGAGAAACTGTCCTCATTTCCTTGGGGTCCAGGATCTCTCTAAGAGCGCTGCCAGTACCTGCACCTTTACAAAACCCTAGTGTGTACAGACCAGAAAAGCAAGGCTGGACACAGCTGCTAAATCCAGAGAGAGGGTAAGAAAAGTTGAACCAACTTTTCTCCTTCTCCCAGGTCATTTGTCACAAGTCTTTATAGCTAATAACCTCTTTGTAAAATTTATAAGCCAAGTTAGAGAATTACAGCATAGGGAAATAGTTCACTAATAGCCTATATAAGGCGGTTTAGAAATCTGGTAGGAAAGAACCACAATATATTAAATTCCCCAGGTTTCAGAAGTTACTGCTGTAGCTGCTGCTCTTTTTAACCCTGTCATATTCAGCTGGCCTAAATCTATGCAAGAATTCATCCCTGATTCTTCTCTGAGAGATGTTCACGCTGCAGCACAGACTCACACGCCAGCTCTGTACCACCAATGCTGGAGCCAGATCCCAGTTCTCCCCTCAAGGCATTACAGACAGGGTTGTCTTCTCCTTCATGCCCCACCACAGACAAGCAAACTTCATTTGCTTTTCCAAAGGCCTTGGGCTATTCCCTCCCAGAAAGTAAACGTGACAAGCAAGTGAAGACCACGAGCTGGGTGTTTCCCCTCTGCCCCTTGCCTGAAGCAGAGAGCATAAAGAAATCACAGCAGATGCTACATCTATCTATCATTTCAGAAGCACTCTAATGAATCTGACCCCAGTCTCTAGCTTTGAAAGTGTAGTGGCTTGTAAATGTAAACAGCTAAAAACTGGTGTCAAGTCAAGTGGTAACAAGGCCGCCGCTGTTTTTACAAGCCTCGTGCACTTAGCAGATAAAAATGAGCTTCCTATCAAAGCCCTTCGCCAGCCGCCGTTATTACCACGAGAGGAAACAATGCCCCGTACAATCGGTGTAACCCGGCGCCACTGATAGGGAGCCCAATTTCTTACAAGCTGTCCATTAGCAAGATGAAGAGACTAATAACCGCCACACACAGGTTTTTTATCTTTTCTTCCTCTTCTTGTTGGGCCACTGGCAACTGCTAATAGCTTTCCAGGGCTCCTTTAAACAAACAGAACTAATTACCCCGCACAGTGACACCACGGCTTACAGACAACTAATTATGTCATGGAGGGGTTTCTTAACATGCACATTTATTTGCAGAGGGCCACGTCTAACATGCAGCAAATTTATTCTGTCTTTATGCTATCAGCTGGTACCAAAACAACACTCAATACACGGCAGATCCAGACGGCAGAACTTTAGCAGGCAAGCTCTCCCAGGAGGCTAAAAAACAACACATGGAGCACGCATATTACTGAACATGTATAGCAGTGCACTGCTAGCCTCCTGTGCGCTTAATACAGTGCCATGGCACAGGCTGACACTGTTGTGTAAATAAAGCTCTGCTTTTCTTCACTCTCATTTGCTGTATGTTGAACAGGCGAGAAGTATTTGCTATGCCTAATGCCCTGACAACATGCCTCAATAGAGGAATAATGGAAATCCTTGTACAAAAAAAGCACAGAACCGAACAGATGGACAGCATAAAAGACAAGATACACTGGGAGACTGTTCCACCAGTACGCAAAGAAGAAAGACAGAAGTTAAGTGACTCGCTGTGCGCCATGCAACCAGCTGGAAGCAAACTTGGAGTTTCCTGACGCTCGCTCCTTTTCCAGACGGGACGGCATCAAACCGAGACCAATTGTTTTGGTTTTTATACTTTGCAGACAGATATCGAACTGACAAGATGGGATTGTACCAAATTATTCAAAGTGGATGTGGCTGTATGCCTTTTTGAGCTCCTAAAAATCTAAAAGGACTTTGTTCTTTAAAGCAAGATGCTGAGTGACAGAATTTTTTAAGGCGTGCAGCCCCCCCTCCCAACCCCTACATAAAAAGCAAATGAAAACATTTGATTTGCAAGCACTTCTGGACAGCCACGTTACATGAGCAGAAACTCTCTCTCCTCAGAGACAATATTCTGAAAGGATGTAGCAAGGACACCTCTCCACACACACTCATAATGATCCTTAGCATTAACAAGAATTATATGCATAAAAAGCGGCATATATCTTGTTAAGCATGTCTGAGTGACAGATGAACTGATATAAGAGGGCAGAGTATCGTATTTAGAGCTATTAGCTGACTGTCTGGTCAAAATATCTGTGCAGAAATGTGTGCCCAATTATACATGCATTCGATTCTCGTCCACATATCAAGCACGCCTACACCTGCACAAAGAGCAGTGTGCCTGCTTGCTGTTTAAAGAAAACGAGTCAGTGGGTTTCGTAAGAAAATGGCAGCCTTCACAAAAGGGGCTTCAAAATGTTACTGGAGATGCAGGCCGCTGTTTTCTGCGATGCTCTAAGGCTCTATTTTCCCTCTAAACGAGAGGATGTTTTTACAGCAGAACTGAACTACAGACGGCAAGCCTGCTGCACAGCTGCAGCAGAAACAGGAGACAGGTAGTTTCCTCAGTGACCAGGCTGACCTTCACTAGCAACGTCAAGATAAAAGCTACAGTGCTTGGCCCTCCACTGTGATTCTACAGAGGTGGGTCACTTGGTTAAGTCTCTCGCTGTAAAATCAGACAGCCTGAGCAGAGACATGCACTAAGAGCACTCCTCCCATTCACATGAGGCATTAGAAGATAACAAGATACGAACAAAAATCTCTGTCGTGGAAACTGAAGGAAAAATGACATGAAAAAGATGAAGAAACAAGGGCACACCATGTCCTTTGTTCCTCAGTGTAATCCCATAGCCCTGCAGCACAGTACCACAGAGAAGAGGACCTCATGCCGCAGCTCACATCAGCAGAGCTGAAGCTTTCAGACTGACAACCAAGCAGTCCTGCAGTGACTGCTCAAACATTAGTTAGGCAGAGGATGCCCAAACAAACCTGTTGAGACTCACGTGATGTTAGACATAAAAGAGGTCCAGCCCAGCTTGCACTGAAGGTATCACTACTCACCTTGATTCTGTGCTGGCCAACTTTGGGTCAGTGCCAGGACAACAGGAAAGGAACAGAATCTGCACAAATGGTTCATTTCTCTTAAGAGTGGGAAAACAGCTTTGTTAAAGCAAGGAGAAACATAGCCATCCTGAAAATGAGCTTCTGCTCACAACAGCACTCCTCTTGCTTTACACCTCTGATTTGCAGATCACCTTAAAGGAAACTACACGAACCTCCTCAGCAATCATACTCATGACCTATTTATTGTTTCCCGTGGGAAACTCTGAGGTGTCTCATAGCATTTCTTATGCTAGGATGCAGTATCATTTAGTATCATGAACTGCAAGTCCTGTGTTTTCTCCTTCTGCCTATTGTCGCAGGTGTCAGGTTCAAATTTCCCTTGGTAACCAATACTTTTTTAAAACACAGAGCCTAAGATTCTCCCATACATTGGGTTGGCAGGACTCGAGGCCTTTCAAAGACAACGCCAGATATCCATGCTAAAACATGAGCTGGAAAACATTGACTGTGGTCTGCAGCTCAAACCACAGTTCTCATCAGCCCTTCTGATCCTCAGAAGTATGCAGGAGACACAAGGAGGTTTTGCACCCACACGAGGCTGGATATTAGGAGAAACTTCTTCTCAGAAAGAGTAATGGAACAGGCTGTCCAGGGAGGTGGCGGAGTCACATCGCTGGAGGTGTTCACATGCAAACTCAGAGGATGCAGTAGGACACATTTGTTCCACCCAAGCAGCCCATAACAAAAATGAAAAACCTTTGTTTTCTGACATTCCAGGCTGCTGCAGGCTGAAAGGACAGGCTGCCAGTGCCTCTACATGAGCAGGAGCCTCTGAATGGGTGCAGAGACCCACATTTGGGCCACAAGGCAGCACTGCGGGATGTCAAAGATGCCAAAAAACACCAGGCAAACATGCCCACAGGCAAGCAGGAATTCGTCTATGCCTTTAAAACTTGTATCTTAAATACGTCACCCACACAGTAGTCCGAAGATGGGCAACACGCTCACACCTCCCTTAAGTAGGAAGAAAGCATTTGTTCAAAAATACTGCCTGTATCTGTGCCACAGGTCATCTCCTGTGTGCAGCTGAGGCAGGGAAACCAGATCCCCCACAGGATGCTCTTCCACATGTCACCACGTATGTGAGTGACAGACATATGTGGTGACTACTGACAGGTGGCCTGAAACTTAGAAATTTGTTCCAAGTTGTGACTTCTCAGTTCTGCTGGATGCAGACTCAGAAGCTCTGCGTTCTGCAGACAGCATACTGTCTACACAGGGTGCTGAGCCTTGCCTCTCTCCTTCTCTTTCTTCAGGGTATTTATACAGCTTTTTTTTTTTTCTTTTTTTTTTTCCCACCTCACACAGACTGCTTGCAATTGATACAGGAGAAAGTAGAGGTCAGAGGAAGAGTAAAGACACATAATCTAATTTTCATTTTGTCCATTAATCATGCACGATTTCAGCCAGCCATTTAACAAGGTGGAATTCAAAAGCAATTTCTCCACAGATGAGGGGAAATTCACTTTAATTTCTGCTGCTGCACAGAGCAGTCTCTTCTGCTTCCACTGATTCCTCTGGAAAGTGGAATTCCTGTGCCCAAGAAAACCTACACTCACCTACGGGTTTTGTAAAACGTTTAAGCTAAATTTCAAAGTATCCCTCTCAAAGTGTTGGCTCTTTGTGGAAGCAGAGGTTTTTGTTGGCTGGGGGAAAGAGGGGGCTTATGTATCAATATAAGCCTAGAAGGAAGCTCTGGATTTAAATTCATTTTGATACGAACCTGACAATAATGATCTATTTGAAAATATCCTCGCTCACAAATAAGGAATACTACAAGTTCCCTGTACGTGTAGAATTTGAAGACACCTCCTACAGATTCTCAGCCAGTTGCCAGTCTCCCAGCCTGTCAGGACAAAATCACCTCTCTCCTAAAGTGAGTTCATTCTGGAAAAAAAAAAGAAAAGTGCATTCATCATAGGTAAGGCCAACGAGATTGGAAGCATCAGGCCTTGGACATCCACAGATGAGGCAGCAAAATGCACCTTATCTTTGTCCTCAGCTAGAGTTCGATGAGTACCGCAATATTTGCCACCTCAAAAGATGCTGAAGTCTATTCCTTGGTTCATTTATCTATGTCATTTTCCTTTAATTATTTGTAAAAGTTAGCTGGACTGCATAGGGAGTAGGGCAGAGGAACCCACCAAGGTCTATAGTGGAACGTGCACCTTCTTCTCAGTGATCACTTATTTGTTCAAGAGGAGAATCAACTCCCACTCTCCACTGGTAGGTGAACTCCAAAGAGTCCAGTATCTCCATACTCAAGGATGCTTGAATATTTCATAAGGTTTCCATATCAGCTGTGCACGCCTCACTCTCCTTTCCATTTGCTGGGCTTTTGTCATGCACAGGAGCAGAGTGAAGGCCAAGCTTAGGCTGAGAGGCCCAACATCCTTTCCACCTTCCTGAGTAACCTGGAGAATCCCCAAACAGAAAAGCTGATGTACTTGAGGAACGTCCCTTCTCCCTTTCTCTCAAAATGTGTATTTGAGCAGAAAGAAACATTTCACAGCTGATTCCTTCACCCTGCAAAGACTTCAAAGAAACAGTGGGATGTGTAAGAAAAGAGAAGTGCATGTGCACAGAGCAGGATAATATTTGAGCATGTCAAAGATGGAGTTGCTGACAATGACTTCATCTGTTTCAGAAGGAGCAGTTCTGCTCTGTTACTGACAACACATTTGCTAAGACAGCACTGCCACTCAGGAGCCCTCCTTCTCTGCTTAGATGACAAAAAAGTGCTGATCTGCTCCAGGAAAAAGCCCACATTCTCCAGCTGCAGCTCTCCCCTGGTTGCAAATATTTCTCCAAAAGGTCACATCCTTAATTCTGAATGTATCCAGGCTCCTTTAGTAAGACCACTGATTTAAGCAGAAGTACCATGATCCCTAGCTCCAGCCTCTAAGTCCCCAGAGGTATTTTCCAGGCCCACGCTATGTCAAGTCCTAATGCAGGCTGTGGAGAGGTGGTGTTTGGAGAGGTGGTGTTTGGAGCAAGCTCCTTTGGCACAACTCTGATAGAACATAGGTGATAAGTAGGTGAAATGACAGATTTTTTGTGGTTCCTTTTTATATTCCGTGTTTGGCACTGATAGTCTTAGAGGCTAAGAGAGACTGGGGAGACCTGAGAGAGGCCTTTCAGTATCTAAAAAGGGGACAGACTCCTCAGCAGGATCTGTGGCAACAGTACAAGGGGAAATGGTTTCAAGCTAAAAGAGGAAAGATTAGATTGGATATAAGAAAGAAGACTTTTACAGCAGTGGTGGTGAGGCACTGGCATAGGTTGCCCAGAGATGCCGTGGATGCCCTGTCCCTGGAGACATTCAAGGTCAGGCTGGACCAGGCTCTGGGAAACCTGATCGAGCTGTGGGTGTCCCTGTTCATTGCAGGGGAGTTGGACTAGATGACTGTTAAGGGTCCTTTCCAACTCAAATGTTCTATGATTCTAACAGCCAACATCTATGAAACCAGAAACCTGAGAAGGATAGCAAGGATTATACTTATCCGTCAAATCTTCTGATGAGACTGAGCATGAAGATTTGTTAAGCAAAATGAAAGCCTGACTAAGGTCTTCAAAAAAAAAATCTATCTTTATGTCATTTACAATCTGTTTATGAGAATTCATCTTTACCTACAGAAATATCTAAATGAGAATTTATCTTTACATACAACCTCTCCCTGTGGACAAAGCTCAGATGCTGTTGTAACAATTTTGCCACTATAAATTTGGACTAGATTAAGTAAAATTGTATTTTAGGACAATCTCATACAGTGATTGGAATAGGTGTGGAGTTAAACAACACAGTGATAGTAAAGTTTCCAGAAACCAACCTACCAGGAAATGTTAATTATAAGTTGATATCTAAGAGTCTGAGTGATGCAACAGGAATACTATCCTGAGTACCACAGTAAACAACAAGGCAACGCTACTGGATGGAGGCCAGTTACAGTATCACCTTCAAAGATATTTTCCTAAATACTTAATTCTGCTGCTTTTCCTTTCCATTTGAATTGATTGGATAATGGTTACTGTCTTATTTCTTAATTGGTTTTAGAGTTCTCTCGCCCTTTTGCTTCCCGTATCAACAATCGATCGCAGTTTCCTAACAAACCTGCTGTTGGTCACAACTACCTGTAAATGAGCACATGCAGGACTACAGGAGTCAGCCAGGACTCAGAAAAAGCTGCACACTCCAGGAAATAGGAAATATCACTTTAAACAGTGCAATTTTTCCTCTACGGAACTGGAGTCTTATGTCCCCATGACTGCTAAGAAAATCCGAACAAACCAACGTAAGGCACTCCTGGGTGATGTTCTTAATTTTCAGAAATGACACTTTATAACGTTGAAGGGATTATGGAGAAAGTAATCATCCCCTTACACGGTGAAAAAGAGCATGATAAGCTAAGATACCCTTTTTTAGGATGCGGTTTTGTAACAAGGAGCAGAAGTTCCAGCCACTGCAGCAGAAGCATCTGCCCACACCAGCTGAGGTACAAAGAAAGCTGCCCCCAAAGCACACCCTCTGCACACCGCATGCAGCCAGCAGTGGAAGGCAAGGCAGCAGACACAGCCCCACACTGTTTGCCCTCTGGCATCAGCTGCCCCTTCAGCTACGCCGATGCAGCCCCTGCAGGGCTCACTAGGGGCAGAGGAGAGGTTGCCTACTGCGGTTTAGAAAGAGAGAAGTAATCAAGATGCAGAGAGAAGATGTTCCAAAAATGACAAGAATTAAGGATCCAACCCTCCACTTTCTGTAGGATCCGGGCCATCGTCTCTGCCCTTTGGAAAACTTCCCTTTGCACATGCAGAATACAGCAATGTGCACTAAGATGTGGTAGCTACGGCCCAGAGCAAGGGACACCACCACATACTGGCTCCCTAATTACGACTGTTAAAACTTATTTTTAGCACTCCAACCAGAAATACTGTGAAGTTCAGGAAAAGATCTTCTACATGAGCACAGGTAAACAATTACGTGTAATAATGAAGTGGGTCTTCACAACCCCATTACTGAGCAAGCCATTAGCTGTTCATATTGCAAACAACTTGGTAAGATGCTGAACCAAAATGCATTTTGCAAAGCGTAAAAAAACAACTGCGCAGAGATCTTAGGGGCAGGGCTAGCTTAGTGTAGTGTTTTCTGTTTGCCTGTGTGATCCAAAGGAAGCCACACAGAGCTAAAACGTTGGCTGCTTAGTCTGATTTTTGCTACGTGCGTTTAGTGAATTAAATATTGCAAGGAACCCTGGGGTGTGCAATCATATCTCTGCTAATACACTCTTATATTCTGACAGGGACGCTTAACAGCATGAAATAATCCTCTTCAATTTACAAAAGCAACTCCCAACCTCTGAGCTTTAAACTATCAGTGATCGATCACTTGCAACAATACAACACAGATGCTCTGTCAACAGACTGGATTTCATAGAAGGGATTGTATAAGTGGACTGTTTCCCAGTTAAGCATTTTAATGAGTATCATCTTTTCTCCATCATATACTGTTCTAAGCAGGAGAACGTAACGCTATGTGCAGAGGGATAGAAAAAGAAGACTATGCAACAGGGAAGCAAAGACAGATATGCACGGAGGGCAATTAATAAAGATATATATTAATAACATCACCATTTGAATGCAAAACGCACAGAGAAACAACAAACACTCAAGCTTATATTTAGAAGAAGGAATAAAACCCAAATTCTTTTCAAAAACTTAAGATTAAAAAA
This sequence comes from Lagopus leucura, assembly GCF_019238085.1. Classification (NCBI taxonomy): domain Eukaryota; kingdom Metazoa; phylum Chordata; class Aves; order Galliformes; family Phasianidae; genus Lagopus; species Lagopus leucura. The sequence continues at coordinate 9,156,009 of NW_024962264.1, forward strand.
TCTGATATGTGCCTTTTAAATAGATCAAGTAGTTCAACTTTGGAGTGATTGTAGATTAAGTGTATGTGTACAGTATACGTATAGTATATGTAGATAGTATCTGCTGGATGCAGATACTATGGTGACAAGTTCATTAGAAATTATTTATATGACATAAAAAAATAGGACAGGTTCCCATTCCTGACCAACAATCATCTCATTTAAAAGATACGCACATGCTTTTAAGAATAACGACAACAAATCCTTCAAATTCTTCTTCTACCTTCTGCAGCTGAGCCAGGAGACTTTCATCCAGAATAAGCATGAAAAAAAACTTCTTTTTTTAAATCATATGTTGCTTGTAGACTGAGATTTGAGCTTTTTTTCCGTACCCAAATCCCTCCTTTGTGGGCAAATGAAAGTAAATATAAACAGAAATGTTATGAATATACTGAAAATGTCTCAGCTCTGATTGCCTGTTTTGTTGACACTTTTGATACCTGGGTTTGTTTTGCCATTTAAAAAAACGAAGCCACCGAGACATCCAAAACTCACCAAAAAATGATAGCACTGCCCTATTAATTTCTGTTCTTGTTTTTCAAGCATCGATACCAACACTGAGCACTGTATATTGGAAGATATAACCTACTTTCTTTCAGAAAACGACTAACAAAGATTATACTGTGAAGTGTCTCTTAAAATCTTAACAGAGAGGGGAAAAAGTGAGAAAATTGCATACGGTAGAGGCAGAGGGAGGTGGGCTTGAGTGGTATTGAGGTATTTTGTTAGAGAATACCAAAATTCTCAGCTTTCATTACTGACCTCAACTTGCCTTTTTTTTTTAAGGAGGACACAGCATTTATGTAACAAGTGATGCGCTCATTTGATGCCAAGCCATGCCTGTGCGCTACTAGCAGGGAAATAATTATGTCACATGTTTATCTCTGCAAGACAAATGTGCCTTTGCACAGCGCCTGACCGCACAGAAGAGCTCCCCACAGCTCCTCCGTGGAGCCATGCCAGCCTTGGTGCCACGGCCCTGCTGGCTGGACGATCGCCTGCACCAGGGCACAAAGGAGAAATGAAGTGGCTCTGGCACCCAGCTGTGTCCTTACAGGACATCGAGCACCTCTTCTCCAAACTCCAGTATTTACCTCTGGCAGTCCCCGTGTAAAGAAGCCCTGAAGATCTCAGTGGCACCAAGTGCCGCAGTCGCTGTGCCAGCCCCTGCTCCAAGTGCCACCACTCCCAGCATCACTCCAGCATCACCCAGTGTGGCACAGGTAGGTGGGAACAGAGAATTGTTTACACGAGGAGTTAACAGTAACAGCATGCACCCCTCTATGAGTCCACCTAAAATGGAAGCTTAACTGAACGTATTCTGGTCAGACTCCACGGGTCTGGTTTTCCTGCACAGGGTTATACAGGGTCTTGCTGCTGCCAACACCACAAATCCCAAATGCAACATGACAAAGAGCCAAACTGCCCTGTTTCCAAAGCTAAGGCAAGCTCTCCATGCTAATTCTCTGCTAAGCCAAAGCATGGGGCTTTGATTTCCTAACCTCAGGATGTTATCTGGCTCCAGTATAGGATTATCATTAGCTCCATACGTCTGTCCTTACAGCAGGGTCACTGTCATGCCATATGCCACTTGGACAATCTTTATTCTATCTAGAATCCCTTTTTGTTTGTTTTTTAAATCACAGTGTTCATCTGAAAGAATTTGGATCCTTCTTGGCTTTCAAAATCTGCTTTGCATTGCTAATGCTTGGGGCTGTAGGCAAAGTTGCATTGCAGAGACAAGGAAAGAAGAGATGCACTAAAAACCTCTTAAGACATAAAATGTCTTGAGGGTGCTCTTCTAAATATGAACAACAGCAACAACCGAAAAAAAACCAACCAACATAGAGCAGGTTTACTCAATTTCCATTTACCAGACAGAAGACCAAGTTCCTCTGGATAGCAGCTTCTATGCACAGCACTGACTCAGTGAATACGTCTGAGTTACACCAGCGTAACTACTGAGCATGAGACCTGAAAGGAGCACATCAGGCTCCACGTGGAAGTGGTAGCAGGGTAAAAAGCCACAACATCACTACACGCAAGGTGTCTCAATAGCTTGATACAGCAGGGCAAATCTCCTACTCATCTGCCTCCGGTGTTGTGGCAGAAGAAAGAGTCATCAGTCTCCAAAGTGTAATTCTCTTACAGCGGCGTGGCAAACACACAAAAAATCAGGGAGTCTGGAGGAAGAAATGCAATGGCTACGAGCTCGCCATGCTGGGAGAGTAAGATACAAATGACAGTGGAAGAGACTTCAGGTTGACCTCCTTGCCAGATAAAATCCATTATGCGTGATTAAAACTTAACAAAATGCAATCACATTAAAAATGACTATCATGAAGTGCACCATGATTTACTGACTAAATGAATGAGAAATTTATCCGAATAAAATAGTCCTAGCCCTACTGCATCGGTAGCGCATGATAAATTGCTGATTGTGAGAAGATTATCGCTTGCTGTTGGATGACATACATGCATTGATTTTTCCTAACAACGCTAATTAGCATAATGGCATCTCCACATATATTACATAAAGTTTCCTCTTAGCAAGCAGAAAATATTTCAAGCCTTCTGGTCCCAAACTGCAAAGAATAAAGACGGAGAGAAAGGATTCGCAAACTGCCTCGTTGTCCTTTCTTATGCAGATCAAAGGCCCAGCCCACTGGATCTTACTTAACCTTGAAGAGATGGGAACAACATTCAAGAAAACTCTGGCATTGTTCAATTAAGCCGTGATCACAGTGGGGTGTTTTTTACATGGCGATGATCTAATTTTGTGAGGCCAAAAAAACCCTTTGGAAAAGAAGAATCGAATCCCAAAGAAGTAGGAAAAAACATTTCTGCAATTTCATTAACGCGCAGGGGGCAGACCGTGCAATCCTTGCATAAGAGCTCTCATTGACCAGGGCTGTGTAGGTGAGAAAGCGCTCACTAGGTTCAGAAGACACAGACTACCCTACTAATGGGAAAATAGAAGTGGTGGAATAGGTCAGGAAAATGAAGGAGAGAACCCACGTGATTCGCCACTAATTGAAAATCAATCACAATAACCTGCATTTTTTGCTTTGAAAAATCTGCGAGGTGATAAAACACCACCTTAGAAGCAATGCAGTACCTCACTGCTCGGCACCCCCAGCAGCACACAGATTTCAGGCTTGGCCGTGAGGATATTCCAAATGGCCGTGATTTTTCCAGAGGAACGGGTTCTTTGTAGCATGAACAAAACAGCTCATTTGTCTGCATTAGAGCTTTTCATTTCTTTGACACAGTACGCTGCACCAGAGCAGAGGCCTCAGCAGGAGGAGAAGAAAGCAGAACCCTAACTTGCCTTGGGTGAATGCAGTAAGACTGGAGCTCATGCTGGCCACCCCGCTACCTGACACAGCAGATGCGGTGCTGGAAGCTCTCCGAGGACTCCCAACGCTCCCACTTGGCTCTGACCATTGCACAGAGCCAAAACAAAACAGCCCTGTGACATAACACCTCTGTAGGGCATCTGGTGAGCAGAGCAGGTATGTAAGATGCTCCGGATGCTGGGGAGAAGTTCAAACCGTAAGGGATCTGAGAGTTCCAAATGGCAATTCTCAACTTCGACCATCCAGCCACTGCTATGTTGCCTCTGACCTGATCCTTTTCCACCCCAAAAATTATATGCTGGCAGTGCACCTGGCATGCCAGCCATGCCCAGCCAGCACAGCCTGCCCCGAGCTGTGAGCGCATCTGCGGGTGACACCTGCGCCCCTTCAGCAGAGCCCTTGGAGGCCAGCCCACACTTGTGTGCAACCAGAGGAGGTTCTGGGAGTGGTTTTCACTCATATGTGGTTTTCACAGTTGTTTCTATTTATCTAAAAGAATCTCCAGCCCCTACCTGAAAATACTCAGGATAAAACTTGCCAACTTCTCCTAACAAAGGAATGCTATAGTACATTTTGGGGAAGGCACTGGGAAGAAACGAAGGTGTTACACTCACACTGCCTGCAAACCAGCTGCAGGAACTGGGCAACTGCAAATGAAAACTTCTTCACCAGCAAACCCAGGGACCGCCCTCGTGTCATGGTGTGAAATCTCCAGCCACAACCCAAAGCGTAAGCTGTGTGAGGCACGGGAGCTGGCAGAAAGTGTCCTGCACATCAGCCCACCGTGCTCTTGTACTGCACAGAGCAAGGCTGGTGGCCAAGAGAAACACTCTGGGAAGCCACCAGCCCTCCCAAAAGCCCACACATCCTTCTTGCTGCTGGACTGGTGACCCCTAACTGGGGACATGAAGGAGGGAAATACTGCCTCGCAGTAACTGCAGACACTACATTTTACCATACATCCTTTGTGCACAATGTACATCACATGTGATGTATGTAGTATTTCAGAAATGACTGGAAAGGCTTCAAATGTTTTGATTTTACATGCCTCTTGTTGGGAACAGTGAAGCTATCTTCAACCAATGGGAACAGTTTCACACCACACGAAGGGCAAGAGAAAAGGCTTAAAAGTCACAACAAAAATCACCTGAAATTACTTTTACATCTGTACGAATACCAGAGCTTACAAATAACGTACTGCCTTCTACTGCTGGAAACATCACCTTGTGGGAAACTGCACGTCACTGGCAATTCTGCAATAGAAAACTCCTATATAGACTTTTTTGTTTTAGTCTTCTACGATAAGCTTGATCCAGTGAAGCTGCTCTTCAGTTTCAAGTGTCAGAGCCCAGGCTGAGATGGATGAGTGGCCAGACTGAAGGTGAAGTAGCCAAATTTATCACATGGATGGTGCCACCACATCAGTGAAATTGCACCTAAGATCTCCCAGTCCTTGAACTGTCTCAAGACTGGTTAAAAAAGCATTTGATATGACAACAAATATTTCATACTATTTCCATCAGCCTGAGGTTCATGGACCACACAAAGCCACAGTGTCTGCAGTGATCTCCTGCAGAGTGACAAGACTGAAAAATTAGTTCTGTGCTAGTTAAGAGATCAGAAAGGGAGGTAGTGAAAGAAAAGCTGATGAGGAGAAACAGAGAGAAAAGAGTAACACACTGGAAATCAACTCCCTAGAATGCACATATTGGGTGATCTTGGGAATTCTCTTTTTTCCAGGCAATGCTATGTACCAGAAGTAATTTATAATGCAGATTCTTTTGTGGCTGTTACCTCTCAAGCCTGTAAGGAACATCACATCAGGTGGGGAGGAAGCATCTTTGCTGGGCAGAGCTTAAACTCCTCCTAGGCTGACCCTTTAAAAATCTTTTTATTTCTGTATTTCAAACATATTGCCTTTCCCTCACTTTCTCCACACAGCAGAAGGAAACAGAAGGCAGCTTACAGATACACCTGCATTATTTAAAAGCTTCAGCTTGCAGCAAGGAACTGGGCAGAAAAGATTTTACGGAAGGATGCTAGCACAAGCAGGCAAGGACTAGGCTTGCGGAGGGAGGAATATTTCACGCTGTCTACATGAGAAGCAGAAGTGAAAAAGAGACAGCTAAAACATAAAAGCATGACTTTGTAATAGAGCTGATGGACTTGGCCTTGCTCTCTTCATAGATACTTGGCCTTGCCTAGACAGCTCCCTTTGACGGTGGAGCAAGAGCTGCTAACAAGCCCCTGCTGGGTGCAAACAAGCAAGCCACCTTCTTGCGAGATGTGTTGACACAGGATTTGTGGATTCTTCACAATATGTAAGACATTCTTGCAAGCTAATACACACAAAATGCTTCCCACACGCAGGAAAAGAGGCTAAATAAGGACATGAGCACTCAGTACATGTATGCCAGTACCGCATGAGAACCAACAACTGAGGAACCAACAGATTGGTTTCTCTCCCCAGTGACAAAGGTGGCTGTCTCAGATTTAATGCTAAGCTGCTGAACAGTGGCACAGAAAGGGCAGGTTTCCCACTGCTCATGAGGAATGAAATCTTTGCTGAGAGCGCAGAAGCCACATTCTTTAGCAAATTAGATGCATCAGCTAGGATTTGGCAGAACCTCCTGAATGCACTCTTAACCACTTACTGGGGCTGTCTTTCAAGAGGTATTACACAATTGCAGACCACTAAAAGGCTAAAAGCCATGAACTGTGGCAAACAAGGATGAGTGACAAGAAGCCACCAACAACCGGACAATTACTTTTCTTCTGAAAAGTATTATTTGGACTAAAGTGGTAACATTAATTGGTGTTCACCGATTTTCTTCTCAAGCAAAAGAGTTGGCCTGTATTCCTGCATGATACAGCAGAGAATTTGCTCTTTCTGGCAGTGCCCAGCCTCCCTTAAGATATCTGTATGTTTTAGCTCCTCTTCCTGCATCCTTTTTCCTCTTCTGCCACGTCTGGCAGCTTCCAGAGCAGCACAGATAGCTGTGGACAACTTCAACTGCAGCATTTCTAGGTTTCTGAAATGAAGATGTCAGTGCATGTAAGCTTGAATTAGCTGCAAGATCTCTGAGATGGGCACCATCACTTCTGACACACAACTTCCACACCCACACAAGGACCCAGGTGGAGCACTGCCATGGCAGAAACCTTCAGATTTTCTTCCCTTGCAGCACTTGGTGTTATCAGCTCACCCGAAGTACAGCGAGTGCCATTAGTAGCAGTGGGATTCCCCTCCCCTTCCACAGCAACTTGTTATCCTGCTGCACTCTTGGCTCTCAGGATGGGCTCGGTAGGAGGGAAGGCAGCAGTTTGCCCTGCTCTGCTCCCTGCTCCCAGCCTGGCCTCAGCTGTGCCAATACTCAGCCTTGGGAAGGCAGTACGCTGCTCCCAGCCAGCCTGTAAACAGGACAGGAGCTGGTGCAGGAGATAAAGGAGGATTCACACAGCACCGGGTGCTGCAAATACTTCTTCCCTCTCCAGCAAAACAGCCTCTGGGGGAATGCACACCCCGTGGTTATTTTCTCTGATTTCTCACCCAGACAGCGTTCCTTTTTTTGTTTACTTGAAAGCAGAGCTATGGGCAGAGGGAAGGAGCCACCTACAAGGCAGAAAAATGGAAAAAAAAAAAAAAAGAACAAGATGCAACTTGTTTTTAAGGTAAGCACAACCTGTTAATAGTTTGAAATAGACTTTTTAATTACAGGATACCCTGGAACCTCTGAATACTGAATCCTTCAAAACGGTTTCGCTTGCTCTAAGTTCCTTAACAGGCAGAGAGATGCGTGGTGGGGGGCAACATGCACATGGGAGGACAGCACAGCCATCCCCAGCCCTCCCACAGCAAAGGGAGCACAGGAGAGGCACTGCTTAGAAAGGAGGTAATTCTGGCCCAAAGAATCTCTATCTGCAAAGCAAATCTTCCCTTCAAATACCAATAAAATAATTACAACTTTGCTTGGAATACAAGCTCAGTTCATATAGATCCCTACTGTGAGATGGAAAAAGATGTATATAAAATAGAGAGCCAGAGTTAATTTTAAATCCAGTTCTCAGTTTTCTTCACAAAGGTTGGGAAAGACAAAAAGAGTATATGTGTACCTACAACGGAGAACAAGTTCCAGACTACCAGGGAACAGGCTTTCCTAGCAACAGAGTTTACTAACAGCTTGTTTCTCACCTGTCATCGTCAAAAGGCAGTTTCAAATGTTTGATAGACAAGAAAGTTCCCCACTAGTCAGGGAGGAGCTGTGGCCTGAAGGCAGCCTGGGCAATTCCTTACAGCCAGTGCTGCAAGCCATCAGTTATCTAAAGCACACAGCAATATGCCTAATGACGACTAATTGCTCCTTCATTTATAAATAGATCATTAAAAACAATTGGGGAAAAAAAAAAAAGACACTTTCAGTGATTCTTCTGTGGGGAAAATGGTAGGACTGAGTACATTCTGGGCCAATACACAACAGTAAAGACAAGCAGAAGGCCATGATGAAACAGCTCCCTCATTCAAGGAGCATTCTGCACAACACAGCGTGGGTTTGCTGCTGCTCATGGTTGACTTGCCTGAAAGGTATTTCCCTTCAGAGCTGCCCACTGCAATGGAAATGGGTGGACAGCTGTAAAGCATCTCCTGTCTTCCAGCAAAGTGTCTGCTGTTGCAAATTCAGTGACGTGGCTTGTGTGACTGCCATTAGCAAAGAGGGAAAGCCAACCACCAACTTCTGCACAGGTATCTTCCTCGTGCTTCTGAGGAGATGAACTGAAGACCTCTCTAGACCGGGATCTGTACTGTTAAATCTGGCCAGGGCCTGGTGATGAGTTCATTACTAGTGTTAACTGCAGTGTCTAATAAGTCCCCTGCACACAGAAATGGGTGCACAGCTACGTGCTGGTGGCAGGCGAAGCAATATATAAACATCTCTTTGTGCTGAGCAATTACTTCACCCATGTCCTCACCACAGACAGCAGCTTGAAACCAATGTGATTAGTTTCTGCAAGGGGTCTTTCCTAAGAGATCTATGTGATGTGTTAGAAATACAAACACGACTACAGAGACTCTTCCAAGTGAGAGGTTTAGGCTTGCATGGAGAAGAACGAGAAGGAGTAGACAAGAGTAGACAGCATAGCCTTAGTCGTCCACTTGGGTGGCATGAGAACAGATGACACTGAAGTAAGAGTAAGGAAAACCACAAGCCTCATGTCATCTTGCCGTGTTACTGCAATATTTGTAATTTGAAATGTCTTCCATTAAGTTTCATTTTTTAGAGTCAAGAGTGGATGGGAGAATCAAAACTTTACTTTAAAAAGCATTCTTCGGTCCCATATAGGTAAAGAAGAGCTGGAAAACAAGAATCGTTAACGGAGAAGGGCTTCTGATTTTCCAGGGGACATCAAAATACTGAATCCCTGTCAGTGTTCAGTATTGAAATCATCTGCCATTTCATGCTAATTAGGTATGCCCATGCTTAGAGGACGGCAGACCGGCCCACGGAAGAGCGTGGTATGAATACCCCAGGATGTTCAGCGGTGCTGTGTTGTCAGCTCATGACAGATCTAGCCGTAAAAGCGTGTGGAAAGAACACGTTGTTACATCACTGTGTATTGACAGTAAGAGTATACATAATGAAGAAGAAGAGTGAGAGGTCCGTGAACAATAAGAAATGGATCATGGCTAGTATTGCTGAAAGCAGGTGGAATGGGTTACAAGGCTGGAAAATGAAAAGTGATGATGACAACCTGCATAGTAAGGGAAAAATGGGGAAAAAAGCAGGAAGGTGTAGCTCTGTATGTGAAAATAATGGTGCTACTGGCTATAGATATTTCCAAATCACCATGTTTTGATATTACTGCTGTAACTAATAAAACTTGCAAAGTATTGGTTGACGTACATTGTATCATCAGACTAACGGGTGAATGTAAATAACAGAGCAAATTGCTCTATGCCACAATGTAGACCGTGCAGAAAAACGTAGTATGGCTATTGTGAATACTTCAAAATAGAGGACACTAACCACACTCCTCGTGCAATCAGTAATGCACGTTTTCAGCTTCTAAAGGTAACGTAAGACAACTTCTTTAAGGACAAGAATGACTCTGAGTTTCTGAATCTTACAGAAACTAGACCAGAACCAAATCACACAATGTATTTTAACAAGTCTTGAAAAAGTGGTGAAATTTCCAAGAATTGAAGGCTTGCCATTACAACTGTGATATTTCAGACAAGGAAAAGACAAGTTATTGTGACATGTCCCCAGCAAAAGGATGGATTTCAGTTCTCTGTCAGTGATGACTCAGAGGATAAAACCCATCAGTGGCTTCAGGAAAGTAGGTTTCACCAAAGACAGCTATGGTTTTCTCATTGGTAGAATTATTGGTTCAGTTGGGACAAGATAACAGTGCTTTTATCCTTTGATTTTGCAAGGCTTAGACTAGAGAAGAACATTAGGAATAAGGAATGAAGAAAGCATGTGTTAGGTTAGAAAGCACACATACATACAGATCACAAGAGATAGCTAATGAGGAAATATCAGCTAGCCAGAGTTCTTTTTAGCTCTGTGTTGTGGAGATCGATCTTAGCCAAGTGCTGTTAACATCTGGTTCCAGTGACTGATGTTATTCTGACCTCTTCCCTAGAAAATGGGCAGATGATACTAGAAAGGTAAGCACTGGAAGGCCCCGCTGGTATCTAGACATCATCTAGTGAGATTCCATCCAAGCTAATTTCCATTACCCTTCTGTCCTTAAAAGTCTATGGGAGATTGGCTTCTGGGGAACAAATTTTTGCATCAAAGGCAGTCAGTGCAATTGAACTCCAGTGCAAACCTTTCATGGAAAACAATGGTTACAAGTCAAACACAGCACAGACAGGCATTCACTGTGTCTCTATAGAAAGTTCACCAAGCAATCCTCGAAGTGTCAGTCATTATTTCCACTCTATCTTATTTCCCCTAAAATCTAGTAAGACAGTTGTGTTTCTGCTACACTTTCATGTTGTAGATACAGATCTTTAGACTTTCTTCTTTACTTTTAGCTTACCCTGAAAGTAAAGAACCTCAACAGTCTCTTTTTCTCACTATCCCAAAGATAACCTTCAAAAGTTCAAAACCCTGCACTACTCCAGGGCAAAGCACACCTTTTCACTTGGAAAGGACAAAGACAATTACATGTCAGAAATGTTCTCTGGACACACATCTCCCTTTCTCCTTTGCATACAAAAACAGACTGAGCAGATGATGCATCTTCAATTTGCGACTAAAACAAAAGACAGAAAAGAGAACTTGAAGGTAGTTCTTCCACTATGGTGTCAATTCTCCTCTTCATTCACACCCCTCTAATTTCAAACAATGTAACCAGTGGTTTCAATAGGAACTATAATTGCAGCATCCTCACAGCCTCATGCAGGCAAAGAGCGGCAGTCTAGTTTTATTTTTCTTACACCCACAGAGAATTCTGTTTTGTTTCGACCTCTCATTACTCTCCCTCCCTCACTTGGCTCCGAACATCAAATTCTCTCTCAGCCATTCAACGTCTATTCCATTTGGCTGCTTTTTTCTTACCATTATGTACACATATTGAACAGCTGGAACCAAGAACAGGCACAATTAATGATTCTGAAATTTTCCAAAGAAAATGTCTTTGCTTTTCCCCCATTTGAAATTATTTCTGGTTTAAAAATAAAGGGGAGGAAAAAAAAAAAAAAAAAGAAGAAGAAGGAAAAAATGCCTCCCATTAAACCTTACACACATCTTCAAAAACTAAATGGAACATTTTGGGTTAAAACTCTACTTTTTTAGAGAAGAAGTTGTTTCATGGTTGCTTTTATTCCTTAAATCACATAAGAACTCCTAAAGGGCCCCTGTTGCATCTCAGTGCCAAACCAATTTCTTTTATTACTGCACAGGAACCAGAACAGCAGAAGACCTCTAGCCCTCAAATACCTTACAAGTTACCAGCCCTAGGGAAAAACTGTGTTTGATGCTTTAGCCTACAGCCACAGCAAAGGGAGAGCAACAGCAGTATCCATGAGCAGGATGAGGCTAAGAGGCATTAAATGCCACATCCTCACACACTAATAAACGCTCTTAGGGCAGATCAGGGTATCTGGAGCAAGGCTAAGAGCAGGGATTTCCAAGTCAAAACCTGACCAAGTGGAGAAAAATCAGGCATGAGGGAATGCTGGTAGCAGGATAGAGTCCTCCTGAATGTAGATCTGCTCATGGATTTTATGCTCAGTCCTGCAGGAGTGGCCTGTGCTACCTTCTGCCTCATGCTGGAAAAAATCTCCTACTTTAAAACCCAAAGCAGGGTCTGTTCTGTGGAAAAACAGAAAAACGCCTCACCCAGTGCTTCCTTGAAGAGAACAAGCTGTGGGACAGAATGAAGGCTATCACGTTGCAGGGTGTGTGCTTCTTTCCCATCAGCAGAGGGGCTTACAGGCACAGCGCCAGTCCTGGTCTGCGCAGTGAAGCAACAGACCACTGTGTCTGACAGGAACAGCTTCAACGCTGACGCTGCAGAAAGCCTTTTGCTAGGCACTGGTTTTGCTGCTGTCACCGACATGGACCTAAGTGCTCTCCTCTCTTCACAAGAGCATTTGACCTAGCAAGCCCAAGACACCAGCCCTGAGCACCAGCCACTCAGCAACACGTCTGTTGGTGAGGCTCCACACAGTGTCCAGAAGGCCTCAACAGACCAAATGGTGTCTTCTCTAAAGTATGCTAAGTGACTGAAGTCATGAGTGCATTCTGCTCATTAACAACACGGCGGCTGAAGCGGACACAGGTTAAATGAATGTATGTGGTGCACACACACACACACACACACAGCGAGCTACACTTGGATGACACAGCAGTACACACAAAATTAGGACCAGGTGTGGTCTTTTGTACGTGCCTGATTCTCCCTAAGTCACATTCTGGGTCTTGATCATTCCCCCGACAGCAGTCACCTGACAGAAACATATGGTCACTGCCAGCCACGTCATACAACAGCTAGAACTCTCTTTTCCTTCAAATAGCATTTGTTAAATCCTCATGATTATTTACAACAAACGCACACACTTTTACAATTCTGTGTCAAAGACCAAAACTGCCGTGAAGGTAGAAACTACAAGCTCACTGAAAGGTACGTTGCCCTCGCACTCAGAAATGTTGCAAAGTGAAGAGTGCAATCTCCTTATTTTCCGCAGATGATCTGGCAACTCTGACTGTCTGCATCCTGCAGTAAGTATTAGAATCAGATCATCTGCATCAGCCTGCGTTCAACTCAACAATATCAACAGATCATTTTACCATCTTTGCAAAAACAATCCATTTCTACCAAGCACATTTCACAGTAATAAAGCTTTCCAGTCTTCCACAGAAAAATGCTTTTTAGGGAAGCAGGAAGAGAAGGAATGAAAAAATACATTACATATAGAAATCTATTCTTCCAGCCGTCCTCACGAAACAAAATCCCTTCTGGGTAGGCAAGTGAGTTTTATATAATAAAATACAGATTTGCCTTAGATTTTTTCTTTGTAAGATACAGAAGTGACTTAATATCTGGTCTTGGTTTTGGAAGAATGTCTAGGTTTAAACAAATATCTCGTTTTTCTTATATTATAAAAGGAACTGAGTGAGATTAGATATATGAAATCTTGACTTCCTGCTCATACAGGACAACTGCAGAGAGATAATAACATGAACTTCTCAACTTAGGAAATGCAGGAGATGACATTAACTCTTTCACATAGGCAGTTTTTCCTCTCAGTTTTTTGGTCGGTGTTTGACGTCAACAGATGAAAACAAAACTTTAAACGTTTGACAGCCTGACCAAACATTACATGCCTCTCAATTACAACCTGACAAACCTGTATCTCTGACTGCAGTCTGAGTTTTGGGTCATTGTCACAGCACTGCTCTAGATAAAGTCTTCATGAAAGGAAGCAGCTTTAGACTGGCGCTTGCTAATGCAGTAGGCAAGCAGAACTAAACACAAATACAAACCTTTGAGCTGTCACCATACAAGCTGAATCATAAACAGGAGGCAGATGAACATTTCTTTTTGTTTTGCAATTCACTTTAAATAGTATGTAATGCACTCTGACCTGGCAAACCTCCTGCTCCTCCTATTGGTAGATCTCCAAACACCACAGGCTGCAGAAATGACAATTTTGGGGGGATTTCTACATGCATTACAGCATCACAGTTATCCATGCTCAGAAGGAAGCGCTCCTTGCAGGTGACATGGAAACAGCTCATGTGGTAAAACACTGTTACACAAAACTATCAACCAACAACTCTATCCGTGTACTATTATATCACAAATCTTGATGTGTTTTGGTGGCACAGCTTCCATGAAAGCATCGCCTACTTTGTAAACTCAGTGTTATCTTTAATTATTTTTAAATCCCTTATAACAGCATTCTGAAGATTTATTCTCAAGCCTCTCCATTACGCCACTGTGCAGACATTTACAGAGCCTACTCAAGTAAGAACACTCAGCTGAGCTAGGTGGTGACAGGGCTGTTTGTCATTACTACAGCCAATACTCAGTTATTAATTAATTCCAAAGCATTCCCCAAGCCTGGCATCTGCCACACCGGCGGTTAGCCTGGAATACAAGTAAGACTGATGCCAAGTCACTCAAGCCAACACAGCTTTAGCCTCTTGCTGAAAGTGAGTCAGAAGACTCTACAGATTCCCAACATTATAATGTTTAAGACTGCTGAAGACTTCTTGAAAGTCCTGGTGTAAACCATCTCATCAGGCATGGTTCAAGCACCGCTAAAACCATTCAGTTATGTTTACTTTTTCCAATGGAAATCAAAGATATTCAGCACTCAAAATGTCTTCACTCCCTGAGCCAAAATGTCAGATGTGTTTAGCCCAAGAGCACGAGCCAATCACTCCATCTTTCTGTTATAATGCTAATTACACTGTGGAAATTAAGCCATACAGAGGTTTGGGATCTAAAAGCATCAAGTTTTATATTACGAGAAAATGAAACAAACTCTCCAAGGAGCAATAACTTCAGAACCAAAGCTTTACAGAGCGGCCCTATGCACTCATCAGCAGAACAGGGAAGATGCTGGTTCAGAAAAACAGTCATTTAACAACATATCTTAAACATAACGCAACCTAATTTCAGTTATTTCATAAAACGATCAAGCTCCAATGTCACACGAAAAACCCAAAAAGCATCTGCAATGACATTCCAGAAAAAAAAAAAAAAAAAGTAGGAGGAGACCATACAAAGAGTTGTTAAATCTCTTTCTGGTTGCCTGCATATTGCATCATTGCACTTACCTGACCAAGGGAAGGAAGCGTTGCATATGCCATGGGCTGGTTCATCATTCCTTTCTGCTTCATGATGAGCATGCGTTTCTGTTCCTCACTCAGGTGTCCCATCTGAGCTTGCATCTGTGGCTGCTGGGACTGCTGCTGCTGTATGTACGGCATCATGGGGTTCTTGCTGGGATTTGCCATTGGTGGGGTCATCCTCTGGCTCAGCTCAGCACTGAAGTGGGTCAGAGGTTTGGTGTTGCCATAAGAAAGCATATTAGGCTGTTTGCTTAAAGAGTTTGTGCCCAGGTTATTTGGCTGCTGATTGATCATATTCATGTGATTCTGAGGGAGGTAGTTATTCATCGTGGTCTTCTGTGGATTGTTTGCCATAGGAGGCACTATTGGGTTTTGGTTGTTAAAGGCTTGGGGATACATCATTGGACTATTTGGTTTCTCTGCACTGAAAGGCCCTCCGTACGGACTAGATGGAGGGCCCACAGGCGACCAGCTTGAGGCTTGATTTGGATGCTGCTGCTGCTTCTGCTGCATGAGCTTAGCTCTTTGCTGCTGCTGTGCGGCCATTTGCTTGAGCTGTTCAGCTGGAGACAAGTCAGCACTCGGTAGATTCACCGGTCCAGGCCCTGATCCCGCCACTGCTGCTGCTGCTGGGTTCATAAGATACCCGTTTCCAGATCGTGTCTGAGTTTGGCCTGGAGTATGGGCCTGGTTGGGAGTCTGAGGCGACTGAACAACACAGTTTGCTGGTGAGCCTGCAGGGATTGGAGCTGGTGGAGCACTGGATACAGAAGTCACGCTAGAGGCTGTGGAAACATTTGAGAACGGAGGACCAGAGGAAGACGGCCTCACCTGGGGAGATCCTAATGGAACATGAGCAAATGGGGAATGAGATGGATCGCTTTTGACGCTTGCACTCTCTTGAGTCTCTGCGGCAGGCCTCGTAAGGTCTGGCTCTTTCTTCTCTTCGAAGTCTTCATTGAACAAATCTTGTATGTCATCTTCCGGAACGGTGTTTGCTAGTTCATCTATTAGCTCCTGCCACTCTTGATCGTTCAGATTGATGTCTGAGAAGAGTTTGTTCTGATTTGAAAGGGATGTCTCCGAAGTGTCTATGCAGGTAGGATCGTCCAAAGGCTCTTGCTTTAGTTCCTTGTTCTGCAGGACATTAAAACCATCGTCTAACTCACTGCACCCATTAACAGGGAGCTTTATCTCTGAAAGCCCACCATTTTTACCCAAGTCCTCTAGCCCACTGCCATGAGTTCCACTGTTCTGCAGGGGCAAGGATGCTTTCATGTCAAGCTGGTGAAGAGGAGAAACGGCAGGCAAAGGCAAGTTATTGGGCAAGCTGTTGATCGCCTCGATGCCTGGTACATCTTTCCGTATCCGCTTGCTGGTTGGAGAAAAGCTGCCATCGCAAACTCCATTCTGCTGCTCTCCATTCAGAGGTGATCGTGCGCCTTCCAACTTCCTTTTGACAGTCTCTTGAAGCTTAAGGGAAAACAAGAGAAAAAAAAACAACATTGACCAGTTGCAGAGACAAAGTGCTGATGAGCCTTGTGACAGACACTTGTTACCAAGCTGACCAGTGACCGTAGGTTTTAAAAAACGATTAGGAAGCTTCCTTGATTTCATTCCTATGCCTTGATCAGTAGGTTTAAAGACGTCTAAAAATAGGTCTAAGATTGTCTAAAAGAAACAAGCCAACTCTTCAAAACAGCAACTGCAAAAACCAAAACACCCACTGCCCTGAATAGGAGAGCACAGGTCCACAGGTCCAGAAACAGCTCTGTAAAACTTGCCTGAACTCCCCAGACTACCTGAATTTTACAGAACAGACTGAATATTCCAACTCGTTGGTGCCTAACGCAGCGATGAAACTTATGTTTTCACAAAATACTAAGCAGCATCTTCTGATAGTTCGACTCCTTTAAGGAGCCCTCGTTCCATTTTCAAAAACTGAATCACTAAAATTTACTATTTATTCTGAAAAACTTTTTTTTTTAAAGTTTCTCCAAGTTTTTGAAAAAAAACATCTGC
Source organism: Lagopus leucura (assembly GCF_019238085.1). Taxonomy (NCBI): domain Eukaryota; kingdom Metazoa; phylum Chordata; class Aves; order Galliformes; family Phasianidae; genus Lagopus; species Lagopus leucura. Next base: position 9,172,744 of record NW_024962264.1, read on the forward strand.
AATGCAACTGATTGACTATTTGTATTGAAATGTGCTGTTGACACACACACACAAAATCTGAAAATATTAATTAACGTAGCTTAATTTGAATAGCACTCTGTTCTTTGGCTGTGAAATGTATTAAGAATCAGTTTTAAATGAGGAAAAAAAAACCCCACTCCAAAAAATAGCACGTATTTTGCACAATGCTAACCCAATCATATCACACACACACAAAGAAAGAAAAGGAAATACTGTATGTGGTAGGGGGTAACATAAAAGACAAATAACTAACAGAAATGATAACAGGAAAAGTCCAGGAAAGCAACCAAAATAGCTATGAGAATATTATAAATAATAACTTAGTCATATAAGTTTTATTTTACATTAAAAAAAGAAGAGTAAAGCAGTGTTACGGAGTACAATCCCCTCCTACCACAATCAAACATCAAGTTCTCTGCTCTGTGTACCAGGCTAAAAAAAGCAGCCTTCTTTAACTCCTGCAAAAACAATAGTGGGGAGGGGAGGAAGCAAAGAGATCACAGCTCTAGAGAACTCCTTCAGGACACACTTACGTCCTTGATACCAGAACAATAGAAGATCACAAAAAAAGGAAGATTTTATCATATTTTTAAAGTACTTTTACTGGTATGAAAATCTCAGCCGCTCAGCTGCCATCCCTGCCCTAAACTTGAGGTCCTGAACCTTGTTTCTTCCCGCACGGCAGACCCCACTTAGTTCTCCCATGCCGGGGGGCAGGCTCCCCTTTCATCACGAGTGCAAAGCAAAACAGGCAAGCAAACTCATCTCTCATCCCCACTCAGAGGGAGCAGCTCGGAGAGAGCAGCCTTTCTCCCAGCCCTGTGCAGGCCGTTGGGAGCACAGCACAGGGCACTGCTGCACACGACAGGGACGCTACGTGGCTCTCACCCGCTGCCTCCCTGCCCTAAAATCCTGCATTAAGCTGAACATCACTGCATTTATCTGGTGTCACTATGGCTAGAGTCTTCCAGCAAGCCTGTTTTCCCTTTGCCCTAAGACCATGTTAGCAAAATACTGAGTTGCAGCAAGAACGGCCACTGGCATGCTTCTAGTGATGAAGAGAAGGCCAGATAACAAAGACAGACCTTAATTTGTCTTAATACCAAGTCAGAGAGTAGTACGAGCGGTCATCGTCTGAGAAATAAAACAAAGCTGATTCCATACGTTTCACAGCACTTTGCAGGCATCCCTTATGGAACAGGGGGTCGGAGCGATAACATTTCACATTTTACATCTTTTAGTAATTTATCCTGAATCCATCACCATATTTGTACATGAATGTTTACCAAGAGAATCACAACTATCCACAGGCAAATAACCAACCCTAAAAATACCAGCTCCTAAAGATGTAGTCATGCTGAAAAACTTGGATGTCCCCCTGTACAAATATACAAGGACTTCAGTGAAAGTAAAGCAGGGCCAGTATATAAATATCAATATCTTTGTTTATTATGTATTACAACAAAAAGCAGATTTAAGATGGAAACTATTTTCCATCAAATATCAGCTGAACAAAGATCTTGCCTTGCTGCAAACAAAAAAAAAAACCCAAACACCCCAAAGCCTATTCTAAGTATCTAGCTCCAAATTATTCTCCCTCAGACATTTTTGGGTGTGGGGCACTAAGAGTCAATAGAACAGTCTATTCTCTATACGTTGTTCGTTTGCTCACTGAACAACTGTAGGTGGAAAGAAACATAACACAAAGGTTTATTGGAAAGGAACCTGCTGCATACCAACTTCATGGGTGGCAAAGCATCTTACTCCAGTATTTGGGAGGGCACTGGGGCCACAAAAATAGATGCATCTGTTTTAGATATGACACATAAATATCCTTAATTTATTTCAGTGCAAGTAGTTGTTCTCACATCCTGATCTAATTCTCAATCACCGTGTAAACTACTGGACAGCTTGAGTGTTGTGCACTGACCACGGACAGGCCAGCAGCTTACTGCATTAGGATTGCACAGTGACTTGGAGTAGAACTCCAGCACCTCACCTTCTCTCCATAAAAACAAAGCCTGAAGTCAAATATTCTCCTGCAAAGTGCCTTCCACTTCCTTCTAAGAAGTAGTGCCTAGCTTGTGCATGTGATTTACAGCGTGCTTCATGAAGACATTAGCCTCAGAGTAGAGATTTATATCTTCGAGCAGAAAACTCTTGATGCATAAAATAAAACAAAAATAAAATCCTTGCCAGGTTCATAGGCTTTTACCTTTATTTACGCTAAATATTTGGCCGATGGAATTGCATTTCAAAGCAGAAAGCAGGGTGAAGCAGGACTTGCTGTTATTTACATGCCTTTGGAGAAACTCCTGTCGCGGAGCAGGAAAAGGTCAAACTTCAGTGGGCTGACTTCTTAAGGACTCAAGTGGGGGGCAGAGGAGGACAGGAGCTGCGCACACCAACACACAGCCGCACGAGGACCTGGCCCAGCTGAACTCAACTGCCCTGAAATCTTCAGCAGGGCTGCTCGGACATGCCACAGCACACCCGGCACATAAACAACACAGCACCGAGGCTGTCGGCAGGGCTTTCATCTGCCGGGAGAAGCCGCTTCGCTTCATCCCACCAGCAGCAATTCATTTTTCAAAAGAAATTAGACCAAGGTGCTGTTGTTATAGCAACAGTCAGAGCCACTTACCCGGCCCCATCCCCCCTGCTTATGCTGACTTCAGCGGGCAGCTATTTCAATTATGTATGGGGAGTGACCAGGACGGCGGCTGCTTAGTTCTTTTATTGCTCTTTCAAAAATTTAAAAGAAAAAGAAAAAGGCACAGACTAAATCCTCTTCCTGCCTGTGGAAGCGGAGCACCTCTCACAGTGCCTAACGCAGCTCTGCTTGCAGCTGATGGCCAGATGACACGACAGCCTGCAGGCACAGGGGCTCACAGCCTGCAGACACACTGCAGCAAGTTCACTCCCCAGCTTTTTTGCACTGTGCCCAAATGCTCGGCACGTGTCACAGCGGTTGTGTCAAGTGGCTCTGCTCAACATGACTGGACCCAACAGATCACCTAAGCCAAGGTGCAACAGGCATAACAACCTCATCTGAGCTCGACAGGGAATAATTACTATTGCCACCAATTCAGCTCCAACATTTGAAAAGATTCCATGTCTCTTGGACATCTGCGTCCTTGCTGGACTGCCTCAGAGATCGCCACTAACAGGCCAACAGTGCAAAAAGGCAGCAAAGACCACATCTTGTGACCAGTTTATGAGGTCTTTCAGCACCGCAGCAGCCTCATGCTGCACAGCTGTCACAGAGAGATGAGGTGAGAGCAAGAAAGATGTTCAAAAACAAGAACTGAGATCAGACGAGTGGTCAGGCAGAGCCCAGGGACAGGAGGCTGCTTCAAACAGGTGAAAATACTTTGTGCATCAAACCATCCCCACTACCTGAGCTTCCTCACAGTGCTGCACGCACCACACCAATGATGTGTACTTAGAGGACGAAGCCTGACATAGCAAATTGATTAGGGATTCTAACTGCTCACTTAAAGCACACACTGCAACTCCTCCATGCTGGGCCTGTCTGCCCAGTTCTTAAAGACTCATAGAATCATTAAGGTTGGAAAAAGACTTCTAAGATCAGCGAGTCCAATCGTCAACCAATCCCCACCATACTCATTAACCATGTCCCTCAGTGCCACATCTCCATGCTTCTTGAACACCTCCAGGGACAGTGACTTCCCCATCTCCCTAGGCAGCCTGTGCGAGTACCTGACCACTCTTTCTGAAAACTTTTTGTTCCTACTATCTAACCTGGCACAACTGGGGGCCATTACTTCTCATCCTGTCGCTGCTGCGCAGGAGAAGAAGCCAATCCCCGCTTTGCTACAGCCTTGTTTCATGCAGTTGTAGAGAGCAATAAGGTCTCCCCTCAGCCTCCTCTGCTCTGAACTCAACAGTGCCAGTTCCCTCCTCGTACGACTTGTGCTCCAGACCTTTCACCAGCTTTGTTACCCTGCAGGCCACTGAAGCATCGCAAATACAGAGGAAACTCCCATCGTGAAATCTGTTTGAAGTTGGTAAAAGTCTTGCTCTGCCAATCTCTGCAGTAACCTCTGCAGGTTCACTGAGTAACCTCTGCTGAAAGAATGAGGTTAAACTGCTGCCTGTTATCCGAGCAGCTCATGTCTGCTGGAGACTACCATCAGCCTTGTTTTCACAAGCAGCTATCTGAAGAACACACCACATGTGTTAACAGCAAGGAGTAAAACAAGCTCAGGATGTCAGGCAAGAGCTAGCAGTACGGAAAATGATCAGTTTAGCTGGGTCCATTGGACAGGAGGGGTTAGTGTTTTGAGCAGCAGCTGGATGCAGAGCTAGCAGCGTGCAGATCCTCTCTGAAGCTGCTCGCCCAGCCACCAGCAGGATCACGCTGTGAGGTCAAGTGGAGCCCAGGGAAGAACAGCAGCAAAAAAGGCACTGCAAGAGGGCAAAGCGCTGGCAGCAATGGTGAAGTCAAAGCAGGCAAACGCTGTGACTCTGACCACCTAAGGGATGTGCTTCCCTCAGCACTGCCAGAGGAGGGAAAGGGACATTCCTATAGAGGCGAGAGAGAGGTCTACCTCTTCCCCAGGACTCAACTCTGCAGCGGTTTTGTGTTTCCACTGCTCACACTGTGGGATAAAAGAGGACTTCTAGCTCTACACACATTAATTACAGCAAAACAGAGAAGATAAGCATCTTTTCCCGTGTTTGCTGCACTCTTTCAAACCACCCATCCTACAGCCGCAAGAAGCATTTGCTGCTGTAGGAATTAACAGGATGGAGAATGCCTCGCTAATGAAGTATGCATGAGTGGAGAACATATACAATAAGCAGTGGAGAAATATATATAAAAAATTTGAGCAGCAAAGTTGGTAGCGTGTACACTTACAAACGCTTGGGAAAAAAGCTGTGATCTTTCTTGCAGACTTGTGCGTACATATCTTGTATATCAAGTCCAGTTTGCCTTGAAAATATTTTCCCTTCTAATTCCTGCCTCTCCCTCTATGAATGCAGAGTCACTAAATGGCATGCTTTGAGGAGATTTGGAGCACAGGGTCCCTGGGGAAGCTGTTGAGTAAAACATGGGCAATGGATGCAATTAATTTCCTCAATACAAAATCATTGGCAAGTTTAACTGGACTTCACAGCACAAATTATTTCATGGATGAGATGCTGTCATCACTGCCACACAGCTGGAGTGCATGATCTACATGGCTCGCTCCTCCTCAAGCCCATCCAATTTAATCCTGCTTTAGTCCAGTCGGATAAGCACAGGCGAAGCTGTAACCTCATCACGTATGAAGTGCCAGCACTCCTCTGTTTGTGCAGAAGTCTTAATGAGGGTGCTAAGAGCCTGAGTGCTACACTCCTTAGCTGGCAGAGCCATCTCCTGCCTCACACAGCACAGCTGAGCCACGCTCTCCCTGTGACTGCCCTTGCAGACGGCAGGAGCTACGTTCTCAAGGCGCGTTATGAGGTATTAGCCAGGCAGGCTCTAATTGACTTGTCTGGGAGCTGTGCTGATAAATCTTCACCCTTCAAAAACATACCCAATCTGCTTTGTATCTTCACAGGAGAAGAATGATGATAAAAAGCAGACGCTGCAGAGCATTAAAGCAACACAGATCTGAAGAACTGCAGATCAGGGTACAAAACAAATGCACGGAGATCACATTTTAAGCTAAGAAGCAACAAAGCACCCCAACCTGCATTGTTGCACAGATTTGGTTTTGTGCTACTCATTCCCTATTCCCTAGTTCTTTAAACTACTGTGTGACACTAGAAATAGTCTCCTGGGGAAATCTTGCTCCAAATCATCCTGGAATGGGCACAAGTCCTGGCAAGCTGTGAGGTGTGCTTGTGCTTGTGCCAGCTCACATGCATACTGAAGGGGCATTTGGGAGAGGAAAGTCCTGGTGCCCTGCAAAGCAGCCACACTGTGACCCAGCCTGTTTCCCTTTGCCATTACAGCACTGGCAGGATACGAGCTCTGATCGTGACCTCATAATAACAGACAAAAAGCCCTTTAAAATAAAAAAAAAAGAAAAAAAAAGACAAAATTCTTCAAAATTCAACTGAAAATTCTAGCATAGAAAAGGCACTGGAAAAATCCAAAATGAATGTGTTTTTTTTCCCCCCTTCCTCCAAACAGTTCCCTCATCAGTACAATCAGCTTGATCCGTCTCTAGGAAAGAAGAGCAGCACTAGAACTGCTTGTTTGCCTTGCCTTTGCATATCTATTTAAAAGACTGCACGCAGCAGCAGTTTTGTAAGACTCCTTCACAAACCTGTGTGCTCTTACATAGCCCAGTCACGCAACGCGCTTAAGGCCTCAGCTCCTGTTAAGTTCACTGTGTGCTAAGGGTCCAGTTAGAAGACTATTTTTTCTGCACCAATACTTTTTCAGAGAGGGATGCTAAGCCTCGTGAAACAAATATTGACAGTCTCTTTTGCTTTCAATAGAGGTTATAGCCAGCACTGTTAAAAACGTTGCAGGACCCTTGAAGATTTGGGACAGCAGAGCCAAAGGATTGTCCCAGATGCCCTTGACGTGTCCTGGATTACTCTGAGCACGGTGACCACAGGCTAAAGGCCAGGCAGTAGTGAATAGCAGTTTTGCCGTAAGTACGGCCAAGCAAACCATATAAACTTTATTTCTTCACTGCCTCAAAGCCTTCACTTCAAGCTGACCTTGAGTCCCACACAGGCAAATAACAACAACTAATGGAAAAGTACTCGCCTGGTCTCCCAGATCCCAGTGATTACAGTCACGGGCTCCCAAGGCCAGATCTACTCGGTGGAGTGAGCTGCAAATGTGCCATTTAACTCTACTGAAGAAGTGTAAAGAGGAAGAAACGAGATTTTAAATTGAGGTTCTGATTCAGCAAACTAGTTAAGCATGTGCTTCACCTTCAGCACCCTAAGCAACCTAAAACATAAAGAATGATTTAAGCAACCAATGGCTTCATCTGAGGCCCTTGCTCAGCTCTCCTTTTCATTATTTCCTCCATAGCAGCCACCTCCACCTGAGCATAAACCTCTCCACTGCTCCTACTGCCAGTCTGAAAATGCGTACATGGAGTACCTGATTTGTTTATGTGCTCCCAAGCACTGACTTCACGCTTCCTTGAAGCCAGATCCTAACAAGGATGTATTCCTTTGCAATATGGCTAATCTTTTCACTCCCTGCAAGTATCTGGAGTGCCCAGGGAAGACAGCAGCTGTGGGAAACCTGGCCAAGCAGTACAGCACGTGCTCCTGGCAGCTGTGTCCTTCCAGCGGGCAACGTGGACCATTTTCTCCCAGTGCTCCCCTTTAGCTTCCTTAACAGTGCAAACGCACACCCACATGCGTGTCCAGTGTCAGGGAACGGGCTGTGAGATGGGAAAAGATGCTCTTCCAGCAGTCATCTGGCCTAAAGCTCTCTTTTCTGTTGATGTCTGAAGGACACCAAGAAAAAAGGTACCTGAGTTCAATCTGACAGAAGGGGAAAAGCGCAGGGATGGCTATAACTTGCCACGTGATGTTGAACACCTCAGCCATTATTAGCCTCGTGAAAACATCCCTTATTTGCTGCTTTGCCCCTCTCCTAAAGCTGTTATGTTTGCAGGTACCTCATTACCAGAATATCTTGTCACCGAACATTTTTGGAAAAAATGTTACTTGTCATTTAGGGGAAACCACATCTTACCATCTTAAGCCACACAGGTACCTCTATGCAAAAAGGTGCTCAGCTCTGCTCAGAGCTTGCCTGACAGTGTCTCCCAGCAGAGCAGCAGCAGCCTGTCTGCAGGGAAATTCCCTGAGTTCCTCGCTGTTCTGAGTCTGAACTTGTAGAAAGGGGAAGAAAAGCTAGAGAAACTCCTGAAGATGTATAAGGCCTCAACACGCCTCCTTGCAATCCTTAACGATAACCAAGAGAGGGGTGGTCAGTGCCGTGCTGAACGGGACAAATTCCCAGCTCTTTGTGGCTACACACCAACATATCAACAGATACTTTAATCTGTTTTGGAAGCAGCCCTCCAAGGCAAGGAACTGCAACTCGTAATGCTGCGTATGTCTGTACATGCCCACTGTACACAACTTCCTCCTTCCACCCCCCCAAAAATTTGCTGGCCAAAAAAAAAAAAAAAGAAAGAAAATCCTTATGTTTAACACGTGTATACATGCACACATAGCTGCTGCCATGACATTCGCATGGGGTTTTGTCTCAGCTGTCTCAGCATACTAAGTATATATCCAAACTATATTTAGATTTTAAGTCCTGTTCACCTCTGAGAGCTTGGTGCCTTGAACAGTGTCAGATAAGCACACAAGGACAAAAGAGCATTTTCTATTGTTAGGTGCTCTAGGTAAACAAGAGCTAAGCCTCAGTCCCTGGGAACACTACAGTTCCTTACTAAACCCCTTAGAGATACAAAGCACAAGACATTATAGTTTGCTATTAGGTAAGTCATAGAAGTGCACCATAAGCCAGCTGTGCACTCATGTAATGGGCTTCAGCTGATCTTACTGTCCTTCTTAAAAGACTTTTCATTCCCACCTTTTTTCCCACTGTAGCAGTGATGAGCCAGCCAGCATCGAGGCACTTGCAATCTTTCAGTCTGCAGATAAAGTGCTCTTGTGCTACTACCAGACCTATGTGGATATGGATCTCAGAGAACAGAATCAGGCTAAATCTGAAACAGAAAAATGTTTCTACGTCAAAGGAAATATAAACGTCACTTAGCACTTAAATGGTGTCTTGTCATTCAGATGTAGACACAGATTAAACCTCTGCATTTCCCTTTGGAAAACCTGAAATTGTATATGAATTGAATTCCAGTCTCCTAAATCCTGTGCCCACCCAATGGGAATATAAAATATCTCACACCTTCTCAGATCAATAAGCACTTTCGCTTCTTTTCTTATTCACAAATCAAACAAACAAATGAAAACTAGGACAGAAAGTGCCCACAAACTCCTGCAGGTAACTAATGGTAAGAAAGTTGCAGGCAAAAACGAGTTGATCTTAAGGACAAGATTCATATCCCTAGTATCAGGCTGAGGTAGGAATAGCACAAATCATGCTTTCTAAGTTCCTTTTCACTGACCTTAAAGGCAGCCTTCGTAACTTGCTCAAAGAGTGGCACCAGGGCATCCACAGTCAGATGCCTGCACTGGATCTTCCCCAAGCCACCAACATTATTTGCTCAGTCACAATTAGGGCACTAACTACATGCTACTGCTATTGACATCTGTGTTTAATTAAGGTCTCCGTCTGTGTGGGTGAAGTCCTTTCCTCACTTTCATTTCCAGAGGCTTCAGTTTTGTCTCACTTAAGCCTAAGAAAAAACTTGAAATCTTCATGATTTGGGCTACAATTATGGAATTGCATGTGCAAGGCCAGGGGAAAAAGGATGTGTAGCTCCAAGTTCTCAGTTATCTATACACCTAATAGCTTCTGGACAATTTAAAAGAGGCAAGGGTAAGGGTAGAGGCCTTGAGTTCAAATTGCAGATAAACAGCGGCATTATAACCACAACGGTTTAAGCACAGTCTAAGCAAAGTCTGGAGAGAAAGAAAACTATATTTAATTAGACATACAGATAGCAGGGAAATACAGACAAGTTTTGGAACAGGCAAGCACTTCTTCCTTATTTAATAACAGAGGTAGTAACCTTAGTAACAACTTCAACAATGAGCAAGCACGCTTAAGAAATGATGGAAAATTGAGTAGGTATCGGGCATACAGAATTGTGCAAGTCTGCTTTATGATAAGGCTTCCCTCAGTATGAGAGCTTGTTTATAAAGAAAATTACATGGGCAGCAGGTTGAGTCTTTCCTAGGGCTATTTACAATACTCTTTTATTTTTTCTCCTTTCTTCTAAGCTTTTCAAAACTGTCAAATGAAAACAAAAGCCTGGTAATTAGCATACTTCAGAACTGCATTAAGGGCCAGCTTTAAAATGCACAGCTGCCCCAGAGTGACTTTTTTCCCTGCCAGGTGGAAGACCCTAGGCCAAGAACTAACCTCGAATATTCCGGGTCCTGGTGGCTGCAGCAAGGATTCACAGGAGATCATGGTCTCAGCACATCTGGGGACAGCAGTAACTTGTGGGTTTTCCTGTGTTCAATTTTGCCAAAGCCAAAGCTGCCCGGCATTGCCAAACTTCAAGTTCAGAACCACAGAAGCACTCAACACTGCAAACGTAGTTTGTTTTCCTGACTCATCAGTAAAGTTGTGGCAGCCTTCTCCTTTCCCTGCTAATGAGAGAGGGCTGCCATGCCAGAGCCTAAATATATGCAGATATTTTTCCCCCCCCTCCGGTGTTCCCCATGTCTCTGTACAGCAGCATAAGCAACTCAAGGCTGTTCTCTCAGTACAAGGCCTGGAAACCTTGCCAGGCAGTGAGACTCTGAACGCAACTGGGTGAAAGTCTCCCTGCAGAGCTGCAGGGGACAGATCCTGCAGCAACGCGCGATGCCTTTTTTGGGAACACCATCTCCCTAAGCAGCAGCTGTCTAGCAGCGGCTCAAACCACAAAGTTTCTGACTAAACCACAGCTCCGTACCCGCTGGCCTCTTGGTCCCAGCACAGCAGGGCTGCCAGACAGCCTGCACACAATGGTGTTCCCGGTCTCTTAGTAAAGACATCCAAGCAGGAGGCCCTGGGGAGAGCATTGCTCTAGAGCTGCTGCCCTGTGAGGAGCTAAGAGCTGTAGAGCTCCTTGTCTCCTCTGCTTCCCACAGCTCCGTCAGACACCTGAAACTCTCATCTGAGGCTAAGAAACGCAAGTGGAATGCCAGCACCCATGGCAGCAGCTCTGTGGTGATGGAGGCTTTAAGGCACCATGCATTAAGCAGGTGGGGAACACTAGCTTCTCCTTTGCACGTTGCCATCTTTATTCCTCACATGACATTTTTCCTGTATTTTCACAGTTCAGATCTCAAACATCAGCTCTAAGACTGCAGAAAGCAAAGTGACTTTAGAGCATCAACGTTCCTTCCCACAACTCAACAGCCTCTTCTTGCTCCCATCCTTGGCACATGTTCTGCAGTCAGTCAGCCTCCCTCTATCTCTCTGACTGCTCTCTTCACAGTGCTTCTAGTGTTTATTGGTCTTGAAAAAGCCAAGAACAGCTGACCTCATCAGCACCTTCCTCAGAAAGTCAACTTGCGCTGGGCAACCATTTCTTCTAGCAATTCTCAAGCTCACACAGAAGATATGAGAGGCAAAATGATGTCGTGAGTTGCTTCAGAATTCCAGCTACATGGCAAGAGAAATTTGCACAAGCTACCCCTATCTGCAGTGCAAGCAACAAGTTTCTGCTGCAGCTCAGGTTCTTAGCTTTTCCTCATTTCCACCCTACTGTTCAAGAATAAGCAGAAACTATCACTTGTGTAGGGGCTGAAGAGCCACGTGCTTGCAGCTGGGCTCATGGCACTGGTGGCTGTCAGAAAGAAAGGGCTGGTGCCATGCCTGCTCTTCTTGCACTCTGCTTCCCGAGTGCTGATGCAGGGAGAATGCTGGGCTAAATGCTCCAGTACCACTGTTCTTCAATCTATAGTGCCTGCAGAAGAAAATCTACTTAGAGGCTTTTCACTGAACAACAAACAAACAGAAACCTCTCTCTAGCAGCTTTTGAGTGCTCTCCTCCCGAAGCATTCCAGTGATAATACAGGTTTTCATAAAGCTGCAGCTATAGAACACCATTTCCAGTGACCCCTGAACAAAGATGAGTTGGCGCAGGAGTAACAACCTCAAGCACTGGTTTACTGCTCTTTGAACACGGTCTGAACATCAGACTGTAGTCATCCTATTAAAAGATGAAGAAATGAACATACTTTCTCCTTATCCCCTGGTCACCCTTCGCTTCCTCCTAGAACTTCAGCGTAACACTGGCCATCCTCACTGATTTTAGGTTCCCAAGGAGTACTGCTGGGGCTCAGTATCTAAAAGGAGGACTCGTGGTAACTTTCTTACCATACGCAGGTCATGACAGCCCTTAGTTTTTGGCATTCTTTACAAGGAGAACTCATAAAATAATCTTTATACCAACACCCAGGGCGTACAGTATAAATAAAATCCATTATCTCACACACGGAATGGATATCGCAGTCAGAAAGCTACCGGGACCGGTGGGAGCAGCAGACAAGGGAGCCTTCAGGCTGAAATGTTCGACCTGCTGCAGCCCCTGACATGAATGACAATGTCGTGTGCAGAAAGCAGCTTTGCTGGAGAGCAGAGCAGCCGCACCGCGGATGGAAAGCCGCAGCACAGCCAGGAAAGGAAACGTGAATTGTCATGCTACTCCAAGCGTGTGCTCTCTGCTTTACATGCACAAACGAATCCTCTCAGAAAATGACATCTGTCTGCATTCACTTAAACAATCAACTCATCAAATTCTTGAAAATATGTAAGAACAAACACGTGGACATCCTAGATATGCAAAGAGACTGCTTACTCTTTTTCCTAGCTTTCCTTACTCTTCGCATGTGATGCTGTGACTTGAATAAACTCTACATAAATTTTGCATACAAAAAAATTGCAACTTTTTTTTTTAAAGAAAGAAATAATCGACCTCCCTGGCAGAACTTCAGCACCATTACTCAGAATGATTAGTTTGGCCACTGGAGGGCTCCAATATTGTTCCATAAAAGTAAAAGAAAGTTTACTAGGAAGGATAAATACGTAACAAACAGCCTGGGCAATAAAGTTCAAACATAATTCGCAATCTGAACCAAGATCTGCAGTTTGCAAGTAATCTGTAAGAGTTAGAGCTAGTGTGACTGTTGCTTTGCTCCTGTAGCACAGAGAGAGCTGAAGGAGAATGATTTTCTTACAGTTTGGGTACGTGTGCTTCCTCAAGTACAGCACCCATTAAAATGATTTTTTTAATGCAACAGTGGAATGATTAGCTGTCTGCAGAAAAGCCAAAACCATAGGTTTCATTGGTACGTGTCAGCAAATATCCCTCTGCACGAGCGCCCAGCGCTGCCGAGTGCAACTCAAGTACATTTTCTGTCCCTGCCATGAGTGGAGCCTTCTCGATGAAAGCTTCCCAAGATAAATCACGCAATTAGTAACTGTGAGCACACGGAGGAGAGCCTGCTATAAAAAGTCCTTGAATGTTTTCTCTTTCTTGGGTAAGCCATGGCTGGGAGTTTCATTTTCCAGGAGGATTTATATGTTCATGTATTGACACATAGAGTCAAGGGATAACTGGCTTGAAAACTTAATGGGTATTTTCCAGTGACATGGCAGCCAAGATTTTATCAGAAAAATGTATGTGGTACTGCAGAAGCCAGTATGGGCACCGATGTCAGCTGATAAGCTAATGACTGCAGCTTATCAGCTGATAAGCTAATGACTGCAATGCTCCAGTTAAGGATAAAACAAAAGCTAGTTCAGTGTAGGAGCATGAGAAAAAGTATTTCAAGCATCCCACTACCTACAAACATACAGAATGAAGCAAAATATCGGCTATGGGGAATTAAGTTCCTGAAAGCTGGAAGTTCCACATGGAGCCAAATTTTAGAACTGAGTTAAGCACTCACGAAAAGGGCGTACTATGGTAAGCCCAAGAGAGCACTGTTGTTGTCTGAGGGATGGCACTGACTTGGGCTGGTGCACAAAACATTGTGGCTTGCTGGCGCCTTGCTCTGCACACACTATTTTTTCCGCTTCTTCAACGTAAAGGGAAAAAGGAAAAAATAGCTTGCTGAAAATATCCCTGCTGCGCTCCTGTAGCCCCTTCCTCCAGCACATCACATGTTAATACCAATCTGCTGGGAGACTGCAATTCGAACATAATGAGATATTAATGAGCTTTGCACATGTCCCCAGTCGCAACAGTTCCCTCTGTCCGCTCACTCCCCACAGTCCTAACAGAGATGCTCCTCTTGTCTTCCTGACACTGCACTTGTGTCTCCCCACACCTCCCCCCCTCTGCAAACCCCACTGCACCACTCACCTTAAGCTGCCAGCACTAAAGAGCACCAAATGGGCTGGCACTGTCTTGTTTCCTGGCCTAATGGATGCTTGTTTAAACACTGGAGCTGTTTGCATTGCTGCGGCTCACTGCATGTTAAACACAGTCCTCTGAAACCCTACGCCAATCCAATAAAGGTATCAGCAGTTCAGTGTGGGGAGGCAATTACCATGAAGTCCCAAGTGTGCCTTCTGAGCTCAAGGAAGGAAAATTTGATCGAACAACTAAAAGCAAAATCTGATTCAGTTCAGCATCACGTGGAGGACACAAGGTTTAACTGCAGCCTGGCCTATGGAGGGCAAGAGGAAATCAATGGGCGAGCTGGGGAGAGCAACTGCACGTTGTGAAGAGGGCTTTAAGCCGGCCTGTTAGCAATGCTCTCTGCTGCCTTCAGAGCCACTTCCCTCCCCTTTCTTCTGTGTGCCAAGGTGTGCTGGCTTTTTTTCTGCTTTTTTAATGATATGCTACCAATTTCCTTTCACCCTTCATCAGGTCTTGAAACAATTCTCTTTCTGGGAAAGGTCCTTTCCCTGTGCAAAGTCATTGTCATATCAAAGGGGAAGCGTTACACAGGAACAGCGATGAGAGAGGGCTGATGGTAACCAAAAAAAGATCTGTGCTTCATCGAGAGATGAAATAAATCCAAACCTCAGACTAATGACAGTCAATATTTCAATGGATCAGCTTTTTACCTGGGCGAGGGCAGAAAATCAAGGGAGGAAGAAGCTGTATTTCAGTTCATTTAATCCACAGAAACAAAGCCTCTTTAAAATGTTCCGCTTCCTCTGCTTTTAAGTGAGAGATAAGGAGATGGGGGAAGGGAGGGAATGTTTCCATTTTATTCTTTTATTTTTTTTTTAATTTTAAGCAGAGTCTAAGATGGCCTCACTCCAAGGGCAGCTTTGCAAGGCTGTGGAAAGTTCTCCAAGCATTCGCCACGGTCGTAAAGGGGGGGTTGCCATGCCATACCCATGCCCCTGGCCACGGCCCACACGGGCTGCTGTCCTCTTTCCATCTCCACAGTGCTGGGACCATGCTCACAGGTGGGACCGAGAGGCAGCTTCATAGAAGGGAAATCTGCACCCCAGGAGCAGGTCCCTGCAGGCCAAGCTCACCCCTGCACCGAGGTGGCAGGCAGGGCAAAGCTGACGCTTGCCTGCATCAGAGCCAGCTGCGCCGCACCGGCACTGGAGGGCCAGGGCATGGCTAATGGGCTTAGAGATCAAGCTGTGCTTTCCCAGCAAAGTCCCCACAGGTCAGGCACACGGGCGATCTGAGCAGTGCAGGCTGAAAGGCAGGGGGCCAGCACTGACTGATTACTGGGGATAAGCGTCACCTGGCTGCTGTCACTCCACAACACGCTGCCGTTCTCAGCACTGCAATGAGGAGGGCAGTCAGAGGAAGCACTGTCTAATTTAACAAAAGGGCATGTGAGGGGAGAGATTGTTTCCTTATTTTCCTTTAAAGCAGGAAAACAACTGGCCGGGAGAGAATGGAGTTAACCCCAGCATCTTGCCTTCCGCACACTGCTGAGCCCCCACAGGCTCCAAGCTCCAGGCAGGCAGCAGGATGCCAGAAGGGCCTGAGCACGGCTGGTGAGAGCGGCTGCCTGGGGAGCTCTGACAGGAACCAGGGGCGTTCAGCCTGAGGGAGAATGTTGGGAAACAGCTTTTTTTTTTTTTTTTTTTTTTTTAATAAAGAAGGCTGGGAGAGAGGAGGGCACGCACAGTAACTTTCCAATTCCAGCTTTATAGCAAAATATAAACAAGCAAGCAAACAGCAGTTGTTTTTGTTGGCATTCCTTGCCAGGGCTGGGGGAGGATGAGCTGGAGACATCATGTCTAGGTAAAGGGGGAATCCCTCCAACACACTGTGCTGCCGCTGGGGCTTTGACCCTGGGGATGCAATTTCCACAGGAAAGCACCTTACAAGAAGAGTTGCTGCTAAGGCAGGACAAAGAGTATCGGCCTCATGGGAGGAGCAGGGCAGCAGCCAGCAAGAACCAGAACCAAATCAAACAAGAACCAGGCTGCCTTGAAAGCATCAGCTCCTGAGGGCCTCGAGAGATTCTTGTCATGTTACGACTTCTTTCCTCTCTTGAAACTGAGAGCACTGCTTCTCTTAAGAGCTTAGCCCACTCACTTCCTCACCAGTGGGAAGTGCAGTGCTTTCCTGATGCAACTGGGGAAGGATGTGGCTCTCAAAATCATCAGCCTGTGCAGAATCCAGCCTTTAATTTGAACTAAACAAAACAGAAAAATACAGCCCTTGCAACTGCAGGGATAACTTTCCAAATACAAGCCGCCGCTGTGCCTTGTTTATGAGTCTGCAGGCAGGCTGCTCCTGTTGTTCCTAAGAAGCTGCACAGCGAAATCAATAAGACTCATTAATGATAATCAGTACCCTATGGGCGCAGCAAAACTGACAAGAATCCTGCCAGGTTTGTCCTTCTGCTGCTATTTGGGGAAGCTCTGACTGACAGGAAAGGTAGATTTCCCACTTGCCTGCACGTGGTAGTGAGAGGAAGCTACAGATGAGTCCTGCAGGAGGGTGCAACCATAACTGCATCCCACAAATATTAGCACTTGCTACAGTCAGAGAAGCGCTTTGCACCCTCACCATCACCTGCACAGAAGACATGGTTTTCTCTTTCTTTGTTTATATCATGATCTACCACTCTACTCAGAACAGCATAACCTTTCCTGCTTCCTGAACCCACCAAGTTGATTGGCCAACAAGCCAACAGCCTTGCCCTCAGCTTTGAGATAAACAGAGAGCTGTATGACAAGCTTTTACACAATATGAGGTATTCATAGGTGCTATTTTCACTCTCTTAACTCTGGCACAGTGACTAGAGAGTCTGCTACCCCTTGTCCTCCTATCTGGAGTGGAACCACCATCAGCACTAAAGAGATATTTTGGGACTCTAGTAAGGGACTGAACGGACCCTTCCAGCTTCTTCAAGGTCTGCTTCCACTCAGCTCTACTCATACTCTGTGGACTTCCAGTTTTTTACTTGTTCCCTTCAAACCCTCCAAGAGTCCCTTCAAACCAGAGTCTCCTTGGACACCAAGCCCTTGTCTTCAGACAGGGACCAGCAAAAGCAATAAAACAGATGTGCAGACTAACCCCCATGGAAAGTTTCATTTCAAGTTGGAACTGTCACCTTACTATTGAGGTCAGTTTCTCAGAGGCACACATTGCACACTTCTTACTTGCTTGAGACATATTTCATTCTTTGATTTAAAATGATCCCTCAGAGGGGACTGACTAGTTTCCATCTTTGAGATCTGGCCCAAGGAGATATGCAAAAAAAACCACACTGAGGTTTAGAGCAGCAAGTGTTTCCTCCTTCCCATCCCCACTGAATAACATGCTCCATGATAGCATAGCTGTGCACTTACATTTTGAGTGAATCATTCCCAAGAATAAAATAGATTTTTCCAGAAGCAAAGCCCACACAATGCAAAGAGTTTACAATTAATCAGCATTATGGAAAGAGTAGTAAACTGATGTTTGTACATCTAGTGCCTGTAATCACCTTAGATTTTAAGCACTTACAATTCACACATTCAAGGCAAATGGAGGGAAAGACAGAATCTGTATTTCAGGAATCTGCACATCAAGAAAAAAAGCTGGGGAAAAAGAAGAAAATCCCTTAAGTGTTTCTCAAGCGTAGTATCGTCTCATCAGGTTATGCATGGGGCGACACCGAGGTAAAGGAGATGGAGAAAATGCCATTTCCTCCTTCATTTCCTCCAGATAGGAATGCGGAGCAAGGTTCCATCAGATTAGCAATCCCAACAACCAGACGCAGACTAAACTCTGTGTTTGCCGTTCCTGAACTCACAGAGAAGTGAGCAGTGAGTCCGCGTGATGGAGCACTGAGACGTGGGAGAAGGGCATGGGATATTGGGGGGCTGAAGGGTGAGTAGGGATGGCTGTCACCTGCAGTCTCAGATCCGAGACCCTGAGGAGGCAAGCACAGAGCTCACCGCAGAAGACAAGGCCTGGGGGAGGAATTTTAGGCTGTCACTCGCAGAAACAAGAGGAAAAACCACACAATTTCCAGAACAATTCAAATATTAAGGCTGCCTTAATTACATATATCAAGCAAAAGTGCCAAGTTTCAAATCTCTGAACATTAGGCCTTTGAACATACCGGTACCCCGAAGTTGAAAGACACTTTTGGAAATGCATTCTGTTCCTGCCGGTTCACATCAATAGTTACTGCCTTGAAATCAGCAATGTAAGACTGGCATTTACTGTCACTAACCACACAAATCTACCGCATAATGGTGCACAGAAATGTCAAAGCAGTCATCAGCTGCACTTTATTTCAAAGAACGTATCTAATGGGAATGTTATTATATGCCCGAACATTAAAAAAAACTCACATCAGAAGCTGCTGACTACATTTGGTTTTGGTTGGGCTGTAAGGAGTCTGAAGTACTTTCTCTTTTCTTTATGCATGTTTAGACAATGAGAAAAAGGTTATTAATGCTGACCACGGTATCAATAGTACTGAACTCCTCTGAGTAATTTGTGATTCTGATAACCGGCAATGGGAGCTTTGTAGAGACCAAAAGTCAAGTGCCAGCCTGGAACCAGGATATCAAAACCATGCTATTCAAAGACAACTAACACTGATGCTCACGAGAAACCTCACCCAGGTTTAATACGGGTACCCAGCTCCCTCCAAGTCATTCAGGCCTCATAGGACAACATTAAAGCCCCGCTGCAACCCATAGATCAACATCAAGATCAGATTATGCTGCCTTAGACATGCTGCTGTGATGCTCTTTTTATATAGGAAACAGCACCACATACCTCTTAGCTCATAACAGTCTCCTCCCTCCCTCCCTCTCAGTGCATGATGAAGCATACGGATGTGTGAGAAAGTTCACTACACATTTCAGACCTTTGCCAGTTGTCTGATTTGCTTCTGTTCAGCTGTGCTTTTGCCTTGCATCTGCTCTGCACAAGGGATATTGTAAGAAACTCCAAGCAAAAACAAAAAGCAAGCAACTGTAATGCTCCTCTCAGCACTTCTGTATTGGCAGCAATGTTAATAGTTCTACTTATGGAAATGACAAGTTCTGCAATGGATGTGTTGTGTTTTCTGCTGCTCTCCTTCGGAAGCACGCACAGATTGCTGCAGCAGCAGCGTCATCCGCAATGAAAGAAACAGTATCAAGCTGCTCAAGGCCTTCCAGTAAAAGCTGAGGGATTGTTTTCCAGTTTGATCAAGTGGTCGCTCTGAATCAGAACTCCCAGAACTGACAAAATTCTAAATTTATATTTCTTTGCATAAATCCTCTGCCTGGTAACAGCTGCAAGTCAAAACCAAGACAAACATCACGGGCAGGCCAAGCAGGAAGGCTTTGGGCTGCCCAATTTTGGCGACTAATCGCAGCGGCAGCATCTGCCTACCCGCTCCTTGCTGCCCAGAGTGGCCTCAGGAAGCTGGTAGATTCTGCACAGAACACACAGCGGTGAAGACTGAGGTCCACTGCGAACCAGTTGCCTTGTGCCTGCCATGACCACAAGCCAGCTGTGAATGCCACAAAATCAGAGACAACTTGAGCTGTACTTTGTAGGCAGCCTCCCTCATTTTGATTACTTGGTCTTCTGGGACTTTGTCTTCATCCTGCCTCACATCCTGCTGACGGGCTGACACAAAGCCAGAAACAAGGAGCCTGCTTCTGTTTCAGTCAGAAAGGTCTCCTCAGAAGAAGAACTGACAGGAGGGGAGAGAAAAGCTTGTGGAGTGAAAAAGCTGCAGTGGTGCTAGCTCTGCTTCTCTCGCTCACGTTGATGCTTATTTCCAAAACATCTCAGAAGTAATAGAAACATCACCCAACATTCATTTTTAGAAAGCAGGGAAAGGGGATGCTCTCTTCAGCCCTTCTCTATGTAGTCTGGGAGGCAAGCTACTTTGTCCCACAAGATAAGAGTGGGGTGATAAAAGTATTATAGTGACACAAGGCTCTTTGACCTTTCATGCCTTTCTCTTTCCTGAGGTCCCTCCTGGGTGTGTTTTGAAACCAGGACCTTCCCGTCACTGCACTGGGGTCTGGGAAGAGAAGGTGACAGAAGTGACCTTCAGCTCAGATCTGCCATTATTTTGGTCTGTGATGGAAAGACTTGCCCTGTAAAGAGCTTGAAGTTACCAGCTCTACTGCTTGTGCGAGGAAGGAGGCAGAAAGACCGCCACTGTTCTCTCTAGTGCTTCCCTGCGCTGTCTTCCCACACTCCTGCACTTCTGCAGGGAGCTGGAAGGACAGAAGGTCCCGAGGTGCCCTTGGTCCACTTGGCCATCCCTTCCACAGCCAGCTCTGAGGGGCTGGCAGTAACCGCGCAGTGGAGCAGCAATACATTAACGAGACAATTATTAGTATTAATAAAGTTCTCTTCGGAGTAACATACTCCAATTGGAACTAGGATACTTGGTTTCTTTCAGGAAGAGAAAACCAAAACATACGTACTGCAGCTTTCTTACTACAGAAGCCTTTAAAGAACAGGAAGAATGGAGAGAGACCAACAGCACGTACAGGTGCTCTATTTACGAAGCTCCCTGCCTGGTCTGCCCCTGTAAGGCAGTGCTTTGCAGCACTGGCCAGCCAAATTCATACAGGAAAGATCATCATGCAAATAGAATGGCATTCAGCTAAGAAATGCTCTGCTTTGCCATTTCCATAATGTCCTGAGCGAGGTATGAGTCAAAATATTTGTTCTATGAAAGTATATTAAATCATCAGTTTCACTTCCTTTCAATCTTCCACAAGCTCTCGCCTCCATGCAAGAGCTTTTTTCCACACAGCTCACAGAAAGACAAGAGTCTCACTCTCCCTTTTTTCCAGCCAAATATTCATTCGTACTCATTTATTACTTTGACTCATAACAATCAGATTATTATGCAATTCTTAATTGCAGTAAGAATTGTCTAAAGACTAACGCTTAGATCTCAGTGACAGAAAGGTTTCTTTTAATGTCTCAGATGATGTTTAAAGAAACAGATAAACACACCAAAGTTGTTCTAGGCAAAATATTCATTACACTTCCCAACATAACGCCACTTTTACTCTGGCGTACCATCAATAAAACAAAAATGGAACTGTGAAGGTTTTTGGCTGTGTTTTTACATTGTCTTAGAATAGGTAAGCACAGAATTAAAATGTCAATGTTTGGCCCGTAATTAGTAAATTCAGCTCAACAAATTCTTTCCTGTTCTGTGAGAAATACCCTTGGAGCCAGCAGCCCACCATCCCAGGGAAACCAAGGACAAGGCAGGTTTATTTCCTTGACTCGCAGATAGCGGCACTACTCCACAAAGTTTCTGGGAACGGAGGGACACGCAAGAGCTTCAGAAACCGAGGGAGCTTTCCATCCTGCAGATAGGAAATGAACACCCTGCTCGGGGGAGGGCTGCCATGATAACGTTAAACACAGCCACGATACGCAGCACACAGACAAAACACCCCCTCGTGATCCTCAATTACTTCGCCACCTCCAACCATCGCCGTTGCTTATTATTGTGGTGATGCAGCTACTTGCCAGCAAGATGCTGGAATGCCGTTGAGCACAGTCCTGTCTAAATTAAAAATGTTTTCAAATATTCTTTTATGCAACTGAGTCTCTCTCAGCTGGGATTTTGCAAATGCCACTTGTGTGGATTCCTGCTCGTCAGGTGAACAGTCTCAACAGAATCCTTGCACAGTGCTAATAGGGGAAATTTGCACGAATCCCACGGGGGCAGGAAAGCAGTTTACCTGAGACGCATGAATTTATATTGTTACATTATAAAAGCTTTGCAGAAAGGAGAATTTCTACTGGGTGTCAAGCTTATGTGCTGCATAATCTATCATCAAATCTCAAAGACATCTGGCCAATTATTTTATTTTCTCTTTAAAGCCAACAGGGAAAAATAAAAGCAAATTTAACATTTACATTACTATTTGCAAAAGTGAAAATAATGCTTTATTCCAGCAAGTTATGTCACATTTATTTTTCAGTATAACATGTTGGCAAATTAAATATTTTGCGGAAAACTTCACAGCTGCCATTAAAAAGGTGGTTTTGTTTTTTACTTTTTCTTCTTTTTTTTTTAATTTTACAGCAGCTCCAATCAATATGAAACACAAACATAACAAACAGCAAAGCAGATGCTGCTTACTTTGAATTACACTGTTTCTTTAAGGACTCATTTCCTAGGTGCAGGATGAACCTGGACTGCCAAACCCGGGTCTGACTGCACACAGAGCACCTTGGTGCAGCTCCCCATGTCCTCACTCAACACCCCGTGCTCCTGCCAGCAGGAGAAACATGCACATCTCTCCTTTCAGAGAAATCCCTCTGAATTGTGAGGCTGTAAAAAAAAAAAAACAGCCAGATTCCTCCCCCCAAAATTCACTACTATTGGATCAACCCACATCTAGACAAGGGAAGGTGAAGGTTTCTCATGCACTCGCACACACTTCCTGACTTTTAAGCATCATCCTTTGCTGCTCTGGTACAACGCACACATCACACACCTGCTGCCACCACACCAGAAGTGCAGCAGCTCTGCTGTTATCTGGAGCAGAGTGTGCCAGCCTCTGCGAACCACGCTGCGATGCTCTGATAAGGACATAAGCCTCCCTACGGCTCAGCAACCACCGTGAAAAGCTGGCGGCTCTCTCTTTAAGGCAGGGAGTCTGCATCATGTGCACCTTTTCATTGGCTTTGGATGTAAAACTTGCTAACTTACCAGCTTTATACTTCTGTTGCAGCCCTCTAACAGTTACCCGATCATAAACACAGCAGCAAAAGCAGATCCGTATCGAAATCTTAACAGATAATGTCAGGGTATAATAGAAAAGTGAATTGCAAGTTACAAAAGGAGAAAAAAAGCAATAGCAACTGGCTACGCCTTCCTCCTGACATTGATTCATTTCAGCTGGTGAGGAGTTCCGAGCCGGGAACCGCACAGCTGCTATCGCTGGGTGTCAGAGGATCCCTCTCCGGTTTCACCAAACCCATTTCAACTCCTGCTGCTGTTACAAAAACATCATAAAAATAGCAGCAAAACTGGGCTTTTGGAAGCAAGCAGTGCAGAAAAATATCCTTCACAAAGGCAAAGTTTGCAGCACGCTGTAATTAAGCTCACATCCTGACAGCGAGAGCACAAAGTTTTATTCTAAATATAGCAGAAGTCACTCCAATGTACAGCCCCCCTTTCTAACGCTGGATTTACAAAATTAGTCACTGTATGCCAGCACCCTCCTAGAAATTCTTGAAAAATGTTTGGGGCTTGAACGCAGGGCGCTTTGTGGCAGGACCTGAAGGCAATCCCCAATGTCAAGAAATATACCGTTGTCGTTTATTGCTTGTGCACTGTGCAGGCAGGACCAGCAGTGTGAGCAGGCAGCAGCACCCCCAGCACCAAGGGCAGGCACATCCTTTGGTTTCCCCCTAACATCCATCTCTTCTCCAGCTTCCAGCAGCTGCTTCACCTACTGCTGTACCTTCAGCTGGCTCCATCAGCTTTGGATCGTCTTTGTTCAAGTCAGTCTGAATTAGAGATTTAAGCTAGCCCAGCCTGATTTATCCTCGACTGATGGGAACGAGACTAGAGCAAGCTGAAACAGTTTGAAAACCGTGTTCTTAAACAATTCTTAAAACAAATCGGGTCTAAATCCTGATCCTAACAGCATCAGCTGTAGGCAGAATAGCTACTAATTCCACAACAGCCTCTGTCCTGCAATCTCAGAGAAAGGAGGCTGGGTCCTGCATACTGTGTTTGTGAATCAGGCTGCAGACCCTGTCCCACCTCGGCACTGGAAAGAGAAGAGGACAGATGCTTCAGGCTTGCCCTCGCAGCAGTGCCCAGTTACAGAGGGTCGTGGCTAAGGGGTGACATGACACGAGGCAGCACAAGCACTTCCAACAAGGTGCATGCTGCCATTGCTTCAGACAGCAGCAGTAGCTCCACAGCAGCTAATAAACTCCTGTAAAAATAGAAGCAGGCTTCCAGCAAAATCCATTTCTGAGTGAGCCCAGCCTACTCCCTCTTTGCACCTAGTAAACTGAGCCAAGCACTGGCAGCACGTGGATCAACATGGAGCATGGGGCCATATCCAGCATCCCCCAGTGGTGTCGCACTCAGGCCAGAGCAGGAGCCAGCCTGGAGCCACTCAGCTCCACCGGTGCTGACCCAGCCTTGCCAAGCCTGCAGGCAGGCAGTGGGAGCACAGGGACAGCACAGCGATATCCCCAAGTGTGCCCCAGGCTGTGCTGCCCCAGGCCATTCCTTCACAGCCACAGCCCTCTCCTGCCCAGCATGTAATCTGCATAAACCTTTCCCTCACTGCACAAACCACATGCAGAAAAGCAAGCTGTCCCCTATCGTTTGCCTTTAAAAAGTAGAAGTAAAATACTCTAAGCCCTGTGTTTTTCAGGATGTGCCTGGAAGCAGCGAACATGTAACAGGGAGCAAATCCACCCTTTACCCAAGGCTGTTTTCCTTGTGGTTTTTTCAGTAGCATGCATGCATGCCTCCACTGTTTACTGTCAGCAATTTTCAACATGCTGACATGGCTGAAAGTGACCACAAAGCCCAACGCAGGCAGAGAGAAGGAACAGAAGTAGAAATGTCAGAAGGTGCAGACTCAAACTTGCGCTTGTGCAGCAGTAACTACCGAGGTAGCCTGCCTATGTCAGGGAAGAAAGTGATTAGCGCAGCTTGGAGCAGCCTCACAGCCTCACCTTCTTCATTAACCAACAGAGCTTTGATCCCGGTGTTCCTATTTTCATGGCTGATGCACACAGAGAGGAAGGTTTCACACAACAAGTGTTGTATTTCTTTCCCTACTATTGGCTCGCTTGGGGTGGCTGAGTTGTTTTTCCAGCAGCTTCATAGACTTCTCCCTACTTCAACTCCAAAAGCAATTTTTGTCCTTCACCTGCTTACTTTTAAAGCAGATGAAGGTAGATGAACAGTGAAAACAGCGGACAATCAAACAAGACTGTAGAAACATTACTACAAAGTTGAGGTCCCCAGCTTGCCATGCCCTGGAGGTACTGGCATCTCCACTAATGCACTCAGGTATGCCAATATCTCTACCCATGTTTTAGAACATCCTGTGCAAAAGCAAAAGCACTCGTGAAGCAGCCCAGGTGCCAAACGCACCTCTCAGACTGTGCTTATGTACCAACTTGCTCCTCCTTTCACAAACAAAGCTTGTCAAGCCTTTTCCTGAGTTCTAGAACGAGCAGATGGAAGAAGTAAAAAGCCACATGGCTGTTGTTTCCTGTAACTCCCAAGCTGATGCAGGATCTTTTTTTCTATATGGAAATAACCAAATGAGGATTTTCTTACTTGAAAATACCCATCTGTGTGGAAAAACTTCTCTACAGTACCTTGTAACAACACACACCAAAAGCTGCCCCTGTAACGGAAGTTTCCAGTTCTCCTTCAGTATTTGTACGTGTGAGTTATGATACAGGTGATGTGTGCTGAGTACCACAAATTTGAAGAGAACTTAAGAAGCAAGTTCTTGATTATACTGTAAGACCTTGCTTGGAATTAAATAATCTTCCCTGATTTTCCTTATTTTGTTGATACTTACGATGCCAGCAGGCACATATACACTTAGAACAGAAAGACCTAGGATCTCTTTGCCCAAGAAGATGCAAGTACCTCACAGCATTCAAACAGCACGCACTGAAAAACCCTTGGCACCTGATGTCCCTCTAAAGAGCTGCAACCAATTACAGATTTCACCTGTACCCAATGGCAGGACACTCAAGCCTCAGTATTTTGGAAGAGGTCCAGCACTTTGCAGAAGATAAGCGTGCTGAGGAGCGCATGGGAAGCACATTCATTCCTCTGCATGCTGCTGCTCGTGGAGGGAGCTCCATCTCACCTGCATCTACTGCCTGGATTGCCCCTGCACTGAGAGCTGAGCAACACATCCAGAGGTGATGAAGCACGCGATGTCACGGAGCTGCTGGATGCCTGTGTCGTGATGGCCATAACTTGTAAGCGAGGCAGCGGCACAACAGCATAGATCATACGGCCTGCCGGGCTGCCTGTCTGAAATCAATAACCTCCCTGGCCAGGGCCCGACATCACAGCCTGCAGGATCAATTTGGAGCATGACTCGATAGCTGTGCTGCTGTGAGCTCTTTGCGAGTCCCAGTGGTGATTTCAGAGCCAGGCTAAGCGAAGAGCTGTGCACCCTGCTGACAGGGGCAAGTCTGGCACAGCCCGGAGCAGCAGCCAGCCCAGCCTTCCCTGGCTGTGAGTACTTTACCACGCAGCGTCGCTCACTGTGCCCAGCTGCAGGCTGCACGAGGAGGCTGTTCTTCAGGCACCTACCTGTCTGTAACCCTAATCAGACCGCCACCAACCCCAGAAACATGAACTCCTGATTTCCTAAGAATCTCCCTGTGCATCCAGGGGAAGCCATTAACAAAGAGCCCTGCTGAGCCCACGCTGCACCCTGCCATCAGTGCTGGGGATTCAGGAAGGAAACTTCCCTCACTTAATCCCTTAAACTGTGTCTTCCATGAGCAGTAATCGCATGAGATGTGTCAGATTTTGTTTTGGGGTTCTTTTTCCTCCCTCACAGCTGTTTTCAGTCCAAGAAACCAGAAAGACAGCAATAAAAATAACTGACCCCGCTCACTGTCCTTTGTCCAAATACCAAAAATTGCAAATTTGGACCAGCTTCAATGCGCAAATTCATACCACAGTTGAAAAATCATCGTTTTCATTAATGTTCTCTGTAATTATGGGAGGTAAAATTATTTATGTAGCGAAGCCTACCCACAAGCCTTAATAAAATACGTGATGAATCTTTCCCCGTGCCATGGATGCAGACAGTTCTTAAAGAGAAAGATGAGCAACACCAGCTTCGTGACAAGCACCCACATTGGAGGCGTCGGCGCGGCGGGCTCTGGTCCCTGTGTGACAGATGGGGACAGCCAGGCTGCCCAGAGGTGCTCATGTCCTCCTGCCTGGCTCCTGCTTTAGAGAAGGCACTGTGCTCTGTATGTCTGCTAAAGGGCACACCGACCGAACGGGCCTGACATGGGTCTGTCTGAGCAGCACAGATAGACAGCAGCCGTACTCTTCGCTGCTGCCATTTCAAGTGCAGAACCAACAGCACGACCAGGAGGGCCGCATCAGCTGCAGCGGTGAGACATCACCTGCCTGCAGGCTGTTCTCCTAACTGCAGCAAAAACATTTCCCAAACTGAAGCCAGACAGGGCAACACAATTATGTTAAGAGTTGCAAAATGTAGTCATTTGCATATCCGTGACTGACACAGAAGATCATTAATTACGCATTCTGAGTGTAAGTATATATGTATAAATTAGCATCTATTCATCATTTAAACTGTAATAGTTCTTTTATATCTGAATATTAACTATGCAGGAAAATTAGGAAGTTTTCTGTAGAAGGGCATCCAATGGAAGTTCTATCAGCAAAAATAAAACCGGGATCACAAAAATAATCAAAACATGAGAGCGAGCAGCAAGGAGTTTGCCATCCATCACACCTACCCTTGCTCCGCTCAGCACCTCTCACTGCAGGCTTTCTGCTGCCTCCCTCACCACCTCCCTCAGTACAATTCTTTCCAGTAGGGCCATTCCAGGAATATTATTTCTGACCCAATTTAAAAGGCAGTGTAAAAACAGTCAGGATTTCACACAGTTGCTATCGAGGCAATCCCTGCGCTTCATTAATGTTAAAGGTGGTGTGAACTGAGAGCAGGATGCCTAACTGCTGCTCTCCCTAGCAGACTGATGCACCGGCATGGAGCAACATCTGCAGGGAAAACAATTAGAAGGAAAAAAAAAAGAGTTCTCAGTTTTTAAAAAGCCGACTGGAATCTCTCTGCCAGAGAGTACAGGACACTTCAAAGACCGTACTGTCACAAACAAAAGAAATCTGGTGATTTTGGAAGCTTAAGACGACAACTTGGAAAATTACCAAAGCTCACAGCTTTCGAGCAGAAGTAAACAAGTCAGGAATGCTGGAAAAATGATAGACAGGATGCAAACTAATGAAGATTCAACTGACAATAATGATATCGGCACAGTGTGCTTGGAGCTACAAAAGGTAGATAATTACACTTCACAAGGGGTCGCTGGGTGGTGTAAACAGAAGCAACTGCCTTGCTGTGCCAATTCACCAAACGCTGGGCCTGTTAAGGGCACCTATGATGACAGGCAGGTGGTGAAATGGAGCACCAGGAGAAACACAATCTACTGCATGGTAGAGCATGGAGGCGAGCTTCGTGACGTGGAAGCTGTTTCAGAGCTACCTATGTGCAACAGAGCCAGCGAGACGCAGGAAATGAAAAGCACACTGGCAAAATAACAGAGTGTAAAACTCTGTTTACTTTGGTTACTTTCCCCTTAGAAATAAGGAACCAACTTTTCCCTGTCCATGAAAATGGTGGCTTTCATGTGCAATGGTTCAGCAACTGCTGCCCCGGCATCTTCTGTGTTGCAGAGATGGAAAGTCCATGACCACAGCCATTGAGCTGTACAGCTGTGTGACTAGTTAGAAGTTACTTTAGCTGGACAATAAAAGCCTGTAACTGGGAAAGGAATAGGGAGGGGGAAAAAAAAAAAAGAGCAGGTTCCTTTGTGATTAAGGTTTCCTGAATTCAGTTAAATTTAGATTCAAGGGTAGCAAGCACAAAGAACACTCAGAATACAAGCCCTCTTCAGTCCTCCTGCTCTTTGGCCTCATCAATACACAAGCACACTGACCTTGCCTGGCATCACTGCCTTACCCCATTGTTACAATATCAGCTTATCTGTTTCTTTAAAAGTTCCAAGTTCCTTCTACAGAACAAATTAAAAGACTAAAAACTCACTGAAACACATGCACACGCGTTCAGGAGAAGCAAAACACCAGAGTGTTTCATGATCTAGGCTTCTCTTCTTTAACTTAGAAAGAAAAAAAAAAAAACAGAGGAAGAAAGCTCATTTTTTTTCCCCCTCCCTATTCCTTTCCCAGCTGCAGGCTTTTACTGTCTAGCTAAAGTAACTTCTAACTATTCATACTGCTTTTTTTTTTTTTTTTTTTTGCTTTTTTGCAAATGTAAACCTGCCAATCGTGCACCATTTCTGCATTTTGGGGGTTGTTTTCAGCTCTCGAATGCCAGGTCTGATCTGGAGACTTGTGGAGTGCTGACAGCTCCCACTAGGCGCATACACAACTGATTCCAGCTTTGCCAGAACCACGCAGGAGGCAGAGCAACTTTCTAAAGGTCCTTCAAAGCAAACAGAAAGGACTCAGGGCGGGGAGGGAATAGGCTATTGCTGGGTCTTGGGGTCAAGCAAAGCTGGATTGAACAGTATGTGAATGAAACTAAGAGAAGAGCACAGATAAAGCAGCAACATACAGACTGGCATAGGCTGTGATGTGCAGGCAAGAATTAGAACCATCAAAGCTAAAACCAGCTTAAAGTAAGGCAGTCTTCAGTGCCAAGAACACCCATCCATCAGTCCAGCCAAATGTCTGTCACGTCTATGTAACAACAAACCAGAAAATTCTTATAGCAGCTAGAGAGCAACTGCTGAGGTGAATGGGCACAGCTTGGTAGGGGTGGGTCTTTCCAAGTATCCTGAATAAACAGGACAGGGAGGTGCAGTCCATATGACTCAAAAGCAGCCTTGGGAAGGTACAAGATTCCCCCACCTCGGTTCATGAAAGAACGAGGGCAGGTCCAGGTCACGGCCTTACAGTTTTATCACAAGGGTCTGTTCTTCTGTGTTTAAGAAGCTGCTAATAATCTGGTTGAATGGCACCAATCCCTGAAGGAAGGTTCCTTCCAAGATAGAGCAAAAATCTTTGGCTGAGGCTTTGATGTGAATAAATTGGCCTTAGATAGCTGGGGACAAATTCAACTGTCAAAACTGAACATAATTCAAGCATTCACCCCAAACCTTTCCTCATCTATAGCATCCATTGGCTATAGAAAGGGTCTGATTTCTTAAAAAAGACTGCCTTTGCAAGAGGATGAGGGACAAAAGAAAAATACCTCTATCATTCACACGGAAGAAAAAGACCTCTTTGGGTGTGCTAGGCCACTGTTTTTCTACAAGGAAAACTAAGACTGCCTTTCGGGTCACACTGCTGTGCTGTGCTTCCTTCTGAAGACTGAGGCAGACATTCCTCAGGGACACTCATTCCTCATGGTACAGTGCAGCCCCGGCCGTGCACCTTGTGCCTGGGAAAGGGGTCACAGTAGAAATGCATGGACTCTGCTGGAGGACATCAGCCTGAGAAACACACCAGATGGAAAACAAATCAAAGAGGACCAACCACACGGTTCCAGTAACATCCGAAGAGAAGAAGGTCACTCAACTTCTGAAAAAAATCCAGCCATCAGTTTGCTTGCTAGCTTTTGCCACTGGTACCGTTTTGGGAGCCTCAAAAATCTGAATTTGCTAGAATTCTGCTCTAGCTAGAGTAACACTAGTTATACAACTTGATCTTAATTGAAATATTTGGTGCCTGCTGATATGTTCAAACAAATTCACCAGATCTTGATTATGCGCTGGCAATTAAAGCCATTAAGTCAGTAGACAGACAGCGGGTTATTTCATTGCTATTTGACAAAGTCAGCCGTCGTTCTTTCCCCCTGTCTATGTGACAGCGCTGTAATTAGCAGTAATCAAATACTATTTGTGCTAGGTGTTACGAGTTTGCTTCCTTAGCTAGCAAGATACCTCTGTCAATTGCAGAACACAGACATCTACCTCTGGTCAGATGATATGCAGGTTACAAAGAGAAGAGCACAATGAGGAATGAAGGATGCTCGCTTATTTGGGGCTGAAGTAGTTTGCTCTTGAAAGCAAGATTAAGAACATTCTTTATTTCTGCAAGTTAGATAGGAAAAAAAGAATTAAGTTCCATTTTAAAAAGGCTGATCAAGTAATACCGTAAAATACAATAATAATTAGAATTATATTTAGCATTTATGTATTCCCTGCTTGAGAAATGCGTGCAGCCTCCATTAGCATTAATGGGTGTTCTACTCATGCATCAAGCAGAGACCGGAGCCTAATAGTGCATTACATCTTCAAAGTGCTGTACAAACATTAACTAATTAATCCTCATAACCACCCTGCGTGGTAGGTAAGCGATACAGGAAATGTGTATGTAAGCAAGCCCAGGAGCAAGACTGCACCACTCTGTGCCCTTCAAGGCAGACCAGGAACTCATCACATCTGTACTGCTACCCAGTTCAGACGCATTTTAGAAGCGCAGGAGAGGGACCCACAGTGAGCCAAATTCAATGAAGCTGGCAAGAAAACAAGTAAAACACATCTCCCTCTCTCTTCCCTGGGCTCTGGTGGGCTGCTTACATCTTGACAGAGCAGGAGGTATTAAAGCCCACTGCTTCACCTTTGGATTTCTACTGGGGGAAGACAGCTCTTGGATCCCAGCAAAGAGAAAGGAAAAGATCCATGGGAGCCTTATCACTGCAGACCTCCCTTCAGTCAGTACCATCCCCTTTGATAGCTTGATCTTCCCCCACTTTCTGTGTTCTTCTTTCTGGCAGGCTTCCTGCCTTCAAAACCTTTTGACGGAGTTTGCATATCAAAGTTGCACCAGGACCCCAGGAGGAGGAGCTGAGCCTCCGATTTGGGTATTCCAATTGCAGCATATCTGAGTGATTTCTCTTCAAACAAGAGTCTATTACGGAGTATGGTTCATCTTTTCCTGATGAAAAGATACGGCATTGCAAACCCTCATTTTGTAATGGGTCATAGGCAGGACCTTTGATAGCGTAACTGTATAGGCAGCAAACTATTTTAGTAGCATGCAGTGAGGGCCCAGGATATGCAAGTCTGTACTGCTGGACCAGAGAGCATTTTAGAAAAGTAACAAGTGAACAAAGCACTGCATCATGAGAGGGGGAGTGCTCTTGGAGAATAAAAGGGGTAGGCAGAAAGGGAGAAAAGGCTGAAATACTGAATCCAAAAGGAAAAAGGGAAAGCAGACGGGGTAGTTAAAATGTGACACTGCAACATCTCCATCGCTACCTCGCTTTCCAAAGCTCCCTGGGTGCAGTGTATGCTGCAGTGAAATGGTAAAGTAGCAGGCGTGCAGGCAAACCATCCCAAACATATTAAAGGTGTTCAGGTTTCCTGAAAGCCTCAGACATTCAGTGGCAGAGTCAAGGCCACCGAAGTTTGTGGGTCTCTGACAAGCCAGTCTTTTTCACAGAGAGAGGCCAAGCTCAGCCTTCCTCCCAGCACACACCCTTCACATCTCACCAGCAACCACAGCCACTTTTCCCTGGCTGCTGCTTGTCAGCAAAGGGATTTGTGCAGTTACAAGTCCCAGAGCAGATGGGTGCACAGGGAGAAGCACGAGCCGGAACGACACTGCACACTCAAGAGAGAAAGATGCTCTTAAACGTGTTCTGCATTACCTTCTGGTGGTATATCAAACACAAGAACAGTTGGCATGAAAACACAGAAACTTTCTTTGAAGAATGCATAGAGTTTTGCTTAAAAGTAGCCCACACGACATAAACTATACTTCATATGCCAAATCTTCATCTAAAGGTGCTGCTCAAACCCAGTTCACCCCCACTAATTTAACAGGCAGACTTCAGGGCTTGGAAGGCAACGGGAACTGTATGTGGCTCAGCTGGTGTGTTTGGTCTCCACAGATGGAAACACATTTGAAACATTCTGTTTTCATTTGTCACAGGCTGCCTAGAAAGTTTACAGACACATACCCTAAATACATATGTATTTCCTTACATAAATCCACAATATCAGTGAAGTTTCAACAAGATCACATATAAATCTTCCTAAGAATCGAACTTTTATATGCCCTCTAGTTTCCTCGTCAATATGTCAACTTAATGTACTCTGGTATAGAGAGGCAAGTGGTGGCAACTGTGAGGCTCCTTGTGCTTGAGAAGGAAAAATCTGTTTGGTTAGTCCAAATAAAAAAGGAATTAAGCTTCCTAGGGGCTTTTCACTTTATGAATATTAGGTAAGATGGTCACAATTCGCTATTTGAAAACTAGGGGCAACCAAAACCAATGGGTGTTACAGTTTCCCCTACATTTGCAGCGATTCAGAAAGTGCATGGTGGCAGGGAAAGGCAGCCTTTGCCAAGGACAGATGTGCCAGCAGTGACCACTGCAGGTAGGGCAGTGCAGTGCCTCCCCTGCCGGAGTGCAGGGTCTGCAGGAGGGAACTGCCTTGCTTTTTCCCCCCTGCATCAAAACAGAGAGGTTGCTCGTGACGTGTTCTGGAACAGTCCTGCAGCAGGACCTCCACACTGCCCTGCTGTCCCAAAACTAAGAGAACTAAAGGAAATTTCTTTCATGCCTTCCCTAATCCTGTCACTTAATACAGAGAGAGAGAACAGCACAGAGAAACGAATCTGTGAGAAACTGGTCTCATTTTACAGGAGCCCTCCCTTTCCACTAGTAAACATTAAGCAAATGTTGTGACCATTTAATTTCTATCCTCTCTCCCTCAGTCAATGACAATATAATCTCCAAAGATGTTCAGGAAATACTCCCTGATCAGCTGAAATTTAGCTTAGACCAACGCAAGGCAATGCACATAAAAAGCAGCGGTTCACTCACGTGCACTGATGGGAGTTCCCTGAACTCTAACTGCTCTGGAGGACACTCAGGCAGCACTCAGTTCAACAGCACCATTTGCTCTGCATGGAACAGAGCTGGCAAAGAGCGAACAACAAGGGGAGAGGTGCGTTGATAAAGGGAAAGGAAAACATCTGAAGCCATATGTAAGCAGCTTGAGAGTGTGCGAAGGCTAAGTGCTCACTACCTCATTTCAAGAAAGATGAAGAACAACAAAACTTGTTACAGCCGTAGAAGTTCCCACCTGAGGAAGGCTATAATGGGTTACAACTATTAAGTTTAGAGAGACTCAAGATCAGAAGTTTTATGACAATAATTATATCCAATAATACATGGTTTAAGGAAGGTCCCTGAAACATGTCCATCTCCCTTCCTCTTCTCCTTCAACAGAATAAAATGAGGACTCAGCCATGTTATGGGAACTACATTTAAAGGGCAGTACACGGTGCCTTGTTTTGACAAAGATCTCCAAGATCTAAAAATAATAATAATTTGCATTTGGAGCTAGAGAGATTTACAGTTCTACTACAAGTCTGTATGCGTTATCAGTCCAGCTTCAGCCAAAAGATAACCGTGATAAATAGGCAAGGGAAAAAAAAATCTTCCCTGGAGACCTCCCTAAATCATCCTTCAGGGCTTCAGAAGTACCTCCACAAGCAGAGCAGCTGCTCCCCCGCCATCTGTGGGCACCAGGTGCAGTTGGTAGATGTAGGTGCAACCTACATCTTCACGCACCCAACGCTACGCCTGTGCAGACAAGAGGCTGCGACAGCCCAGCTCTGGCAGCTGCAGAGCCCAGCTTTGGCCAAGCACTGGTGGCTGTGGCTCTGGTGGCTGTGGCACTGGTGGCTGTGGCACTGGCTGGCAGGCTTGCCAGGCTGGTGCAGGACAGAGGCAGGGAGAGGGAGGCCCCGAGACACTGCAGCACAGACACGCGCCCATCACCTCAGGAAATCCTACGCTTGGGTTATGGCTGCAGCTCCAAGAGTGAGGGCAGTCCCCTTCTGGGCTATATGACAGAGCCAGTGCCCAGGATGAAGCTGAAACATCCATATCTTCACCTCACAAGCACTGTGATGGGCTGCCAACACAGAGCTGAGACTGAGCTGCATCAGATACTTTTCTAGCTTGGTTTCAAACAGGCCTAATTCTGCTCTCACTTTGACTTTTTCACTATGCAAATGAATTAACTCCAGCTATATGCTAATGCAGCTAAGAATACAATTCAGAAATTACAGAAGGCTATTTTGGGGATTTTCTTTTATTTCATGAAAGACCCTTAACTCTCCTCGTCTTTCAAAGTAAGCCAAAGCATTCAGATGTTGCTGGTACAAACTGCATCACGCAAGACACAGAAATAAAGAGTAAAACAAGCGTTATAATTTAACATTCAGGCAAGGCAGCTCAGCACTGCACGGACCCTGCATATTGTTGCGAAGGAACAGAAGCACAGAATCAACTCTTCTATCCACAGCAGAAAGAAACCCTACTGCTGGCTTTTTGTTTTGCTTTTGTTAGGGTTTTTTTTTTTTTTTTTGTTTTTTAAATTACAGTCTTGTGGTTTGTGCAATTACAACAAGAATGTATAAATGAAGCCTGGCCTAAGGAATTTCTCATAACACGAAGCAATCTGAAACACCACAATACTTGCCTGTTTGTTTGCATTTAATGTTACTGATCGCTTCCCACCAGAAAGACCCTTCATGCCTTTTGGTCACTGCCATCATTTACTAGCTCCCCTCTGCTTGACTTTCAGGATCAAGTAGTGGATGACAGAATGCAGGAGGGCCTCATCCAAGTGGGACTGGGGCTCCCATCACCTGCTCTAGAGCTGCCCCAGCCACATGGAGCACGTTATGATCTTCTTGCCTTGCACTTCGGTCAGCCAGCACCCTCCTTCATTTCATACAGGATTTCAGAAAGGTGGTGGCCAGAAAGGAGCAGGCCAAAGGTGAGAGGCAAAGAGATGCCTCAGAAGCACCTGGTGGGGTGATGTGAGCGACATGAGCCATGCTGCATAAACTAAGGGTGCCTTTCTTCTGCTGGCAGCAGCTAAAGGCAATAAAGCAGAGCATAAACCAGCTGCCCGCCCCAGCACTAGCTGCATTAGGGCAGGAACTGACTGATGCTGGGTTGTGTAGGGAACTGCATTACTTTAATGCAGAGCTGCAACATTTTATTCAGCTGCTCAAGGCAAGTCCTGTTTTGACGGACAAGAGAAATAAATAGATTTTTTCATTACAAGAGTCCCACTAAGAAGCCAACAACAAATAAATCTTCCTGGAGTGGTATTTGCTCCCCTGCTAGTTTTGGTGCTCTGAATGCCAGAAATATGCAACAGGTAATTCAATGCATTTGTTTGTACTCATGTAGGATTGGCTTTCTGCATTAACAATGAAAGCCCAAGCTTTTGTCTCAGCCTCACTGGCATAAACCCAAACTAAATCTACTGATGTTTGCTATATAGCACAAGCAAGCTTATTCCAAGGATGTGTAAGGATGTAACATCAGTTGGCCCACTGGCGTTTCACAGTAGGCTCTGATTTTACCTGCTCTCCCACTGGAAATAAAATAACAAAAGAAAAGGGAACGACCAGGCTACATTGTTGCTTCTATGTTTTCTTTGGAATTCATTGGGAACACTGGAGTTCGACGGGGACTTTGAAAGGCCAGTTCGCTGTTTACATGAACAGATCTGTCACTTCCAGTAAAATTTGTCCTAACGATGCAATTTCTTTCTTGGGCATGCTGTAGAGCCAAAACACTGTGTGTCCCTCAACTTTCTCCACATTCCCATTTATGCACAAGTAAAACCCTTGCATACCTGCAGTGCAGCAAATTCCTGCTCCAGAGACCTGGGACTTCGCTCTGCCCCCTGTTATGCACATTAACAGCAGCTGTAACCAAGGTGCAGTCCAAAGGCAAAGGCCTACGTGCTTTCAGAATCCAAACTGCAGCTTTTCATGTAGAATATTTGTCTGTTCAATTTCAGTACCACTATGCTCTTGTAATCTGAGTACCTATCTGTCTACCTAACGGAATTACACCAACTAACAGCCTGCTGTGGGCCCATTCCTGGTACAGCTCTGAGAAAGGAAGCCCTCTGTGCCGCAGTGTTACTCACAGCCACGTCGTGCGGCTCAATTTAACCTACTTACATCGCGTGCTTGGAAAGAGAGCAAAAAATAAGATAGGATCGTGCTGCCTCCATTTCAGGAACATTGTGTCAGACAGTGAACTTCAGAAAAACTCCCCCGGGACTGCTCAGACGAGGGGAAAAACGCCGTTTCCAGTGAAGTGCCTTAACTCGATTGATTATCCCACTTTAGTGCCAATATAGACGAGCGTTAGCCACTCAACAAGCCAAGTGAATGCAGCAGACTGACATGCCATTGCCAACACAGCTTTACCAAGGAGGCCTCGAGTAAGGCTGAAATAAAAAGAGCTCCACGTTGCTACTAGACTCAAGCCACAAGGTATTTGTAGGTACATAAACTGTCTTTAATATCATCTGCTACTGCTCACTTACATGGACTGTACAAATATCTAGCCTCTGACGTGGGTGCTAACATACAAATCTCAATGCTTAAATGCAGGCATGTCAACATACTTAAGCATCCTCTCCCCCTGGTTTTAAAGTGGATAGTGCTAGAATTCATAGGCAGGCAATTGCCATCAGGCAACTAACATTAGTAACCAGAGTTACAGGCCAAAACGGCCTATGTAAAACCGGGCATCGTTTCAGCTGCTCTTCATTTTAGCAGTAATTACTACGGACAGACTCAACTCATACCTTCCCTACTTCTATTAAAGCTCTTTTCTCAGGATGACAGAGGAAGAGGAGGCAGAGGGCAGGAGGAGGCAGGGCACTCTGGGGGCTGCTGATTCTGCTGATGTCCGGGCCATGGGGCTCTTCCAGCACCAGCTGCCTGAGCTGCCTGCCCAGGAAGGGGAAGGAGCAGAACAGTGAGTAACACTCTGAGGCCCCATCCTCCCTCCTGATATAGCCTAATGCTGGCTGCGTGCCTCCATCACCACGTGTCCATGCCACCATAAGAAATGAAACTGTGTATTCAAAGTGCTCCCTCCACTAGCGTGCCCCGTTCCCCTGACCCTTGCTCTCAGAAGACCACAGCTGCAACATAAAGTATGTTTCTTTAACTGCTCAGTACGATCCTTCTGTTGGGAAAGGCAGCGTATACATTTAGGGGCTGAACGAATGAAGTCCTTCTCCTCAGGGCACTGTCAGCTGAAGCAATGAAAATAAAAACACCACCTGAAGTCTCTTCTCCTCACTCCCAACATCTACCTTCATTTCTCTACAGTTCACAAGATTTGAAATTCATACTCAAGAAACAAAAAGCCACGTGCACTTCTCTGTGGCAAGCACTGACCCAGGAACAGATGTGGACTTCAGTGGCAGGCACCCGCTGCAGCCTCCAGAATGAAAGGTTGGTTTCTCACGCAAAATGTCAGCCTGGGAGGACGGCAACATGCTGGGTCTGTGCTCATGTAGTTATGCTGCTGCTACAGCACAGGACAAGGCAGGGTCACCCAACAGGACCAGACTGCCCAGGGGGAAGCTGCGACTGGCACCAGTTCAGCCGGTAAGCTTTAGGGCCTCTGGACCTTCATAAAGTGTGACAGCACTGAAAAGAGAACTCTAGAAAAAATACTCTAGGAAAACAAACCAAAAGAAAGTCCATCGGGTGTCAAGAATCATGCAGCAGAACTGAATGGCCATGGTGAGTCATTAGCACTGGGCAAAAACTGAGATGTTGCACTTGTTGGTACTGTTCAGGTCAGCTGTAATTTAAACTAAGTTCAGAAGATCACAAACACAGTGTAGGCTTTTTGCAAAATTGCTCACAATAGGAACAGTGACTGATGATACATGTGTATCTGTGCATGTGAAGTATCTCAGAGAGGCTCTACAAAAAGCTGCCTCTAAGACAACTCCTCTTTTTGAAGCGCAAGCACATCTGTGTGCATATAATCAATATACTCAAACCATTTCTACCTGGTCCCTTTACATACTCTCCACTTCCTTTTCCAGTATTCAGTCTTTCCTGTACCTCCTCCTGCATCAGTAGCAACGTTCCCCTTGGTGTGCATCAGAAAGCCCACCAACTCCATCCTGCTCTCCCCAGAGCAGAACATGAAACTTTGAGAACGTGGAGTGAAGGACAACAGACAGAGCTGTCGGTCTTGCTTCACCAAAGCCTCATACTGAACATAAGTGACTGGAGTAACCTCTGTGCCCCAGTACTTGAAGTATTAAATGCAACTGATTTCCACCATTAGCTTTATTTAGAAACCACGCTGCTTGTGGCTGAAAAGAGGAACCTCATCATCATGCCCACACTAAGTTGTGCTTTGTGGTGTTATGTAGAAACAAAATGCGTAGACTGGCAGCTTAGCTGTGTGTTAAATGACAAAACTAGGTTCCCACTTTTATTTACGCATTCATTTAGGCAATAGGCATCAGCAGAGCCTCCCCAAGAGCACTGGAATGCATGCAAGCCCCTCACCAACAAAGGCCAGTTCTTTCTCTTGCTTTCCTTCATAGAGGCCTCAGCAGTGCCAGTGACATTATCTGCTTAACTGCAGGGAACACTCTGAGAACAAACACGTCCTTCAGTGTCAAAAACAAAAGGAAAAAACTGGGAAAAAAGTGGCTAGGAAATACTTTCTCCCTCAAGGTTCTGGCACGCAGCAGGAGAGCTTCTTAAGAGGCTTTCTTAAAAACGCACTTAAAAGGACGAAGGCTATCACTGCCCTGTGGATCACAGCTCCACTGTGGACCACTCCTGGCTGAGGATCTAGGTGAAGAACACTGGACACTTCTAGGTTCATCCCTGCTCCAGACAGTAAATTTGTAGCCCTGTTCCACATAAGTGTGCACAGCAGCAAAGAGCGGGCAGGATGCAGCACGAGATTTACCACATTCTCTCATCTTTAAGAAATGACCCTGACCAAGGTTAAAACTCTATAAACATGGAGAAAGATGTGCTGCAAGGCCCCCAAATGCCCTAGCAGGCCTCAGATCTCTATCCTAACTTCAAAGGCTGCAATTGGAAACTGGTTATTTAAATTAACCTTTAGGCACTGTTTTAAGCAAAATGGCTTTTCCATTGAAAATCAACAACTCCATCCAAGTAAAACACTTGTTAGGAGTTCTTGCCACCCTTCACTGCAGTGCTGAAAAAATGCATTAGCAGAGAGAGAGGCTGGCTTCCTCCCCCTGTTCTGCTCATTACCATCAGTTTTGAGAACTGATTAGCTGTGGTTGTTATTCATTAGTCACATCTCTAAAATCTGAATTATAAACACCTCTGTGAGGTCTTACTCTAATCAACCTATTTTGAGTCTTGCAATTAATACTAACGCCAGAAAAATAATTGAACAGCATACATTTAAAGACCACCTCCTCATCCCACAAAAAAACCAAGAGTAGATTTTCATAAGAAGGAAGACTCAGATCCACAAACTCTGCCATGCCCAGTGTACGTTTCTCTCCCATGTATGCTGCAGTTGGTTCAGGCGGTTAATCCAGGAGACATAATGGGTATGCTGTAAGCTCTAAGTACAAAGCAGCCATCGATGATTCTCCTGACAGGGTCAGATGCTACACAGCTGATAGATCTCAGGAGGACAAGAACATGCAGGCATGACAGATTAAGTGACAGCCATTGGTTGAGTGCTCGCTCTGAACACCCAGCTATGGACAATAATCAATTACAAGGGGCTGCTAATGACACTGATCAAACGTACTTAACACTCGGCAGCTCGAGGGCTACAATCCTGACACTTTGAAAACACGGGAGCTACTCATAGGCAAGATGCAACCAGAAGCCAGTACCAGCAAATGCTCCCAAGTCACCAAGAGCATTCATCCTGGACCCCTCCACATCCCGCACAGTAACAAAAAAACAACTTGCTTACAAATTAGCACAGAGGGATTCGACAGTGGGATTATGGATGCTACAGCCACCTGCGAAAGGCTGGGGATGGACGTCCACATGGATGGACCCCTCTGCTGCCTGAACAAGACTTAGTACAGGAATGAAAAAATATTGCCACCACAGTGCTTGCCTCCAGAAGTCTATGTAACAGGCTGTCTAGCTCCTGACGTGGCTTCCTGGGCTTGACCCATGATCCAGGGTGATTTGACTTCCTCATCACTATCATTAGCTCAAGATGTTGACCTCCTCACAGCCTTTACAAAGATGAAAATTAAAAAACATGTTCCTGTTTTCAGAGGACAAAAGATCCCTGCAGGATCAGAGCACACATTTCTGAGCATCTCAGCCAGCTTCGGCTCCCAGAACTGGGTGTCTGGGCACCC
This sequence comes from Lagopus leucura, assembly GCF_019238085.1. Classification (NCBI taxonomy): domain Eukaryota; kingdom Metazoa; phylum Chordata; class Aves; order Galliformes; family Phasianidae; genus Lagopus; species Lagopus leucura. The sequence goes on from NW_024962264.1 coordinate 9,213,729, forward strand.
AAACCCACTTTTTCACCCCCTGGGATTATTCCTTTCTCCACGCAGTCCCTGGGCAGCTGATGAGATGGAACACATGCAAGGTATCTCTGCAAGGACACCGCACTTAATCACCAAAAGAAAAATAAATTCTGAAGAAATCATCAAACTGAACCATCCAAAGAGAATTTGTAACAGAGCAGCAGATGACTGTATGCTTCCCTGGCATCCTCTTCTCTGAATGCAGGAAATTAGCAGCAGAAAATGCCTCACCTCAAACTGTAATAAATCAACAAGTGAGTGTCCTGCAGCTCTGCGCCACATAGACAGTCCTTCAGATCATGTGCCTGGGCTGCTTCTCACCTGCTCTGGGGTTGCCTCATCAGCACACAGCAGCCACAGATGTATGCCATGCCTGCTCTGAGAGCTGGGGACATTTCAACAGGCACAATGCAGACACCACTTGGCTTTTAACCAGAATTTATTTATTGCATCAAACAAAACGATGAATCCTCTCCACAACACGTGGTCAAGATTCAGTAACCTTGTAAGAAAGAAGTCTGTACCTTGCTTAGTTGTGAGTATTCTTCACTGACATGATGATTAATCTCTTCTTCTTCTATGGTCAACTGAAGTGCATTGAGAGGCAGAAAATGGGGAACTGAATCCCGTCCTCCTTGTGAACTGGCATTAAACTAGCAAGGTTTGCATTCTGCATGCTGGGATGATTTCCCAGCGAGTGTGTTGGCCACGAACTTCTGAGCACACACCAGAGCCTATGCTGCTTTAATGCAACTCGCTAAGACCATGCATTAAATTAACCTCGTTCTTCCTGCCTGCTCCTTCCAAGGGCTGCTTTGAGGCAATTACTAGTAACTCGTTATTCCATTCCATTATACAATTCAAATCTCTAAAAATGCAATAAACTCATTCTTTCCTGAACATTCTGTCTAGCCATTCTCCTGGCTACTCCACATGCCCATCTAAAATACAATATCAAAAGCATCAGCACTTTCCCCACAATACTAGGCACCAGACACCTCAGATGCATACAAAAAAGCCTGAAACGCCACAAAGAGATTAGCCTTGATCAATTGATTTGAGCAAACATTGCAGAAATAAAATAATTCCTATCTCTTAAAATCCTGCGGAACATTTAATTCAACGTGTCCTTCCAATTCTCCCTTCTCTCACTCATCAGGATGCTCAGCGCTGCTCCCAGACACATGCCTCTGCTGCCTTTCTCTGGGACTGGAAAACTAGTTTTGCATATTGAACCTCTATTTATTTCCATGGATGTCTTTGGGTTCCTCTGACAGCTTTATCTTACTGATGAGGATAAACATTCTTTTGAGAGGCATTGCCAGATTGCCCTCATTCTCAGAAGCCCAAGGATGCGGTTGGCAGAATCTGTCAAAAACAACTCTTTCAGTCTTAGGGACTGGAACACTGCAGTGCATAGTTCTGAAAGTATGCATGGCTGATACAAGGTGGCTCTGGGAAGGTCCACTTCACTGCTGGCATTCAACCCCATACAACTCAGTGCGAGCTGTGCAGCTCCCACCGGCCAACACCACATGTGTATGCACATACACACAAACAGTCACTAAGCTTTGCTGCAGCGTTTTCTCTTCACAAGTGAGAAGATCAAGTGGGTGCAGCATTTGAGAATTACCCAGTGCCTCCTCCGCTGTGAAGATAAGTACAATGCTCGTACCAGACCCGAGCTGTGTGAGCTGCACACTGACTGCGGCACATTTAACCTGCCTTCTCCCCAGACAGTCACACCAATCCATATTTTTTCAAAGAAATTAAGCAAAATGATTCAGAATATCATCTCTTTGCTCTACAAGAACTGCTCCCCTCCCTTGCAATTCCTGCAGAGGATCCATGCCGTCTCTCCAAGTGCTTTGTGCACCCATTGGCGACTCCAGCACAGCTGTCACACAGCATGTTAGTGCTATGCCATCAGCAGTTGCTTTAGGCAGCAACATCTGCATCTCCAGGCCCTCAGCTTACCTTTTACCTGTGATTTTAACATATGTTTGCACAGACAGTGGAACTGGTCACGTGAGCTGTTGCTCACACCAAGCCTGCGGTTTTTTTTTTGACGTAACTGGCAGCATTTCTGCAGTGAAGATGGAAACGTGTAAAATCTGCAGCCTGCGCTGAAGTTCATCTCAATTAGAGGAGTGTGCTACCTGCAGTGATGCACACCTGCCAGAACACACAGCACACCTGTGTCTGGCTGCATTTGCCAGGGAGTCTGCTGGAGAGCCCCTGAGCTACATGCTGCCTGCAACCAGCGATTACTGCGTGCTGCCAGTGCTACCTGGAAGCCTGCAGCAGGTTACAGAGCTCAGCTGCAACTGAAGAGGTATTTTTCAAGAGGCCATTTTGGGACTGCAGCCGGATCTTCCAAGGCCACATCATTTCAATAATGAAATTAAATCCAAAATTTAGCACTTGTGGGACTGAAGGAAACGAAACAGGTGGCTAAGTAGTGCCTGCCCGTATTTTTTCTTTATGACATCTCTCAAGTTGCTAAATAAAAATTGTGCAATTTTTTGCAGTCAAGAACACGAATCCCAGCTCCACAGGGCAGCACATGTGGGGCTGGGGGCTAGAAGGCCTGTAGCTGAGGAGAAAACAGAGTTTACTTTAGCAAAGCGACCTGCATGAACTGCTTTCATCCTTGGATTCAGTTACTGCTGTGCTTAGTGGAGCTGGACTGATATATTAAATAAGCTAGATTCCAAAGTCATTTTTATTTTTATCTTTTTTTTAATAAAAACAATCAACAGGAAGAAGCTGCTTAACTACCAGACAGAGAACATTGTGATCCCAAAACAGGACTCGGATCTCTGTCAGAGATCAAGGAATCAAAGTGGGCAGGAGCTCACACCCACTGCCCTATGTACTACTGCAAAACCACCCCCTGAGCTACCCATGAACACGCTCAGTGCAGAGCACAGTTTTCAGGGGCAGCTTTCCCAATGGGGATTTCTGTGGAGTGCAGATTCTGCATACGCCAGCCCAGCCTGAGCATCAATGCAGACAGAATTACTTTGTAATTCCTATATTCCAACTGAGACAAATTTTACCTAGCAATTCATAATCCCTTGTGCCCTTGCAAAGGAAAGGAGTGAGGAATCAAAACTGAGACTGCAACAGACCCTTAAGGAGAAAAACCTGGAAATGGCTGCTGTACAAACACAAATTATATTAACGATGCGACCTGGCAGTTTTACTCGAGTCCCATAGCTGCAGCTTAATCATATCTCTGACACAGCCAAATTGCTAGGATACAGCAGGACCTGTAGCTAATAACACTGCTTCAAAAATAAACAAACTCCTGTTTTTCTCGAGCAGTTATGAGGAACTCCCTGTATTTTAGAAGAATGGCATCTGCTTAACCACCCTGTCCTCAGACATCAACACCAGTCCAGTTTGTGTCACTATGGTGGAAAGGGATCAGACAGAACTTTGCAACAGGCATTCTTGCTGTTGCTCTCAAATGGTCCCTCTGCTTTATGCTGACATTTAACCCAGTTGCAATACAGAGCAGGAAGATTGTTATTTCTAAAAAGGGAAAACCAGATAACCAAATCACAACTGATAGCAAGGACACGGCTTAGATACATATTTAAGAAAACAGGGACTTAATCTCCTTGTCTGGCTTCCAAACCAAGGCAATGTCACAAATTCAAACTCAGCCTTCCCAGCTCGTCCAGGAGAGCACGGTGGCTGTACACAGCCAGGGTCAGAGGCACCAGCTCCTGGCAGCCCCAGCACAGCCAGCACACACCATGACCTGCTGCTTGCTGCAAGGCTCCCTGACTGAATACTTTGCATAAAGAAGGCATGAATCCTAAGCCTCTGCCTCTACCATCCCCACAATGATGCCAGAGATGTGCAGGATTCTATGTAGGAAATGCAGGATGGTACAAAAGCAGCCCGCTCAGTCCATCTTAGAATAAAGCACACCCACAGCACGAGACTAGACTATTCTGGGTGCTCAGTGCTTCTTCTGGAAACGCAACTGTCTGTTTTCAGGCCCATGTTATTCTGCTTTGTAACAACTTTGTCTCTCCCATGAAGGCTACGTGACATGCCTGAGGCTGCAAGCACTTTTTTAACCATTTTCTAGATGGCTAAAGTAAAGTCCTATTCCACTGCACTCACTTTTGGTTGGCACGCAGCTAAAAGGACCTCGTCTAATTATCCACCCTGCAAATTCAAACGAGACACCAAGCATGAGCTCCTGGTGATAACCAAGCCAAATCAGCCCTGCAGATGTCCTAAAGAGGATCGGGGCTTTCCTAGGGTTGGATTGCTTCTTTCTTAAATCGCATCCTGTACTGAAATACTTCTGATGTTGCATCTCCTACAACGGCAACTCTTCTTACTTTCAAGTGATACTCCTTTTCTATTTGAGAATATTTAATTAAAAATACTTTTTCTTTCTTAAAGCGAGTCAAATTGACCCAACTGGGGTCAGGATAAGCCCAGAATCTCTACCTCGTTTTTTGCGCCTGACAGGAATCAGACTTTCCCGCGTGCGTCCAAAGGAGCTCATTTCAATGCACTTCAGACAACGCAGGTACCTCACAATGGCTTTACAGCTGTGCTCTTTTCTTTATTAACCGCAGCACCTGAAGTAGAAGCACAAAGGTGCTTCTCAGAGACAGAAATCCCAGGATGCTTCGGAGAAAATATCTAAACAACCACTCTGCTGTCCTCTAATATGTTACTAAAGACACCATCGTTCCTCATCCCTCCAGAAGTGTTCTTAATTAAATAAGAATCTATTAAAAAAATACAGTGCCCCTCAGCGTAGGCCCCCACCCCCACCCATCTCTTTCAATTTTAGCAGCGATCTATCTTGCCTTCTCTCTGCCTGGGAGCTCATTAGGAACAGCCCCGTCTGCACGCATGCATCACCTAACACAGATTTGGAGGGAGACAGGCAGAAGAAAAGGAGAAGAAGAAATTAGGGTGTGAATGAAAATAGCAGGTCTGTGAGACGAGAAAGCGGCTGCAGACAAAGAATGGCCGGTGCTCCCCAGGGAATAGCGAGGGCTGGGGGACAAGCACAGGTGGCAGGGACTAAAACAGAAGCTGCTGTGCAACTCTGCAGCAGAGATGCAGTACTGCTCTAAATTGAATTATCAACAGTAACCAAGGCAAACCAGACCAATCGCTCATGTCAGTCTCCCTAGGTGGCAAAATGTTGCCATTAAACACTGAACTTCAAGGGGAAGTGCAAAGCAGTGTGAAACCCCAGACCCAGTCCCTGCATCCCTTCTCCTAGGGTCCAGTTTGACCTGTCTGAGCAGTCTGGCCTAGCCAGAGCAAAGCAAGCAGAGAACAGGCAGCGCCTTTCCTGGCAGCTGCAGGGAGACAAAACCTGCACCCTTCCCCCAGAGCAGTGCTCTCCAAACACAGAGTGCTTCACTGGGGAGAGCCCTAGGCATTTGTTTGTGCAGGTAGAAACACGGGGATGCAGCCTGAAATGAAAAAAAGAGCGGCCAGAAAAAAGTCATCATTCCCTCAAAAACAAATGGGTCGTCAGTTCACCCTGTCCTTTTTCCCTCAAGTCACACTGTCAGACTCTTGCTAGCACTCAAAGCCATTTTCATCTGATAGCTTTTTTCCCAGTAAACTCTCCACTGAGAGTTCTGCTCCTTCCGCCTACTAAGCTCATGCTTGTCAGAGAGGACAGACAGCAGAAGCTGTAAGCCAGGCTAAGGAAACGGCGGCCACAAGGAGTGCGAGCTTGATTAGATTTTTAATAATGCCAACATATTAAGAAGAGCAGTGACATGAAAAACAGGCTTCGAGAAGCCAAGGAGGTAGCTGCAGTTTTAATAAATCCTTCGCCAGTCTGGGAAGCAGGAGGGCAAGGGAGAGCTGACCTCAGCTTGTAAAACTGAGGCGGGAGTTTAGAAATGAGAGCTGGCAGCAATCTGTAAATTAGACCTGGGATGTGACCGACTGCTGCTGGGACACTGCATGCAATGACGCTGCTTCGTGGTCTAAAGCACACACGGTCAGCTCTTGGTTCCTAACATTGCTTCCTAAAAGAACTTAAGGAAATCAGAAATCTCGGATCCTTTCCAGAAACAATCCAACTGCTGCACGTGGATTGGCAGGATCCAAGTTCAGAGCAGGTACAAAGCACGGCTCCTTCCAAAAGGAACAGTGCACTGAGAGGAACTCGGTAATGAAATCAGATATTCTGTTTTAGCCCTTAGTAACAGGGAAGCGTGAGTAAAAGGAAAGAAAACCAGAAAGCATTAAGAGCCATTAAAAACAACTAATAAGTGCAGTAATCACTTTTCACAATAAAAATACCATTTTATTTTATCAGCAGCTTAAAATGAAGGGCACTGTTTCCAGTGATTAGCCTGTCTTCAATACAAAGAAGAAAAAACTCAAAAATGCTGGCATTCAAAGGCAACTTTTGACTTTCACTGGTCACTGTGCCAATGGCCTTTTGAGCTGAATGCCACTTGGGTAAAAACCGCATCAGACCTTCAGATCTCAGCAGACGTTGCAAGCACCAGTGTGGGGTGCTGTTCACATTGTCTGCTGCATCCAAACTTTGCCTTCCATATGGAGAGGTAACACGTACTGAGCTGACTGCAATGTAGTTACTGCCCTAGGACAGACCTGCTCTTTCTCAGAAATGTATCAGAGCACTTAAATGTATTTTGGAAAGAAGACAGACAGCAGAAATCATGTTGTCCAGTCACAGAACAGTCCTGCTTCTAACCTATTTAGGACATCCTCCCAGACATGCACTGCAGTTTGGAACAGCAGGGAGGGAAAATAGAAAGGCAGCACAGGAGCTGCAGGTACCGTGGCTCCCGCTCGAAGCAAAAGAAGAACACTTAGGCACAGTCTGGGTGAGCACGAAGATGAATATTAACGTGTATGATAGTTACTGGAACCTTTACTATTTAAATTACTTGGTTTTATGTTATGGTGAAGGCCAACTGACAGAAATAAAACATTGCTTCTCTTGGTGCTATCTACTTAAATTGCAGCAGTAAATATTTTTTAAGAGTAGTGTTGTCAAATCTCAAGTACAGGTTCATCCCTCCAGATTGTACATCATGCTAGCTTGTTATCTACCATTTCATTATGAGCTTCCATAAATAAACTGGGAGCTACCTCTCTCCTAGGCTGGCTGCTTCCAGAATTTGTTCTGCAAGGAGTTCTGCCCTTCAAATCTTCCCACACAAGAAACAACTTCTTTGTGCCTGCTAAAAGCAAACCAGCTCTGCACACCTGCCCCAGCTGCCTGCGAGGAACAACTTCAGTAGCTGCAGGGATCCAATGTTTTTGTGCATCACAACTTTAAACAGAACGTGTGGATTGTTTCCAGCACACTTGAAGAAACAAAACAGATACAAAAGACACCTTTCTAATATATTCTTATCGTTCTTCTCCAGAAGAGAAACAAAACAAATGATAGATCAAAAACACTAATTTAATCTTAACCAAAAGAGAGTGAAACCAATCTATGTGATTTCCGAACAAGTCTGAGAAAAAAGAGCAATAACTGAAAAACGTGCCTTCCCTGATGTGCTGAGGCTGTCATTACCTAAGACCATTTCCCTCCAGAACTCTCAGCTCCTGTGAGTCACCTCGCGTCTGACTGCTTCGCTGAGCCTCTCGTATTCCGGCTGTCTCGGAAACACGCACAGCTTGTCCAGTGAAGTGCTAAACCTCAGCATTTTGCAACCCCCAAGTTTATCTAGCAATTACAAAGGCAAAAAAAAAAAAAAAACAAAAACAACAACCAAAAAACAAAAAACAAAAACCCACTTCTGTTTGCTGAAACACATTTATAACCATTTTTGCTATTTCTGAGAGCGTAGAGAGAACAGAATGCCCCTGCATGTACAGTAACTAAAAGCTAGAGACGTGTCTGTTTTGTGGTTGTTATACATGCTGCTGACAAAGGAGATGCTGTTTGGTAATGACATACATAAAAGATTGATATTGGCCTTTATTTCTGTTTCCTGATTTAACTTTTGTTTAAGAACATTACTGCTTTGGCTTGCACATGCTGCCTTCCAGTAAATCACAGCACAGGCTTACAAACAGAGGGCCCTCCAGCTCTCCCCATGCACTCAGGTGGTGATTAGAAGACCTCCCTGTATCATAAACCACGGGTCTGGAGCTGATGGCTGACACACAGTCTGTAGAAAGAAGCAGCCGAGGATGAAAAAGGGAACTGTTGCACGGAGTGCAGATAGATTTATTGTCTATTTAATTACTTTGGGTGGTTTGCACTGGCAGAACAGAGCCTTTAACTGGAATTATTACAGGTTTTTGAGTATTCAGGACTCCATAAACATGCAAATGTCTAAGCAGCGACAAACTCAAATCACATTGCAGGCACCGACTAGCTGGTGAAGTTTAGCATTAGACGCTGCCTGCTCATGCCAAAGGTACAGAACAGCCTAGATGCTAACTTGGCAGTGCTGCAGAACCGTTCAGTCCTGTATTCCTCTACTTCAGCAACAGAGGACAAAAATAGATGCAACTTTTACAACTGGCAAACCTGGCTCCTCATTCTGTTCCTCCAAACCTCTTCCTACACCTTTAGATCCTTCTAAGATGTTTATCCATCTCCCCCACCCCCAAGACCTTGCCTGCAGCATCGCAGTATAGGAATTTGCCTGGCAACCTGACATAAATATCCAACCAACCAGCAAATAAAGCCTGGCACGCTCTGAGCTGCAATGTTACTGTGCACAGCCTTACAACAAATCAGAGCTGCCCACCAGATGAGAAATTAACTCATTCTCTGTAGTTCAATTTATAATCTCAAGTCTGAGCAGAGGTAGACATTTGCATGCCTTTATTTTACTTATTTGGATGTGTACTGTCCAGAGAGTTCTGCTGCAGACATCGCTCTCAGCTTCTGTTCAGAAAATATGAAGTGCTCTATATTCTCAGCTGCTGCCCCAGTAGGACAGAGACCTGCTCATATCCAAGCTGGTACCCAGTGACCTCCAGCACACCTCCAGCAGCTTTCAGGAGCGGCACCTTGCAGAGAGCGGGCAACACACAGGATTATAAACATGGAAAATTAAGAGACCTACATTTCAGCCATGAGTAGAGCTGAAGTGAAGGCAAGAGAGTGCACTGTTGAATGGTTTCACTGTAATTAAATTTCTCAATTTCATCATGCCCCACAAAACGTACCGCTTGTGACTGAAAACCAAAGCACAGGACCAAGACAGATCAGAAAGAAGGTTCTATCCTGTCCAGTGACTGCATCTGCTCACACAACGGCCCAGTCACTGCTCAGCAGCTGAAAGCCCACCGTGCTGATGCTGCCCTTTCCTGCAAGTCATCATACTCCCAAGAAAGAGACTCCCCTATAAAAGAAGTAGACAAGGAGGGCTGACATGAAGTGCCACACTTTGACACACTGTGAAAGTCTTTTTTATCCTTTGTTTAAGATAAAGCATTGCTAATGCAAATAATTTTCAGTAATAACGCAGTGAGATAATGCTAGGACCTGGCTTGTGTGGGATGGAGGTAAATTTAAATGACATGCCTGGTAAAGAACAAGAAATGGAGATCAGCACCTGGTAGGGCTGCTCCCTGCATACTGAACTGCAAAGTAGCAAAGCTCTGTGCAAGATGGACGGAGAACCCTCACCCCTTGAGTGCTGCTGCTTCCCCAGTCCATTACCAACTGGTCAGTGGGAGCACCTATCTATCAAGAGTGAGGTCAAGAAAGAGGAGCTCCTGCCTACGGCACAGGCTGCAGCAGGCTTAACACCTCTCCTTCTCGGGGCTGACCAACATAGACAGTAATTTCTAGAGTTAAACCATCTTCCTCCCTTCCCAAAGGCTTAATGTCATACAGGATGAGCTGTGTTCTGAATGACCTCTGCTACTTGCAAAGGCACACTGCATATTTGGGAAAAAATCAGTCAGTGTAGCAACTGACATTGGGATTCTTGTTTTCATAACCAAAGGAACATAAACTTTCTTCTTCGTTTTTATTTTGCTTTCTGAAACAAAAGCTTGCATTCAGAGAGATCCTGGAACAGGGGTTGGTGCCACAGAGCGGTCCTGAGGTACAAAAAAGGGGGGAGCTTTATTTGTTCTTCTAAGAAAAAGAGAGGAAAGGCTAATCCAAACAAACCATGTGTTCTGCCTTGTTGGTCACTTATGGAGAAATCACGTGTCAGACATCCAATTGTAAGGCACGTCTTCTGAAACTGAAACACAGCCCCGTGTGTCTGAATAAGCTCTGCTGCAGTTCCACCGAATCAGCTAAGGAAACGTGTGTGTCAGGCCTTATCCAACAGTGGTCACCACCAAGACTCCTGTAATTCAAATGACGTTGTGAAAAGGGGAAGATAAAGCCCTGTTTTGATCAGAGCCCAACCAAAAGTACTGCTCGCAGCCAGCCCACACAGCCACGCGCTGTGACCGCGCTCAGGTCTGCTCTCTGTCACTGCCTCTTCCCCTGAAGCAAAATGCAGCTGCGTGGCCCCGAGCCAGGCACCAAGATGCTGACAAGCTGCCGCACCTCAGCTGAGGCTTGGAATGGCAGATGAAATGCGTGAAACCAGCCCAGACGCCTCTACACAGCGACTTCCAAATGCGCTTAAAAATATCCCCATAAAATCAAAACGTTCATTAACACCATGACAAAGAGAAGCACATGAATTTAATTCTGCTAATTGCAGTAATCCTCTCACCCTACGGGGAAAGTTTCTTCCTCTGAGTACTTGGAGTACATATCATTGCTCAAGGTATTGACAGTTCATATTAGGGCAGTTACTACTCAATGTTATCTCAGTTACTACTGCAATTTCATATATATATATATAGGTATCATTACATTATACATATGTAAATGTATATGCCTGATCTTTTTCCCCCCAGAGATAAACAGAAGTGGCACGTTTAAAGCAAATGCAGGAAACACAACATTTCTAAAGTGGCAGTGATGACAGCGGCAGCAATGGCAGCAGGTTAGCATTTGGATAATTGAGCCATTCAGGTTAATGAGCTCCACAATTGTGAGGATCCAGTGGAAAAAAAAAAAAAAAATCATTTCTTTAACATCATAAGCATCAAGAGGCTGCTAATCCGGGTTTCCTGAACAATCCTATTGTATGGCAGAGGAAAGAGAAGGACAGAAACAAGGGACTGAACAGTAGCCCCCCTAAGGCAGCAGCGCTCCCCCAGACACCCAGACTGCCCAACTGCAGCCCCCAAACAAGACCCACACTGATACAAATCGTGCAGACTCTCCAGCTCGCTCCTTCCAGCAGAATAATTAACAATGTTGGCAACTACATTATCATAAACTTCAGAGTTAACACCCCCACTGCAAAGAACAAAGGCAGTTCACATCTCTCCTGGAGCTCCTGCTGCAGACTGGGTGCAGATTCTGACAAGTTGCTCTGCGCCAATTTAGATTCCGTGCACATTTGGAAGATTATGTTCATAACCACCAGCTAGAGAGCACTTCTTAAACAATGCCGAAAAACACAGAAAACAGCTTGCTGAAAACCTGCACGCCAGCCCAGATCACCTCCCGGTGACAAAAAGCTGCTCTAGCTGCATTTATGCAGAACTCAAACAAATCATTTCTAATAATCGTGTAGCATCCTTTATCTCAAAGGATCCCAGAGAGCTGCTAGACTGAGGCAGCACACACTTGTTACCAGGCATCCTCTCCCTTGATAGGTCTGTGAGTTGGAAGCAGCAGCACAAGCAGATCCTGAGCGCTACACACAGAACGTTCCCACCTCTAACAGGCAGTCAGACAGTGACAGATACAGTCCCTGCCGTGCTTCTGATCTGTGGCCTCAAGAGCAGACTTCAGGTCACCAGTCTCTTTCTAGTTTATCAACTCCCACTGGTCTGACACTCACCTTAAGATAAGCAGCATGCTTTCTTGTGACACTGGAGGCTTACAACAGGGGGACGTTTTCTACAGGGGGCTTGCTGATGGGGCCCAGCTCTCTGTCTTTTGTTTTCCCACCCAGCCGGGACATGATCTCCATGTGCAGGGTCTGTGCTTGCCTTCTTTTGGGATAGTCTGACATGGCAGAAGGAGTGGATGCTGAGCGAGGCTGCCCTGCTAATAGCAACCCAGGACACTTACAACTTCAGAGAGGCGTGTTTTCCAGCGTGCCGAACCAAACGGTAAAACAGTTCAAGGTGCTTCGCTACAGATACTTGAAGTTCTTACGGCTGTTATAATTTATTCTGCCAAGTCGTCTTTCAGACAGCTGTCACAAACTCCGCAAGCGTGACAACAAAGAGCTGACATTTCCAGGAGGCAAGCGATGTCGAAGTGCAGCAACCTTATCCAAGAGGTAAGGAAACAAAGGAGAATAATGCATGCACGGGGGAAATGGTTGGCCCAAAAAGAAACAACTGCACAAACAAACCAACCAAACAAGACTCCAACTGCATCAAAGCAGTCCGTCCCCTTGTTGCTTCTCACCCTCCCCAACACCTCCAGTTCTGGGCTCCGCAATGAACTGCTGCACCCACAGGTCTCGGTTTCCCTGGCAGTTAGTACACAGAGGATCTCTCAGGAAGCAATGCTCTGTTAGACAAAAACCAGCCCTCAGAAGTTGGGTAATCTACTGCTTCTGTGCCTTTTACAGTTAAAAAACAAACAAACAAACAACAAAACCCAACCCAGCAACCCTCTCTCTGGAAGATGACCCACTTTTCCCGACCTCTGTCAGCTGTGGCACTATGTTTGGTGCCCATAACACCAGCAGCTCTGACTGGCCGTGTTTGCTCTATGTTAGGTATTAATGAGGGCTGTGCTGCCTCTGCCATGGCCCTGCTGCACCAGGCAGCCTCTCCCAGCAGAAGGGGCTTTCCACAGGCAGCAGCCCAGCCTCTGGGAAGGGTAATGCATCCCAGGGATGGGCACGGGGGGCACAAAGGTATCTTCACGCTGCTTAGAAGAACAGAGGCATAAAACAAAGGAGAAAAAAAATCTGTTTATAGAAAACTCGGCTGTTTGTCAGTCACGGAATGCTCATTTTTATCTTCAAGAAATATAGAAGATTTCACCTTTGGAGGTGACTTCTGGGTTTCTCTCAGAAATAAATAATAACTACTCCTCAGCAGACAAAGAAACAATAGTTCTCAGGCTCCGTTCTGTGGGGATTCATCTTTTCAGTTTCTTATACACAGTGGAAATGTAAATTTTGTTATCTGCTGCCACGGAGAGGGAAAGCCAGTGAAAGTTTATTACGGCACATTCTCAGGATTCAAAACGTACTGTATCCCATGCACACAGTAATGAGTTTTATTTTAACTGCTCTGGGAGATTGCTTTAGTGGACACTGGAATTGAATAACCAGCTCTGCTGAAAGAAGGAAGCAAGCCCACTGCTGCGCAGCAAAGGTCTGCGTGTGCTGCAGAGGCTGGGGCAGTACTCATAAAGGAAGGCTGGAATGCCCCTCTTGGCTACTCCTTAAAAAGGGAAAAACACATCCTGGAGTCATCATCTGCAGCTACACATACTTCATCAGGAGTATACTGTGCTTACAAGCAGACAAGTCTTACCTCAGCATCAAGGCAGCTTCCCCCAGATATCATGAGAATATCCACATAGCCAGACATCTGCCCTCATGTTTACATTCTCAGTTTCCTTGCCATTTTAAATGCTGTATTTTGCTCTCATTACCCAGCTATAACCTGTCACTGATAATTCTGGACTGGTGGGCAGATGCATTAGGTTGCTCCAAAGCAAAGAGAAGAAAGGATCTTCTTCCTAGCTTGAAGACAACAAGTCACACTGTCTGCACTTACCTGATTACTTGGACCACAAATGCTCACCTGTCCCCAGCTTTATCAATTGCACCTCCCTTGAAGGTAAATAAGCTACCTAGACATTAAGAAAACCCACAGTGATACGTCGCTCTACCACCTGCCTATTCCCTTTTTCTGAATACTTCCTAACGGCTCTTCAGGTTCAACCATCTTTCAGTGATGCCCATGGAAATTTTCTTTGCCATTTACATCAGTGAGAGCAGAAAGAGGTCCCCCACAGGCCGGATCCTGCCTTGTCTACTGCACAGAGTTACTAAGCAACAAGTTTGTAACTGAAACCAATCCAACGCAAGGGATCATAAAAAAATAAACCAACACAACAACCAAAGCGAACCAAACCAACAGTTTTGTCAATAAGATGAATGAATAGTTTAAAACTTCCTTTTTCTCTCTTGAGATCTACTACACATGAAACACTGCTGCTACTGACTGCCCTGAGACCGGCTCATTCTCAGCATTAGCCTATGTTCTCTATGTCAGTGACACAAGCACTAAAAGACACCTGAGACAGAGCCTGATCTTGGAAGGCCAAAGAGGCTGCTGGAAGCAAAGCTTCTGGGACGCTGCCAATATTTGAAAACAGCCATCATTCCATGTATTCCAATGACATGGAAGAGCAGACATTATTAACAAATACTTTCAACATAAATCTGAGACAAGTGCATAAATCAAGTGCATTGCTGCTCATGCCATGTCACTCCTCCTGGAGAAGCAATTCTTGCTCTCTTTGCAAACAGGGCACGGTCACATACAGACCCACCTGAAGCAATCACTGCATCAGAAGCCCACGTAGCTCCATTCTGTCCCTTCAGCTTCATAATTTGACTCTTTACACTTCTTCAGACAAAACAAAATCGCAGAGCAACCACTCGGACCTCAACTTGTTTATGCACAAGAAAACGAAACGAAAGGCGTGTGGTGAAAAACATCTTTATTAAAAATATATTAAATAGCAACTCATTGCTCTCATTGCATTATAGTAAAGAAACACTTTTTGGATAGAAGTCCATAGAACTGTACAGGTTGGAAGGGACCTGTGGAGATAATCTATTCCACCTCCCTGCTCAATCAGATTCCCTAGAGTAGGTTGCACAGGTAGGCATCCAGGAGTTTTGAATATCTCTAGAGAAGAAGACTCCACAGACTCTCTGGGCAGCGTGTTCCATGGCTCTGTAACCCCCACAGTAAAGAAGTTTCTTTCTCACGTGCATATGGAATTTCTTGTGTTCCAATTTGTGCCTATTGCCCCCTGCCGAAAAGAGCCTGGCCCCATCCACGTGTCTCCCACCCTTTAGATATCTGTAAGCACTGATAAGATCCCCCACACACAGTCTTCTCCCTTCCAGACTGAACAGTCCCAGGTCTCTCAGCCTTTCCTCTCAGAGTTGTTCCAGGCCCCAATCTAGACCCTGCATCACTGATCACAACTCTCTGAGCTCTGTCACTCAGCCAGTTCTCAATCCACTCCACCTCACCGCCTACTCATCTATCCCTCACTTCCTAAGCTTCCCTATGAAGATGTTATGGGAGACAGCATCAAAAGCCTTACTGAAATCAAGGCACACAACATCCACTCCTCTCCCCTCCTCCGCTCCGCTGGTCATAACATCACAGAAGGCTACCAGGTTGGTCATGCATAATTTCCCCTTCTGGTGAATCCATGCTCACTACTCCTGATCACCTTCTCTTTCACTTCCTTTGAGATGACATTAAGAGTAAGCTTTCAATCAATCTTTCAGTAATATTTATGAACTGTGGAGCTTGTTGGGTCTGGTTGCCTGACTAGCAGTCATTGCATGGCTGCGGCTAGCATTAGCAGGAAGCTGAAAGTGGAAAGCTGCCTTGAGAGGTCTTAGAATACATAAATAAGAGAGTGGCTATCCTGTCTAAGCTACCAAGAAAGTACAGTCAACTTCTGCACATGTTCCAGGCCCCACTGTCTCCAGCAGCTCCCTACTATGAATTCCTAGTGATGTGGAGCTTTCTAGCACGTTGGGAGTCAGAGCCTTCAGGCACAGCTGGTCACTTGCCTGTAGACCTTTGGTTGCAGGGCAGCTCCACACTGCTGTACCCAGTGGAGAAGAGCAAGAGGAAAAAAGGCACCTCAGATGCAAAGCCATGTAGAAGCAAATAAAAACTAGAGAAAGTGAGAATGCAAGAACTGCTTGTTATTACATTAGCAAACCTAAACTATTTATAAGCACTACATCTATCTATCACTTCAATTACGTGTTTCTAAACGAGGCTGAAGCAAGATATCCAGAATTATTACTGAAATGCCATTTTTACATTAGCCCAACAGTTGTGTGCGTTCCTCACTAAGTGTAATAAGCAAACCACCAATTCATTATTTTCTGGAAATTACAGACAGATTAATCAATCTAAACACCTCTTGTGCAACAGATTTGGTTTCTAATCCAGAGTTCCTATTTCTTTTGAATCATGTGAGCTCAGAAAGACGAGAAATGGAGGCAGGAAGAGGCAAGATGCCTTTTCCAAAGTGTAGCAGAGCACTGCACAGCCCAGGCACAGAGCCTTGGAGGTGCTGCTCAGCTGGTGTGTATTTTAGTTTGCCAGAGATGTAGCTGCGCTCTAAATATTCTCTCTCACCACCTATAATTTTGCTGCCTGTGCTTTTAAAAGTTTAAGCCGTGTACAAAGTATAATCTACTCCAGGACAAACTTTTTTTTCCCCCTTGTTTTTCAAGTTAAACTGTAACAGGAACAGAAATTGCTAGAAATGGCTGTGCAGGATCTCCCACTGTCAAGTGCTTTGTTCCATTACTGTCTGCACAAAGAGCAGCAACAAATCCCTGCATGAGATGAGGGCTGTTTAACAAAAACTGTATTAAAGCTAATGATAAAAGCTGGTGAAGTTTTAATCAGTCAAAATAAATACCACAATCTGGCTCAAGTCAAAGAAGTACAGAAAAACGTGTAGCCATCCCCTGACAAGGCTCCCTCATGCACCCACTGCTGCTGACAGCCCACGGCCAGCCCACCTCATCCTGGTGCCGGAGCTGCACAAACAGCACAAGAAGATGAAGACCAACCAGTAGCTGCCCTTCTCCCACAGCTTACTGCTGCCCGCTTGGAGGGTCACAAGAAATCCTCCTCCTCCCAGCCTGACTTTACAGACCTTGTCTGGGTGCTCAGGTGTGCTCCACCACAGTCTCAAAAGCTCCCAGCACCCCTCCTACACCCTTTTAGAACTGCAGATGTTAATTAGCTACTGAGCTACCAGCAGGATGCCTGCCAGAGGGGTACCTGTACCACAGCTCGTTTCAAATTTCCTTGCTGCCATTACTGGCTGTTCCATACAGCATCCAACTCTAGTTCATGGCAGCTCAGCATTTTGTTTGTTGTCCTGCGACTACAGAAGTATTTGCAAATTACCTGATCACCCTCTCCCCAGACATCAAGTCATGCTAATATCTATTATTCTGCTTCATATCGTATTTCCAGAGCTGTTCATTCTCTTCTCATGCCTTGCCTACAAGGAAGCACAACAATAAAAGAAGCATTATGAAAGACAAAGCAAAATAAGAAAGCCCTGTATATACCCAAGTGTTACCTATCTACATATTTGTCTGGCCTTTGATATCCAACAATATCCAACACCTTCACATTTGGCTGCCTGTTACTCAGACTGTCAGCTTTCTGGGGAAGGAACTTGCCACCTTGGAGGAACCTTAAGAATACGATGCCAACCCCTGACTTACTGTAAAGTTTTCAAAAGAAAGGACTGAGAACTAGATACAGACCTCAGTTCTCACAGCACACATGCCATTACAAAAGTACTTTAACCAACGTAAGACCATGCTGCTACAAGAAGGACAGGAGTTTGTATTTCAATTAATCAGTTAATTTTCTGCTGGATCAGCCTTCCTGGCCAGCTAACTGTGAGACTGTAGGAAATTCGGTCCTGGCTTCAGAAGGCAGCAGGAACACACAGCAACAAGTGGGACCCCACCACCAGCAGCACTGAGGATTTGTGCCAGACGAAAAGGAAGCAGCAACGGCAGCCAAGACCTGAGGAATCTGCCTTGCAGTTAAAGGCACTTGTAAATTTGTACTGAAGAAGAGGACAGCGAAGTCTGACTGCAAACGCACAGGGAGGGCAATCTAATTCTTACATAAATATTTTGAAACAGAATTATTTTAAAGTCATTTCCAGTACGAGTATGTTTTAGCTCTCTGCGAGCCCTTCTGCTGGGTCTTTTTCCACCTGATTTGACTAAATAATCAAGGATGGTATTTGCTCATGGTGAGCTTACTGCAGAGGTGAGCCATGCATCCCAAGGACAGGCATTTTTTGCACATTCTTCCAGGAGCATTCAGTATTTGGCAGAAGCATCAGAGCACAGAACCCTGCCCAATGGAGCCTACAGACGTTCTAATGCAAGTACACCACATGCACGCCACTGATGAGCTTACTTTCATATCAAAACTTGATCCAGTACAAACCAGGCACAGTGCAATAAACAGCAGTTTACCAGTTTGAATCAGACCCCAAACATCTCAGAGAGGACACAGTCAGAAAATACACATAATTAACAACTGCGAGACACACAGACACAAAGTGAGTGCTATCGTTTTCCCACTGGGGCAGCAGTAAGCGTGTAGAGATGGGTCCCTCCACCTCAGCACTGCAGCTCTGAACTCAGCCCTGACAACCATCAGGGAACAGCCACCGGGGCACCCGGTGAGCACAGCATCCCAGCACACTGACAGCTGGCAGCTCACTGTCCGATGGTGGCTCACGGCATGGAGCCTGGAGTAACTCCTCCTGCCTTTACAGCAAAGGGCTGCATGTGCTAGAAGCAAGACAGGCTGCACAGAAACCTACCAAGGAGCTTTCTGAATAAAATTTAAAATGAGGAATGCAAGTTGAGATGGTTTACACACAACGAGAAGCAGATGTTTGTGCAGAACAACACTTCATCTCACTGTGGCTACCACATGGGAAAATGCAGGCATGTTATATTAGCAGGTGAATGAAGCAAATGGATACTTTGCTGAGTAAAATTTCAGCCTTGGCCAAAATGGACCTTTTTCGTTGCCCAGGAGTGCAATTATTGCATCTTGGGTTGCCACTCTTAATAAAATAGAGCTTTTAAGAGACAGCACATTTTCTTTACCTTTAGGGAACGCCTGGGAAGGCTTTTCATTAGAATGCTAATAGAACAATGAAATTTAACACCAAATTTTTCCCGTTTGAGTTTGAAAGCAAATGCTTTGGTTTAATTCCAACCAGAACACTGTATTTTTTTCATTAAAGTTTTATTCCGATGTATTTATTATTGAGGAGCCTATGAGGAGACGCATTATATTCAGGAATGAACTGAAATGAACTTTGAAACAAGAAACAAAGCCTGTCTATGCAAGGGAACTGCATAGGAAATGATGAGGCTCAGTGCACTGCTCAACAGTTTGTCACTGCGATACAGCAGCATTTTGTTGTTCTCCAGGCCACAGACTGCACCTAGCCCCGCTTTATTTTATTTGGCATATTCATGAAGTAACAAAGCACCAACACTTAGCACACATGTTCATGACGTTTCCTAGATTGGCTCCCGATTAATCTACATACTAATGCAAGAGGACACATTCTGCAACACAAACAAGCCCCGTGTCATGTCGAGTTACATGTTCCCTGGCTCTCCCCAGTGTGTGGGAGGGTGCAGACTCACTGCGGAGCCAGCGGAGCCCAAAAACCAGGCGAGACTGCTCACAGCTCCCATCGTCCTTGTCAGTCGGTAACAAATGAGGACGAAAGAAATGCTTAGCTTCAGACTTGTCTTGCAGCTCAAAATAGCTGCAGATCAGCAGGGCCCAGTGCTTCTGCTTCACTACTGCAGCAGACCAAAGATATAATTTGTGGGCCAGCCAGGCACAGCCAGAGGACATGGCGAGATATTAAGAAGATTTGGTGCTCCAGCAGGTTTTCCTTACCTCCACTCCGCCCTCTTGGAGCACCCCTTCAGAGCACTGTGCTGTAGGCACTCTGACTGAAAGCCTACCAAGACCACCTCCCATGTATGCACACAGCCACCTCATTTCCTGCTCTCTCCTGTTTTTTCCCCCACCCTTTCACCCACTTCCCTTTTTTCCCAATCCCTTCAGATCACAGACTGCTTGGGACGAAGCCCAAACCTTCTGCCTGACACAGAATAATAGAAAGGCTTGGGTTGGAAGGGACCTCAAGGATCGTCAAGCTGTAACCCCCCTGGCCACAGGCAGGGCTGCCAACCTCCATCCATCCCTGGGAAGGAGCAAGAATACAGTATAAGGTAAGGAAAAGGGGGAATTACAGCGCACACATGCCTTCTGCTTTGCATGAGGAAAGGAAGCCAAACCATCCCGTGTCACCTGCTCTTACATGAGAAATCTCTTTTTGCTGCTTCTCATTATGGTTTTAACAAAACATGGAAAGATTATTTAAAACCATCCTGCTACAAAGGAGCAGACTAAAGATAATAATAATAATAAATTGCTGCAGTAGTACAGGTGACCTGCCCAAGCAGCTCTGGGAGGGCGAATCCACCCAGAGCCCTGGGTGCCCTGCTAAGCTCCCAAACTTTGGGAAGGAATAGTACAACCTGTTCTCCCTTCCTCCAGAAAGCTGTCTTCTCATTTCAAGGAAAAGGCTTCAAAAATAAAAGCGCCAACTACAAAGAAAACACTTTCCATCTCAATTACTGCACAAACATTCCTTCAAAACGGTTAGAGCTACATGAAAGGAAAAATAAGCGCAAAAAGAATTTGAATAACGCCCCGTGTCGAAGGATTGCTATCTCAACAGCACATGCCCAGCAGGTTTTGAGTCACACGGCTCTGCCAGTTACAAATCTCAGCAGAACGCTGTCTGTTAGCATCTCGCAGTGCTTCTGCTTGGTTTTTAACACACCTGCCTCGTGTCAGGTCAGGGCATCAGAGCCCTGACACAACCCCACAGCAAAACAGGGCTTGCCTGACTTGCAGAAATTTCAAGGCACTCTCAGTTGTGCTCTTAAAAGAAAAAAAGAAAAAAAAAAGGGAAATAATCATTTAGAAGTTTAACAAAATCCCATCTGGCACTGACTAGACGTAATCTTATAAGGGTCTTTTGTCTCTGCCTGAACTCCTCCGGAATGTAGCACTCTTTGCTGTGATAATTGGTTTGGCTGTCCATTCCACCCATCAGGTGATAGAAAACTATCAATCAGACTAAATGCAATGTGAGAGAAGTCTCTTTAGCCAATTAGTTGGTAATGAGAACATTAGCCACAGTATCTTCTGCAGAGGGCACCTTAGCAATTCTGGTGGAGCCAGAAGATGACAGTCCTATCTGTGTGATTAATGGAGATCCTGTGACACCACAGGAATTCTGCACAGTTGTGTAAAGTTGGGGGGAACGATCCACTTTACACTGTTAAATATTTTAAGAGCCACAGATGATTTTATATTACGTTATATTACATACACTTATTTGGTCTCTTGAAATTAACTCTCCTGCAGCAAGGACAGTTTTTCAAGAACTGGAATTTGCTAGATGAGACAAACTGCACAAATCTGAGTAATCCTGAGCAGCAGTTGCAGAACAGCCAGACTTCTTCTCAACAGTGCAGGACTGAATGGCAGGAGGGGAAAACCAAGTGAGCCTGTTTCTCCACCTGCTTTCACGTTAAGTATATTCTTTTGAACCTATATAAAGTGGCTTAACTTCCAGCTTGGCAGGTCAGAAGCAAATACCTGTGTGCTGTGCAAGGCAAGACGAAGTCAATATTTGCTTTTCCCAGAAAGATTTTTTGGGACAGAGAGGACTTTCAGTGCGAACACGTGAGCAGGCAGAGTACAGTATATTCGGACATGCTCTGATCTCAATGAAATCTTACCCCCAAGTCCTCCATATCCACTGCAAAGCAAAGGGCAGCCGCATAATTTCAGCCGGAGCGTGGCACCAGCAAAGGGGGACTCAAGGACCCCATGCACAAGCGGTCCCATCAGCCACACCACTGGGCTGTCCTTCAGCCACTGGGGACCACAGCCAAACACGGGCACCATGACATGGATTGATGGCTCAAATAATCTGATGCTACATTTCAATACCCACACTTCCATAATGCACAACAACGACACTACAAAAAAAAAAAAAAAAAAAAACAAAACCCAACACCCAACAAACATTAAAAAATCCTGATATCTGAATTGATTTAGTTACACCAGGGAAAATCTTTAAATTGGCACATTGCAAGGTTGTTTTCCAGATTAGCTGAATCTGAGTTAATTGCCAAATCAACTTAAACAACTCAAGCTTCCCGTTGTGCCTGAGCAGTGCTTGTGGGAGATGACTACAATGGGGCAGCTATTGATACAGCAATTTATTTACACTGCACACTTGCCTAACACAAACAAAGCCTGAGTGAGCTGTGCTGGGGGGGAGGGAAGGGAACAGAGGGGATTGGTGATGGTGCAGTTATGGGAAGTGACAGGGCAATCAATAAGTTCCAGGTTCAGAGGGCAAATTGAACTGGCAAGACACAGCCTCAGTTTGTATAGCAAAATTTCATTGGTGTAAATCCTTTCTGGAGAAGGCAGAATGGCAATAATGATGACCCAAACCTGTTTTTCCCTAACTACCATTCCCAACTGTTATTTCTACCTTAGTCCTTCCTTGTATTCAGGCTTTATTAACACAGTGAACTTTAGATAGAATGTATTAAGAAGAGCCTAGATACCGTGGTGATAGGCACACTGGGAACAGCACACAACACGACAGCTGCGACAGACAAATGGGTTTGAACACACTGAGTTCTGTACAGAATTAAAATAAATCTGCAAAAGGAAAAAGGGGAGAAAAAGGTCTTAGGGGGAATCTTACAGAGTAAAACACAACAGCTCTGCCAGGCAAACTCACACCTTTGGTGAGTGAGTGAGCCAAAGCAGTAAGAAATGCTCTCACAGCAGTGTTGTACAGAGATGGACACCTGAGAGAAAGGACCCCCACCCCTCCCACCTCACTGAGGCTTTGCAGGGAGCGAGAAAAGAAGTCTCCAGCCAGACATAACAACAGGAATGGATCTAGAAGAGCTTTGTTCCTTTCCTTGAAACCTATGGATCAGAGCTATTGTATAAATGAAGTACGCTTCCATGCTTTTATGCAAATTATTTTTTTACGTAAGGGCAGTTAATCTGGTAATGTTGCAAAGAGACTTGTGCGAAACTGGGAATTAAAGCTGGATTGACAATTGTGGATTGACAATGCATCATCTGTTAATTAAAGGTGAAGTGACAGCTGTAACATATTTCATTGTACAATGCAAAATTATTGACTGTGGCAAGATCGTCAAAGTTTTATCACCCTTTTAAGGTAGTTGGCAGGGTTAAAGAGGCAAGCACGTTATTAGCTCTGCAGAGCACTAAACAAATTTGCCACATGCTTTCTAACAGACGGCTTCTGGAGGGCTAGGAAGGGCCAGCATCATGTCCCAGCCCAGCATCACGTCCCAGCCCAGCAGCAGCTCTGATACACTGAGGCAAAAGACACGCGTGACCCACTCGGCTGCAGCCAAACTGCCTGCAGTTCAAAGAAACACCCAGAGAAGTACTGTTGGCCCTTTGTGACACTGCTGAATGGACTCAACCATGCTTCAGGTCCCCTCCCCTTCAGCAGGCAGCAGAAGGCCCTGCCTTGGCACCACCATTTCCCACCACACAGAGCCGCAGTGGAGCTTTCCTGCTGTGGGCAAATACACCAGAGCATGGCCACCCCACAACCTCAGGAGCATCTCAACCCTCCATCAGTCCAACACACGTGTTATATTACTCTACCTACAGTTCACGTTATACACTACTGCATGCTGTAGACTTTGCTGGTTGCCCATCTTTGCGTGACAGCTGTAGAAAAGTGAGGCTACACTCATCCTTTTCGCTTATCAGAAAACCCTTCAGTACTGCTGGTCAGAGCCATCAACGAGTGGTTAATGGTCACGATGTGGCTGAAGTGGATCTGTCTAAGGCTACACAATCTTTGCAAAAACTCTCAATTCCTTCAGATACATTTGAGCTCCACCAGCTGCAACCACAGCCCTAATGTTGCCTGCCCACTACTGCTCCTGAAAGTCACAGCTGGGGATATTTGGTGGCTGCAACACTCAATCAAGAATCACTGAACACGCTGCCCCTCATCTGAGCTTTAGCACCGAGGTTACATCTGTTCCCTCTGGATCCAGGGCTAACTGCAGTCATCCCCATAACCACAGCCAGTGCTTCACATCAGCCCTTTGTCACCAGCGCTGGTGGTTTGCAGATAAAATGCACTCACTTCTTTGCTGCGCCTAGAGAACTGTGATCAAGATGCAAATGTATTTAAACAGGGAGAACTTCAAATACAAGAAAAATAACCTGCAAGAAGACTTCACAGTAGGTTAACACTGAACATTAAGCTACCGAGCACATGCTTTCGCTTAGCACTTGAATCACAAAAATCCTGTGCTCTATTTGTGAGCAAGTGAGCCATAACCTATTTCTTTTTACAGAACATGACTGCACGGCGACCAGTTCCTACAGCTACTGACTGTGTGGCTGTCTGCTCACCTGGTCTGCAGCAAGCCCACAAGTGCCTGCAGGGCGCTGTGCAGCCCCCCCCCCGCAAATACTTGTAAAGAGGAGCGGGGGAGCAGTAGTCATAAGGTGATGAATGTGTCATAATTACTGAGGGAAAGGACAAAGCCCACTCGGCATTTGTCTGTTTGAGGCAAAGATGGGACTAATGCCATATTCCGGTATTGGTGATTAGCAGAAGATTAGCAACTACAAAGACCGCAGCAAAATAACTTCATTGCGTGAACTCATTTCTTAATCACAGCTCGGAGCTCACGGCACAGGGAAAAACATCCTTGTATGCGCGTGCCTGTAAATACACCAGAGCATCACATTCTTTCTTTCCCCAGGTATCGATGCATTTATCTCCAGGACATGAATGGCTATTATGAATTACCTCCACCACCCTGCGCTCTCCCTCACCCTTCCCTGTAAAGGGGGGCGGGAGGAGAGCAAAGAAAAGCCGGCACCGTTGGATTCCCTTTCTTCAGCCTTTACCAGCCTGCGGAGGTCAGGATGCTATTGGCTCGGCTCTGCGTGCGAGCTGGAGCTGTTCACTTAGCAACAGAAAGCAGGAGAGGCAGACAGCAGAACCATGCAGCGAGGCGTGCGTGCGCCTGTGCGAGACAGAGGCAAGCACGGTGTGCGGGACGTGCTCTGCTCGCAGCCCTGCGCCCTCGGGGACGCAGCAGCAGGGACCGTGCAAGCAGCTCCAGCCCCGCACACCGTGTGCCTGACGGGGGAGCTTCCTTAGAGCTGACTAACGACAACGGGCAACCTCAGTTGAGCCTGCACTGAATGCAGGCTGTGAAGAGTGGTTTCTGTGCCTGAAATAATGAGATGAAATGCAGTGTGTTTGAAGGGAAAAGACGAGGAAGGAGTGAAGCCAGGGTTAAGGTTACCTAGAACGAACAAATGAGAAATGAGTTGTTTACTGCCATCTACCTTTTTTCCTACTGATTATAACAGTGGAAAAAAAAAAAGAAAAAACTTCATCAACTCCACTAAGACACTGCCTGCAGCATTACTGAGCCTCCAGAAGGACATGCTTGTGTCCCAGCCACTTGTAAACAACAAATTGCCTCCTGAGAAGGGAACGAAGTGGCTGAGAAAGGTGCAGGTGGGCAGAAATGTGTGCTTCACAGGTCTTAGGGGCTTCAGGAAACACGGGAGAGCTAAGAGAGATTACTAAGCAGTAAGATTCTGTCATGCTACCACCCACAGTGACAGGGAGACTTCATGCAGCTCCACGCACAAGGAAGGCCCAGCCTGCACCTCCCACATGGCTGCCATCGGGCGCTTTCCTTCCCACTGCTTCCCAGAGCTGAGCATGCAGCAGGGAAGCAGCATTTTCTTATACTTGAGGTATGTCTCCCTCTTCCCTGTCCCCAAATAAATGAATGCTGGAGCTGATGTAAATGAACCCATTCTTTTTCCCAGCTGCTTGGCATTTATGTTCTTCTTGAATTTTAAAACACAGTTTAACTTCCTTTGCACACAGAGTAGATCCCAGCAAGTCTCTCCACGTCTGAGCACCTAACCTCTCAGACCAAACCTGCTGCAAAGGGGCACTGGCCATGGAGTGACACACGGCAGCTCAACAGCTGCTGCAGTTCTCTGCAGCTCTAAAAAGACAGGGTATAAAAGCAACTGGGAGCCTCTTGCTATTGAGAATGAGGGGCTTGAAAGCAACAGAGAGTGTTGTTTTATCCTTTTCACCTCTTTTGTGTGACAATTCTATTACGTTTTCCTTATATTCAACAATACAATGGGTATGTATTCAAGAAAAGGAAACAGTACTTCCTCAGATTCAGTATATCCAAAACGTATATGTCATTGTTAAAAGGGAACCTATATTTTCCAAGGAACAGAACTACAACGTGAGCTGCAGGCGCAGTTCTCCCATTATTGCCCCCATAGAAGGACTTCTCGCAAGCAAAACCTACAGCTTGTTTATTCACTTCATCTTATCCTTGTACTACCAAAGGCTTTTAAACTTTATTAGCTCTTGAACCATTGCTAATACACGCAAGTGAAGGCACTACATGAAGAACTATGAACATTTCTTCTTAACATGCAAACATTAGTGCCCCCTCTCTGACCAAACCGAAGTCAGGCAGCTGTGGGCACAGAGGCACAGCCCACCAGCTGGCCCTGAGGATGGCACTAGCAGAGCAGGCACGGCTCCCTGCGGGTGTGCAGCATCAAGTGCCAGTATCCCACAGCCTGCACAGACTCAGGGGCGTCCCAAGGCTTCCACATTACACAGTCACAGATTAAAAGCTTACATGCTGAGGACTGAGTTGCATGCCCTGCTCTGAACTGGCATGACCTGAGCAAGAACCAGGTCTGCTAACAGCCCACCTTTTAATTCAGGCTTTATGTTATTGCAGTAAGCCGGAGGAGAAGGGCCTATTAAATGATTTATTTTTATTTTTTAAACAGCACAAACACCAAATTTCCTATTCTTATTCAGGAAGGGAGAAATGGGGATTTGTCTAATGAAAACAATATACACTTATTTGGAAGGAAAAAAGCCTCCCTTTTGTCCAGTTTCTCTGCGCACAGTAGAAGGAATTTTCTTCACAGACAAGACTTTCATAAAAGAATTTGCTTCTTTCAACACACTGAAGGAAAAAAGAAATAAATGCTGAGAACAAGAAAAAAAAAAAATCTACATGAAAAAAAGCATTTTGGAAATGGCCTGGATTTCTCTTTCAAAA
Organism: Lagopus leucura; assembly: GCF_019238085.1. Taxonomy (NCBI): domain Eukaryota; kingdom Metazoa; phylum Chordata; class Aves; order Galliformes; family Phasianidae; genus Lagopus; species Lagopus leucura. Next base: position 9,240,869 of record NW_024962264.1, read on the forward strand.
CTCAGCTCCCTATCTTCTGTTTTTCCTGAGCAGCAATGGAGCAACACAGCATGAGCCTGGAGGATGTCACATCAAAGCAAGTGAAGCACATCGTAGGATTTGGGTTCAGTTGCGGTGGGTTTGGGGTTCTTTTTTGGGAAGGGTAAGTAGTCATCCTCCTCCCACCCCTAGTTCCTGTTCGTGCCTGTATCAAACTGCCAACAGCATCCTTCTCTGCATTTACTGGCTCAAAGGTCCCACCCGTCTGCGCCACTCATTCCAGTAACTGCTTTTGTAAACTACGTGGAAAGGGTTACATAAAGGATTTTCATAGTGTTAATAATGTGGAATTCCTAGCAGCCAAAGGTATTTCCCACTGCTTCTAGAACTGAGGTTTACCTACTACTTATATTTCAAAACAGCAGCCTGCTTTTAAAATACTGTTTTTGATAACAGAAATTCAGCCAATACACAGAATGACTGTAGTTTGCTGAAAGACACACGGTTGGGTAAGCAAAACATCACCATGCAATCTTGCTAACTAGCACACCCACTACCATTTAGGACTTCTAACCTAGTACCAAAACTGTGCCTTCTGGCTTCTTCCTTTTGTAGTGGAGTTCCTTCCTTACCTTTTCATTTGAACCTTTTCTCTGCCTCATTCTATGAGAAAAGCTTTGTGCATTTGAGTGGCGTTACACTCCTCTCGGGTGTAGATCACCAGACCCTCTGTACTCCAAAGTGTGTCACTGTGTGACTAACCTGGTGGCACAATCACAGCATGTGCAGGCAGGGACCCCACATAGATACTCCCTTCCTCCCTAGATAAAAATCTCAGGCAGCTGAGAGATTTTGATGCTCTGCTGCAGCTGACAGCGTGTAAGCCGTGTAACAACAAAAAGATCTACCAGCCAACTCCTGGTCTTAAACTCATTCTAATCACACCATAAATTGTTTCGTTTAGAAAAAAAGAAGTCCTATAAAATTATCATAAAAATCCACTTACAAGCAATTCTGAACCATTTGGTGAAACTGCTGCTTTATGTTGCTTGCATCACCAGAAACAGAAAGCAAGCTGTGAAACTCAGGGCTGGTGTCAAGTGGTTCCACCAAAGCCCAGACTTCCATTTCTTTCAAAGCCAGCTCTCATCACGGGGAAAATTTCACAAAGAAGAAGAAAAATGGCAAAATGCTCTTTGACTGGCAGGGTGAAATCCAGTCCCGCAGTCGGTAAGGCGGCAGCAGTAGGTGGTTATCAAGACTGTTTCACCAGGCAGTCGAAGGCCATGCAGAGCTTTATAAATCAGTATGAAGAGCTTACAACTGACACACCGCTGAACACAGAACACTAAAGACATCCTCTACTCTGAAAGGATGATTTTTCGGCATCAGTCTTCCTGCACCTTTCAGAATTTGCTTGCGGAGTGGAAGCAGACAGAATGAAATCACCCAGTCTCAAACCCAAGATAACATGAATTAAAAGCTGTCTCCGTGGCTGAGGGAAACGATCTGTTGCCGATAATATTCTTCACATAATAGAAGTCAGGATGTGAACCAGCCCAATTGCTGCTGGGGAACCAAAGGAATAGACGAGAAACTTGGACATGCCTAACCCTAACCCTGCCTTATACAGGGTAGCCATGCCCACCCAAGGTCACATCTCACCACAGAGACCTGCTCCCAATGCTGAGCACTGGCTGCAGCCACCGAGCCAGCTCTCACTGCCGGTCCCTGCCATGGCAGCATGCTGACAGATACATCTTGACATCAGCTTCCAAAGCAGCAACATGATGGTTGCTGATAGCAAGCTTTTTCTAGAAGATAGTGCTTACAAGCAGGCAGATGTGGTGCCTTCCTACAAGCCCTAAAGTATGATTCTAACAACAATTAAAAATCTAATTCCACCAATTCAACACCCCACCTTGTTTTTGGAAAGGCAAGAACTGACAAGGACACCCAAAGAGCATTTACAGCTGCTTATTTCACTAGGTTAAGTTCTGCATTACTGTATTATTTTGAAATTGGAATATCTAAAATAATGAAGAGATGACAAAGCACAGAGGACCAGCCATACTCAAAAATAAAAATAATAATAATTAAAAAAAAACAACCCAAAAACCCAAAACTTTCAGCTCCCATCCTACACCATCTAACAGTATTACAGTCACAGCAGCTTACTTGAGGACAAAGTTTCTGCTCCACCATTTACCATCAAATGGAGGTAACACAGAGGCACAAATAAGAAATCCACACTGTGTGGAATGCAGGAACTACTGTTGGGCTCGAAGACCTTGTGCACATACGTTTCTTTACTGGCAAGGGTCCCAAGTTCTAAGAAGAGAGGACCTCACTTTGGATATAAGAGTGTTATCTGGATATATATCCGTTTTGTCTATGCGGGAAAAAATTCTGTTGAAACTCCCCATAGAGAAATTCGCACAATATTTTTGTTATCAGTAATTCAAAAAGTGTTTCCCTAGTTCAAACAATACAGCAGACTTTTCATGTCTGTGCAATCTTCTCTAAGGAGAAGGAACGAACGAGAGAGAGAGGATAGATATTTTAATAACCTGATTCTTGGAAAGACTGATGCTCCAGAAAAGATAATTAGCAGCCAGGTCTGTAACTGTCTGTAGCCACACACACACAGCTGTTAACCCTTTCTCTGAAACTAACATGATGAGATCCCCACCATACCTCTATTGGGATCTAAATTTTGTCCAGCAAAGTGAACAGCGGCTTCCAGCAAGAAAAATCATTTCCACTGGACTTGAAAGAAACAAATTCTAAAACAGACTGAGAAAAGTAGAGTGAGCCAATGACACAACTTAGCCAATTTAACTAGAAGAAGAGATGAGACATGGTCCACAGTGCACAGCTGTGTCCCCACAGCATATCTCCTTATCTAATTGGAGACTTCCAACCAGAAGCAAACATACTGACCGGTCCTGTTATTCAGGCACTAGAAACATCTTGGTCTTAGCTTTCATTGACAGTTTCCTTTAAAAGTATGAGCTGGCAGCACCAACAAAGGCCCTTGGAAATCAATTGGTGTCAACTACATAGAGCCTATATCTCCTCCCTCTGCCATGCAGGCGCCAAAATGGAACTCCTCGGTGCAAGCAGTCGTGAAACCGGCTGTTGTTTGTGCCCAGAAGAAAAAGCATTTGTTACATATGACTGCTGAGAAAAAAGAAATAACAGACTTCTTCCTCAAGTTCCTTAAGTACCTAAGAAAAATAATAATTTTTTCTGAAAACAGCTGACCCCACAGTAAAGTGTTCTTACTCACCTAAAAACAAATCCGCTTGATTATCAGGCAGATGCCAAACCAGCTAAAGTAAATAATAGTAATAAATAAATACAGCATATGGTAGGCCGTGGATTTCACAAGCTCAAAAAGTGGCCAAGTTTACAAGCATAACAAATGAGAAGGAGTCAGATGAGCCACATTAAGTAATTGTAAGCGCATTCCTACATCATTGCAAATATGAGCTGAAGCCTCATTAACTTACAGCATTCCCACAGAGGTATAAACTAACACACGGTACCTGGTATTTCCTGAGTATTTGCACGTAGTCACTTAACTGTTCAGTTGAGGCCAGGTAACTTGTGAAGAGGAAGATTTCCCTAAGGCACAGAACCCCAAATGCTAATAACTAACACCCCAAGTCTGTAGGGTGAAGCATCCTTCTGGTGAAAATCCCTTACCGGTGGTTGTGCAGAGGGCTGTCTGCACAGCTCTGAATAACAGCTTTGTTGCAGTCATCTGAATCCCACGTCCCAAACTAGGGGAGCCCTCTGAGCCTCTGGCAGCAGGGCTGATGGAGCAGAATGCAGTAGACTTGGACAGGCACTGAGTTTACTTGTGGGGTGGATGGTGGTGATCTCCAGCAGTTTGGTGGACGTGAACTGCCACCTTCTAGCTGGGTTAGTTTGCCCCCTCAGTAGAAATGAGGAAACTGCTCTCCCAAACCTATCTGCTGAGCTCTTTACAGTCAGCAACATGAACCACGAATATTACAGTCTCCCATGGACTTGCATCATTAACCTGCTCCACAATTAGCAAGTTAGGAATATTCCTCAGATCCTGGCAAGTTTCCAAAGCAGCTTCCTCTGAGCAAAGGATGGGCAACCATAATCACACTATTTTTTTTTTTTGCAAGCGATCCAGAGCGTCTAAACAATTGCCAGCTACCATGCCAGTAACTCCCTCTGCATTTCCCCCACCCCATTTGGAACCATCATCACAAAGGTTAGCTTCCTTCCCTCTTCTGCATACACTTGACCAATCTTTACAGTGAATCAGGAATTATCAAACAATTATTTATTCTGCCACAAAACACACGTGTGTCTTAACCTCTACGTACAAACAGAGCTCTGCTATGCTCTTGCTCCAACCTTATCCCAAAATTTCTCCTTCTACATCATGGAAGTTAATTATACCAGCACCTAGATACAGAAAAAGGAGAGAGAATCTGCATCACCTTTTATCATGTGTTCGTCTGCCCACCTGAATGTATGGCTGTATGCACACACACCCATGCACAGGAACTGAAATGAAGCATTAACAGAACAATGAGGATTTTGTCTTCTTTTTATATAGTCCTGTTATATATAGCCTGGAAGTTAAATATAAGCTTAAACCTGAACGTCAAAGATGCATAAAGATACATACTTATTTATAGCTACTGCAATAGGGAAGCTGCTGAGCAAAGTAGAACATCTTTGGAAATGGTGGGTGGTGAAAACGCTAAACAGAACCCACTCTTCAGCTTTCTAGGCATCTCTGGTCTATGAAAGCTGTGAACCTGGGCCCCTTTTTCTGCCCAGTGTGACTTCTATGAATCATCCAACACAATACTCTTGAGTATTTCCCATCTGCCCTATTCTCTTCACTGCATTGCAGGAGTTTGGCTGCATCTGGACAAAGGACAATTGTAAAAAGAGTGGACATGGATTCCTTCAGATTTTGTGGCTGTGGGATTTTTACATTGTAAAGAGCAAAGGAAAGCCAGCAGTGCAAGAAAAGCGAGGCTCAAAGCTACCTCACTCAAGAAGGACTGAGGTCTCCAACCTTCACTATCACTGTTGGAAACACCGGGGCACTGCCTCGCAGCTCAGTGTGCCTTACAAAACAGAACTGCTCAGCCTCCTCCACTCTCTTGTGTCTGTGTCACAAACCTTGCACTCGTTTCATAACCCAGAAGAAGGGAACAAGTTCTCTGCTGGGAAAGTCACTCACTTAAAAGACTGACTCAGTTTTGTGCTCACTGAAAGGGAGGTAATTGCTTCAGAACAGGTTGTACATTGTACATAGGGCTGTACCTAGAAGCTGTATTGCGTGTACTGGCACGACGGTATCAGGTAGAGCACAGAAATGGTCTGCCTGCAGTGAAGCTACATCTGACTAGAGCTGGGCAAAGCTGGACAGCAAATGTATTTTGGTGTGTGGCCTATCCAGCTTCAACTTCATTTCTCTCTCTCTTTTTTTTTCTTTTTTTCTTTTACCCCCCTGGGCATTAATATGGCAATGGTCTTCAAAGAAACTCGACCTGCTCCGTATCATAAGCTTTAGCGAACACTAAATGAAGATATTTATGTTATACACAACTACAAAGTTTCCACTATCTGGGAACCCATCACAGACTGCAGTGTAACACATAAATCACATGTCTGCTATGGTTAGTTTGCATGTTAGGTCACACAGATACACGTAACTGCTCCGACTATCAAGGCCTTTCCACACCCCAGCCTGCCCTGCTCCTCTCAGCTGACAGTAAGTGCAAGAAAAATGAAGCTGCACCTGTCTCCTTGCAACGAAAGGGGCCCAAGAGCTGCTTCTCCACTTACTGAATGCTGCAGATGAAATTGCATTTCACTGCAGTCATCATGAGGCTTGCTGCTTCCATCAGTAGCATCAGCATCTCACCTGTGCACACTGCACCCAGCCACCTGCCTCACACTAGCAACAGCGGTGTCAACACAGGTTTAATCTCATTTTTATACTTAACACTGGTCTAGAAGAGCCACTGTGGGGTCTGCTTCCGTCTGCATCTTACATCACAACCACTGCCCAGGACTTGGCTGTGCTACGATCACCTGACAAGTTTCTTCAGAAACTCAGCAGTGCTTTCTTACTGATACAGCAGTGCTAACAGGAAAAATCTTAGTTATGCCATTGCAACAAGTAGTAACAACTTGTTAGATGTGCCAGGAAAAGATCTGTTGAAACAGAGGGAATCAACCAAGTGGTTTCACCTTAGGAGCAGCTCAATGCCAGATTAGAAACTACACATTGTAATGATGCTCTGACATACTGCTCTGTGGGGCCTTGGGCACATTAGGAGAAGAACCGCCTTAAACATAAAGATGGTACAGCAGTGGCTGGCTTTTGTCACAGCAAATACAGGAAGAGGTGCTCCCACAGCCACTGGAAGAAACAGGGGGGTCCTAGAGAAGCTCCCTATGAGTTTAGTGCAACCCACACACGAAACGTTTCACCTACAGCACTTGTACCTACAGGGGTACAAGTGTTACACCCTCCTGTCTGAAATCTGCAGGCCCAGTAACTAAGCATTCCTCAGGAGAGCAACGCAAGCCCTTAAATTTGCTTGGACTGCAAGAATGATGTTTTAACCTAATATTTCCAAGTACCACTTAACCAATATTTCCCGGGTGTCTTACGACAGTGCTGCCAAAAGTCAGGAACGGTCATCCCACAGGGTACCAACACCCAAATGAACATCTAAAGGAATTCAACACTAAAAGAAGCTCAGCTTTTCCAGGTTCCCAGCCACATGGCAACTAACATAGCTGTGACCTCGATTTAGGAAACACTAACTTCCTTTCACAGCTCTGTTCCTCCCTTGGAGAATGGCCATGGGTAAGTCATCTATACCACTCTCTTGCTCCTGGTGCCTTCCCTATGCCACTAGTGCTATGACTGCAAGCCTCTCTCCAGCCCCATCCAACCCACTAACACTGAAAATTAAGTCAATTAAAACAAAATAGATTATGAACTGAAACAGAAGCAGCAAAATGCTTGCCACTTATCATCAGATGTTTAACACACCCTTTGTACCTGTCTTCAGTTTGTCTATGGCAGCCCACTCAACAAAGAATCCTCATTAGGATACAATCCAAACAAGTGCTTAAATGCCTGCTTGAATGCTGTCATTAATACAGATGGTTTAAATAGTTTTCTGAATGAAATCCTTTGACTGTAATCTATTGAGAACAGAGAGGATGCTTTCATTTTGGCGTAGGCAGAACTAAAAAATCAGAGAGAAGAATGCTCTTCATGGCTGTGTCCATGGCCTGCTGGCAGCACACACAAAAATGAAACATTCTCTTGTTTCCTCTAAACTTTGTGCTTTGGATGTTAAAGAAGTACAGTCAACAGAAAACACTTAAAAATCTCATCAGACAGACCAGTGAGCATATATACAGGGAAAAACCATGGAGCTGCCACTTTTGGAACAGATTGACAATCACTCCACATCAGTCTTCCCTTGTAAAACAGGAAAAGGGCTGTTCAACCCATTCAGAAAGACATTAATATGATGTCTTGCTTGCCCAGTGCTTTGAGATAAAGTGGTTCTCTATTTGCCTAAACTAAAATTACCAGTACCAATTTTTATCTTGACTCTCCCAGTGCTATTCAGAGCCTTCAGTTTTGAGCAGACCACCTCTTCTGCACAACAGCTGGGTGCAGTTTCCACCAGCGCCCACGAACAGCACTCCTACAGACTCCTACAGAAGACAAAGGGCTCAGCACAAAGCAACCAAAGGCCATCCTGCGTGGCCGTACAGATCCCACAGCACCCCCAGCCTTGCTGCCCTTAAAGGGGAGTATTCTCAAGTCGGCAGTTCTTGAGTTGGGAACTGCAGTATCAGTCCTTTTCTCTTCAATCACTTAATTAAATCATTTGTAAAATGGGAACAAACAACAAAAAGCACCCCTCACCTGCCACTTCCATGGCAGAAAAGGCTCACGTTTTCTTAGGCTACCTCCCTCCCAGCCATGAACTGAGCTAAGTGAAATTCATGCATGCTGCAGGGCCATGAAGAAGATGTGCAGACTGAACAGTCTCAGGCTCACACAGGACTCTGATCGTGGTGGCATGTTTTGTGTCATTTTAATGATGTGCAGCCCTGCTAGCTTTCCCCCCCTAAAGCTTTATGTAGGAGGCATAATTATGTAATAAAATTCCTGTTTCTGCAGCATTCTCCCTGTACCAACACAGAAACGCAGGCTTTATTATTCTTCCCAGCTGGTAGGCACTGAATTACTGGTGTTTTAACCCTCCTTGCACTAAAGCCTCAGTTTGATTTCTGACTCTCAACAGCAGGAGAAACATCCACTGATCATTTCTGTTCTGTCTGCTTGTGAGGTTGATTCCAGGCCTTTGAGACCATTTTTTATCAGCTCGTAAAACACCTGCTTGTTAAAGATCCAATCTGTTGCCTGGAAAAACTTTCAGTCATTGTGGTTGAGCCGTTTGCAGGGCTGGCACACTGTAGTGTCAGGACAGAACTACTTGACCCAGTCCTACGTGCTGCCAGCACCACAAAGCACAGCACACATCCTACAGCAGGACAAAGGTACAACTGAGCAGTACGTTATGGTGCTCTGCTACTTACACAGCCTCCCTAAAGGTGAGAGCTACAGTGTGTGACTGCTTACGAAAGGGCAGCTTCCTTGGACATCAGGGTTTCATTCAACAACAGAGCATGTGTTGTATGCTCACACAACACTCCCAAGGCAAGCACACTCCCAGACTTCTCATGCTGCTCCTCCTTGTTGCAGTGGCTCTGCCAGGCTTGCTTTTGAGTGGGGACAGGATGCAGCTCCCTCATAAGGCACCACTAAAAATAAAGTGAACTTGGAGCAGAATCCACTTTCCACAGCTTGCAGAATTATGGCCCAGCACTGTGCATCTGTATGTCACTTCCACACTTATGATTCACAGCAGCTTTCTTCCCAAGGAACATGGCTGTCTCCATTTTAACAGTACTCATTCATCAACCCTGCCTGACCTTCCTCCGCAACACCCCTCAGCAAGCATTTCCAGCTACTTGAATGTCGTTGGCCTGAAACACCCAGCAGCCTAACACTGGGATATAGATCCCTCTCGAGCAGCTTATTCACATGGAGCTTGTGAACATGATACGTATTCTTCCCAATCATCTGTACAAGTAAGGCCTGCTGAGTCACTACCTTCATTTTTCTGTAGGCATGAATTTTCACGAGCCATCACAAGCAGAGGGTAAGCAGTTGCACTGAACACAGGCCAAAGAACATCCTTCGCACAAAGGAGAGGAACTTCATCTTAATGCACCCAAACAACGAGGAGTTGAGACAAGGCCACCTCCCCCCAGTGCTGGCCCACAGCACACAAACAACCCTTCAGTCATCTGCACTCTCATAAGCAACCTCTGTTAACAACTTTGTTAGCAACACAACAGCAGGATTGAGTGGAAAGAAAACTTTTTTTCCAAGTTAGGGAAACACATTCTGCCCTTTCTCATTCTACAACTTCCCTTATAAACACACACTGGGTTCACATGCTTAAAAGGTGTTTCTTTCCTCCTGTGCTGCACCAGAAGAGAGAACACAAGACCAGGGAACAGCCAAGCGAAGATGATCTGACCTTTGCCCATGAACAGCCTGGGGAGGCGGGGAGAGCACAAGAGGGTTTTTCCTCCTGTGAAGATTCAGGCAGCCACAGGAACGTATCCCTAGGAAAAGGCTGGCTGTGCAAACTGGCCAGAACAAGCCCAGAGCAGCACTGCAGCTCACCCTGGTGCCATTACAGAGGGGAAAATGTTGCAGCAAGAGAGGTGACTGGCTGCTGCAGGGCAGCCACCTGCCCTCTCCAGGACAGCAAGGCACAGGGCTGGCTGTGGAAGAGCTGGCGGCAGAAAGGGCTCAGCTGCAGGAGTCACAGCCCTGTGAGTCTCCGGGTGCTGCACCCAGAAGTGCTGCACAGGAGCTGTGCCGGCTGCCAGGACTGGGCTGCAGTCACAAAGGAGCCTGGCTAGGGCTGGGATCAGGCTGAGACATGAAGCTCTGTCTTTCCATAGGTACGGCTGGGAGAGCAACGCTTCCACTTTCTAATGATTTGTCTTATGAACTTTTTTTTAAACAGGAAGATCTGCACATGTGTGTTATTTATGTCAAAATTAACTTCAGTTTAATTAGACACTACAAATAGTCAGTTTTCCGTCTACTTTAACGTTGTCTGTTTCCTCCAATGAAAGGACCTGCCTGGACTTGAATGTTAATTCAGATTAAGGTAGGACGTGAAACCAAAGCACAGCTGCTGATCCTGAAGAACAGCAACTGTGGGCACCTCTGCTGCAGAACAAGAATATCTTGATCCAGCTTCACAAAACTGGATGATAGCTTAAATCTTATTACTGAGAGGTTCCCCAAACCATCAGCTCCTTGCATGACTAAGTTCTTACTAGCAGATGCAATTTCCATTACGTGCAGTTACTCAAGTACTAATATGCATGCTTTGCTTCCCAAGTGGAGCTTGGAAAAAAGAATACATGATACTTTACTACTCTAACATTTTATGTTAGAAGCCTAGATTTACACTGTTGGTTTTCGTTGTTTCTTGGTGTGGGTCTTCTTGGTTGGTTTTTTTTTGGCTGAAGAGCTGCTCACACTGAAGAATGCAGTCTGACCTGCCAGGAGGATGCAGCTTTCATCGAATGTGGTGAGGCCAGGATTGGCAGGACGGATGCCCACATCCCTGGCTTTGTCCTGGTGTGCCTGCCCTCTGCATGCACTGGCCAGCCCAGGGAGAACACACATTGCACTGCCAGCCAGTAGTGCTGCATGGAATAACTCATGTAACACTACCTGCGCACTGCCATTACTTAGCTAATCAACTCACGAGTTACAAATAAATTTCATGCATGGAGAATCAACTCCAACAGTTCCTCAGTGCAGCCCAGTGGTTTGGCTCTTCCCATCTCACTCCGGCAGCTCCAGAGCAACCCTGAGCATGTCCCTGTGGGTTCAGACTTACACAGGTATGACTTTTAACTTAGTCCACAGGGTCCAAAGCACCCTCAGGGGAGAGGCTTTTGGATTTCTTCTGTAGATCACACTGACCATGCAATCTGACAAACCAAGAATCTAAATGACATGCCCGAATGGTTATAGCACAGCACAGATAGCAGGTGCTCTCTTAGGGAAGACAGGAGAAGCTCTCTGAACTTTTCACTGTTGGCTCTATGCGTATCCCATACAAAAACGTCCCCATTTGTAAAGTGCATCTAGCAATCCAAACTATTATCTTTCTATTTACAAATGTTAAAGCTCTGATTAAATAGCATACATTCATGGCTGTAAGCAATGCTTAGCTTTTTCATTAAGCAGAATTATAACCAAAGTTTTTATACAGTAACTATATTTCTGTGCAAATACATCACCCCTGGAATGGTTCACTCGCAGGGAAGAAAAAAAGCAATGTCTGTAATTAACACAAATGTAATCAGCACAAAATGTTGAGAGGAAAGACAGACAGAAATGCTTCAGAAAGGCTGTTGGTGATGCTGTGCTATTTCAGTTCAAGATTTTTTTCCATCTCAATTAGATTCTGATTTCTCTCTCAACAAGTATAGAAAGGCTGGACCAAATCCATCATGGGCATGATTCCACCACGATTATATCAGGAGGAATTTAACCTGGTGCTTCAAAATCACGCTTCATTTACTTCCTAGGTAAATCTGAATATGAATCATGAAAAGAAGAACAAGATAGAGCAGAGCTAAGTAACTTGGAACGCGATGCTTCTCAGCTTTCTAGCTCTAACCAGGCAGAACTCTGACACGAGTCGTATCTAATTAGACATATGCTTTTCTTCCTCCTTGAAGAACCACGTTCCCTGTTTCTTCTTCCTATTTCACACTTGCTATTTGTACAACGAACATTTATAAGCACCATCATGGAAATACATTAGAAATGGAGTAGAAAAAAAAAAGACCTATTTTTCAGAACGCCTTTTTGTTCTGCCACTGTTTCATTGCAGTAACAGTCAACTTCTGTTACTGGAGTTTCCTTGCACAGAAACAACCAGCTCTAACACAGTACTAAGGGCCAACTGGCAGACAAGTTTGGGCAAAGCACAGAGTAACTCTTACTGCTTGTTATTGCTCTGACTTCAAGAAATTGAAGTCGTGCAGTGGCACATCTACTAGTTTTCTTGAGAGCCATCTTTGTCAGCCAATCTGCCTTCTCCTTTTGACTAGCATTGCAACAACAAATTCCCACTCATTAAAATATTAACGTGCTGTGAAGTAGCTGCTCAGAACTGAAGGACACACCACCCCACTCTCCATTTTTCATTTTAATTTTAGTTCTGTTCATTAGCTGCCTGGGCATCGACTAGAATTTAAGAAGACCATGATAAGCGTTGCGCTTATGAAGAACGATGGTGAAATAGAATTACTTCCAAAAGCCTTTTCCTAAGTCACTTTAGTTTGTTTTCAGTGCTACACAATATTTTCCCCCTCCACACGGCACAAACACACACATGAAAAGGTGATCGAAATCAAGCTGCAAACTGAGACAGCAGCAGTTGAGGCAGCGACGCAGAGAAATGCTGTGAGCTAACTAACTGCTGTCCTGGCTGCAATGCAAACAGGTGGCTCCTTGCTCTGAGGCCCATTTGGGTGCTTGGGTGGAGGTAGATGAAGCCAGACGTTTGCACACACAGTGCTGCCTGGCAAGGGAGCACCCTGGGCCCTTTCGGAGCACGTCCCCATGGCTCTGGGGCCAATCCTGTTGCTGCAGCCTGGCCGTATGCACTGAGTTCTGGCAGACTGCACTTCACGGTCACGCCAATTAACAGAGCCTGTGTTTGCCAATTCAGCCACGCCGAAGTCTAAAACACAATGCTGTATGCCTCAGTCCAAAGACGTGCAGCATGTACCCTCCCTACATCAGCAAACAGGGCATATCGTCATGAAATGTCCTTGGCTGGAGCTGTTTGAACTACTGCTCCTTCTCTTGGATTTACATTTCCCACACAGCCTCTCCTCACTTATTGCCAGGTGCCTTTCTGTAAAATAGGAAGTTTTGCTTTGAAGGCCCACTCCAACAAGTCCACAAGGGCAATAAAGTTAAAGCAGAAGCCATGGCAACCAGGGGATAAACCAAAGTGACTGCTCCCATAGAAAAAAAATAGCCTGAGAGTAGCTGGCCAATGGGATTTGCTGCACAAGCATAAGAAGTAGACCAGGGAGCTGCAGAATATAAAGAATTCCTGCTGTGTTTCCCCAGTGCATCTCCTTTATATTCAAGAGTGTTCACTAAAACAGTTTCTGAATGCATTAGCTTCTCACATCTGGAGGCATGGCTTCTATTGTGCCTGCAAGTCCCCGTTTCTTGCCTAAAGACAAAAATCAGATCCATGGACAAGCTTGCACCCAGAGCAACCCCACAGTAACAGGCAGGGAAAACCATGTCAAACAGAATTTTGCTACAGGTCCTTTCTTATGAACTGCACACAAACTCTAGAAATGCTCTGGTTTTCAGAACAAATCTTACAAGTGTGACAACATACCCCAAATATTGAGCAGATTTACAATCACACTGTGGGCACAGGGCATAAAACCCTTGGCTAGCTCACAGCCACGAGAAGAGGAGCACCCACCTTTTCTTGCCATCTCCTGCCCCTCATCTCTCCCAGCCGTGGCTGAACACATCAACACACAGCAAATCTATCGTTTGCTTTTATGCACGGAGATCTTTCCTTGCAAAATAAGCCAAACACACACTTGACCACTGCTTATCAGAAATGGGAAGGTTATAACACAGGACACGTGGAAGATCAACTCTGTCTCCTTATGGCAGACACTCAACTGCCAATGGCTGCAACCCAAATCAGAAGGTTCAACTCAATTAAACTCCATCCTGAAACAACACAGCACAAAATAACACCAGAAGACACCGGTTTTAACTTGTTGTGCCCATCCAGAAAGCCAGCAGACCTGCATTTGCTGGAACTGTTTCCAGAACAAGGCTATTTTTCTGAGCATGGAGCAGATCTAGACATAATCACTGTCGACCTTTCTGTGTGTGAAGAAGACTGAACCTTACCACTGAACCTCTTGAAAAAGTTTCACACAACTGTATAGCAAATACTTGGACAAACATATTTAGTATATGCCTGGTTTCACTTTACCTTTGGGCATCAGTGTCTAATTACATAAAGCTATGGTGGCTTGTGCCTCCGTAACTTTTGAATGACGTCTGCAATGACTCTCAACAAATTTCTTAGGTACTTAAATGAGGGCCTTCAGATTATAATTCCCTGGATCACCCTTATCATTTTCCCACCTCCAAAAGAACTGTGGCAGTCCTTCAGATTCTTCTCATAATGATAAATTAAAACACATTTACTTGCTTTTTTTTCTTTTTCCTTTTTTTTTTTTTTTTTAATGGAGGTAATTCAGCTAATACTGAAGAAGTTAACTACCAACCTCATACGTTAATAGTCCAAACATTGAAATTGCTAATAGTTCTACATCGACATATACACATTGCCCAATCTCAAAATGCTTTAACAAAGAAAGCCATTAAAAAGTGGTTCCATTCTGAAGACTGAGAAAATGAAGCATAGATCAGGGTGTAATGGGGCAAAACCGCAAGCAGAGTTCAATTCTCCACACTTTTATTATTGTCTGCTAAATCATGTGATGCAATGAGATCTTACTAAAAATAAGTCTCTCCTGCCAACTCTTTACCTGTACCAAAAGTAACGTTAAGCTCAAGAGATATCCTCTGTATGGAAGACCAGTGTAAAAAATATTTTACATTCTCATTTTCTCTTCTTGATTGTCCCTTGAGCTTCCTGAGTTATTCAGGCTCATCAGCTCTCCAGTGGATTTCCTAATATAATTCTGGAAGAAATTGCTTTCTTCTCAAGAAAAAAAAAAGTTCTTTTTATCTTCTTTTCATCCATCTTGGTCTCTAGTTTTCCTATGAAAGCCTTGTACTTCACTCTACTAGCACAGCTTGTTCTGAGTTTACTTCCCCTCTCCATGCTGTTTCTCTAGCCTCTATAAATAATCACCCCTTATCATTTAAGCATTTTTCTCCCCTTCTCTCCTTCTCCTCCTTTCTCCCCCCATTCACTATGAGGGTGTCCCCCATTCTGTGCGATGCTTTTCTTCATATATAGCATCCGATCACATTCAGTAGTATAAAACTGATGGAAGAAGAAATACCCTGCAGACAGGGAGAAAACAATTAGGTTCTCAATTTTTCCTTCCCAGATCAGATCCTCAGAATGGGACAGAACAGAGCTGTTCATAACCAAGCACAAAGAGAGAACCTAGTCTTTCTTGTACTGAAAGTTAACGGCTTATTTTATTTATTGTTAAAATATTGTTAAAATATATATATTTTTTAAACTTCTTGTTTCAAGCTCTTTTCAACCAGTTCCCGCACTTTAGTAGTGGCCACCTGATATTCTCATTTGTTTTCTGAAAAAAGCCCTCCTCAATGCTATACATCACATTAACATTAACACCTCCCAGATAAAATGATCTCCATACACTGAGCCATCCCAAAGAGCTTTGGAAACCATACACAGTTTCATTCACTCAAGTGAACCGGCCATGAACAGAAGGAGGATATGCAGCAGCTGTTTATCAGCACATGGAAACGTGGTGCACAACAGGATGGGAGTTGCAAATTGACACGAGGGAGAGAATTTAGTTGAACAAAATGCAATTACTGCACCTGGAGCTGGGTTGGACATAATCGCTTACATGCCTTTTCTAGGGAAAGCATCATGGGCTAGCCACCCAAACAGCAGCAGTGCTGCTAACAGCCCAGGGCCATGGAGGGAGGACAGCTCGGGATCTTGGCTTGTTACCCTAACTTGCATATTGTGCCACTGGAACGCGTAAGCAACACTGAAACTGCTTCAAGCTACAGATCAGCCCAAGGCCAGTAGCATGCAAGTGTAGCTTTATTCTGGACCTCTCTTACAAACAGAAGCTCTGAGTAAACTACCTGTTTCTTGTTTCTCATTGTGAAGTGAACGCTGCAACACGTGGACACAAAGCATTTAAGCTGTGGGCACCCAGATGTTACACTTCGCACGAATGACATGTTTTTCAGTGAAATTATCACTCCAGCCTCTCCTCCTATCATTAGTTGCATTAGCAGGCTCCCACCAAACAGTGATCTGTCTAGCCTAGCAATTAAAGGACAAGACGATAACGAGATGGTGCTTGGCAGGCCAGAGTAACTATATCCCAGTCTGAATATAGCTACTGGAAAGCATAAAAGAAACCATAGGAAAGGGTCAGCCATACTGACTTCTTGAATGAAATCCTGTGTAAAAACTGAAGATAACCTTTCAGTGAATGCATCCAAAACCAAAACAACTCCAAACCAAAAGGCTATTGCTAGGAGTCCTCAGAGGCTCACTCCTGCAAGCTGTGTCTTGTGCCATTTCCAGGCTGTTTACGTGAGCAGGCGGATGGGGCCATTACTGCCCTTCTGGCTGACTTTGCTGGCTCTTCACACTCTGCTCGAGATGCCACACTTACTGTCACTGCTTTGATCTGCAGCCTGACAGCACACCACTTACTGCTGCAGCTTTACTGCCTGCCCTGGAGTTTTTATCCCTGCTGTTTCTCTGCTTTACAGCCCTTCACACTGAAACACCCCTGCAAGGGGAGCTCCTGGTATCTTTTATGCAATGCG
Organism: Lagopus leucura; assembly: GCF_019238085.1. NCBI lineage: Eukaryota > Metazoa > Chordata > Aves > Galliformes > Phasianidae > Lagopus > Lagopus leucura. The sequence goes on from NW_024962264.1 coordinate 9,257,592, forward strand.
TTCTTTTTCTACGTGTAAACCCGATTCTCATTTTGTACAGTTTGTCACAGGCCAGCATTACAATGCTGCTGCTCATACTAGCTGTGTCTCAGACACAACAGCCCAGTCTGCCCTGCTGTAGCATCAGTCTCTCGCTCACGGACTCTCTTCTTCAGAGGAGAGCCCTTAAAGCCCAGCCAGCAAGAAGCTGGCGTTATCAGTTATGACCACCATCAGCTAAGTATGCCCACTGTTCATACTACAAGTCAGAATGGAAGCACACTGTAGGAACCCACCCAGTGTGCCACGCTATGCCACCTGTCAGTCAGTGCTATATGAGATCTACTGAACCTCCAAAATACAAATTAATGGCCAAATTAAGGATACATTACATACAAGAAATGTATCTATGTACGTTTAGTCTGAGCGATCTATCAATATAGCGTCACTCCTCAGATATTCCAGACATACATCATTTTCTATGCTGGTCAGTGTAAAATGTACATGTTTTATTTGAAAGCCTTAAGATCTACAGCTTGTCAGGAATACTAAAGCCTACTTCTAACTTGCCACTAATACTACATGTACCTTGTAATGTGCCTTGTATTATTGCTCTCCTAACAGCTCCTACATTTAAGAGGGGAAAAAAAAAAGGCAGCCAGTCAATCCTAGGAGAAGACATGATAAATGACACCCATTGCAATAGGATTTAACAATAAACAGCCACCTCAACAAAGAGGAGCCTTCCCCCACCTCCCAACTAAGGGAGAATCAGTCAAGAAGCCAAGCGAGACATGCTCGCAGCAAAGTGCTCCAATTAAGGCACCGCAGCCCCCTGAAAGCAGAGACCAAAGGGTGCTGCTCACGATGCTGGAGGACACGTGCAGTAATTGTCACCGGGCACTTGGCTCCTCGCAGCCCGCGTCATCTCACCAATTACTGCCAGCGTTTCCATAGCCACGTGCACCACCAGCAGCCCAGGAAGCAAGGAGATCTGAGCACCCCACCAACAGGGAAGACCTGGGCTGTGTCAAGGGAGGTGCAGCAAGTGAGGAGCGCAGTCTGCAAGATGGGTCAGCAGATGAAGGGGACAGACTTGAGGTATTTAAGGGAGATGACGAGGACAAGGCTGGGAAGGACCTTAGCCATAAAAGCAGTTATTCTGTGCCTGATGAGAATAGCAAAAGGGAGCGCCCAGTGAAGGCATTCAAGCAACATGAATCACACATTCAAAGAATAAAGATGAAAAAACTATATGCATCTATTCCTGCTGCTGTATTCTGCACAGAAGAACGCAAAGGCAGAGAAAAGCATGCCACAAAAATTTAGAAGTGACATTATATGAGACCCAACAATAGTTGTTTGAGACACCCAGAAACACACCCAGTATCTTCAGGAAGTGATAACAGAATCAGCTCACCGGTATTACAGCTACAAGTTGAGGCTAAAGCCATTGCCACAAAAGATGCTAGAATTAAAAGCCAAAATTGTAACTTGGAAGAAGTGGAGGTGGGTCTGTTGCAGAGGAGCAGACGTGTAAGTCATGCCCTAGGGACAGCGGCTCAGGTTTGTTTTCCTACACTTGTTACGAGGTATATATGAGGTACAGGGGAGATAAAGGATAGCTTGACAGGAAGCTCAAGTGGAATGCAGGCACAGTGTCAAAAAGGCACTCACAGGGAAAGAGGAGTGGGCAGTTGGGGGAGGCAAAGGAAGTCTGTCTGACAACCAAAAGCATATCTGAACACGGTGGAGGGGCCTGGCCCAGAAAAAACAGAATGGAACAAGGGGCTTGGGCTGCGTATGGTGAAAACCCAGAGGGCAACAGCTGAGTGAGCACAGACTTGGCAGAGGAGAAGACGACACAGCATTTACTACACCTCTCCAGACCTCTTGCTTTGCTTTGCTTCCTAGATGGTGCAGCTTAAGCTAGTGCCATGTAAGTTCATCAATACTTAATGAATTCACTTCCTTAAAGGCTAAAGCCTGCCTATTTGCAATGCATCACAACTGGAATTTACCACCCAGTTTTAGAGGAGTTTCAGCTCGTCAAACAGTCTGCACATTTGCTGGTATTTGGAGCTCAGGGATCAGTCTTCCAGGCTGACAGGAAAGTCAGCACTGTCTCCATTTGTCAGCCTGCTCTGTGACATCTCATCACCACGCGAGGAGCAGCAGCCACCCCTGAGGACAGGGCAGAGCCACTCCAGCTAGCTCTAATTCAGCACTGCCTCTGTAACTGAATAGGATTCCTTCCAATCTTCGCAGCCAGAAGGAATCAGATGTATAGAATCGTGGGTTTTATTTGCTGACAAGATGCATTTCCGTGGGTTTTCCCGTGAGTGAGAGAAAAATTGTTTTGTGGGCAACTCAGCCTGAACAAATGGAGCGGGATACAAATAGCCAGCAAAGCAGCACGGAACAAACGCTACCTCCTACTTCAGAGCATGTTAAGGAAAGGTTGTTTGTCGCTGATGAGCTGCAATCACAGGGCAATAAACTCTCTGTGGTGCATCTAGCAGCACGCTCCTCAATGCTAACTAAAGGAAATCCCAAATAAAAACGCATCAAAACAAGAACACGCTTTCCTTTTCTTTGCCTTTTCTTTCTAACTTGTCACCAGAAAAGCAACAGAAGACAGCGGTCTGCTCAAAACCAGATTGCAGCTGCTCCTGGTTAGAAAAAGCACATGCATGTAAAGCTGTGTGTATGTGCAAGCTTATTTCCCACTGCCATCAGGACCTCTCTCCTTGGAGAAAAAGAAACGGATACTTCAATAAGCCAAAGCAGCTTCTAAAACGTAAGCAGCCAATGCAAGAACTATTGTTAATTAAAGGCCAACATAGAAGTAATTTGCCCTCTCTTTTGTTTCTTTTAAAGTGTTTTTAAATGCTTTTTTTTTTTTTTTTTTTTTTTTTTTGGCTGGCTGTATTATTTGAAACCCTCTGTATTAATAAGCTGATCAGTTACTGGCTCCCTATCTGCTAAGCAGAGCCAGCAAACTGCTCTTTTTTCTTTTGTTTCCAAGCCAAAAGAAACTTTTATGGCAAATAAGTTCTCCCCTCCCCCTTCACTGAGTCACAACACAATGGTGATACAGAAGCCTTCCATTTATCACCAGGAACAAAAATGTTAAGCCAGACAGCAAACCAGGCTTTGAAACAGGGTGCCTGGAACAAAACCTCCCACCACCACGGGCCACATTGCTCCTGATTCGGTTGTTCTCCTGAACCCACCACCATGCAGAGCAGGCTGGCCTTCTGTTTCACTTCGCATTGACTTGGCTGACCTTGTGTTCTGCAATTCTCTACTATTAAAGTATAGTTTATTCTACTACAAATTGCAAGGCAGTCTTTTCTACACCTACCAGTCTGGTTCTGCCAAACTCTAAACCTGTGCTTGCAAAATACATATTTTCTTTGCACTCCTCAAAGTGGAACAGTGGTGCGACCCAAGGATCAGAGCTGCTAGGTGAAGTTCCACAGAGGGAATTTTTAAGACGGTTTGAATGACAGCCAAGGGAGGAAAGCCTGGTGGAATCATCTGGGATGAATTCACTAACTGCCACAGTTTCTCAAAGTGACACAGCAAGACAGCTCTGATGGCAGCTGAGGACCAAGGCTGGCTCCAGGTGACTCTGTCCCTCTGCTCTGCTCCAGGCTTGTCCTGTTAACCCTGCCTCTTGCAACTCTGTGGCCCTGGCTGTAAGGGCTCAGTTTCCATCAGCAGAGCCACTGAATTAGCACACATTCAGGGTTGATCCTACCACATCTTCTCAAGCCGTGACTGAAACCTGCAGCTGCTGCTCCCCCTTTGCAGTACTCCTGCTAAGCAAACCAAGAGATGTACATGCTCCCATGCTAGCCAGATTTGACTGCTCCCTAATAACACACAGGACCTATCTGTCACATACCAGCAGACACGAAACACCTTCCACGTGAAGTTTCCTAGAAGGATGTTAGACCTTCACTAAACCATATCCTAGTTCATTGTTTTAGTATCCCTCTCCGCCATCTTAGCATAAGCAATCCCCCTTCATGCTGAATTCTCAGAGACTTATGCTATCTGAACACCAGACAGCATGAACAATAGACAAAACAATGGCTCAGTTGGCTATGTTATGAGGGCTGTGCTGGCTACTCCCAACTGAGATAGACTACGGCCTTGGCTGAGTGACACCAATCATCTGAATGCAGAACTAGAAAAAAAACAAACCACAAGACAAACTCCACTGAATTCCTGACCACGTTGAAGCAGAACTCACAATAAATACTGCCAGTTGCCCTTCTGCCTGTCCCGTGTCCCCAAACAAACACGAGTCATACAGCATGAAACACCCAGCTCAGGGTTAAACAGTGAATATAGTTTTCCAGAAGTCTAAAATAAGAACAGCATGGGCAAAACTGCAACAAACAGCTACAGTTTTTTCCAACTCACATAGGACAAAACGCAGTTCTTTTGGGACTGTAATTTACTGTCGTAACAGGCAGAGCTCTCTCTCATGCAAACACATACCATCTAAAACAGCAGAAAATACATACATTTCAGTTTCCCACCCACTGGCCAGGTAGTTTAATTAACAGTAATCATTAATTGCTCCAGCAGGCAGAAGCACCCTGCATGTAACTTACATCTTGACAGTAAGCACTTGGTCAGATTTCCACAGACAGACAGCACTCACCTATGTTGGAACTGAAGAGAAGTCTGGTGCCTGGCGCCCACTGGGTTATATTTCAGCTTCAGGCTTGGCCTGTTTTTCACTTTTCCTCCCATATCAATCTCTACTTTGTGTGTCACCAGTTCTTCTGCTCAAAGTTCCCTGCCACCATCTTCTGCTCTCACATACCTGCTTGCTGTTTCCCACCATGCATCCACTGTTGCAATCTTACAGTTTACGTTTATCTTTGTGGCAGTGTAGCTTAAGATGTAACCAGTATAGCTTTATTATGATTTATGATCGACGCAGGACTCTAGCTCAAGCAAAGTGCTGTCTTTCCCCAAGATATCTGCACCTAAGTCTCAGGCCAAAGCACATCTGTTACAAACCTTGGACTGAATATGCAATGACAATCCGGCTATCCAGTAACTAAGTGTGAAGAGTACTTCTAATCTGACTCCATTACTCTGCACACTTCAATGGACTAAAGTAGTATTCTGTAATGCAGCACTGACAAGAACCAGGGCACCCTCAGAGGAGTCAGCAATGCAGAATATAGCTATGGCAACCTCCACTGCTATGAAGACAGTTTGAATATTGATCTCTAATTAAACTCTGTTTTCGCACATTATTCCAGTTCCGCAGAAACAGGATCAGATGGAGGCTGATGGAGGCGGGGGCTGCAGATGCTGATGAAGCACACCGAGGCCATGAAGGTAGAACTGGCACTGAAATGAAGCCTCTGTGATGTGCTTCAACTCCCTCCCTGCCAACATGCTCAACTCGAGCAATGCTTACTACATGCAGCAGACAGAACATCTCTTAAATCCCAATAGTTTATGCGTATACATAAATGAAGAAGAGATACCTTAATAACTCTGATTCCCATTAGCAAAGAAGCGTTATACTGCACACTGCAAATTCTATTAAAAGAAAATTAAGAATATAAGGTCAAACCCCAAGAAAGAGTGATTTTTTCAGCTGCATGTACAAATTAACTACTGCACCTGTGAAGCTGCAAATGCATCAAGTACACCTTTTTAGAGATTCTTCTTTTTGTTGTCCCCAGACGTGCCACTCAGAGACAACACTCCTGTTTTTTGTCCTTTACGCCCTAAAGGGAGAAAAGTTATTTATCCCAGCAAAGTCTGTAAGAATTTCCAAATCTGCCAGGCGTACATGGTACATGAACTTGCTACTATTCCAGCACTGTTATTCTGTTTTAGAACACTTCATTCACTCAGGTCTAAAAAGGCAGAATTCTGCAAGTTCCCAGAAGTTGCACTTAAGCGCTTACACCAAAGCATACGTCTGGAGAAACTGCCTCCATCTTTGGCAACACAGAAGCAACACGGCGCAGCATTCTTCAGTTTTGCCTTGCCATGCAGTCCAGCTCCACTACACCCACCCTACATCACAGAATCACTCAGGTTGGAAAAGACCTTAAAGCTCATCGAGTCCAACCACAACCTAACCGTACTACCCTAACTCTAAAAACCCTCTGTTAAATCATGCCCCTGAGCACCACATCCAAACAGTTTTTAAGCACATCCAGGGATGGTGACTCAACTGCCTCCCTGGGGAGCCCATTCCAGTGCTTAACAACCCTTTCTGTAAAGAAGTTTTTCCTGATATCGAACCTGAACTTACCGGGGTGCAACTTCAGGCCACAAATGCACTGCAAAGTGGTAGTGTGTCTCTGTCGGCATGTTTTGGCTGTATAGCAGATCATCTTCAGCCCTTCCCAGCTCTCCTTTCCCTCAGGAGCTATGCTGAAGGCTATTCACAGCCTCTCTCTACCTCCCATTTCACATTCTGACTCTTGTTTCCGATCTGCCCACAGCAGGCACTGACCCCTCTCCACCTGCTAAACTCTCAAACAAATCTCCTCAAGCTCTGAATGTGCACTTCTTTATGCCTGTCAGAGTCTCTCTCCATAAACACTCAATTTTTCTTCCAGGAGCTGCAATGTCGGAACGGCACTGAAAGCTCAGGGGCCAATGCACTGAGACCAGAGCTATCATGCTCAGTGTCCTGTCACTGCTGCTTGGCTCTCTGCCTGCTACCCATCCGTTGTCTCCTTTCATACTTGGCACAGTTCTCCTTCCATACAGCCCTTGATGTGAGAGAGCCATACGCTTTGGCTAAGCTCTCGATGCTCTCATCATGCAAGAAAGTTAAAAGCAGCAGCAACAGGGAAACTGCAGAAAGGTTTAACGGATGTGAAGAGTTACAGCATTAGCTTATGAGAGCATATACCAGCCCCATTATCTGTACTGGCCTTCATCAAAAAGTTGCACAACAGCTTCAGAACTTATCACTGCCATCTCCTCCAGCTCCAAGCAGCAGTTTTTTGCCTTCCTTCCTTCACTGCCAGGAGGAACAGGAACAGAAGAATGCTGCCACATTCCTTCACACAGCTGCCTGAGAGCAGGGGCATCTTCTTTATCTTCAGCATATATATTACATGCTGTACTATGCAAGGGTAATTTCCATAAATAAAGGGAAAGTTGCCTCTCTAGCAGATGAAAACCAAAAGACATAGGGAGGATCCACCACACCGATGATGGCCTACTGAAGTGCAGGTGTTTGAGGAGAGCACAAACTCTGCGACACAACATGCATCAACCCTGCTTCACCGCAGTTTTTACCTACACTAGCTGCATTAAATGTGGAATAAATCACACAAGCCTGTAGCACGCCGCCAGCTTCACGTTCACATGTGAATAGCTCTGGCTCTCCCCCAGCTGGCCCGGTGCCCATGCTGACCTGCAGCAGCACGCACTTGGAAGCGTACCCTCCCGGCCCCTTTGTGCTGTGGCACAGCCGCACGCGAGCTGACAGCAGGCCCCTGTTGGCAGTGCCGGCAGGACAAAGGGGACAGGCGCTGGCACGGGATGGGGAGCCCCAGCCGGGCTGCTGAACACACCGCGTGAAGAAAAAAAAACACAAAAAAACTTGAGGAAGGGGTGCAGCTGGACCAGGAGTAATTTTGAAAGAAGTCTGACCATCTGGCGCTTGTTGAAGCGAGGGCTCACCGTTCACAACAGCCAGCCTTTCCTCACTATTTTGTGCAAGAGGGCACGGACCTGGTTAACAAAGACAGATCCAGTGGCTCATTTCCTATGTCAGCACAGTCCCAGCAGTGCATGCATTGCCTTATCTCTTTGTAAACAAGCTAGACTAAGCTGAGCTAAGTGCGCAGAAAGTACACTAACCATGAGTGGATTTAAGGCTCTTGGCAATAGACACAGTCACTTGGTTTAAGTGGCACGTGTCTTAGGACCAAAGCTCATGCTAAACAGCTGCAAATGCTGTGGCAGGCACACTGCATACACACTGTTTAATGCAGGAAATAGCGTCTGCTCCAATACAGTAAAGGACTAAATTATCTCAGAGGCTAAAAATGCATATTAGGGAATTAAACCTATGATCCCTGCTCCTAGAGTGCCCAGAACGGCCTTTGTAAAGCCTCATCTCCCAACACACCTGACTTGCACTTATTCCCAGTATCGTCTAACACACAAGGGGCATTTCCAGGCAGACAAAAGGTCATCCCAGCAACCCAAGCAGCACACAAACTACAGATACGCGGAGAGAGGACCCATGTGCCATTCCAGTCACCCTATATCAGAGCCCAAACTTACTTCTGTCCACCCAAACGGGACAGGTATGATGCTGTGTTTACTGAGGCAGCAAGTACAGCTAAGATGCCTTCATCAGCTGAGCTGTAAGCGTGCAAATGACTGCTGCAAAAGCCATTGTTCTTCAGCAGTTGATTTGACCAGAGAGCGCCTGCCCAGTGCAGCTGGAGGCAGCAGGAAGGGGAGGGAGACTGGCTCTAAACGGAGCGGGGAAAGAAACCCGCAGAGATCCAAAATAAATTCATGGGGAGCAGGAAACCCAGCTCACACCCAAACTCAGACACTCCTCCATGGCAGACAAGCATCCTGACCGTTGTTGGCTTTGCTGTTCCAACAGGAAGCGGTCCCTCGCTGCCGCACACAGCGGGCTGGGAGCCCCGGATCCTGCTGGGCTCTCCTCCCAGGCTGACAGCTGGCACTGGGAGCCTCTGCGAGACATGGCATCCTTCATCTTAATAACCATATACCTTTTGAATTCAAAGGATGGGCAGGGAACAAAGCGTTACAAAAATATTTCCTACGGGGTATAACAGCAAAATGGACTACACCTATCTTAGATACACCGCCGTATGGCTTCTGTGTTTTTACTGACAGCGTAAAGCAGCGTGCACTGCTGTAACTGCAACAGCCACAATGCTGCTACAGCTTGTTTGTGCTGGGACTGATGCTAGAGTGGTTATTTGCATCTAGTGTTGTACCCAAAATCTGAAGACAGAATAACAGTATTTCCATTTAGGGTTTTTTTTTGACACAGTACGATTAAACTGCTTTTGAGAGCCAAGACTCCCAGTTTTTCAGATAAACTGGGATGCAGAAACACTGCTTACTTTCCAAAGAGAAAGCAACCCAACCAACTGCCTTTACAAAAGCACGTTTTATATCGAGCACTAGCTGCTGTCACTCTTCTGAGCTGAAAAGATGGCAGAAAACCAGAGGGATCTGTCATTCTGCTGTGAACTGCAGACTTGATCAGGATCCCTATCAGATTGAAATACGTAAACTGTATTGTCCGTTTCCCTCCTCCTCTCTGCACGAGCACAGATGGTCAAACCCTTACAGCTAACCCTGAGCAATGGATAATGAGGTAATAACTCTGCCCAGCCTACAGCCTCCGTGGTTACGTCCAAATTAACATCCAGACAGCATTATCAGATTCACAACACCAGAAACAAGAGCCTCATTCACCAGCCAGACCATCTTGTTTGTCAGGAAACAGTTCCAGCAGTTACACTGCTGCACCTATTTTTGCTCTTTAAAGTTGTACGCGGCTACAGTAAACATACACATCAAACCACCTCTGTGTTCCAGCTTCAAGAGAAAAAGAACAACAGAAACCACTGAAAAAACAAAAACAACCCTCTCCTAGCCAGACTTTTCCTGAATACTAATGTTAAACCCATTACAAATGCTAATTTGGTACCAACAACCTATGATTAAAAAAACAATGAAGCACCTCAAGCACATGAATTAAGGCATCATCTTAAAATACACTCTTTTCTTTTCAAGCTAGAAAACCCTTGTATACACATCTGGGGCTTTTTTGCTCTGATGGTATCAAAACTATATTGAAAGATGAAGTCTTTATATGAGAAAATCAAATGCATTTGGGGCATGAATGAAAGCTAAAGGCACCACAGCACTTTTAGAGAGAACCACAGATGAAACTACAGTCTCAGTTAAATGTTAGCTATCAGCAAACACGTGCTGCAGGCAAACTCTTGGATCACTGGGATGCCTACTGAATCACTCAAGTACCATTACCTAACATTCAGCATTTGGTAAAAAACATCACTACTTTACATCAGCTTTCAGTCCATAACGTAGCAGTAGCAAGGATGCACCTCGACATCTCTGAAGCAAGGAACTCCAAGTTTTAACAACACTAATTCATCTTTAAGGTCCTCTTTTTACCTCAGTTTTTAAAGCACAGGAAACCGAAGCTTGCAGGATTGGTTCATTCGTGTTTTACTGCTCATCAGCAGCGAAGCTGGAAATTGAAGCCTTACTGCAAGATCCCTTTTTCATGGCTTGAAGCATCAAGAGTACTCTCTCCAACTACACTAAAACAAACAAACGAAACAAACCCTTCTCTTGCAAACATGCTAGACAATAGTAGGCAGAAGGACAAATGCCTTGCCTTTCCAGAGCCATGTGCTAAACCAAAGGACCTCCATCCTTTACTTCGGTCTTATCATGTATCAGTCTAGAACACATAAACCCGTAGAACAGAGGCACAAATCTTACCTTGATCAAGGAACACACACAGTAAAAAAAAAAAAAAATTAAAAAAATAATCAGTTACCAGAAAGGGAAAGAACCCCCAAGTCCTCCACTCTCATCCAGGTCAGCCTTTTAAAAATGCATCTTTGCCAGATCTTGCTTTTTTTTGTGAAAATTAATTGTAAGTATTAAGTAACTCCCTACATCAGTACTATCCTTAACAGGTATGCAGCTTGTTTTCTGATTCTAGTTAAAACCTCTGTAGGTACCTTCGATAAACGAGAGAAGTTCCTGTTATCAATAAAAATGGTTGTAACCTCTAAAAACCCAGTGAGATGTGAAACCAAAACGTGTGCTGGGTTCTGGTGCGTGGAGAAGCTGAATACTAGGTCAGAAAGCACCAAGCCAGGAAGTTTAAATACACATATATTAAAACCAAAACCAAAACAAAACAACAACAAAACCTGAAAATTACAGCCACGGCAGATTGATCACGCTTTCCAAATGATAAAATTAAGATATTTACATTGCTGGGTTGATGTTTTCCAACTCACAATACCGTGTCTCAGCCATACGGACATCACTGCTGACCACTACATTTAGACTGAGAACTGTTCAGTCTCCATTTTTTGCACCTTTCCTTTCATGACACTGCAAAAGGCGATGAGATCCCAAAGATGACAATGCTACACTAAAAAGACACAACTCTGTGAAAAGAAATGCAATACTTTGCCAAGCACAAAATCAGAAGCATTCTTTCAAATGCCTGCCTGACTTTCAATTCGAACTTTTTCTAGTAGGCTCAGTCCTCAGTTCTTGCAATTTCAGGGAGGTTTGAGTTCTTTTTCATTATGAAAGCCTCCTACTGCACTTGAAATAGTGAGACCTACCTTCTTGGGGCAGGATAAGCAAATGACTGAGGCTGGTCAAGTGTTGACTGCCTCTGAGAGATGAGGTCACTTTCTGCCACAGTGTTATCAGTTGCTGACTAGCCGTCTACCAGAGCAAATGAAACGTAGGATACAGTATCAGAAACCACATCATTCTGTGCCTCTATGTATGGTCCAGCCAAAACAGACAAGGGGGCTTTGGGTAGACTGCCAATGGCATCTGAACTAATAGACCAGTGTCAACAACCAGTTGAAGAGAGCAGACGGTGGAGAGAGGCAGACAAATCTTCAAATAGTAATAGTAACAAAGTAATATTTCCACCTCAGATGAGAATACGCTACCAAGATCAAAATCACCTCCAAAGCTTAATTCCCACGGACCTGGTGTTGCAGGAAACAAATAATTCACATTTCATTCGAGCACAAGTTCAACTTTTTTTTCTCGTTTTTTTAAACCACCACTTTGATTATTCTCCTTGCAAAGAGTTTGTCTACATTAACGAATGAAGGTAAGTCGGTATGTAGTATGAGGCAGTGGTAGTAAGCAAAATTACACAGCTGAACTAATTTTAACGCCAGGAACTACTAGAAATCTCAGCGCTCAGAGAGCTGTCATCACCTGGAAAGGGATGATAGTCAGAATCTATGTGGGACTCCATGGAACAGGACTACAAACCCACTAGACATACAGCTCCTGTGAAAAAGAAAGACACCATGTCACAGCAAATCTAACAGACGTTTTCTCTAAGAAATCTCGACTTTAAGATGTTTTTTCACAGTTTAAGTCTCCACATCCTTTTAACATCTCTACATCTGGTCAACCTTCCGTTAGCAGTTTCACCCTGAGATGCAGCAGCAAACCCATCACACTTTGCTCAGTTATGGCTGAGATTCTAGAGTCAAGTCCAGCTGCCAGCTGCAAGTATTTACCTTTCTTCCCATTTCTTCTCTATTTAAACCTAACACTATCATCATCTCGATTTGAGAAAGAGGCAAAGACATAATAAAGCCATATATTTGTATATATTTTCCCCTTTGAAATTGTTTTTTGTTCATATGAAGGCATAAACACTCCAAAGAATCATCCCCAAGCCATCTCCAGCACTCACAAAAAGCTGCTTTTAAAGCTGCCTAGCTCTCTTCCACCTGATCCTATAAACACTGCTGGCAATTTTTCCCCCTGTGCCTCTAACATATTTTCACTTAGCACCAGTTTGATGTATAAGATCTGACAGCCAGGCAGTTATAGGCCACCTGCATCACTGTCGCCATGACAACAGTGAAAGACAATCCATGATCCCATGCCCTGGTCACACGTTTCAATACAGCTTATCTGTCCAAAGCCACTGAGTCTAATGGAAGAGAGTAATTACAATCTTCCACTCATTGTCAAAATTCTCATCATATAATGCTCTTCAAAATTATTTTATTCCTCTCACATGGGTGCTTTGCAAAAAGGAAAAAAAAAAGAAAGGAAGGAAGAAAGAGAGGGAAAAAAGGCAAAAAAAAAAAAAAAAGAAAGAAAACAACAAACACCATTGCAAAAGAAACCCTAAGTGGGTTTGGGAGGGAGCAAGGGGTGGAGAGAAAGGAGGAGAGAAAAGAGAGGCTGTGACTGCTACAGAAATGTAGCAGTGTGAGCAAACTGTCTCCTTGCAGCGTTTGAAGGACTAATCGCAAGAAGGGAAACACACCAACCACCAAGAGGGATAAAAGAACATTTCTCTTCTGTTCGTAGAGCATCTCTTAAGACCCTTTCGGCTTTGCACTGAAGGTGAAGAGAGGATATCAGGTGCCCTCCTTTCCTCCTCCCCTTCCTGGAAAACTTCTTCCTATCAAAATGAAGGAGCCCCTTACCGCATCATGCGGCAGCAACAGCCCCGCTGAGCAGCATGGCTCTTCAGATGAGTGTCACTATTAACAGGACCGGGAGCCCTGTGCCAGGGACAGCTGAGTAGAAGCTCCTCCTCCCCACTTCACCCTCTTTGACAAAGCTCTGGCATCCACATACACTCATTTTCCAAGTGAGATGCAGGGAACAGCTTCACAATCGCACCCCTTCCTGTCACCAGCCCTTCAAGATCATTGCGTGTTTTCCATTTCCGGTGGAAAACGCCAAAAAGTCATTCCTTCGTCCATGATCACATCCACAATTAGGATGCACTGATCAAGCACTTTGCCCCCCAGCACAGGGAGGTCAGGGGAAAACAAGACACTTGCAGAATTGGGATGTGACCACCATGCCCGGCAGGGGCACGATCAGCCACATTAAGGATGGCGGTACCACAATGACCAAGGCCAGCAACACCTATTTTGAACGTGGCAAACCAGTGGACAGCAGCATGCCCTGGACTCTCATCTAGCAGTGGATACGAATAAAATACCTTCAGGCACAGAGCAGATTACTGGAGGATCAGGTCACAATGGTAACAAAAGAGGTTTGCCTCGTGCTTGATGCTCCCTATCCCAGCCCTCTCTGCTCCTTGAAAAACCGTAACACAAGTTGGTCAAAATGTCAAAATCCCCAATTCACTGAGCATGCAATACCTCTTGGATTCGTGAAATAGTATAAATCAGAAACAGACAGAAAGATACAGCAATTCATGAGAAGGTTTCATCCACTGGTGTCCAAACCACAATAGTAAATAAAAACGTCAGATGACTGCCTAATTTAGAGACATATTTTTAGCCAGATGCTTTAGATCCCAGAGTCAGCAGCAGGTCCTGAATGCCTCATTCACAGCACTCCTCGTGTTTGCCATGCACTGTTACCAGGGATCAGCTGACAGACAGTAACTCGACTGTGTGCCCAGGCTCCCAAGTCCTCACTCTCAGCTCCCAAGCCACAAGGTAAATAAAAAGTCAGTCTTTTTCAGTCCCCACTTACAAGAACATAAATAGGGCTGAAGACCCTCAGGCCTCATGTAGTCCAAGCATGCCTCTGGATATCACCTCCTGCATTTGTGGCTAAATTACCTTCAGGAGAAGCGATGCCGCTATTCAGCGCCCATCTTTTTAACACATCATCTAAACAAAATGTTACAACCAAGGCACGCAAAAGCATCTTTATGCTTCAGTAGAGCCCAATCTGAACCCTGTGTCCAGACATGGCCGTGCCAAAGCTTAGCACAGCCAACGCTGCCCATGCCAACCTCGGGGCCGCTTCGCTAAGGGCAGCGGGCACGGCCTGGCAGCAGGTTCAGCCACACAACACATCCCACAGAGGATGGGCTGTGCAACCTTCACAAGCGACAAGCAGCCAAGGCCCCGCTTTCACCCCATGGTTTTGAGACAGAGGGAGAGACTTCTGCTGGCGTAAATGAGGCACACCTGCAGGCTTGCACCTGCAGAGGCTCAGGCTGGGGCTGCTACCGGCAGTGCCCCCTACCCCTTCCTTCTGGCACTGGTTCAGCACCATCTCAAAGGGAAGGGTGCCACCTACAGCACTGCGAATAACGCTTCCTTCAACACCATGGCTCATCTTGGGCGTCCCCCAACAAAGAATTAAGCAAGGCCAGCTACCCGGAATGGAAGCTGGGCAATTCTTCCATGACTAAGAGGTAGGCAACATCCTCAGACAGTTTTTTATTTCACCAATGCAGAGCTACAGTCTCTCAAATAGATTCCTTTCCTTATCCCCTTTAAGTCTTACTGTTGCAGCGTATTTTCCCCTACTGTTGTCTTTGTATGTCAGTGCTATCAAAAAACACAGCATCGGCTCGAAAAACAGTAGTTAGACGGAGTGCCAAACATGCTTTACTTCAGAGCCCCTTCAAAGGAGATTTGGACCCTGCCTCTCAAGCTCATGGCCCAGATTCCTTTTTCTCCCTTCCAAGGGCCAAATCAATGCAAGTAACACATTTTCATTCTCGTAGGAGCCATGAACCAGTACCCTTTTGGAGTTCCTCTGTACGACATCTGACCTCTAAAGAGTGAGGAGCTGCTTCCTGGTTTTAATCTCACTAAAGCCCTATTAATTCATACAGGAGATGCATAACCAATAGGTAGAGCCTGAAAACCAATTCTCTTCTATAGAAGCATGCCAGCTCTATCCATCACTGCTAATCTGAGATAAATATCCCCGCGCAGAATGCACAGCAGACGTGCTGTCCAAAAGGGAGACAAAAGTTGAATTTGTCTGACACCTGCCACTGTTAATGAAATGGTCAGTAAATGAACAGGTACCCATAGCCATTGCAAAAATTGACATAACAATCCAGAAACCACAAGAACAGTTTAGCTAAGTACAAGGATTAGGCTCTTTCTTTACTTCATGCTCCAGTTTTCATTAAGAACGTATTTTTCTAATTATTACCAATTTGCAATGAAATGCGAGCTCTGGTCACAGTTATGAATCCACAGTCAGAAAAAAAAAATAATCAGAATTAATGATCTTTTTAATAGCTTGAAAGGACAGGCTGTTTCACTCATAACGACCTGAGTGTTTTCCCTACATGGGATGACTTGAGCACAGTCAAGCCAAGGGCCACACCAGCATGCCTTGCTGAATTTTGATGCAGTCAACAAGCATCTGGCCTAGCAAATTCTAGTAGATCTGAAAACCAAGGATACCTTGAGGAGAAACACGCAGTGGAAGCACCAGGCAGTACATCTCCATACCAATTGGCCTGAGCCTGGGGACAGACTAAAAAAATGTTGCAGGGGGATAAAGGTGTTGTCAGCGCTGAACACTGCTGGTCTGGAGCGAGACATCACTCCACAAACAGACTAAGGAAAGGTCACAAACCCTACCTATGCATAAATCTTGTCATCTTGGTGCTTTGTGCCTCTGATGAAGTCAGGAGGACCAGCAGGAGCAGCAGATAGAAAGCTTTGCTTCCTGTCCTCAGCTTCCCTGTCCTCTACTTCCCCACTCTCAAGGCCTCCATATGGTGACGCGGCTCCTGGTGCCCAAGGCTAACTCATATCTGCAGCTGCCACGAGGACCTAATTCCCTGTCAAGTGCAGTACCACAGGGGGAGGGGAGCACAGCGGGATGCACTGCTCTTGCTGGGATCCCACGCACACACCTTGCAGACACAGTCCTCACCAAAGATTTTACTCTGCAGCTTACCGGCAACGGGCCAGCTGGTCGACAGGTCAGAATGAGAAGGAAACCTGGTGGCCTGGAAGCAGCAACTCAGTGCGAAAACATGGGGGCAGAAAAACAAACGCCTGATAGCAGAGCTCTTGGCTCTTCTCACACTCTGCTGAGGTGTTTGGCCTATTAATACTCTTCCTCTTATTCCCGTGGCTAATAGACTTTAAACAAAGCACTCTGACCCAGTGAGCCTCTAGACTTCACAAGAGCAAAATCCTACCAGTTGAAGCGGGGCAACATATTGGTCAGGAAATCTTACGTAACATAGATATTACCTATCTGGCTTCATATATTTATACATAAAGACTACAGGGAATCAAAATGAGACGAACACAGTAGGCAGAAGAAAAAACAAGG
Source organism: Lagopus leucura (assembly GCF_019238085.1). NCBI lineage: Eukaryota > Metazoa > Chordata > Aves > Galliformes > Phasianidae > Lagopus > Lagopus leucura. The sequence goes on from NW_024962264.1 coordinate 9,274,440, forward strand.
AGAAACGTGAATCACCCTCAAAAATGAGGGGAACTGTCAGAGAAACGCCAAAACCAGCGACCTAAGAGAGCCACATCTGTATATCATGCACTTCCTCATCTACTGTGCATCTGTTTTGTAAGTACAGGCATCCTCTGCACACACTCAAAGCAGCTGCAGGCCAATGCCGCAGCTGGCAAGAGGAGAGATCTGGTGCTCAGTACCTGCTTTGCCAAGCGAGGTGTGTTCAGATAAACCCAGTACAGACGTAACCACACATTTAGAACAGTGTCAGTTTCTGTATTAACAAGCCACAAGCTCACAAACAGCAAGTCACATACATGTTCACCTGGACAATCACGTTCAACTGGACATGTCAGTTAGACATCTCCAGCTTCACTGTCAGTACACGTGTTAATAAGTACTTAACTGCACTTTTGTGGTGGTATTTATTTATTTATTAGCCTCCCAGGTTTAATTTATTCAAATTCATTCTCATACAGATGCAGCATCCTGTGCTCACAACCCCTTGTCTGCAAGGCCTTACATCAACCTACCAACACCAACCTGTTGCTTAAACAAACAAAAGAAGCACCCCAGTTAACACATCCTGCACTTTCCTTTACATTTTGAACTCTCACAAGACCAAGGATGGCATGGGCTTGCCAGCTTGATGCAGATGCTAAACCATGGCTTTATTGCAGCTGGGACTGATTGCACCAACCCTTTCTTAGCTCATCCCACAGGAAGCTTCTCACACCTCTGGCCTCCTGCTGAAACCAAGACATCCAGCTGCTTCAACAAGACCTTTCTAATAAGGCATCATTTGTAGTACAACTGATACATGAAGACTTAAAGGAGTGAAATTCCCTTTTAATGCTTCTTTCCTAAATGTGTATGAAGGATGGTTCTGTCAACTGCAAAAGACAAAAAGTGACATTAAGCTATGCTTTGGAGATCGAGTACTTGTATACAGTTTGGTGAGCCTGCAGCTTTAAATCAATCTTCAATCTTTCCACAGAAATAAAGAAATCCCCAAGCCCCCTTCCTAAAAGGCAAGGTGCAGCCTTCCTTCCCTCACATTATTTCCCTGTCTTCCTATGGCAGACATCAGATCAGTCCTAAAGAATATACACAGCAGAGAAGGATTCACGAAAACTTTTCCAATGAACAAAAATTTCTCTAAGATACAACCACTAACACATCTGACCAATGAAAACAGGCGCTATTTCACAACCAACAATTCTCAGCAGTGACCATTCCTGTACGTCAACAAGTAAACTAATATTAGTTGTAAAGAAAGCCACAAATGACAACCAACCGTGTCTTCAGAAGTGAAGTCTGACTGAAGGGAAACACCTACAACATGAACCTGGATGCCTTTGCTAATGAGTAATGAGAGGTATTAAATTACAGGCTGCCAAAGACACCTCCCCTGGAAAAGCCCAGCTTCTGCCCAAGGTGAAGACTTATGCAACAGGCTACTGGCTATGGAGAAACCAACAAAACCTTCTCTGCAAATCAGCACTACTTCAGACTCTCCTAGAAATATATCCTGTGGTTTTATTCTTAGTGAGCCACTATTTGTAAAGCTATGACCCTAAATGTTCATAAATAAGTCTACTTGTTTAATTCCTCTTTCCACCCTGACTTAATGAACACTTAGGCACTATCAGTGCAGGAGCCATTTCCTTCCTCTTCTCTTTCCCCATCCATAACAGACGGCCCTCTTAGCAAATTTTCATATTTTTCATTAACATTTCTTACATTAAACCCTAATCCTGCCTACAGGTGTGAAAGTACCAAATCTCATCTGACTGGAATGCATTCCGCCAGCCCACACAACCTGTTCCAGGTTTTTGCTGGACCAGTCCTCAGACCAGATTAGCTGGGAGTTAAGATACCTGTGAGTATCAAGAGAAAATCTTGTGTTTAACTGAACTTTCAATCTTCAGAAGTGTTTTCTAGTAAATACAGCAGCAACTTTTCCCTAGGGACAGGAGACAACTTTCTTCCCCATTTCGGTCTCTCACTTTTAGTAACTAAATTAAAAACAAATGTATTAAGATTACACATGTAGAGCACAGATTATGTTCTCCACCATACCTGAGGGGGAAGGGGGGGAATCTGGTCCAAATATCACAGAAAGACAAGATTTTGGAATCAACTGTGAATGCCGGTCAGATCTGGGCCACAGGAGGCCCATGAACCTTCCAGACGCCATTAACTACAGAAATTTGGCAGACCATTTCTAGTCCTTACACATACACTTCTATTCCTGCAGAAGAACCAATGGTGACTCATTTTTCCAGACTTCATTTTATGCAGAAGATTGGTGCCATGCAAGTCTGAAAAGAAACAGAGTAGATCGATCTGTCTACATCCTAATACAAATGTAACTGGGAAAAGGAGACCAAGCCACACAAATGTTTCTACATTCATCTGTTACATGTCATCATTTTCCCATTTTTCCCACAGTCCAATTTTAGAAATTCTATATTTAGTCTATCAGATTTTGAACTTTTTCCATAGTTAGAAAGGAAAGGGTGGTTACAGCTGAGATTTGCTATTTTTTTCCTAATCATACAATCTGAGGTGAAAGAAAAAAAAAAAAAAAAAAAGCATTCAAAGACACTGCATTGTTTTGCACTTCATATCTAACTGCAAAGAGCAAACCAGAAAAATGTTATCTCTTCCACGTGTGTTCACAAATCAAAAGTGGTCATGATATTCCAGCGATTTCCAGCTTAGCACTTTCCAATACGGCCCAGGGGATTCAATTTAGCAAATCACCCTGAAATCATTCCCAAAACATGAAGGTTGGTTTTGTCCACAGAAGACAGCATTTGCTATATTTGCTAGATTATCTCCCAGGAGTGCTAAAAGTGGCAACAGTAGCAATTATATTTTTATTAGACAAACACAGACTTAGATTAGCATTTTTTGCAAAGCTGCATCCCATGCTATCTATTAGTACGTAACCTTTCAAACTAACTGTTCATTTCAGTCACTTCTGTTAAATGCAACCTCAGACCACGTGCTTCATCTTCCTCTCTGCACAACTCCATGCAGTGCAGTGAAAAAATCTTATTGCTTAAACCCAAAATGAACCATGCTTCTTACTCACATCGATCAGCGTTGCATCCCAGGTGTGCAAAGCAGTTCCCAAACCAAGCCACAAACTTCTTGAACAAAAAAACTGCTGGGAAAGGTTAAGCCTCCTCGCTTCTCTTTGATTTTTACTGCAGCAAGAACTATACAAAGAAAAGAGCGAGACATCTGCCAATCTATTTCTTTTCTTTTATCCCCACAAATATGCATTTCCTCAAGGAACTACCAAACGCACTCTTATCTCCTACCCATGTCCACCTAAGGAAAGCTCTCAGAATAAGGTCTCCAGCAACAGATTTCAAACTCACTGGTAAGGAAACATGTCTCAAACACTATTAATAATTTTACTGTTAATGTATATCTAAACAGAGACAATAATCATGGTGAGACCATATAGAAAGACGTGTTTCAACAAAACAGGCTAGCAGCTGCTGAACAGCAGCTGACCAATGCAACTGGGAAGCTTGCACTCACCTTCATCAGTACTTGAAGCTTTCCTGATGATTGCATTTGACTTTTTCCTCTTTCAATGTCTGGTTTTCATGTTCTTAGCACTAAACTAAGGCTCTGGAGATGATATCAACATTTCACAACCCTCAAAGCCATCTGCTAATTAACTCAAGCTTAACATGGTAGAATGAAATCTGGGGCATTATTCCCAAACTTATACACACATACTTCTTTGGTCACAATGTCTGAAACAGTAGTAACTCTGTAGGAGAAAAATCAAGCGCTTTTCATAATCCTCCACCAAAGCAACACTGCCTTTCCAATGCCTACTGATCACAGACCACCAGTTCACAATTCAGATTGACAATTCTGCGTTTTACTTCAGCATTCTATCTTTCTCCATTGCTTTTAATTCATAAAACAACAAATGATTCCAAAACGGCAGCTGGCAAGAAAAAAATCATTATGATGCTTGCAAAACAGTCAGCTTAGCTAAACAAAAGTAACCAATTGACCCCAGGTAGCAGAACAGTGCATTCATTAAGTCTGCTCCAAAGACCACTAGGAGCACCTTCACCACCTCACATCTGAGCACGGACAAAGCCTATCTGATCCAGAGGCTGGAGTATGAAAAGCACCATTTGCTCCTACAATTTCATGCTAGATTTAGAAAAGGGACTGTGAGGGCAAAGTCTCAGTGCCCTTCGTTAGAAAGACTCAGCAAGGACTCCCTGAATTGTTTCCTTACAGTACAAAATATTTATTTCTGCACAAGTTTCATATTTGTGCTGTGTTACATCTGAATTACACCATTAAACTCCTCAACGCTTTCCTTATTCTGGCATAAGGGTCACATTTAAAAAAACCCTCAAAGGTAGATGTTTGAGCTGAGAAGCACAGCAAAGGAAGCACAGACATACCAGATTTGCTGGCTAAATGACTCATGATGGAATATGTGCAGCACTAAATGGTAGAGGCTCTGAAGCCCCATCCTGTTCCCACTTAGTTTGAAGACAGAATGCCTGATATAAATCAAAGTCATTTAAATTGCTGATTTTAATCAGGATTAAAATTACCAGACAGGAAGCCCTGGTCTGAATAAATCAGTCTTTTGGCTTTTTTGTTTTTGTAATAATTTTTCTAGGGGATGGTCACTGGTTGGTAACTACTAAAACATGCGTTACAGTCGGCGTTACAGCTGGAAAGATTATCATGGTGAAAATGGGAAAAGAAACAAACAGTGAAGGAATGCTCACCTGTATGTGAAGATCTCGGTTTGCAGGAAGGACTCCAGAGAGGAAGGACTCCAGAGAGGAAGGATCTCTTTCTGGAGATCCTTCCCCAGTGGCAGTCAGCCCTTAGATGGGGTCTAGAAGGAATTGCCTTCACCTGTGCTCCCACAGCTGACTCAGTCCTTTCCTTAGATGATCAATCAGTGGTTCATTCTCCTGACATGCAGGTCTAAAATGGTGTATAAAGGCTATGCTTCCAGCAAACAGTTCATTTCTCTTTTGAACTTTCTATTGGTGATTGTTACAAATTCTACAGACTCACAATTGTATTAATTATATTAATCCATAGCAAAACGCTTTCCTTTTGCAAAAATTAATTTTAAAAGTACCTGCAGTGTATCTGTTATGTAAGAAAAGATGATCAAATTGGCTTTTCTCTGAATTTAAAAATACATATCATCGGTAGATAACTTTTATTTTGCCCTGTCCTTATACATAAGTGGGAAGCAGAAGCCTCCTGCTCTGCTCTCCCAGCAGTCTTCCTTCTGCCTTAAATGAATTAAGGGAACTGAGCAAACTGACAAAGGTACCACATCAGCACAGAAGGCTCCTACTGTCCTGTTTAGGGAATTTAGGATATGCTCAATCCAATTCTTTTTCCTAAATGTTAACCTTTGCTGGCTTGATTTCCTTTAAAACTTCAGTGTAAATACAGCACTTAGCTGCTTGTTTTAATGGCTGGGTTACTTCAACAGGTGACACTAAGTTTAGGCACAAGCTCTCTTGTTTGTGAATCTAAATTCTGGGGTTTTCGGTTTTATTTCAAACTAAATTTACAGGCCACACAAACCTGAATTATTAAGAACAAAGTGTCTCACGTTACTGATGATGATCATTTGATGAAAAGAAAAAAAACTGCACAGACACACACACACACACAGAACAGCAACAATGAAGAAAGAAAATCGCCACACACATGGCAAACAGGAGCCTGAGCCAGTGCTGAATTATCCTTCAGGAATGCAGACTGCAGGTAGGAGAACAGCATAACCTCAAAAGCCAAGGGATAAGCAATGCTACACCCACCTGAGGAAAAGGAGCATTAGGGTAAGACATTCTGTATCTCACAACCTTGTTTTAAAATGTCCTCTTATAATTCTAATTCCTTCTCAGTAGGTGCCCTGCATGAATATCCAGACAGAAAGAGTATTTGACGGGTAGTGATGCTGTTCAGGCTGTTTCTTCACCATCACGGGGGCTGGACTACTTCAAGTAAGAAACAAACCCTGCAAACAGCTCTGTAGGGACCATCAGAGAGGACTTAACTATAGCCTTCCTGTCTCCTTCAGCTTGCAAGGAACAGGATTGTCCACGTCAGCAGAAAAAGGTAGATTTTTTTCCTTTTTCTGGTCTAATCTATTTTACTAAGTATGGCAGTGGTCCTTTCCTTTTGCTCCCCTGCCACAAAACAGTCCATTGAACAGCTGAATCTGAATTAGCAGCACTTTGACAGTTACTTTAACAAACCACATTTAGCTTTTAATACCTGGAGCAGCTCTCAGCTTGATGGTCACCAACATCATCTTATTATTTTAGAAAATAATAACAAGACAACGAATCTAAATAATTATTCCCAAGTCTAAAAAGTTGGGCGTTACAAACCATCTTAGTGTCTACACAAAGCAAGACAATTCACAGTCTCAGGGCCCTTTGCATGAAGGTGGAACTGGAAGGCTCCTTCCCTCGTGCAGCTGGTGGTATGAAGGTTGCAGGTTAATGCTCCTTTTCCCAGCCCCAAAGACACACAGCTGGTGTTGCTATGCTCCAGGCCCTCACAGGCTGCCGAGATCCAGGCTGCTGTGCAGAAATCAGCCAGGCCAGAACTCACACAGAAGTTAAAGCACTTAACCACCCCCCCAGCCCTTCAGGCAATGCTTTAACGAAGCAGCTTCTTTGGACTTGCCCTCACAGCAAGAAGGAGCCGAATGATGTGATGAATGACAAACTCTCTGGAATCCATATTAAAGTTGGCTGGGAAAAAAAAAAAAAAAACATCCCCTCAGGTGTTCTGGCTCATGTTTATCAACCACTGTAGGACAAAATCACTTTACAGAAGTGGGTTTTGTCTCCTTTACTGAATAATCAGGATTCGATCCTTTTCCAGCAGGATGTCCGGTCCCAGAGAGTCCATTACCTTGAGAAATAACAATACAAAGAAAAAGCCTCCTGCTTATTTCCATTACGGTCCCAGTCCATGACACACACACCACGCTGAATTAGTCCTCCACAGTCGATGGCCATTTGCTACAGAAGTCCAGGACTGACACTGCTTGGTTGCCTTAAAACCTGCAGCCTTCATTAGTGCGTGGTTCAGAATTTATTTCTGACGTCACACCAAACAAAACCAGCTTCACGAAACACCACCAGGAAGAGATTACTTTCCTCCATTCCCACACATTCTGCTCAATGAGATGCCTGAATCACAACTCAGTACTCACAAAAGCACTGGTCTACCTCGCACAGAATTCAGCCAGAAAAAAATAAAGCCAACACTAAGGATAACTTAAACATAGCCTAGTTCCGAGATTTCCATCTCCCACATGCAACCGAGCCAGCATGAAGATAAATTCATACGGCAGTAATAGGAGGGATACCAAACTGACATAGCCAGGAAAAACCCTGTTGCATAACACCAGTGAGAGTTGTGTTGTTTTGTTGCTGGCTTTTTTTCCCCCTACTTCCTTTGGAGGCATTTAACTTAGTCGTTCCAGGATGAAAGGCCTTTGCAGAAAAATGATTTTGGAGGAAATTAAGACTTTTTCCAATCACATAATTTTCTTGCAGTGTCAGAGCCCTCCAATTCTTCAAACCTCCACCTTAAAAACGGAAATTGGAAATATGCTCCCAGTTGTCAAAACACACATTTACCATAAATAAACCCATTAATCACTGCAAGGTTCTCCCTAAATTAATTATACTGTCTTATGAACAATTTTAGTGTGAGGCTACTAAACTGAAAATGTCTCTTCTCTGATATTTAAGAAATAAATGCAACATCTGCTGCAAAGCATGATAGTCTTTGAGCAACACAACGTATTTATTATCATAAAGCTCTTGTGAAAATACATTTTCTTAATAAATACTGAACCACCACTGGACATCATCTGTGCCGAATGAAACCAATCACGGAGTGGCTGCACAGAAATACACAGGCATTTATGAAACATATGTACAGTTCTATTGAGAGGAACTGGAAAGAGGTATATGTGTGCTTTTTGGGCCGTGACAACACCCAGACCAATAACACTGCACATGCAAACATTGAGAACTCTGAAGATCAGGGATTCCTGCTCTTGCAGAACAGACTCAGCACTCAGTCAGGAGGTAAAAGAGGTGATCTACCTTGTGTTTAGAAATACCTAATCCTCTTGTTTTGTAGTCAGAGCCCAGCTCACACGCCTCAATTATTTGCATCTATTCCTCCTTAAACTTGCAAGAATACCCCACGTGGCTTTTAATACCCGCATTGCTAGGTCTGAATAGCTTACAACCTGTGGATCTTTAGTGATGAGGGAGGGAGCGAGGGCTTCCCAGCAAAGACAGGACACTTGCTAAACTGCTTTTCTAAGCTGCCATTCACGGTGTCGCATGAACCCTGAAGCAGACTGTATGCTAGAAATGACAGCCCTGGGTTTCTAGGTTCTAAAACAAAAACCACACATCGGGCAATTTGGAAAACATGGCCAGCAATTGTTGACAGTGAATCAAGAGGAAATGTTACAAATGCAATCAACTGTATAAAAACTCAAATAGAACCAATTAACCTGCATTTTTTTGTTCAGCTTGCCAAAATTTTATTACAAGAATTAGCATCGTTCTTTATGCAAGTATTGGCTTCTGCCTGTCAGCAGTAACTTTCCAAGATATCCCCAATATTTGTTCCAAATATTATCACAGTGCTTACACTTCTCTATTCCTTTCTAGACAGAACATCACCGTGAATATCTTTCATTTCTTTTCTCACAAGCTCTGTCTCAAAGACCAACTAAACGAAGTTAAATGGCCCTCTTAACAGTCCATTATACAAACAATTCCTTCACAACACAACAGAGAATAAGAGATTGATTTATATTGATATTTACAAAACAACAAAAGGAACAGAAGCAATACATAAAAACACAGTTGTCAGTAACTAGAGAGAAAATAAGCCCGCTATTATTTACTATTACCAAAATATAAGAGACCCTCCATTCTGTTATAGGGGAATAGGGGAAGAAATGCATCTCGCTGGTGGGCTGGTGCATCCTACATCCCAGGTAGGAAATGCAACATATTTTCCCACACTTTTGCAAGACTAAGCATCTATAACTTCCTTTGCCTTTATCTCTACGCCAAACTCAGATGTCTTGTGATGAAGGCAAGTCAAATTTACCTGACCTGAGTACAGATACTTCTTGGACAGGTATCACACTGTGCTGAAGGTATGCATATACTGCCAGCTACATATGTCATTCTGCCACCCTCACAGATGAGGAAAGGTAACTCTACACATTAAGGTCCCTCCCTTACTGAAATGTTCTTACTATGTGCAGTAATTAGCAATGGTGTCAGCTCAATATTGCAGCTGAAATATGAAATACTGCAGATGGACCTTAGTTCTGCCATCTACTCAAAATCTAATGAAGTTTTCTCTAAATTGGGAAAAGGCTACAACCCATCTTTTGTACCATACTAATCTTATTGCAAAGTGCTCTCTAAAGAGCTTTTAAAATATTCTTATGCAAAAGTACAGTTCCTTCGTCTGAGCTAGTAATGATCCAACATGTGCAGGTCCAAGTAGGTCTGACAAAGCATGGTATTAATTTTCATGCACACCTGTTGAGCAGTATGCATCTAACTTAACCAGCCCAAGCACTTGAGGTGCCAACCGCCCGCTCCACACACTACAGCATAGACAGGATAGCTCAGCCAACAAGAGGATATTATATTTGCACATTACTGCATTGCTAAACACATCAATCATTCTGAAAACCCTTGCTGTTGAGTAGAATAGACTAACCTGAGGGAGAGAAGCTCCTTTCCTCCCTTCAAAACTATGAGACGACACACTAGCACCCAGATATCTCTTAAGAGTTATTGATTTAAATAAGGCCTGTGGTGCACTGCTCAGCATTTTTCTCCAGATCCATCAGAAAGCAGGAATACAGGCAGCATTAAACCATTGTGAGCTACCTAAAACACTTTCCACTCATCCCACTGGCCTCAGAAACTTGCACTGCCTTCTGCCTCCGCCACAACCAAGTTTGTAAACTGCTTTACAGTAGCAGTGAATGGATATATTGAAAGGGATGGGAGGGAAGTACTGAAAGAAAGCCTGCTTTAGAAAAACAACACATCATTTAACCGAGTTGAGAAGTGTGCCTACAGTTTGGACAGAAAGGACTTAAAACACACCCACCTGTTTGTTTACCAACTGCGAGAGGTCATTTGGACAATAGCTTTCCTATGAACTGCCGCAGTCTGTGGGCAGCCTGAACGACACATGCGCCAGGTAGCTCCAGAAACAAGCCTGCTGCCTGCAGGTTTACATTTGCTCAACAACTCTGTCAAACAAATTCATTATGTGTGCCACTGGAAAGCTTTTAGAATTCCTCAGATCAGAGCAAAACAAAACAACCCCACGTCATCATCTAATTTAACAACCATTCAGAAATCACACAGCACAACGGGTTGTGAGGCCTTCAGGGACACGAGGCACATTTCTTTGGATCTCTGCACTCCCAGTGCAGCTGGAAGGGCAGAAATGTGCCACAGACCCCAGCTGTGCCCCGGCTGGGGGGGCTGGAGGGAGGCAGGCTGCAGTCAGCACAGATGAAACCTTCCACGTACCTTAGCAAGGAACAGCTAAGCACAAGGGAAGTGCACCACTTTCCACAGGTAATGAAGCACTTAATGTCTCCCTCCTCTCCATTCCCACTGCTGCTAGAGAGACCACAAATGGCAGATCATGATGTGAGATTCAAATGTACCCGAGATTCTCACCGCGACGGTTTCAAGAACTTCCAAAAAATACCCAGCATACAGTGTGCTTTTGCTGAATGTTCTCCTCAGATTAAGCAAATAAACCACTCGAGGCAATTTCCCCCCAAGTTTCCAACTAAGAAAAACTGGCTTTCAAAACATGATACTAACGACTGAGAATTCATACCTCGGATACAAACACATTTGGCTTTCTCATCTGCACTCAGGATACCAATCCATCTCCACTAGGACAACTGCACTTGACATTCTACATTTTTAAGCAGAAACAAGCAGCTTTGCTTAAAAAGACAAACAACAAAACAACAATCTGTAACCAATCAAACCAAAGGCAAAAGCAAGCAGATCTTACCTAATGTGAATTATTGCAAAAAATCCCAACATTACATACCTGAATATAAATAGCATATGAATCCCGTCTAGTAAAAATCATACATTTGATATCACACTGCTACAGTTGCAATAAAACTGATTACAGTTGTATAAAACTGCAAGCATTTAGCTTCCTCCCTTCACAACAGGAAAGATGTATTCAATCTTAAAACATGTAAGAACTGCTCTTAAAGAAAAAAAAAGCACCTCTAAAATGAGATGACATATTTCATACCAATTGGTTTATGCTAGTTTTCTAGCATATGAAAATCATCGTTTTTCACTTATTGGCCTCCAGTTCTCTTCCTGCCTTTACAAACATCTAAGTTTGCAAATGAAGAGCTCAGAAAAGCTCCTCTCCCTTAAAAAAACAATAATTACAAGCAGCCTAAAAATGGGAGGGGGAGAAGGAATCCAAAGCTGTTATTGGAGGTGACCAGCATGCCTCACTCCTGCCTTTACCTTTGTGAGAAAGCTAGCGAGCCCTGCTCTTAACACAGCTTTACGGCACACGTTCATTATGTGCACACTGCCCACAACACACGTCACGGATCTGGGAGGTAAATAATTTTGAAACCAGAAGCAAGCATCTTCTCAAGTAACCACCACTGTCACTTGACATTTGGAACACGCTGCATCAGAAATACCGTTATCCCCAGTGCTGCTGTTGACCTGTTGTGATTCTATTGAGTTAATTCCGAAAAAACAGCATCTCTGAGAAAGGAGGAAAGGAAACACAATGCAAAAAACAGCTAAATAAAAACATCCCACTTAATCACCCAGCCGTAACTTCCTGTAAAACCAAATCATCTATTCTAATCACAAGTTACAGTTTCATGAAAAATCCCTTAAGAGAATTACAACTTACCCCACCTTTACCAGTTCTCCCATAGACCACAGAAATTGTCCTCAACTGACTGCTTTCAGCTGGGGGTGCCCAGAGGTAAGGCACAGCATCGGGCCATCGCTTATCGGCAGCAAACAGCTGAACTGCCCCAGCTGCCTCACCTGGCTCACCCTTAGGCAGACACATACAAAAAGACCAGAGAGAGGTTAACCAGACAGATGTTCCAGACACTGCCAGGTTTGCAGCACCTACTTAATACAGTTCTCATCGTAAAAGCAGTGTGCCATGCAAATACAGCTGGTCCATTTGGATAAACTACTTCAAAGATGGCTAAACCTATGTGTTCTTACCACTGGATTAAAGCAACAGGAAAATTTATAATAAAAAAGAAGGGAGGGACAAATTTGTCATCCCCAAGGAATCAATTTCTCATGACAGCACATATTTTGACACCAAATGAAAGAATGGAACAGTCTGTTCCATGTATTCAAACATCCATAACAACTGTAAAGATGGTATGTGCCAACTTTCTGGAGCCCCTCTCTGGCTGTGACAGGACTGCCAGACACTTCACCACAGCCATGGGTGAGGGGAAGGGAAGGCTGAACTCAGTTTTGTTTTTGCTATTCTGCGTTCACTAACCTCCATTATCACTATCCACTGCCGGCAACAAAAGTGTGACCAAGATAGGCAGTGGTGAAAATATAAAGGTAGAAAGCTTTTAACAGTGAAACGAAGGAGAAAAAAAAAAAAAAGTATTCTTTTTCTGTTTCACATTAGGTAGAAAGTATATTCAAAACCTTAGAGAAACCCAGACAGCTTCTCTGGACGAAAAAACATTACGGCAAATTCTCTAAGATGAATTTTCAGAACTGCAGCAATCCAGACTTAAAACAATCTTCCAGCCTACAAACTCGTTAGCACAAATTATTTATGTCATCATAGTAGGAAAACAGATAGGATCTACAGATTACTTGGAACCACTACTTAGTATGCAGCCATGTGCTACAAGCCGCAGTGCTTCAGCCAACCAGGAGCCCAAACGACGTGGCTGTCATCCACCAGAGAGGTCTACCACCAAAAGTAGGAGTCCACCAAAGCCTTCAAAGGTCCATTACCTGCTCCAGTGAGAACCAGAACTACATGCAATGAAAAGAGACACTGCTTGCCAAAAGCATTGTTAAGAATTGGTCATTTAATGCTTGTAACAGTTTTCACTTACGCGCTGGAATGCAACCCAGAGAAATCATAACAACAGCCACCAGTCTCAGAGACAAAAATGAGCAACAGCGAAAATCACAGCTGAAATGCAACAATCCTTTCAGCAGCCCAAAGATGACGACTGCCAGCTAAGATATATTTTTAAGTCATTTTCTCAAATACTAGAGCATATGTAACCACAAAACTCTGCATAAACAGAAGTGGCAGGAAATGCTGCAATTTCTCTCTTGGCTAAGTGCTGCTCTATCCTCCTTATTACAAGGAAATGTAAATGATTAAAAAACTCCAATACCTTCCATAACTCTCCCAATCTCTCATCTGCCATAACCAACTCCCTTCCTCCCTTAGATTAAACACAATGAAGAAGTGCCAAAATATCACTGTGGACTAGATACGAGCCAAAGGAAAGAGAAAGAAAGCTGAAAATATAGAAAATGGATGCCTATCAGGGGTTTTTCTTATCTGATCAGTACATCCCCTTCCGCCCTCAGAACCGATCACTGGTCACCCTCCACCCTTACAAATCCTTGCAGCATAAATCCTTTTACTTTGTCTTTTAAAGCACAGTCTAAAAGCTGCCATATGGGTACATGTGCTGGTTTATAGAAACACGCATGTACAGTCATACTGACTGCTTGTGATAACGTGCAGGGGAAGAATAAGGCTGGGGACCAACTCTGCTCCTCATCTATGTGCACAGCATCCAATGGGTTTCTGAGCAGGCTTGAGATTTTCTGAAGTGGCATAAAAACAATGCAGGAAACCTGCACCAAAGAGGCAGAGCCCAAGAGCCCCCAGCTCTGACCAGTTTAAAAAGCAACTCACAGAATCACAGAATGGCCTGGGTTGAAAAGGACCACAACGATCATCCAGTTTCAACTCCCTGCTATGTGCAGGGTCCTCAACCACCAGACCAGGCTGCCCTGGGCCACATCCAGCCATATCCCAGCAGCTTTGGTTCACTACTCCAAGATGCAACTGCTGAGAAGCAAGGACCTTGCAGAACTGTATACAGCCCTATTTGAAAACCTTGTACAAAGCGGCCACGATAAAAAATACAGGAAGGAAAATAGGAGAGTTGTTGGTCTTCCTGCTTATTAGCCTAGTTATTCCAAAAGTCATGAATTCAAACTTTTCCACTCCCTGCGTGCTGCGATTATGCAGAACTGACAACAAGCAAAAAGCAACGGATCTTCTTCTCTACCAACAGCACTTCAGCTTTAGCCTTAACAGTCAGAGAAACCTACAGAAAACACAAGGAGATTACAGGCAGACACACTTCTCTCTTGTCACAGGTCAGCTAAGTTTAAAGTATTCACATCTCCTTACAGTTACACTGGACGTGGTGGCAACCAAAATCAATCTGAAAGTGGGAAGTCTTGAAAGAGAGCAGCTCAGCCCCTTCCTGTAGGCAAAAAAATATTCAGCAGCTGCTATCTTATTAACCACGACAAGTTTAAAAACACATTTATTTCTAACCCCAGTATAACTGGGTTGCAAACATTCCAAAAGCAAACAGGAGCAGACTGCAAACGCTGTGCACCTGAAGTACGTGAGGGGGAAACAAAAGGGGAATCAGAATTATACAATTTTATGACTCACCATCTTAGACAAACTAGGAAAATAAATATTTCAAACTGCTAAAGCTCCCAAATTCCCACTGAACATGCAAGTGTGTTGCTTATCTGAACAGCGAGATCTCAGGCTGGAAAACTGACTACAGGTTCCCAGCTCCAGCCTGAGTCTGAACCTCACATTTCAATTCAGCAGATTGAACACTTGAAGGACTTCTGTCAGCAGTTCCTGGCTGTCAGACCTGTCCTTAAGCCCCTGCTAATCCAAGCACATCTCCCACATGAATTATACATATTGGAGTAATATGCAACCAAATGGCACATACGTGTGAGTGGTTAAGGAAAAATGAACTCTGACTCCTTTGCTGCTTCTCACAGTGCTCTCTCATCCCCCGCTTGTATTAAGGGACAGGATCGGTCGCCCCTTCCCAGGGGTTACTGAGCCCTGACAAAAAGGGTGTGCGAGCAGGTAGGCACGCTTTAACTAACATCCCACGTGTTTGTCCTGGGATAAGGGCAAAGTTTCACAGCAGGATTAAGGTGTTGTAAGACTGTGCTGCCCATGGGAGGGACAGTCAAACAAACCATGGACCTGATCCAGCTGAAAGCCATCCCAGAACGAAAGGAAAAAATAGATAAATTCCATCCTCCCTACCTGCTTGGTGAACCCGCTGACCGGGAAGCTCCATGCGCAAAGGGGGGGCAACCAGAAAACACAGCCACTCACCCCAGATGAGACCTCCTCGGTGGCTGCAGTTCCCACTTAGGCCAGCTCAAGCTACTTGTGACACGTTGGTCAAGCATGCACAAACTTGGGTTCGCCTAAACGCAATCAACTGTTATCAACATGTGTTAATGTTTTTGGCTCCGCCAGCAGAATAGTTTTGGACGAGCTCCAGCCAAAGTCTTTCCTCCTGAACTCCGCCAAGCCTCAGACTTCAGGGCAGGACTTCGCACCCTGCTGTTTGGCCAAGCTGAAGGTAGATCTCACTGTGAGCGCTTACTGTGTCAAAACACAACTTTCCCTGCTCCAGATATGGCTCACTCAGGCCCAACCCGCTAGCTCTTGAAGAGACACGGTTGCATTCAAAACACATAAAGGTCACCAGAGGCTGGCGGGGCTTGCAGTGAAGAGTCTCTCTATTCCTTTCCATTTGCTGAGCTGAAACCTATTGTGCTGATGAGCTGCAAAAGGAGGTCAGCACAGAAACTCCTCACCCTAAAGGACAAGAATCACACAGGAGCACCAAGCATGAGTCGCTATGGAAAGGAGAACTGAAATGGGAGAGGCTGTGGAAAGACACAGAGATCCACCCTCAGAGGAAGAGCAAAATAAAAAGGGTTACAGGATGACTCCTTCCATGAGCCATATGAGAGGAGGAGTGTTGTTGGCCTGGGATTTAACTCTGGTGTCATCCCAGTTCTGTGTTCACCACCAACCTTACCCCCGTGCAAACAAGCTCAGGCACGGCTCACTAACTGCAGAGATGCTTAATTCCACTTCATCATCCAGCATGAGTAAGGGCCACAGCATTACCTCTTGTGGAAAATAAGAAACATCCGAAAAATATCTTTCTTTTCACCTTTTTGCAATGATAGAGAAACAGACCTTTCCTGTAGAGCAGCTGATGAACCCCTGAGCACCTGTACAGAAGATGCACAGCAATGGTACGTGAGATGCACGAGAACTGCGTGCAGACGCGTGAACACACACACAGGTACCCAACAAACACAGCACATGTGAGCTGTAAGAAACTGCCTACAAGACCAATGGCATCACTTGACGCTCAGTCTCATCACTAAGACATACGAAGAAGTTGCATATTTCACTGGGGATACCCCCTCCAACAGAAAGGAAGCAACAAAAAGGGTAACCGCTTTCCTGGGGTGGAACATCTGCCAACAAGGAGCAGATACAGCCAGATGGCTGAAATTCCAAACACGTCATTCCGTTCCTATACCGACCAAGCTGAAGGCACTGCTCTGCCCATCTCCCTTCTCACAGGTAGGAGGGATGTGACCATCCGCTTCCATGAGGCTGTGCATTAGCCCAGGGTGGGTGAAAGAGCACTGACGGAAAACACTGCATTTGCCAGCTTGTTTTCTCCAACTTTCAACCAACTCCGAACTGGCATAGTGTGCCCTGGCAGGGGAACAGAAAGGATGATCTAATAGGTCAGTTAACTTCCATCACGAATTTCTGTGATCTAAATAACGTTTTACGGTGTTTAAAAATCATTTTTCTTTCAGGGTTATACACGGTCAATCCGACACAGTGGCTATCGAGCCTATCATGATGCTAAAAAAGAAAAGCGTTGAAGAGCCTTTGAAAGAGGAAAAAGTAGCTCCAGTCCCTTTATACATTGTGGCAGAGCTCAGATGCAAATATAGGCGCATCAGAAGGTCAGTGTGGTAATTACCAAAGCTGTGCTTCATTGGACAAAAATAAATGACAAGACTGCACAGAAGAGCAGAGCCGGGGATAGGACGTAAGTAGTTTAATTTGGCAACATACATCTTACATACACTACTGTATGCTAAACATGTGCTGTTTATATCATATACATACACACACATACAGCCTCTGGGCCACATTCACACAATACTGTGGATGCAAAGCCAGAAGACTCTCGCACTTAGAGCTGCAAACGCAAAGACAGATTAACTCACAAGCACTGAAATCATGCGTTGATGTTTCCTGGAACCAGCAGAGTTTTGGATGGCCTGCAAATGTTCCCAATGCTTCCTTCACAACCTCGCTGGTATGACATTCTAATAACCCAACACAAAAACACAGAGAACAACTGTGGCTTTTGCCAGGTTGGACTGGAAATAAAAGTTCTCCCAGCTATATATAAACAACTTGGATTTTGGGGCACATCCCAGTCAATGCCTGTAAGGGCACAAACAAGTTCTGAGATACACTGCTCTCCTCAAGTGGGACAGACTAAACCAGCTAGCAGTTCATGTCTTTCAAAATTCATCCAGCAAAAACTTGGTCTATGGCAAGGTACAAATTCAGAGTAGATCAGCAGCTCACAAGACACAGCCAAGCCCATGCTCCTACATCCCTTCCCAAAAAAGGCTGCCAGTGAGAACCACTTACTCATTCACATGGGGTCCTAAACAGTTCTGCTCTGAAAGAGCAGTGGCACAGCTGCCAAGGGATGTGGCAGAGTCAGCTCTTCAAGAACCATGTGGACGTGGCATTGAGGGATGTGATGAGCAGGCAGCACTGGTGGTGGTGATGGTTGACGATCTTAGTGATCTTGCCCAACATTAACGATTCTATGATTCGATCAGGTACCTAGGATTCAATAGGTACCTCTGTGAACCTCGGGAGCGAGCACTGCCCTGTGGTTCCCCAGCCCTCCTGATGGAAGTGAATGCACACAGCAACCCTCCCTGCCCTCACCTACCTAAGCAAGAAGGGAGAAAAGCCCAATGCACAGGCTGGTGTTAGGTCAAGGCAAAGGAAAATAAGAAACACAAAACTGGTTTGCGAAATAAGAATCCCAACGCATTTACGTTGTGAAACTTCTTTGCAAACTTCTGACAGCTGGACACAAGGAACTCTCCGCTTTGGTTTTCTTCTTGCTTTAGGTTTATTGTACTATTAAAAAGCACAAAGGTTTCAAATTAAGTATCTTTCTGTTGCTTTGAAAGAAGCAACTTCCCAGGCTTGAAGTATAAACTTCATGTGCCAGTGAATGTTCCCTCATGCTCTCAGATGAGACAGAAGTCATAATTAACATTCTACAAGTGAAACAGAGCACATTATACTTTTATATTTTTCTACAATGCACATCCATATAAACAGAGAGGTCGCTGGAAAGGGGTCTGGTTTGATCAAGGGTTGGAATCGCTCCTCCCCAACGCGAAAGGTCCGTGCACATTCCGTACCTACACACGGCACACCGCCGCCGTGCAATTACCGGATCTCTGCCAACTATCGCTACGCGGGGCTGCTCTCAGCTCCTCGACTTTCCTTCCCCACGCGAAGCAAACGAACGCGGACAGCGTACCCGCGTCGTCCCGTCGGTCCCCACAACTTTAGCACGGCAGCCCGCCCGCTCAGACGCAGGGAGAAGGACCGACCCTCGAAGTGCCCAACGGCAATCCGGCAGCGCTGCGGGGCCGGGACCGTGAAGGGCACGGCCAGGAGCCGGCAGAACGCTCGCAGCCCCGCGGTTAGTCGGAACGGCCGTGCCCCCACGGCAGCGGCAGGGGAGCGGCGAGACGTCAGCGGGAGGCTTCTCCGCTTCCTGCTCGCGGACTCCCTCCTCCCCCACTTTGTGTGGTCGCCGCTGCGCCCTGCCCCTACGCGGCCGGGCCGAGCCGGGCCCCCGGGGAGAGGCCGGGAGGCGGCCGAGGGGCGGGAGGCGGCGGGGGCAGCGCGGAGCTTTTGTCTGCCGCCGGCGGAGCCACCCCCGCCCCCCGCGCGTCGGAACGGGCAGACAAAGCGGGGCCGCGGGGAGGGACGGGGGGAAGGAAGGTGCCGCCGCCGCCGGGGCGCCGGGAGCCGAGCTCGGCTCGGCTCGGGATGGGCGAGGGAGGGTCCGCGGGAAGGACGTGCGGCGCTCGGAAGGCGCGCCGCCGCCTGCCTTTTTCTCCTCCTCTTTCTCCTCCTCCTCATCCTCCTCCCCCCGCCGCCCATTGTGCGCCCGGCAGACGGCGAGCGGCCGCCCGCCCCCGGGCAGCACGGTGCGGGGACGCGTCGGGACACACACGGCAGAAGGAACGCGCGGCCACCGCTCCCCGTGCAGCCGCGGCCGGCAGCCCCGCTCCCCCCGCGCCGCCTCTTATTATTCATCATCGGCGCAGGCTGGGAGTGGGAAACTCCGCTTCCTACTCGCAGCCGCGCTCCGACCGGCTCAGCCTCCGCCCCCTGCCCCCCCCCTCCGCTCCTCGCCGAGCTCCTTAAAACCCGAGGAAACTTTAGGCAGCGCCCGAGCGCCGGCTGCCGCTCGCCCCGAGAGCCCCCGGCTCGCAGGCGGGCAGCTCGCACCGTCCCCAAGCACGGCTCCGGCCCGCGGCGACGCGGTCCCTCTCCCAACCCCCCGCCGGAGGAGCCGGGGAAAAAGTTTGTCCTCCCGCCGCGCCGCGCCCCCCGAGCGGCCCTTACCATGATCAGCGTGTGGTTGCGCTGCTCGGCCGCGGCGGGCTCGGAGTCCTGCGGCTGCTTGCTCGGCGGCGGCTGCTTGCCACCCGCGCCCGTCTTCTTGGCCCGTTGCTCCAGCGTCCTCTGGTAGAGGCTCACGGTGTCCCTGCGCTCCAGCTCCAGCTGCTCCGCCTGCGCCTGCTGGTAGCGGCTTTCACAGCTGACATGGTGCCGCCGGCAGCCCTCGATGCGCTGCCGCAGCCGCTCCACCACCGTGCTGTGCTTGGGGACGCCGCCGCCGCCGGCGGCCCCGGCCCCGGCGAGCCCTCCGCCGAGGCCGGCGTTGATGCAGACGCTGCTGCCGTTGGCGGCCGGGGCCGCGAAATCCCCCATGCCCGGCCCCGCGCGCGCCGCTCCTGAGGAACTCGGCGCGCTGCCCCCCGCGGGGTCCCGCTCACAGCCCCGCGGGGCGGGGGGGGGCACCGGCATGTAGCGGGGAAGCGGCGATCCCCGGCGAGCGCTGCTGCTCGCCCCCAGCCAATCCCCCTCGAGGAGCTCCAAAACATGAAGGAGGAGAAGAGCGGAGCGCGGCGGGGGGGGTGGGAGGGGGTGCGGCGAGCGGGGAAGGTGCCGGGGGTGACCGCCGGGAAGCGGCGCAACAACTGAGCGGCGGCGGCGGCGGCCAACTCCGGGGCTCAGCGCGGCTCTTCGCCTCCCGCGGCTCCTCCGCGATCCGTGGTGCCCAGAGCGGCTCCGCGGGGCCGCCGGAGGTCGCTCCCAGAGCCCGCGCTCCCCATGGGTGAGGGGAACACGCGCCCCTCCGCACGCACACACGCGCGCACGCGGGGACGGCACACGCACACGCGGGGACTCCGCACGCGCCCACGCTCGCACGCGCCGTGCACACGCCGCACACTCACTCGCGCGCCCCGGCACCCAGGGGCGGGCACGGCCGCTCGCTCATTGTACGTTCCTCCTAGAGAAAAGTTTGGGCTCTCGTGCCGCGCCGCGCTCGCAAAGTACTCGCGCTGCCGGGCCGCATGGCAACGGGAACCCAGCGGCACGCCTCGGCCCGCGGCCGGCCCGCACATGCACGAGCCGGGGCCGCGCCGGGGAGAGCGGAGCCGCCGAGCCCGTGCGGAGCGCCGCGCTCACACAGCCGGGCGCCGCGCTCCGCCGCCGCCACAATGATCGAGGGCCCTCCTCCTCCTCCTCCTTCTCCACCTCCTCTTCTCCTCCTCCTCCCCTCCGTGCCAGCGGAGTGATACAGGGCGGCAGCGCTCGGCGCTCGGCGCGGCTCCCCGGGCCGGGAGGCAGACCCGGGGACAAGGTGCAAAACCCGGCGCGGACGCCGCCCAGCGGGAGCGGACGCGGCCGGGCCCCCCGGCGCCGCGCGACTCGGCACGGCCGCCACCTGCCGCCCCGCTCGGCCCCCCTCCCCGCCGTGCCCGGAGCGGCGGCCCCGAGCCCGCGTTGCCAGCGGCCCCGCGGGGGGGCACGCCGCGTTTCCCTCCGGCGTAAACCGCTGCATAACGAACGGCGAGAAGCGAGCGGCTCGAGCCCGCCGAACTTCTGCGTTAGATGCGGCGGGGAGCGATGCCGGGCCGCCCGCAACCGGACGGCAGCGGCTGGAGCGCTCGGCACACGCACGGCTCTCGCGTTTAAAGTGTCAGCCGGTGTTTGCCAACTCCTTGTTGAACAGAGGCGTGAAGCCGAGCCCCGTCTCGTGGGGACACCCCTGTGCTGGAACGCGCCGCTGGAAACAGGGAGAAGTGGGAACTCACGCACCGGGCGTGGAGCTGACCTACGCCGTCCCCGTTTGTGCCGCGGCACGCTGGCACAGGGCACGGCTTCCGAGCTCCCGACAACGGCAAAAAGCCGCCTTTGTCTCCTCGGCAGCCTCCAAGTTGGCTTTTATCGCGTTCCTATTGCGACAGCTCCCGGCCACGAGCAGACTAAATCCTTACCAGCGGGCAACTGACACCGATCGGCAATGAGCGCCTCGCGAGGCCGGCGGGGGCACGCGGGCTCGTTCCCCTTCTCCCCCCCGGAACTCTCCCCGGCAGCGGCCGAGTAGCGGAGCTCAGCCCCGCCGCTCCGGAGCTCCCCGCAGTGCCCCCTGCAGCCCGCCGTGCGCCGAGCACCGGCACCCCACGGAGCGGCGGGGACCCACGGGGATCTCCGGGTCCCGCTCCTGGCTCGGCGCCGTGCCTTCAGGGCGGACGAGCGGAACTGCGAAGTTTTGCGGTAGCCGGAGCTCGGTGCTGGAAGCTGAATGGCAATTGTAAAATAGCGCAATAGCCGGGAGGTTTCACCCTTTGGTTTTGGGTCGCTTTTATTTAAGGATGCTAACGCTGAGGCTCCTGAAACACTACAGCCGAAATCTGCTGTTTGGGGAACTATATCCATTCCCAAGGGCCGAGGGATATATGGTGCACTCGCCGATGCCTGCCAGTATGGGTTGGCAGGGCACTAATTGAGGGTTACAGGAGATGATTGCCTGGTAAAGGATCTATTCAGCCAGTTACGATTCTGAAAAATTACAAAGCATGGGCCTGATCTGTGAAAAGAGACGCAATATGAATATACAGCATACGTTCTCAAGATGATTATCATGACAGAGATCTGTCTAATTAGGAAGAATCTATTTTAACACTAAGAAATGAAAGAGCCCAGCTGGGAGAGGAATTCAGAGGAAGATGCAGCAACATGACTGCTAAGCTGACAGCAAATGCAGCCTAAGCATGTTCCAATGACAGCTTCTAAAAAAAAACCATCTCAGCATTTAATCAATAGCGGCTTCAGAACAAGTAAAGCCCCACAGATAACCCAGCTAGTCATATCAATGGGAGGAGCTCCATACATAACATAGAAAATACGCATTTGCAGAGCAACACACTGAAACCACTTCCCCTTTGTCAGCCGAGTTACAGGCTATCCAGTAGATGGGCAACGTTAAAAGTACCCTGAGGATAAAGCTGATCCCTGCTGTGCCGGAAGTGCCGGTGCTCTCATATAGGTTGCAAACGGCTGCTTTGGGGCAGCAAGTTTCAAACCACCACGGGCAGCAGAGTGACTTTCAAAGCCGCTGCCTGGTAGAAACCTTGCTGAGAGCTCTTCCCATAATTAAGCGGTTCCTGTGTAAGTCAATGGGTGCCATGGTGACACTGGCATCTGCTGCAAGGCCAGCCTAGCATCAACAGCTCAGGTGCCCACTGAGTACAGTAACTTTGGAAGCCAGACAACAGACACCTTTTGGGAATGGATGAAGCTTTCTTACATCACAAAAAGCACTTCAAAATTTTCTGGTGAAGTTTCTCCAGGATACAGTGAGCACATCAGATGTACTTCACTTACTACTGTAAGCTATTTAAGTGCACGTTGCCTAATACAACTGTAGGCCAAAGAGAATAATAATGTCATCTCCAGAGCAGTTAAAAGAAAAGCCATATCATTGAGGGTTGATTAAAAACAAAACCCCAAGACCTCCACAAATGCATCAGTGAAATCCAAGTGCAGCGTGGCAGCATGGCTAACATTCTCAGGACAGCTGGAGTGGCCACGAATTGCGGCTGTCAGAGAGCTGGAGCTGCAGGAATCCTTCCAGCAATGAACTGAGGCTGGAGCAAAAGAAGTTGCTCTAAATAGTTAAAGAAAAGTCATCGAGGTTGAAAAGGAACAGGAGAGCAAAACAATGAGGGGGGAAGGGGAAGAAACAAAGAAAATCGGAAAGCTAGTTAAAATTGCAGAAGTCGGGGCTCTAAGGCAGACTGCAGGAAGTGATGGCTGTGGAAATACAAAAACCGTAAACTCAGAACTACATGCCTGCCAGTAGTTCTATGCAATTCGGGTGGCAGAACATGCAGAATCCAAGTCAGAATTTGTACCAAGTCTTTCCAGTTGTGAACAACACTGAATGCTCCACTTCAGTGAGGTATTAGAGCGGGACTGTCACATGGACTGAGATACACATGCCAGATACACATGCCTAGGCACTCCACTAAATCCAGACACAAAAACCATGGGGAAAGGATGCAAAAAGAAGGCTCACACTGTCCTCTTATGATTATAGATAAGTCACAAGAATGTAAAACCAGAGCATTTTACGTGGCCCCACCAACCAAGGAAAAAATGCCCATCACAGCAAAGCTTCTGCATGTGCTTTAGAAGTAGGCAAATCTGAACGAGGTTCCAGACTGTAAACATCTCTGAACACACAAAGTTAATGCTAACAGGCCTTCCCAGAGCTTTGAGAAGGCAGAGCTTAACACTGGCATGGTACTGTAGGCTCAACAGACGGCTTCACACAAAATGCAGGAGAGAAATTTTCTCTTAACGTTCTAGTCCAAGTTCAAAACCTACTTTCTATTTATACTGAGGGTAACATTCATATGAAAGAATATAAACTGTAGGTCTGTGCTTCAAACATGTGAACAGAAATACAAGTGCTGGGTTCTGTTCTTTCTTTGGGTAGCACAAAGACTTTAATTTGTCATTAGCAACAAAGCTAAACAGATGTACACCAAGTTTTAAGGGATAATTCATCCTTTCTGCACCCGTTTCTTCCCAGAGCACCTAGGCAGCTACCCTACG
Organism: Lagopus leucura; assembly: GCF_019238085.1. Classification (NCBI taxonomy): domain Eukaryota; kingdom Metazoa; phylum Chordata; class Aves; order Galliformes; family Phasianidae; genus Lagopus; species Lagopus leucura. The sequence continues at coordinate 9,298,959 of NW_024962264.1, forward strand.
TGCAATCCATGCAGAAATTGAAACAGTTGTTGAAGTGGCAGAATTGAAGTGGCATTGTTAGAGGAATGTTACTGAAACACCATCCTAGGTTAGGAAGCAAAACTAAGGTAAGTAATCCAGGTAGGCCACAGTGTACCTTTCCTTTATTATGAGCATCTGGTTCCAGAGGTAGCAGCTGTAGGTGCCCATGGAAACAGCGAGTTGAGAGGGCAAAGGGGAGAAAGGATCCCAGGTCAGTAACTGGGATGGAAAGGCGGAAATCAGGGGGAGTGGGAGAGAGAGAGAGAGAGAGAAAATGACACAAGGAAAATTCCTAAAGAGATGCTGGGGGGTTTCCTCATGGCTTACACCAGAAATATACATGAAGGAACTCAAACTTACGTAGTCATTCTTACACTGAGTAGCCCACTCCTCAGTAAAGGCTGCCCATTTCCATTCAGCTTGAATTAGCAAGGCAACAAACAGAAAATCTTTCATCTGTAAAACCAAATCCCAGCTTTATTGATGAGGAAGCAGCTGAGGGACTTTTTTTTTTTTCTTCCAGGCATTTGCTGTTAACTGTCAGCCATTTATAAGAGTTTCAGAGTGAACACGATCACTTGGAATCTTCTGAGACAGAAAGAGAGACTGAACCTAAGGAGCACTACTGTTCATCCTTTTCCATGTGGGAGACTGATGATGGTTCCACAATCCTTGGCGTAACCAATCAAATATCATGTTAAAACATAAAGGTTTTCACTCAGTCTTAGTTTTCAAAGAAACAAAACAAAAGGTCATTTTTCACAGTGTTGTTTTTTGGGGTTTTTTTTGGTAAGACTGATGTAAGTTCAGCCTTCAAGCAAGAGACACGCTCTGTATTCCCCCTCATCCCAAAGTGCCCACTACTATTGCCACCGTCTTTCTGAGACTGCCAAGTTGACAATCTACCAACACACGTGTATTTAGCATACATGAAGACTTGGATTAAAAGCATGTCAGTGAGGTTAAAGCTTTGCAGTCAACGAATTTAAAACCACCAAAATCAAAGCACTTGTGCAATCTTTATTTGGCTTCCTTGTATAATCCATTGCATGATGAAGTCTTCAAATACACCCTCACAAACTATTTTTCCACAGGATGTTTGCTTCATTCTGTACACAGAATTGTCAGTGCTCACCAGTGAACAGCTATTTAATACATTTTTTCCTTCTTGTTCTGCATATGACCTCACGTCTATTTACTAATTCAAACCCCTGTTCCTAGACATTCGTTTCCGTGGAATGACCACCACTATGACTCCTGAGTGCTTCACGTACCAATAAACTATTTTTCACAGTTTATGGCAAGTCAGAGGATAGTGCTCTCATTCATGTTAGAAACTGGAAACTGAAACAAAGAAACCAAGCTTAAATCTTTTGCTAAAATGCCTAATTTGAGCTGATTTTTTTTCAAGTTGTATTTTAGACAACTTAAGGTACACCACGTATCATGAAATCAGCCCACATCAATTCAGCAGGATTTGCAGGTGCCTAGCATTTCTGTTAATCAAAAGCCCCTTTTCAAGTCTGGTACATAGAAAACGAGGAACAGAATTAGTGATCACCGGCAAGAAGAAGAGCTTAAGTGAAATGAATAAAATCACATAAGATGGTTCAGACATTTAATCTCAAACACACATAATTCAGTAAATTTATTGGCAAAACCAGCATTTAGATGCCACAGCAAAAAACAAACAAGAAGAAAAAACAATAAAATACTACATGCCGGTTTTTAGTCATCTTGAAAAAACAAACAACCAAACACTTTTTGTCCTGCTCTTTCTGAAGACACCCCTTTCAACTCGCCCTCCCTAAAGTAAAGTCAAAGCACGTTGTGTTTAGAAAGCACGCTTTCTGATTCCCTGAGGCCAAAAAAATGCTAAAGAGATAAGACATTAAAATAACCTGAAAATCCCTAAAAGGATCCTAATTGTGCTTGGACATATTAAGCAAAGTACAACGAACTGATAGCTCTACTGAAAACCAGCCCCGCTTCCAGGCTATTTCCAGAGTCACTAAAGTCACTAGACAACATTCATCAGAAGTCTAGGACGCCTCTCATCTTAGCTCAGACTTGCAGTTAACTAATGGTTTACAGCAAACAACAGCTGATTAGATTCCAGTTAGACAGGAAAAAAAATCTTTCTCATTGTATGAATAGTGAGACTTTAAATAGATTGCTTATGGAAGCTGTTGAGTCTCCATCACTGAAAGCTGTGGGAACAGGATAGACAAATTTGTCTGTAAAGACATGAACGTAATTGATTTTGCTAACCATGGAACAGGGGATGGATTAGTTGACTCTTAAGGCCTCTTCCAGCCCTAACTTGCTGTAACATTATGATTACTTGGGCAGCTTGAAAGTTACAAATGTGTTGTAGCAGTTAATAACTTCATTTATTTAACCCTGACTTTGGTGTAAGAAAGTTACGTACAAACTTCAGTGTTGGATCAGGCCATGGGTCCATCTATCACAGAGCTCTGAGAGGAAAAGCAAGAACAGGGTAAACGCACTCACGGCCTCCCAGCCTCCAACCATTTCCAGGTTAGGTTATGTGATTATCTAGTTAGTACACTCTACAGCATCTCTTCCAAGGATTTATTCTGAATAAAACTCTTACCAACTTCTTTTGGTATACATCATTCTTGTAGCAGGAGAGAAGGTGAACAGCCACTCCTCTGTTCTATAGATCTCTCAGTTCTGCAGATACCTTCTTACATTTCCCCAATCATATCTTTCCAGAGTTTTGACTATTCCACGTGTGGAGCTCCTTGTATGTTGTATGGAAGTCACAGTATGTGACTAATCATCACCTCAAGAATATTTATTAGTTCTAGCATGCCTTTTCAAGATAGAACTGCATGCAGTATTCAAAAGCATGCAAACCTTGGATTTTTACAGTGACAAATGGACTTCAACAGCAACACAATGATCCTTTCCATTTTGTTCTCTCTTTGCTTAGTAATAAATCCTAACCTAGAACTTTTTTTCTTCTTTCTCTACTAAGCTAGTATTTTCATGACACTGTCTACTGTAACCAAAAGATATTGCTCCTGAAGACCTTTAGGCCAACTTATAAATGACCCAAGAAGTGAAGATAGGATTCATCTTCCCTGGATGTACTACTCTACCTACCTTTATCTACACTGAGGTGCACCCATCATTTTATTGTACAGTCAGTCTTACAACGTCTTGCAGTCCGCCCTTACAATCCTGCATTACCTCCTATCATCAGCAAAGCTTTACCACCTCACCAATAACTTCCCTCCTCCAGGTCATTGATAAGACAAGGGGTAACGGCTTTAAACCGGAAGGTTGTAAGTCACAGAGTAGGTTTAGGTTAGATATAAAGAAGAAATTCTTCACAGGATGGTGAAGCACTGAAACAGGTTGCCCACAGAAGCTGTGGATGCCCCATCTGTGCAAGTGGCCAAGGCCAGGCTGGATGAGGCCTTGGAACATTTGGTCTAGTGAGAGTTATTGCTGACCATGGCATGGGGGATGGAACTAGATGGTGTTTAAGGTCCCTTCTAACCTAAACTATTTTACAAGCCTGTGATTTAAGACTATGATGGTACAGGTCCCAACAAAAACACCATACGGAATTTCACTATTGATCTTCCTGTTAAAAAATGAATGTGCACTTAGACCCAGTGATGGTCTATGTTGAGTTCAAATCTTTCAAATCATCTTTCAAGGCCTTCCTTCTTATGCCAGCAACAGTCTTATGTTGCTTGGTTTTCTGAAACACTTTGATAAGTTCTGTCAAGTCTTCTGGAAATCCAAGTTGACTGCATCAGTTAGATGGTTTTCATCTACATGTCAGTGACTTCTTCAAACAAGTCCAAGTTCTTTGCTAACTCTCATTAATTAGATCATATTTATTCAGGTAGATATTAATTCAATTGCTAATTACATTATCTAGTTGTTCACCCAGAACAGATGTCTAATTTTATTTTGCTGGATGCCCCTGGAGCCTTTCTTCATGATTGACATCCCATTTGACACCTTCTGATTTTCACATAGAGAGGAACAACGAAGTGACAGGTTACGTGTTGCCATTGGATATTTCATCCCTGAGTTCTCCTAGAACTCTCGATAAATTCTTCAAATCCTAGAGAGTCATCTCTTTTGTATTATTACTTTTTTCAGATACAATTTACGAGTAATACTTTGTGGAGCTCCCTGAATGCCTGAAAAGGGCCCTGGTGGGAGAATTTCCCCAATTTATTCCACAGAGAACAAGGATACAAAGAGTTCAGGTTCTTTCCAGTGACTTTATCCTCCCTGAGGGTTCATTTTATACCCTTTTTATATGCAGACTCACAATGTTTTTCCTTCCTGATGTGTGGGAAGAAGGATATTGAACTGCTCTGCCTAATTGTATCTTTAGTACTACACCTGTCAGTGTTTATGATCCTTTAACTTTTCAACATTTAGGTATGTTTTCGTATTTTAGAATGACTCTTCTTTCTGAAAGCCTCTCATTGCTGATCAGCCATGATCTCTTCAGTTTACTCTCTGGAATGTCCAATAAATGATGCACACAAGCACTGTGCTTCCTGCTTGCTATTCTGCAGTCTTCATGACCACTCTACAGATGTCTTGGATGTCACTGCTTGTTTCTTCTTGGTAAGTTTTGTCATATTGAAATGAATACAACAGTGGTGGATATTTTGGCCTCTACAGCTCTCCAACAATATTGAACCCAAGACTGTTGCAGCCATTCTTGAAGAGAAGCCTTAAAGTTCAGCATATATATATACATACCTACATGTGTATATGTATGTATTCATTACATGTAACAGTGCAAATTGAAATATATGACAAGTGTAGCTGGTGAAATAAAAAGCATCTGCAAAAAACCTTCTGGTTCTTCCTTGATCTCGTTTCAGAGTTTGCCAGAAACATACACTGAAGATAACTAGTGTTCATTGCTTGCAGCTCTCAAACCCTTCTAAGCATTATTATTGTTGAGAAAATATGGGCCGTGGAACAATGAAGTAACAAAGAAAAGATAGTGCCTATGATTCCTCATTTCACTCTGCTACCTCAACAGTCATTTTCACCTTCCAGGTGATCTAGTAACTTTGCAGACTATTGAAAGTATTGCCTAAAATCCTGCTATTATAATTACAGTTGATTTTATGATAGTAGATGTGCTCAAGTGGGGTGTTTACATCCCCATTTTCTGTCCATATTTTGTCTATACTTAACAAATACTTGTGTTGTAGCAATATAGCAGCACAATTTTCATGCAATAGATACTTTAAGTTGCTTCAGCCTGGTTTACATTTCTTATCTCAGCAAGATACTCTGATCAAGTAAGGCAATGCAGACAAAAAACCTGGTATTGCCATGAATTATGGGGAAATAGCCGACAGAAATCTAGCACTTCTGACCAAGAATACCAAAGCACTCTCTTTGCATAAATACACAGTCTAGTAAAAACACCTCTAAATAGAAAATGGTAAAAGCATTTTTAACTTTTCCATGGCATAACATGGAAAAAAATCACATGCACAGATTTTTGTTTTTTGCCCTCTTCTTTGTTCTATGAGACGTACAGCCATTCCCTTCCCACTTCACCTATCTATACTTGCTGACTCACATTTCTTCTATCAATTTGTTACCCATACAAAACTTAGAAAAAAGAAGTGTTTTACTTTTGTGTGACTCGTTCACAGGAAGATAACCTGTTAGTGTGGTCACTGTGCATACTGATCTACACTGTCCTTGAGTCTCCACCATTTTTTCACAGTAACTGGCATATTGCTTCTAGCTCAGCACACTGACAGATCAGTGTGTAAGGGTAGAGTTACTTGTCTCACTAGCCAAGCAATTTGTATTTTCAAGACATGCCAATGATAGCATGTAGGAAGGTAGTATTCTTTCATTCCAGTTTTTTTTTAAATTTTAATTTACATGTCAAGAGTCTGTATCACTTTGTGACTAAACAAACAGTCCAGGAGAATGTATACAGCTATACTGGGTTATTCTTTCGTGGCCCTTCAGCATCATTTTATAGCAATGACACTGAGAACCCAAAACCTAGCTATACAGTTTCCCCATTATTCTGTATTGTGACTGTCATCTCTCCCACACTGCCTGGTAGGGTAACTTAATTAGAATTTCATCTCCAAGACGCTGTAACAATAGAAGTTTCATACTTAACCAATATTTAAAATTCCCTTACAGTCATTGCTAATTTACTGACTCTTTGCTCTGCTGAATCAGCACCTCTGAAAGCAATGTCTCCCCTTAATCACTGAGAGAAAGCAGTGCCTCTGCAAGGGCAGATCCAGCGGAGAACAGGATTACAGTAGACTGACAGCAGCTGTATCAGCTCCTGTGCAAGAGCTTAAAAATTAGCTAAAATCACTAACCTTTCACAAGGCTCAGTTCTCTGTTTAGCCACGCGTGACAATGAGTTCAGCGATCCCGCTTCAGCCTCCACAGAATCACTCGTGTAATTTGCCCTGACTGGCAGATTTTGCTGCGGAGAAAGAATAAATACGAATTAAAAAATTAAAGTGAGTTTTTGTCAGGTCGAATTATTGAACATCGATAAACTTCACTGTCAGAATCACAGAAAGCAAATTCAGATCTGAAAGTTCGAACCTTTGTGCAAATCCCACGTGGGCAGAATCCAAAGTGGATCAGAAGGCAGAATCTGCTCAAGCACCATGCAAATGAGCACTCAGTGACACTGTACTATGAATGAGACGGCTGCACACTTATGGACCTCTACTTCTAGAACTCTACTTCTCAGAATGCGTGGTGTCTCCCCACCCACAGGAGGTGCTCCCAGTGCTGCTCATGTGGGTACAGCAGGCTGCTTTCCATCTCAATCATGCCCTGCATGTGGGGAAGGGTGAAGCTGCAGTCCTGCTTCACCTGTTGCCACAAATTCTGCTGTGCTGCACAGAATCAAAAAGCTAACAGCCTGTTTCTGGACAGTAAGGAAGGTCATGCTTCCCTCTTTTCCATGAAGGAATGCCTCCTAGACTGTAAGGAAAATATCAATAAAAATCTATTCATGCACACGTAATGGAAAAAACAGAAAAGAATAAGTATAAAGTGAGAGAAAAGAAAGAATGACAACACTTTGTCCAAATTCTCTTTGCCCTTGTTTTGGGTGACTGCTCTCAGATCCAAGGCTGAGCCTCCAATATGAAATCTATTATCATTTAATTCCTTTTTTCCTTTGGCAAATACTAAGCTTTGCATAGTTAGAGCTATTTGAAGGTAACCATACAATGATGCACCATCACTTCAAAGTGTGAACAGAACTAAAAAGAGTATGTTTGCTTTTGTGGCCCAAACGAAGACACAAGCCTGATGAAGATGCTTCTTGTATTGTGCACACTTTCAAGAAGAAAACATGCCCATGTACTTGTGCATAACACCTGCTGCAAAGGGATGTAGATCCTAACTGGAGCCCTGTGCATGTAACATAAGCACTGTAAAACTTGCTTATACCTGTCACCAACTGCTCTTTCTAAACTAAAGAGCTTAAGAGTAGAAAAAGAGAAACATGGGAAGTTGATTAGTTTAACATAAACATTAACTTCAACCCTTTTTGTAAGATTGAATTGTCTTGCTGTTAAAAAAGCACGTGCACAGCAGATATTAACCAAGATGAAGCCTGAAACACCCGCCACATCTGCAGCTCTTCAGGTTATATTTAGCACTCCACAGCTACGTTAGGAACCCTGCAAATAAAACTCTACCCAAGGCTCCCATCTTTGTGATTTCAGCAAGAAAACCATTTCTGTTCCCAACAAATCAGTGGCAAAACCTTGCCTGAAATCCTGCCAGGCTCGCAGCATATATCAACCCGTTGCCTACTAAATGTAACATGCAGCAAGTCCCTGCCTTGTGTAATGGCACTCTACATTCTCATCTCAGACACAGATACTCTGCACTAGGATATGCATTCAGTTGTAGAAGAAAAATTAATTATTCTTTTCCCTTCGCTTAGATACGTCCCCCACATCCCAGGCTATGGATCCAGGCTGGTGTTGGTGTGCATTTTCCTCTCTGGTTCTTGGACAACCGTGTGTGCTTTTGAGCAAAATAATGCCTCTGCTACCAGAGACAAAATGCCCTGCCATACCCCTGGGCTGTAACATAAAAACTGCCTTTCAGCCCACTGCTCATTTTCCTCAGTACTACATCTACAACTCTCATTTAATGACCAAACAATAAACAAAGCGAAATAAGGACAGCAAATCCTAACTTCATCCTTCAGCTAAATCTGCCAGGCACATCAGACCCGAATCACTACAGGCTTACTTTAAAACTGGGTGGCTGAAAGGTGCCTCAGGATTTATTTAAGGAAAACAGATTGTCTCTGAGGCTGATGCCAAATAACTCATCGCCCGAGTTATCACTCTTCAATCAAAAAGTAGATGAAGAAATTACATAAGTCATTTAGACAGCCATCACTGTGGAGTTACGCTGGGCTCTCATGTCAGTGATGAAACAGCCAGCTTCTCTGACAGAGGTGAGTTATTCCCCTTATCGCCAGCAGAGCTGCCAAAAGAATCATCAGGGCTACAGGCACGGAAAAGATGAGGCCTCTCCAAACTCAAGGGATAAAAACACAGTGTTTTAGTATTTTATTTTCATCGTTACAATTTAAGTTTAAACAAATTACAGTATTAAACACAGTTAGACAACAATGTGCTCACTATAAACTCAGACTTCAATTTCTTTTCCAGGACAGTGTCCCCATTGCCCCAATCTCTCTCATAACTGAGCCCATGTCTTCTAGCCCTGACAAAGCCAGTACAAAATATTGGGTGCTTTATTATTACAAGTTGTACTTTGGTCACTTTGGAGGTAGATTTTCTTTTCCTCTCCAGTAATAGTAATGACTAAGTACAGGAAATTGGTCCATTTTTGTTGCACTTCAACATCTCTAGAAAGAAGCCACACGTGACAAGAGAGAGTACAACTGTTTGGAAATAGAAATCTACCAAGATGTATTGTCTTTAAAATATCCTAAATAAAGCAAGAATATTCTAATTCTCTTGTTTAGTTTTAAAATCTTCTTTTAGAAACCTAGCAAGGTCTTTTAGAAAGCAAGGTTTACGGTCCTGACTTCAATTTGAGCAGAATCTCAGTTAATAACGTTGCACACATAAACCCTCTTTTAACAGTCCATAATATTGAACCGAAGACAGGATTGCTCAAGAACTTTGTTATTTTTTCTCCCTAATAAGCCAGCATTACAGACTTTCAGCAGGTGTCTTTAATAGACACTGTTATTACAAAAGTATTGCATGAAATGAATTCAGACCATTTCTCCAGCATTACTTCTCCTCCCATTAAGAGGATTTCTCCTGCATCTTCACCTATTTATGCCTAAACAAAAACTCATCCTCAGACATCATAAACTGCTGTCAGCATCCATGCTTGGTCCTTACACTTAAAAATCTGCCACTGCTTCCAGTTACAGTAAAATCCCCTTTCTTTCCCCCCCTTTTTTTTTTTTTCCTTTTACAGTTTTAAAAGCTGTAGCAGTGTGTTTTGGTATGAAAGGTTCTGTTCGTGAAAAGTTTTTTTGGTTTCTTTTTTTTAAGTATGGAAAAATCTCACTTCTCTAGTTTCAGTTTCAGGTATTTCTCTGTGCTTTAATAACTCAGTGACTTCAACAACTCAAGAATGGAAATTTTGTGTTAATTTCTTTCAACATATCAGCTAAGAAATATGTACTATGGGCATTGTTACTGTTTGGGAAATGTTATTAGAAGCAATTTCTTGGTGACAAATCACACCAAACAGGTGACATCTCTGGGTCAAACAGTCAGTAACACTGTATGCCCAAGCCAAGTACTCAAAGGCACCTTGCTTACTTATGCACATCCCATGAAATAGTGCTTACTTCTCTAATGTAAAGATACAGTTGTTGGGATTTTGTTTGCTTGTTGTAAAATCTCCAGCAATCAGGTTATTTATTCAGGTAAGTGCAGATTTATGACCTACAGATTTTTCTTTGCCTGCCATCTGCACGGTGGACCAGGCCTGTACATAAACTAGGAGATGTTTGAGTACTTTTGGGCTCCTGGGTCTTGACTGCATCTTTACTCCATGCTGAGGTCAGCCTCTTACTTCCATGGGCTTCTGTCCACAGAAACCTAATGCGTGGTCAGATGGAACGGCAGCATGTTCTTGGACTGGTTAGGAGACAAGATCTAGGACAACCTTGAGAAGTGTCCAGGGATGCGACAGGCTTTGGAGAATTACTCCTCTGGAGTAGTTGTGCTGAAAGCTCCAAAGTTATTTTGTGTTTATACGCAGTTATAAGATATATGTTTCAATCCAGTAAACAAATAGACTTTAGTCCATCAGCAGTACATCTTCCTAGATATTGTGCATCAGAGTGTACTCATTCCTAAATATTTATGAGTGAAAGAAAGGGGGGAAAAGACATCACAGTATCTAGAGACTGCTGGGGCTCAATCTACTGCCTGATCGCAGGCCCCTTCAACTCAGCTCAACTCCTAACTCCCCACTTGCCTCAGTAAGGGTCCCTAAATGTATTAAAAGCAGGAAGACATGCAACAACTGTCAGCTAGAAATACCGTGATACATAGTTTTATGTGTTTGCTTGATGGTAGAATACTTAAAGATGCTCATACAATACAGGACCCTTAAGAGATGGATTGTTGTGCAAATCTTTAAAGAAATGTTCACAATACCTTCAGCATCATAACTTCTTACAGCTGTTGAAGAAGAACAGTTTAAGGCAACCATGAGGGTCTGTAGGATGAAACTGGAGTAGCAGAGCCTTTTTTCATAGGTACAGGTAATTCCTCACAAGCAACTCCTTAGCTTTGTAGCTGAACAGTCACCAGCTCAAGGTAATAACTACACAGCAGTCCTTGTTTTTAGTCAAGCTACCAGAACTTCAGGCTGCAGAAAAAAACAGCCGTTTTATGGTAATCATTACTTATGTTAAAATGTTAAGCTCTTCAAAAACTAGCAAGAAACCTTAAAGAATCTGAATGCCGTTTTCTTCAACCTCATAATTGGGCTTAGGGAAACCATCCATGAAAATTGATAATAAGATATGGAAAAAAAGAAGATACCCCATACTCTTTTGATCAGATGAATGCATAAAAATATCTCCACGGCAAGCTGTGGATGCTCTTCACAAGTTACAGCTCGTCTCGGTATTATCGGGACCACCAAAGCACCCAATCCCCTCTTCTATCTTGTCTCTACTAAGCATCTTACACCGCGATGTGTTGGGAGAAATATGTACAAGTAAATCTTTGTAGATTCTTTTCCACTGGCATTTTCTACTGCCTTGTTGAATTATCTGATCTTTCTGCAACAGCCAAACAACACAAACACAGAAAACCGGTACAGAAAAATCCACACCGCTTACTGCACAAAACAGCAGCAAAGAACGTATGGATACATCCCTGGGAGCCACTCAGTGCTGCAGCTCTGCCCTGCCTCGTTACCTCCATATAGCTGCCTCACCACATACAACACTCTCCCAAAGTATGAGGTATGAAGAACAGCAGGAATTCGTCGCAGAAATTGAGAACTGCTGATGTGATGACGCAGCACCTGAAATAATCAGACACTTGATGAAGTAAGAGCTTTCAGACAGGTGGCCCCAAGAAATGTCTACATCTGGGAAACAGGAAAAAAAAGATGACTGGTCTGAGTTCAGATGCAGCCTCAAATATGATCTGGCACAGCAGATTGTCTTGCCCACCTTTACATTTTTTCCTCTTTTATTCATCTGGCTGCTTCATCTGCTAAAGACATAAATCATGGCTGCCTGCAGGGGCAAAGTTTAGAAGGATGCAACCACAGGCCAGGGAGCTGATGACTGACTCTGACATCTGAGAATAGCTCTGAGTAAGCCGCTGCTTTTCTATCAGGAGTGGGATCTGTTTTTTCCCCTCTAGGTACACACATTTCATAGCAACATGTTCTGTTGCTATTTAGGATTCACTGGCCACTTCCATTACAAATGTTCTTTTCCTGAGATTTATAACCAAAGCTTTTGTTACAAAGCCCAACGCCAGACAAAACTTGCCTCACTTGGGGTTTTGTTGCAAAGCCAGGACTAGAGCCAGCTTCACACAAATTTTTGCATTTCTTTTGGTGAGCCTGAAACAGTTGCATCCTGAGACAACGAGATGTTAGAACAATACATACCTTAGGGTCTGGCGTCAGCAAACACTTCTTCACTCGCAGTTAAAAACAAGGAATCCTTTGCCTTCAAAGCAGAATCAGTATTGAATGGAGGGCTAAATCCAGTGATAGAAACCAACGAAAACGCTTGCGTGAACCCCAGCAAGAATCAGAATAGCTGCATTTTGAGCAGCTTTATTTATAATGCTATAATTTTAAATGGCAACGCCAAAAATAGTCATTGCAATATGTCAGTTCAACGTAACTTTTTTTTTTTCCAAGAGAAGTAAATCACTCCAAACTTTTTTTTTTTCTTTTTTTGTAGAGTAGTAAAAGAAATAATAAATAAAAAGTTTTCCAGCTAGTTTTAAAGAGTTTTGTGTTATACATCTACCAAGGGACTTCCACAAGTAGGTAACGATCCAACAAGGCAGCCGGCTCGAGTAGAAGATTATTAGGCTCTCGCCCTCCCCTTTGCTCTGTGCCACTGCTTTTACTCTCTCCACCTCCATCGTATCCATAAAAGCAGTGGGTCTGCAGCCAAGCACTGCACGCTCCCCACAGCCAGCAACTTCCTCTGAAGCTGCAGTGCGTAATTACAACCAGCTGTGCGGACACCGCCAAGGAGGCTCCCACACTCGTGCAGGAAAAGCGCAGAGGGAGCAGCGATCCCCCCTTCCCTGCAGCCGCAGATGCTAAAAAGATAGCGCGCTTCAGCCTCCCTCCCTCTTCTCTCCTCCACTAAATCCATGTGTTTGAGGGAAGAAAGCCTCCTTGTGGCCCCTGCCTCTCCCTCGGCGTGACCTGCTGGAGGCCGCCAGCACTGCTGCTTCTTCCCCAGGGACAGGGCTGTGAGCCACACCGTGAGGCTGTGTGACCCGTACAGCCAACAACCCCACTTTTTTAGGCTCTTCCTGTGCTGCTTGTTAGCTCTTGGGAGTTTCATCTGCAGTGCAGTTATCTTTTTAAAGACTGAAATCCTTGCTGCCAGCCCTCAAAGTACCCAGTAAGCCTACAGGCCTTCAGGGCTCTTGGACATCGGATATATACAACGGTGCAATCACCAGATGAATGCTCTGCACTTGCACAGCACCAAGATCACAGCACATAGATGAATACTCTTAATACCAAATTAGACTAGAACCTAATTTATAACTAGAGAAAGCAATATCAGATGCATTGAACACTTTGCTCAAAACAACAGAAAAATCTATGAAAGAGTTGGGGACAAACAAGTCCTGCATTCTAATGCTTACACCATGTTGGGATTGCACAATGATAGCCTTCCTCTCTATGATAACCAAAACTGCAGCCTCAGACTTGCTAGGCAGGTAGTGAGAGCTAAGTGAAAGAACTGTGCACCACATGAAATCACCCACCATTCCCTCCTACAGGATGCAGAGCTGAACTTTGAGGAGGCCCTCATAAGTGTCACTATTCACAACCAGTAAATTCTACAAAAGCGGAATACAGAGGGCTCCCTAAAGCCATAGCATATACAGAATCATAGAACCAAAGAATGGCCTGGGTTGAAAAGAACACGATGATCATACAGTTTCAACCCCCTGCTGTGTGCAGGGTCACCAGCCACCAGACCAGGCTGCCCAGAGCCACATCCAGCCTGGCCTTCACAGACTCCAGGGATGGGGCATCCACAACCTCCTTGGGCGACCTGTTCCAGCGTCACCACCCTCTGTGTGAAAAACTTCCTCCTAACACCCAACCTAAACCTCCCCTGTCTCAGTTTAAAACCATTCCCCCTGGTCCTATCACTATGCACCCTCATAAGCAGCCATTCCCCACCTGTTTATATGCCTCCCTTACAAGGCCACGACGTCTCCCCGGAGCCTTCTCTTCTTCAATATGATCAGGGCTTTTGGGTAGCACGTTGGATCAGTCACATCCAGGCACTGTGTTTAACAGCAGTACATGAAAAGCAGCGTAAGTGATGCCCAAGTGATATAGGAGCACAGTACATTCTCAGAATGGATTTCATACTGTGGAAACATAAAAACTAGGTAAGAATATTTTTCTTTTCCTCCAGGGTAGAGTAGCAAAGCCAGAACAGTACATGAAATCATCATGCCAAAAACACGATGGTTTTTTTTGTGCCACGGTAAAGTTATGTAGCTGTATGGGAATCCTATCAGGTTACCTGTTTGCGCTTTCACCGTGGGTGTAAGCATGTCTCAAACACTCCAGCTTTCATGCTGTACTTTTGTACTTTTCCAACATTACGTACACAACACACGCATTGCTATTTCTTTGCTTATTACTGCAACAACAGGGTGGTGTTAAGAGCTCTGCATCGTCCCAGCTTCTCAAACCATAGCTTAGCACATTAGCTTTGGCACTAAGACAGGCTTAGGAAATTGCCCTCCTCTGTTTGTCTTGCCTGCTCTGTTTTTTAGGTTAAAAAAGTGTGTTTATCTTGATTCCTTTCACTAATGTCATTCCAGCTGATCCAATTAACACTGGCCAAAGAGGGAAGCAAAGGGTTGTAAATTGTGGCAAAGAGGGAATGAATGAGAAGAGATGAGCAGATGGAAAGAAAAAGGAGTGGTAAACATTAAACTGTCTTTGCTGTTGGAGAGTGTACAAGGGAAAAATGTTCTCAAAGAGTTCAGTTACTGGTAAATCAACTTTCCTCCTTCAAATACTTATCTCTATTACACATATTCCAGCTCACATGATTTCAAAGTGGCAGCCAGAACCTTGGAACTGTACGTCAGGGCCCTAAGCAAAAAGCACGGACTGAAAGGACTCATTTACCAAATATAATATATGCACCTCAATTCTCCACACTGGTTTAAAACACGGTAGAAGAGCAGGTGGCTGCCCGGAGCGGAACAGAGATGCTCTAAAGGACAGCCAATAGTGCTGCTCAGTCTCCAGCAGTGCAAACTCCACTGTAAGTAATAATGGCTGTTTTGTTGAGTGCTGTGATACAGTCCAAGACCCCGTTAAGATGTGCGGGGTCAGAAACTGGTGTGGCCTTTAAGCAGTGGAAATCAGTCATTTTTCAGCCAGGGAGACAGAACTCTTCTCATATCACACGTGCATGGTACATTTCTGGGGGACCCGTGTCACTGCACCTAAGCTTCAGTGTTTGAAAAGTGAAGCAAAAGGATTAAGAAGTTTGGGAATGACAACAAGCTGATAATAAAGACAGCCTTGTGTCTTCCAGAAACCTCATGAAACATTCCCCCCATACAGACTCTGCAGTAGTAAAAGCAAGGATGGCTTTCTCCAGAGGGAATTCTGTCAAACCAGGAAATTAGTGTCAAATATGCACCCAGGATATGAGGCAAAAGTTAAAAATCTACGAGAGATAAACTGATCCGAGGTCTTACTTAAACTCACTTTTTGGCTAAGAAGTGTGAAAGCTACTGACATGCCTTGCTGAGGGCAGAACGGTCAACTGTGGAGATGCTTGTTTGTTCCATGCCAGGAGAAGCACAGGTCAAACCCCAACAGCTGAGACAGAGAGAAGGGAGAACATAACTTAGCTACAGGTACCATACAACTTAGGTCAAAGACCCTCAGGTCTCATTTAACAAAGTACAAAAGAAAAGCACTAACAGACTGGAAGGGGGTGGGGGAATTGTAGGAAAACAGTTGACTGAAAAAGGCATGAAGAACAATCAAGTGGGCTTTGAAAGAGCTGAAGTCCAGCTTAGGCTGCAAAAGTACAATTCTGAGATAAAGCAACAGGGAGAGGGAAAAAGAACAGAGCAAAGAGAAATGCACAGCACAGCAGAGCACAAGGATAGGCACACGTACATTCCACAGCAACGAGAAGTAAAATACAAACCTAAGCACCTGAGGTATGTAAAGGTGTACACAAGGAAGCATAATCCAGAGAGAACAGGAGAAAAAAGTGCTGTACCCAGAACAGGAGACTAATTCCTACTGCCATGAAGGCTGATGCAGTTTATGAAGGGCACAGGGTATAAAGGGGAAAGCTCACACATGGACAATGCCACTTTGGCAGCAGTTTTTGCACTGTGTCCATGAAAAGTCAGCAAATGATGAGGCAGCAGAAGAGGATGTCTAGGCATAAACATATACAGCAGGACTGTCTGCCTCTTTGTTTTGCACTGCCTCATTAAGCTCAAGGAGGGAAGGTTTAGATTGGATGTCAGGGGGAAGTTCTTCACAGAGCAGTGAGGTGCTGGAACAGGCTGCCTGGAGAGGCGGTGGATGCTCCATCCCTGCAGGTGTTCAGTTCAGATGGGCCCTGAGCAGCCTGCTCTAGTACAGATTCTGGAGGTTGGTGGCCCTGCCTGTAGCAGGAGTTGGAACTTGATGATCCTTGGGGTCCCTTCCATCCCAGGCCATTCAATGATTCTATGATGGAAATTCCAAAACTTTCCTGAGCTGCCTGTTTCAACGTTCAGCTTCACAACGAAAAAGCCTTCTTAAATAAAGCATCTAAATGGAATTTCTTGTATTGCAATTTGAGTCCACTACCTTTCATGAAAGCAGTAAAATCTGATACGAACTAAGGAGTTTCTTATTTTTAGCAAAGGAACAAAAGGTAAATTTCTATCAAGATTTACACATGTACCAGCAAGTCTCTCCAGACAGTCTAGCAACAATTGTCAACGGTGTTGTCAGAATTTGGAAAACTAACAGGTATCTTATTTCAACAAATGCAATTTGATTGCTAAATTCAACCTTCATGAAAGGGAAATGCAATTGTAGGCTTGGGGCCTCTTACCCTTTCCACCAAAAACCTGATAATTAAAAGCTGGTAAAGGCTGATGGGAGTGATAAAAATCTTGAAAGAACTTAGCAGCCTTCAGAACTCCCTCATCTCTTGTATCTCTACTCCCCTTTCCTGCAAATTTATCCCTACGGTGATTATGATGAAGATTTCCACTTGAAAGAATGATTTTTTTGCTTCCTTCAAACTCTACAGAACTGCTCAACATACAGCCACTGAGAATTTGGTCTTGGCTAACTATTTTCCTCTGCTAGCTTTTGCTCTCCGCAAAGTAAAACAGTTATCACAGATTTGGCGTAGCAGAGTAGGAAAGTTTCTTTTACACTCTTTTTGTATCGTGAGCCATCAGTAACTTACCCTGAAATCTGAATGTATGATGCAGGAGACAGTTTCTGGCTAAACTGGCAGGCCTGGCAATTAAAGATCATCTTTTATTTCTATCTGTACATCCTCAGAAAATAATAGCCATAGTTGCCCAATGACAGCATTTTTATCATTTTCTTCCAGAGAAAAACTGAAATTTCAGTTTTTCATGAATTATGAAAAAGTCACAGTCATAAGAAGACACCCTGAAGAAAACTAACATAAGGCAGAAGTGCAACGCGTATAGAAAAAAATCCTTACTAGCCCATAGGCTAAAGTAGAGGTGCCAGAAGGCTGCACAGACAGACTAAGCATGGAGAGCTGTTCTGATTAAGGGACAAAGAACACAGCTTGTTAGGGATGTCAATATCAAAGAGTGACTGGAATTACTTAGAATGGTTCAAGGTAATAAATCTTCAGCAAATGGAATGTACTTAAAGGAAAATTTAGGTCCAATCTCAGGAAAAGATTTCTAATAGTGAAGAGCAGAAGGTTACGGAATATTTGCCTGAAGGAAGACACACAAGGCACATCCCTGGGGACATTTAAAACTATACTGGAAAAAGCACTGAAGTATTTGGTACACAATAATCTTACACCAGGAAGGAGAAGGGCTGGATGATCTAATTGGGCTTTTCCATCTCTGCTTGCAGTGACTCAGTGGTAATTCCGCTGGCCGGCTCCAGTTTCAAACAGAAAAAAAATCCAGCAGCAACTGTAAGCATCTCCTGCTGAATGCAAATGCCACAGAATAACTCACCCCAGGACAGAATGCAAATGTTCTTCAGAAATGAAAACAGATCCCATGCTTTAAGTTCTCTTTACGTGAACACGTCTAGCTTATAAAGAGAATTAAAGTTACATATACATAAAAGAACAATCCTTGTGTAGGCATTTCTGTCAAGGATCAGATGTGCTCAACGTGGCTGTGCACATTAAAAAATTGGAAATACTGAATGGAAATTGCACGGATTCTGTTCAATTCAGGTCGATTCTGTAGGTACGTTACAATGTTGCTCAGCATGGAGAAGAGCCACAGAATTGGGCTCTGTGAACTTTCAAAGGCAGGCTTACGCCTTTCTTGCTTTTTGCTTTTTTTTCTAGCTGACGCCGAAGGAATAAAGGAAAAAAAAAAAAAAAAAAGAGATGGTGTATTTTACACAGGCAGATACCTGAAAATCTTATTCTTTTCACTTGAAACAGCTGCTACCTGGTGCTGCTCTTGGTCGGGCCATGAAGTTGCAGCTGTGCACACAGCCCGGCTCCAGAAGCAGCAAACTCCCCGCCGCCTGCTGCAGGCCCGCCGCCTGGCGGCACGGCCAGGCCTGAACCCACATTCAAGGCCTTCCCAAACTGTTACTGAGCGAATATTTACCAAGCCTGCCCAACTACCTCCTTGTTTATGCCCTTCCGAAACGCAACAATGGCCCGTATTCACTGGGACGTCAGGACACCCTGCGTGGCACTGGGATTATTTACACGTACCTTGCGCACCCTGAGTGCAGCTGCATGTAAATGTCTGAGAACACAGTCCTAAGAAAGTCATTTGAAAAATAATTTCCTCTTCACATAGCAGCTGCTGAGGTAATTAAGTCACTAATTCTTGGCAAGTCCCCCAGCTCCCAAGGGCCGCTTGCACGTGGCAGCATTTGTGGATGCACACAATCCCCAATTCCGAACTAGCTCCATGCAGCCTTCCAGTATTGAAAGGGAGTTTATAAACATGAGGGAAATCAACTTTGCACAAGAGTAGATAGTGACAGGACAAGGGGGAATGGCTTTAAACTAAAAGAGGGAAACTTTAGATTGGATATCAGGTAGAAGTTTTCCATTGAGAGCACTGAGGTGCTGGAACAGGCTGCCCAGAGAGATTGTGGGTGCCCCATCCCTGGAGATGCTCCAGACCAGGTTGGATGGAGCACTGGGCTGCCTGGTCTGGTACATGATCCAGTGTCTGGCAGCCCTGCCTGTGGCAAGGGGGTTGGAACTTAATGATTTTTGAAGTCCCTTCCAAGCCAAGCCATTTCATGATTCTATGATTAAGTCAACACCCACTGCTAACGACACTCATCTCCCCAGAAATATTATGCAGGCATACATCAGAACTGCTGCTATGTAACACTGCTTACACACCTCCTTAAGACAGGCCTTCAACTCTCATCAAGTTGCAGAACTGCCAGTAAATGTCACGCAAAATACAAGGCTATTGATACCAGAACTAGAAACGGGCTCAAATTTCTGTTGTCCCACGTGTGGTCACAAAAGACAATCGTGTCCAATTAATGAAAGATGAAGACATCTCCATGCGTGAGTGTGTAACGATGCAAACACTTAAAAGGATGCCCACGTGTTAAGAACTAAGACTAGGATTTTAGCCAAAAGACCCATGTGTAAGTCCTGATTCATCTGGATTTCTTTTAGAAATGCCTTTTGTGCTTACTACGCTACAAACATTTAGATTCAATGAAGTCAGAGAGAACCGATGAAGCCACATCATAGCTAACAAACCAGCAGGGCCTCTGATCCAGTAGTCTGCTATTTCATAATTTAGGGAAGTTAACCCTTTCTTTCCACCTACCAGCTCTGCTTTCAATACTATTATAAATGATACTACTTACAGTATGCTAGGATACTTACCAGATACAAGCTTTTTTTTAATAACACATTAATACAGCCATAAAGGATCTAACAGAAAGTCAGTTCAGCCCATTCTAACTCCAACAGCAGCCAATGGAGGTAGCAGAGAGAGAGAGTACCACTGCATTCTTGCCATGTTCATAAACTGTGGCTCAGAGATTTCCCTGAATTGAGGTTAAAGGCTTAATAGTCCTCAGTTTTTCACCCTTTAAAAACGCGCCCAGGCACTAACCTGCCTGCCATACTTTCTGAAGAACACAGCATGCTAAAGTAAGTCATGCATAGTTTCACGCCAAGTTTTCGAGATCAGCTGTGATGCAGAACAGATGAACTTTAGAAGAATAATTAGATAAGCTACTTAATTAATTGAGTGAGTTTAGATTCATTAGAAAAGCTACAGAGGTCATTTAAAGCCAAGTAAAGAATTCAGCAATAGCAGTAGGTATGCAAAGTGTCAACACTAGAATTAGAAGAAAAGGTGAAAAAGAACATCTCATGATAACAGAAAAATCCATTTAGAATTGGTAAATTATGATTAATTATGGTAAGCTACAGTAAGGTAAATGACCTTGGATAGAAACTAGCTAAAAATGTTGCAAAATCATCTCCAATTTCTGAGAGAGCTGGAGACACCCAATGTAAACACAACCACTGTCACTTCTGCCCCTCATCCCAAGACTAATTCTACTTAGACAACAAGGAAGTTTCAAGGAGACGTGGTTCTGCAATACCCTCAACTAAACTGGGAAAAAAAAAGAGCTATAGATCCTTTTTAATGCATCAAGGTGTAGTAGCATGGACTGATAGGAACATATTTGTAAAATGAAAGACCTGGCACAGCAGAATGCTAGCTCTCATGGATCCTATGGACCAAACACTCATAAGTGTTTGGAGTTCATTAAAGTGGGGTCACAGTGCACAGCGGATGACATTTCTCCACAAAGAGCTGAATTGTACCCTCAGAATGAACCATGATATGAACCAAAGCCGAGCAAGTGGGAGTGATCATCGCATTCGTGGTCTGAAGAACACAAATAGAAATGCAACCCCCCATTTAAGATTATCATAGAAGTTGAATGTCTACATTTTATGCAAATACTGAGAAATGAATTGTAAGGTAAGAATGGTAAGCGAGATAGAATATGAGAAAATAAAGGGAAAAGGCACTCAAGTTTTCAGAGAACTCATCCAAGGTTGGGTTAGACAGCTTTTGAGAAAGCTAAAGGGAAGTAAACACATGACAAATAAGAATTAGACAGTAACTTTCTCAGAGAACACCAACTGTTTTTCAGAGGGTTATGTTACAAATGCTGTAGGATGAATTCTGTTTCAACATGTATCAACATCTAAACACACAAAGGTTACAACTTAGCTGGCAACATGTCAGTCCTACGCAGGTAATTCTGTCCGGAGAGGCTGGCTCACGCAATTGCTGCTGCTTTTACCTGCTTTGAGCACAGAATATTCTCTCGCTGACTGAAGAATTATTTAGAGCTTACATTTTTGTTGAATCTATGTTTATTTGTATTTTAGATTATAAGCTAAAGGATAAAGGAGCACAGGGCTCCAGCCAGTCACCTCAGTCCCTAGAACTTGTGAGGTTTGACTATTTGGGGCTGAGTGCCAGCAGCTTCCATGAACAAACGCTTTTGAACTGAGAGATACATACTAGTTTTATTATCCAATTAACTCAGCTCTATGACTATATGTGACTGCCTGCAAACAGCACTGCGCTGTCATGGTGCAGGGCTCCAAATCATTAACACTAAAAATGAAGAGAGGATATCAGTTATTTGATTTGTGTTATCTGTAACCTAAGTAGTTTAGAGAATGGACCATATGGAGAAGTTCAACAGCTGCCTGTTGTGCAACATATTGAAAATAGGAGTCACTATATTATAGTATGGCTTCAAGTAAATCTCTACAATTACTTTCCTTATACGCCCAGAAGGATTCCCTCTTCAGAAAGGAAGAGTGTGATCACAGGTAGTTCTGGGGCAAGAAGGAACAGCAAAGATGACCAAAAAAAAAAAAAAAAAAAAAAAAGGAATCTTTCAGGCTAGTTGAAAGTATTTTTCCATTAAAAAAAACCCACCTCCTTGGTAAGCAGCTTCAATGCAGGACAATGACATCAAAGGGAAAGAAAAGACTGACGTGTCCTAAAAGGTGACAGTCAGCTCAGATACGTAAGTTTAAGGGCATGGTGTGAGGAGGAGCAGTAATGAAAAGAGCAGACTTCAGTGAGTCTGTGGGCAGGAATATGTGTGATTTAATTTAATAAGAAGTGAGAGGAATGGGAAGAAATTACACGTGAAGCAGATTTAAAATACTCACACAATTGGCAGAGACAAGTATTGAGCTTGTAAACAAACAAACAAACGAGAGATACAGAAAGTTATCATCCTTCATGTCAAAAGATCTTGAGTTGATAAACCAGAACTTAGAAATAATCAAAGAAGTTGATAAAAAGAAGTTGTCATCCTTGACACAGCATTGCTTTAATTGCTGAAGGTCAGTCCAATTGTGAAATACAAAGTATTAGCTCATACTCTGTAACGATCATGCAAGAATTTATGAAGATGTTTTGGAAAGGAGATGTTCCATCTGGTTTTGACTTTCTGCCCTGATGAAGGAGTCAGGTGGCCAGGGAATCGACACCGCATGGGAAGTTCTTTATATAATAAATTGTTAACATGGGTTTCAGCTATTTGTGAAGAATGGAAAGTCCAGGGAGAGTTGGACTTCACCCAAGAATATTACGGACAGTCTTTAAAGTGAACAGATACGTAGATGGGAAAGAAGTTAGGAGGAACAGCCAAACTTTCTCGACTGAAGCTTTTAGCAGTCCTGGGATAAATCCAGGCAAGATCTCGCTCTCCAAGCTTATACCAGGCTGCACTTAAGTGGTGGTGCTAGGAGAAAAACATCGAGATTACTCAAATTCAGAATAAAGCAGAGGAGGCTGGTTCACTAAAACTTTGTGAAGGACCAAAGGGCAATAAAGTGCTTCATATGGCCACCGTCAGAGCAACAGGATGATACAAGCTGGATATCTATCTCTCCTTGCAGACAGATTTCTCTGCAATAAACGTCACAACAAACAAAGCTGCGATTCTCCAAATGTATTAGGATCATATTATAAACAAACACAGGAAACAAAACAGAACAACAGTCCCCTATTTCAGAAATCCTAGCCTGACTTTTAACCAGACCTGTACTCTAACAAGCTGTCTCCCTTGCCTTTCACAGATAACGCACACTTCATTGGTTTTCTCACTTGCAGCTTCTGAAATCCAGTCACTCACATCTGTCACTCAGTGCCTTAGACTTGACATCAAAGTCAGAAACAGACAAATCTCCTATCTCCTGAGCTGGTTTCTCCACAGGTCTTTGCTTGAGGACCATGAGTAACAGCTCCTATTATTGCAGTTCTCTTGCTACTCAAAGGAACCCGTTCCGTAAGGCGGAGGAAGACGTGGTTTGGCATGCCCAATGATTTATCAGTGTCTGGCTGGGATTTCAGACACACTCCCTGGCTAGGTCCCAGAATGTCACTTCTGAGGATGACTTAACCCATGAAGACAGATAGAATTAAACAATTTATCAGCTGACTTGCAGAACACACATACCACGTATACATATACCTACACCATATACCTGTTTATCAGAACATTCTCAGGAACCAAACCTGAATGGATTTCCATTTTGTTCAAGTACCTCCAAAGTTTTTTTTTTCCCCTTCTCTCCCAGCTCTCTTTCAGCAGCTCAGGAGAGGGTGTTTCTCATTTGCCCATGCTGTGGAGAGGCTAGGCTGGAACACAAACATTTTGTTCTGATTCATTACTAGAAACAAAGTTTGCAAATTACGCACTATTTTAGCACCAAGCAAGCTTTTAACTGCGCTAGAGACCGATTCCAATCTCCATGCTCTTCCTTTCAGGGGACTAGGATATTTCCATTCCTACAAAGCAGGGAGGAAATACGACAACCACACATTTATCAGCAACTACATTTCACTTCACAGCCACTTCCCTGCTCTTCACAAGAAGATAACAAAGCACTCCCGATGCTTTCTACAGACACGGTAAGCACGATTTTGCTTATGCCCTGAGTTAAGCACAGCAGCTATATCACAGTACTAGTTTTCCCAGCCATGTGACAGTGAGTCCTGAGAATTCCTGCATCCACAGAACACACCACAGTGGTACACTTTATCTCCTGCCTAAAAAATTTCCTTCACACAGCTACCACTGGAAATATACTGCTGTAAACTTCAGAGAGTGCAATTAATTTCTCCACTGAGAGTTCAGACCTCGAGCAACATCACTTGCGTCCAATGTCAGCCCGAATGCTGTAGGAATGGAGTCCAAGATCAAAAGGACTCTGAAACATATGTGAGCTGAAGGAGCCACAAACTCCCTTTTCAGTACTGAAAAGTGCTAAATCATGCTGTTGACTCCTAGAATGGTTTCCTTTTTTTCATCCAGCTTCTGCAGTGGCTTTGAAACATGGGTAAGCTCACCAATAAACCTTCTGTAATGGGAATGAAGTCCTTTAAAAAAAAAAAAAAAGAAAAAAAAGAACAACCAACTCTACAGATCTACGAGTTTTGGGAGTCTTGGATGGTTCTGCAGAACTTCAACGCCCCACACCCCAATCTTTTCATCCAAGCAAATTCTTGGCTCATTGGTTATGCACAGGGCACTTTCTCTCTGACAGAGTACCAGCCCTTCCTTTTGCTGTCACTTGAGATTGGTGGCTGGTAGGCTACCCTACATCATCTGTGAGAGCACTGATTCCTTTCCAGAGGCGCAATAAGCACCAAGGCATTTTCTAGGTATGAAAAGGCTCTGCTCAAGTCTCTACAGAACCTTGAAGTATTGCCCAAGCCTAAAAACATTAATATTGCCACAGGCCATATCCTGCTGAGAAAGAATCTATTTCCTCATCGTTTACAATGATTTGATTTTCAATGGTCCACAGAGAATCTGAGGCTGATAGCTTTTCTCAAGGATGTACAAGACTCCAGAAATGGCCGACAGTGCAGTTAGATTATTCTGACAGATTTCCCCAGTGATCTGAAAAGCTTGTGTCCTCTTTGCCACTGTTTAATTAGCCAGCCTCCGCTTCACACACCCATTCTGTGCAGGGGCAGTGTAACAGAACTCTCGTCTTTGTTATGCTGGGCATAAACACTCTGATTCCCAAATGGAGGTCTCAGACCATTCCGTTGCAGCTCAGCTGAGCACTCAGCATGGTGCCGGATGCACTACAGGACCTCAGCTATCCCCAGATGAGCCCACGTTGAAGCCAATCCTGCAGCAGCGAGGTCCTCATCTAGCTGACCTCAGCCAAGCACTGTGCCCTTCAAGCTGTGCTCAGCAAAGCATACTTGAGCTGCCGGTCCCCTAAGCGGGAGAAGATACGCACTGAAGGAGATAGACTAGCTTTGGGGTTGATCCCAGGAGATGCAGAGCTGATCATATAAATGCCTAGGGCCACAGAGACTCTCAGTGTTTTGTTAAATTGGACCCAGAGTAGTAAAACATCTTATTCCAAGTGTACTTTCATACACAAATACATGCTGCGCTCCTCTGCTCTCAGAGATCTCTCTAGCACTGTGTTTTAGTTTTCATGTTCTTAAACAGAGGTTTCCTTAATTTCAGCATAAAGACTTTGAGAATCCTTCTTCTGCCTTTAGAGAGGATATTACATAATTTTATTCACTACACTGTTCTGTAAATTTAGCTCTTCATATTCCAAAATCACAAGGATAAGTGAAGTTACATCACGTGAATTATGAAGCAATAATGTCTTTAGTTCTGTCCCAATCAGAAGTGTAACTGTTTAAGGCTTGGAATAATCATGTTCAAACGTATTCAGATTATAATTACTTTTCTTCCGATAATGATAGCTTGTCTGATTGGATGATTACCTATTTGACTTTGGTAAGTCTCGAAGGTCAGAGAACATAATTACCGACATCTGTTTTCTAAGAAAAATAAACTCTTGGAAAATAATATTTAAAGTGGCATCTGCAAGTAAGTGTTTTAGAAGCACGCTGCTCATGTGAAAGTCACAGGCAGACAAATAAAACAAAAGCCTGTTGTCAAAACACCAGGTTATCACCCTTGCTTTGTAAATAATACACAAGTTTTCTTTTGTTACTTATGTAAGCGCAAGTAACTTGTCTGATGAGAATATATTTGAGTAGACATTAAGAATAAAAATAAGTGAAATAAAACAATGCCTGTGCTATACTTGTTTCAACAACTTGTGTAGGCACAGTTTGTTTGAAAATAGAGTTGTTTGTTTCATCAGAAGGACAACAGATTACATACACATCCACCTGTTATTCCTGAGGAAAGAGGAATACAACTACACAAAAGCCTCAGGAAGAAGAGGTGAGAAAAGATCCATAGAACCTGACAAAGCAGAGTTCACCACTCCAAAAGAAGCTTTTGCTTTGCCTTGTATTATATTGTCTGCCATAAGCTCCTTCTCTATTGAATACACAAATGCCATCAAACCACAATTCCACACTCAAACTAGTAACTTTTCTTCATTGCCAATCAACCTATTTCTTCTACACCAACAAACTTCAGCTCATTTCAATAGTTTTAATCCTCAGCAAGCACACAGACTCCTTTACAGAAACATCTGTGGTGCTTTCCCTTTGTGTGCCAGATTCCACAGAATGTAGATGTCAGTTTTTTATTTCTTACTTTTATTTTCTAAGTGTAAATAATGGCACATAACTTAAAGGATGCTCCCAGTGATGAAGAGCTGCTTAACATCATTCAGGAAAACAAATAAACAGAAATCACCATCATCTACCAAAGCTAACTGTTGATATTAAACATCTCCTGTTCTTTAAAGCCACAATGAGGTCAGCTTCAATATAGTTAATGTAAATAATCTGTTCTAATGGGACATCGACCACCCATTTATTTCCGTCTATAACCTTTCTTGTTTTGTGAAACTTCATGCTGAGGTGAAATTCCTGAATTCTTATGCTTAAAATATCAGCAGTGAAAGGAAACCAAGATAGCGTAACGTATCTTCCAAACTGGTCCTCAGAGGTAGGTGGAAATTTGTATCTTGAACAACACAGCCAGCTGGGTTACCTGACTGCAAGGAGATTAGCATCTCACAAAGCTGAGAAACATCCATTCCAACAGAGATCAGCCTGAGAATGAAAGAAGAATAAGCAACACAATGAAGAGGAACTCAAAAGCCTTGCATGGTGAAATCTGCACTGACAAGCATTCTGTCTTACTCAGGGTGGAATGCAGATGATAACAAGAAAAGCTACAGTCAGTGTGGAAGTGAGGATGCAAGCAGCTGGCACCAAAAGGCTCATGGCTTTGGAGAAGCAGCTTCATGGCTTTATATTTTGTACACTGAAATCATAAACCAAATGATCAACAACCTGAAAATGTGCGACTGATTTCCAAATGAATAAACACACAGCCCAGTTTAGTTTTAAAGAACCAAATATATATATATATATATATGTGTGTATGTATATTGACATACACATATATATACACACACACACACATTTTAAAAAGCCATAATCTAAAGATAAGCAAAAAAAAAAAAAAAAGGGCATGTAGGTGACACTTCTTGAAAATCTGAAGGTCTACAAACCTTTTGGCTACAGTATGATATACAGTATTGTGCTATAGCCCTCAAAATTGAAAGACACTTGTTTTGTTTTTAATAAAAGACTCAAATCTTTTAATAAAAGGTTTCTAGTCAAGGAAATGAAATGCTGAAGAAAAGCGTACCTGAATTTTGTTAATATATAACAAAGAAACTTAAATAGTCTCCTGCAAGTGGTTTTTTTGAACACGAATGCAAATGAGCATTTGATAACATTTAGTTGTTTTCCCGTTTCTGTACTTACAGGAGAACAAATGGAGATGAGTAATGGGACAGATTAACCCCAACTCAAATTGGTACTGGTACAAATGTACAACAACAAACAGTTCTCCAGAGAGGTCTAAACAGATGTGCCAGACAGATGACAGGAGAAAGCATATTCCCAAATCAGAGAAAG
The DNA here is from genome assembly GCF_019238085.1 of Lagopus leucura. Classification (NCBI taxonomy): domain Eukaryota; kingdom Metazoa; phylum Chordata; class Aves; order Galliformes; family Phasianidae; genus Lagopus; species Lagopus leucura. Next base: position 9,326,936 of record NW_024962264.1, read on the forward strand.
GGAAAAGAGGACATGATACATTAATGACCTTGCCCAAACTCATGCTCAACATTTTTTTTTGTTGTTGTTGTTAAATCAGAGATGCAGTTTGAATTAGCCTTCTGATTTCTAATCTCTTTGTCTCTAGAAGCTATTCCTCTTCTCCTGTTCTCAGGACAGGATCAAAATAAATCCACTGATCAAAATAAATGACTAACAAAAGGATATTACAAAGGATATTACTTTTGCCACCACAACTCTATTATGGCAAGGCAACAGTCTGTGCAATGCAGCCAGCAGCAGGCTAATGCTACAGTTCACATCAGCAGAGGTACTACATTTATACCAAGAACCTTCGCACCCAGTAGCGCTTCTCATTGTGTCTGCCAGCTTTCTATCTCACCTGCTTTGCTTTAGGGCAGATCACAACTTCAAGGTAGGTCTACAAAAGCAGCCAAGGGTCTGGCAGACTGAGGGGAAAAATCATGGGCTACTTCTCATCGGGCAGGATAAGGGCAAGACAAAGAAACTGCTCATTTGATACGGGATCAGAACCACAACAAACCACACAACCACCACACTTGAGCTGTGCTTCAAGCAAAAAAAAAATAAAAGCAAAACTGAGGTTTCAGGGTGTATCTTGTAACTTAAGGCAAGCACTGCCTTAAGTTAAGAGGAACACAACTGAAAAGAAAAGCAGATCTGATCCCTTAAGAAACGTGCTACTGGCCAACGATTCAGATCTTGTTTCTCTGTTCAATCACCTCCACTCAACAGCATGGTCTTCAGGCTCCTTTTAATGCATTGTCTACATAAATAAAGGCATGGAATCTGAGGAGTTAAAAATGACTCCACATAAACTTATGTGAACCAGAACCACGTCAATACACATACATTCACCACGTGAGAAGAGGCCAGGTGCTGCTTCTCTCTCAGAATTTCTTTGCTGCAGAAGATGGGTGACTAGGTTACCTCACCAGCTCCTTTGTTAATTAACAGAACTGGAAACAATCGACCTGAGGGCAGATTGAAAATACAGAGACTTTCAAGTAAATCTTAAAAGGTCATACAAACTCCTCCCTGCTTGAAACGGGTCTGAAAGCAAATCATCTTATTATTAGTCTTATTACTGATATGCCAAGCAGTGCAAGACACAGATGGAAAGAATTCAGCTGGCACATCCATGTTTACAGTAGGTTACCAGCTGTGACCGTGTCCCTCAGCATACATGTGCACTTACAAAGAGCTGAGGAGCATTTCAACAAAGCAGCACACTGATGTGTTTGTTTCTTCTTTCTACTCCTTCTCAAATGTCCCACTGTGCAAAACATCCCCACCATTCCAGCCATGGCATGAGGTAACACCTATAAAATATACCCAGAGATCCATTTCGTAGCACAAAGACGTATCACAGTCATCATTTTGTCACTGTCAGTGTTGATAAATGACTGGTATTGAAAAATACCAAAACAGAACAGCTGTTGCACCTCCTAAAATCACAGGTCAGTACTAACCATCAACAGGTCACTTTCTAATGAGTTGAATTTAATTTAGAGCAAGAAGCCTGACCTTTCTTCAAGTGGACTTTGAGCTGGCTTTTCAGTTCAGAAGGGAAAGGAGTTATTTTACAACCAAGCTGTATTTTTAGAGCTTAGAGCAGCCAGTGAAAAGGAGACTCCTGAACAAACCCCTGTTCCCAAAGTAGACGCCCTTTGCAGTAACTTCACAAAGAGGAAACAACAATTCAGGTACTCTTTGACATGGCTATCCCTAATGAAAAACTTGTTGAAATATGAAACCCTACTAAAAAAAAAAAGACCTGATCATAGCTTAGGAATTAAACGTTACTGGGATCTCTCAAATACTGTTGGAACTATGGAAAAAATGATTGAACCGCCCACAAAGAGATGGATATTAACCAACCAAATGTGATTTCATCTGATGCATGTTTAAATGCTTTTTTTCCCAAAACTATCCAGGCAAAGTATGGGACCCTGACAGCCTGGAAAATATTTCAGGATAGTGCATTTGTCTGATGAGCTGTCTGATGCACATCAGACAGGAAAGCTACTGCTGCTCTGATGATTGCAGGATACCCTGAGCTGCAAAAGTGTAACCAAGCAGTGTTAACAGAATTTAATTTGCAATGTTTAACCTTGCTTGGTAGGGTAGCTTATTTTTGGGCATCCTAAAGAGAGAAAGAGTTACACAGCTTAGTGCAGGACACTATGTTATTGTGACAGACATACATTTTAAAGCCAAGAAGCATTCAGCATACTGAGTAAGCCTGCCAGTCTTTCCTCACATGCAGTCACCTGAGTCTGACTTTCACTGACTGCCACAAAAAGGAAAATGAAGATGCTACAAGAGGCAGTTTGTCCCTACAGCTTCTGAGGACAAGAGAACTAAACGCCATCATTTTACTCTGCCTATTTAGAATGATACAGGTGCTCCCTTTGAAAAAGTCAGCCACATACACTGAGGGAGCAGTGTGTTTATACAGGACTCCTTGTAAAGGCAGCACTACCGAAGGAAAATGTCTGTGTGATTCATGAAACAATCAGAGGTGCTTACCTGAAGCTAATTTTCAAGGAATGAACTCTTCAGTTCCATAAGCTACTGTGTTTAAGCAACAGATGCTAGAAACGATCAAAGTCAGCAAAGGAAAAAGGGAAATTTGCTGAGAAAGGACACAGGACTACCAGTCTCAGCGATACGCTCAGTTGTTACACTACCACGAGTGATAAAGAGTGCCAAAGAAGACAGAAAAACCTCAATGCTGGGTAAACACCACAGCTGACTTCTGCCCATAACCAGCACAGGAACTCAGCAGAATGCAGCTGACATTGCTGCTTTCCACCCCTAATGCCTCTGTGTCTCACAGCCATCTTTTCCTCCCTTGGCTAAAACAGCCCACCCCTCTTTGAGAACAGAATGAGCCACAACATCATAATACTCCTGCTTCCTTGTGCAACAAACCTTCCTTCCTCTTCTATTTTAAGTTCTTAAATACCAAGTCAATCTATCCCAAAAGGTTCCCAAGTCTAAAATCCCACTCCACGTATCTGCTTCTTTTGTAAATCAAGGACTGGCTTTCAGCACCCATCAAGAGAAAGGAGTAGCTGTCAGAACATCATCTTGCTTCCAGCAGCCAGCACCTTTCCCTCACATTAACTCTCAGCAAGACTACTCCAAGAAGGTTCTCTGAGTTACGAGTCAGCCTTTATATGAACTAGCATTCTTATTACAAAGAAGAGATGGTTCAGGGAACGTAGAAGAAGGATCCCCGGCAGCAGAACATGGTAATGGCCCACCAAAGATTCCACTTTCCAATAGAACTGCAAAGTTCTATTGAATTATATATCTCTTGTACCATATAAATTAATTTACAATATAGCTATATTCCAGGAGCTGTTCTCAGACAGCAGCAAATCCTGTGGTCACTTGTCTGTCAGATTCTGTCTGCAGTCTGAACTAGAAGGAAAAGCTTAAGAGAATCATCTGCTGTAAGGATGGGCACACAACATGGATGCAGATTTACAGTACCAAAGCTGCTCGTTTCAGAAGCAGTGGAAGAGTGAAGAGAAAGACCAACTATGACCTTATAACCAGATTTACACATAGATCCCAGCCACAATATGCTGTCATAGGAAAACAGTGCTTTGAAAACCCTTGTTGCAGTTTGCTGCTTACCTCCCTTGTCTGTCACTTCACGCGTCCTTCCACTTGCTCTCAAACTGTTTGATATAGTTCTAAGAAACAGCTGCTTGAGACAGACGACCTTTACTTCCCATTAGAAGTTAATTTGTTCGGCACAAGCTGACTACCTGTATAATAACATACCTAGAGATGCAACTTTCCTACCCGCATCACTAACGCTCCAGTTCTTATCTTGATTATCACAACATAGTTCTCCTTGGCCTTGACACATGCAATCCCGTCCCTCTTCACTCGAAATACTGTGGCAAAGACGATTTCTCCTGGCTCGTTCCTTTGACCAGGCCATGTCTCTCCCAGCAGTTTTCAAACACCAGCTGCTTCTCTGCAAATACAACCTGCCTGTTCTGATTACTGAGGTGTCCCAGCCCTCTCCCTCCTCCTCTTCATGCCCTGCTGACGTGCTTCACTCTGCTCACACGGAGCTGCAGGCCCAGCTTTCACATTCCTGAGCCTCCTGCCACACTCCCATGGTGACCAGGAGATCTCTCAGGGCAGCTGCAACGTATTGGCAGCATTACCCTATTGTCTTCCTTCGCAGTTCCCTTCAGAATGCTCTCCCCCTTGAAGCCCTAAAGAAAAGCTTGGACAATAGTTGGTGCATCAGTGTGTCCAAAACATCACCTGGTGTATCGCCATCACTATCCCAAGCATCCTTCTCTTCTCAGTTGGTCTAAATTGCAACCTCTTTGGAGCTGTGATCTTTTTGTTCTGTAATTGTACAACACCAAACACTGAATACCCCATCTGTGGTTAAGGGTCAGGTATACACATAAATATAAGCAATAATGAATCCACAGAAGTTCACAGGTTCTTTGGGAATATACTGTAGGCCAGAACCTGAGAAGCTGCCAGAAAGCTCAAGTCTTACTCGTAAGGTGTGCTACCTTTATATTACCTAATACACATACCTAATTGCCTTGACACCCTTTGGTATTTCTAAAGGACTTCAGAATATTTCTGGATAGCATTTCTCACAAAATGTTTAAGACGTTTTGACAAAAGCTGAATACATTTGGGAGTTAACAATTAAGAGAAAATCCCCCAGAGGGTTGTCAGAGCTGCTGGAACAGTTGCAAGAAAGGACCTCACAAACTACCGTGCTCCATTTCAAACCCAGAGGTAAACTTTACTGTGAAAGCAATTATGGTTGCTTTTCATGGTTTTTCTTGTAGAAAAAATAGTTTTTAGTGGTCCTACGAGTTGAAATAATTGACATGAAGAGCTCAACTGTCCATCTGTAGAAATTCTCTTTGTTTTTTGTTCTGTGTTGATTTATTCAGTAGATTCAATTACGCAACCCAGTCGAATGTTCTCCAAAAGCACATCTCCTAGCATTATATCTAGCCTGTGAGTTTCCAGTGATGGAACAGGTTTACATACTTGCTAAAACCTGACTACAGTTCTTCTACAGCCAAAATAGCCTGATCTGAGTCAAGTTTTACTCCTCTGAATTTCATCCCTTTGATTCCAGCATACCACCTCACATATCCAAGCCCCATCCTTGCTACCTACCTAGTCCAAATAACCAGAAGCACACGGCTTTGTTGATGTGAAACTGTAAAATCCTTCTAATCTCTCCTTATAAATAATATTTCTTCTGAAAATGTATTGTAATGGACACCATACAGACAAGAACATGGGAAAACGTTCTAGCCATGAAGCATTCCAGTTCTGCTTGGAGACTTCAACTCAAGAAGCTATTCTCTCCCTCTTTCTGGTAACAGTACCAGTTTGTTTTGCAGAGCACCTCATACTAAATGACAACATTTGAATACAAACAGTAGTTTCAGACACTGGAAAACATCATTGATATCAGTACTGCTTCTCTTTTTTTAATTTTTAACAGAAGGTTGGGCAGATTATAAGAAAAATACCAAAATTATAAGTTATAAATAAAATGTCAGAACTTGTCTTGTTTTTCAAAATATTCATGCTGAATTTGCTTCTCGCTATTATTTCCATAGATCTACTCAAAAGCCCAGGCTGGAAAGGATGATGATTTTTTTTTTTTACCAAGAATTAACGAAATCATCTCTTGTCTTAAAACAAAGAAATCATGATGAATGATTACCCTTCTTGCATGCTTCTAGTCTCTTGAAATTTTACACAACTTCTCAATATCTGCAATTCTTCATTATCTCGTTTTTTCCTTCTGCTACAAGAAGAAACTAGTTAGCTACTAAGCCTTTGTCCACGAATATAAATATTACCTACTAAGGCGTATTGGTCAGGAACAGATTCAAAGTCAACTGGTGACAATACTCAGTAACACTTGGAACACATAGAAATCACAGAAGGCATTCCAAAACTGGGCAAATTCACTTATTTTCCTTTTAAAGTCCTTGCCAATTTCAGCAATCTTGTTTCTTTTGTACATGAAATACCGCAGGCCTTTCCAAAAGGTATCATGACTGTTCTCCTTAGCTCTCCCTAGTCCTCCTGGATTCCTGCTTTTTCACCCACCTGCTCTGACCAAACTACTGTGCTTCAGGAGGGGGGCCTCTCTGACAGCAGACCATCAGTCAGGTTACTGAGGTCTGCTCTAAGCTGCTCTCAACAGATACAAGGATAACATCATACTACTGCTTTCTGTTATTATTTTTTTTGTTTTGTTTTTTCAGGAAAGGAAGCAAACTGTAAAAGGCATCATTTTAATTATACTGCCAAATCATATGCAATACTTCACTACTGAAATTGCATCCAACTGCCAACATACAGAAATAAAAGTGCATGCTCTCCTAAAAAGAGGTCACAGGAAAACTAGTTGAAAACCATGGCATTTAAGAGATCTGTGCGTTAATTATCCCTGCATTTCATGAACGCCCACAAGCTCGAGCTACTGGAAATTAACTGCAACAATTGCCTCAAGTCTGTGCCACACTATGAGCCTGTACACGGCAACCTGATAGGATTGAACGGTTATGACCTACGTTCAGATGTAACAACCTCACTCTGAATACGGATAAAATAACAATGAACTGTTAGATATTGAACGTTTTGCCTCAATATACACACGGAAACATAAATGAAGAGAAAGAAAGCATGTGCATCTCCAAGACTGTTTGCGAATAACATGTGCTCTTGGCACGACTCAGTGATACGAGCTGAACTACAGCAAGTAAATTGCTCAGCTTTTTGTGTTCTATCATCATTGTATTAATATCTTCTACGATTTGGCTTCGCTACGACAAGAGCAAGGATTGTTATTATTTATTCATCTATCCCAAGGCCTAACTTGTCAAATCCGTGTGCAGAGATGACAACTGCATCATTTAGCTACATTGCACAGTGCTAAATGTTAAAATTAAATAAGAGCAGACTAAACAAACAGCAGACATAGAAACACTGAGTTTTGACTTCTTTGACTCTGCATGAGTAAGAATTCGTTGCTGAGTTTTATTAATTTGCCACTCCTTGACTCAAGCAGACATTCCTTCTATAACCACTAACTGTCATCAGGCTGTGTAGTTTCACTTCCATTCTACTGAGAAAGACATTCTGCTAAAAACAAACAAACAAACCAAACTGTTTTAACGATACTTACAAAATTTTACATAACTGTGAGGCATGTTGTACCAGGAGAAAAAGTAGCTGAAATACACCTGAAGTTTGCCAATTGGTCTGTAATAAGGGACTGCAGAATCGCAGAATGGCTTGTGTTGTAACGGACCTTCAAGCCCACCCAGTTCCTCCCCCCCTCTGCCATGGGCAGGGCTGCCTCCTAGCCCTCAGGCTGCCCAGATCCCCATCCAACCTGGCATTGAGTGACTCCACGGATGGGGCACCACAGCTTCTCTGGGCAGCTGTGCCATGTTCTCTGCTGACCCAAGCACTGACTGGTAGAGCAACTTCAATTGATTAGAAATAGAAATTACAAAGTAAGAAGACTCACTCAATCAGACTTCTTGTCCAAATGAACTTCCCTTTTTAAAAAAAAAATGAAAACACTGCCCTCCTTTGGATCAGACATCAATACTCTTTAGTTAAGTTAGAATACAGCAGGAAAATCTCTGCTCCTGCAAGGGTGAAGTCTGGCAGAAAGATACTGCATCCTTTAGCTGATTCCTATGTAAGGTCCATCTTGCAAAAGATCTTACCAACCATGCACATCATTTTGTTCTAATCCATCAAATCACAACTGTATGTAGTATAGTTTAAGCAAAAGGTGAAACAGCATTCTGGTTTGCTTTTTTACGTTACCTAGAACCATTTTAATAACCCTCAAAGTTGTAGGCAGTTGTAAGAAGAAAACATTAAGTAGCATAACATAACAGTATGGAAATCTTGACTACTATTTATTTCTAAATGTAAATAAGTACAGCTTATATAAGGTGCAAAAAATCATCTAAACAATGATAGAAAGATAAACCATAATAAATCATATTGTCACAGTAGCAACTGTATCAATGAATTAAAACCTTATCTAGAAAGTATCAAAGAGGAAAAAAAAAAAAAAGCATGTCAGGTTTGCCATGAAGCTGAAGATGGAAGTGATCCTTACGGGTCCCTTCCAACTCAGGATATTCTGTAATTCTACAATTGCATACAATACAGTAGTATTTGGAATCAGCCCCTACTAGAAAGATAGTGAGCACACTTCTAGACATTTCTGGATGTTACAAAATTACCTGGCAAGATCTTCCCTACTCTCATGGAAAGGATAATTTGCACACAATGCAATGGACTTCAGTAAACATATAGGCAGCACTCTCATCCAAACAGATAAAATGTTGGTAGAGATGCGGTTTCCATACGCAGGCAAAGCATACAATATACAGAGCATAAATAATTAGCATAAATGAACATCAAAGTCATCAGTAGGGACTAGCTGCAGATTCAGAACACTGCTGAGCTGTGGGAGTACCATTCCATCAGGAACAAATACAAGGAAAGGGACTGAAATCTACTGGAAAAGTCAAAGATAAGGGAGACTTTCTGGGAAAAAGCAAAGAAAAAAAATGTGTTTCTTTTCCTCTTTCTGAGGCAAAACACAGACAGTTTGATCTGACTAATGAGAAAAAAGTGCTGTTAGAGCTGCCTTTCGAGAGGCTGCTTAGTTTTTGCACAACTCTGCAGGGCTTGTCAAAGAAAAAATTGAGTAGGCATTGCAAATTCTGGCTCTTCATACATGGACTGGATGTAGAGAGCTAATAAACCTTCCCTAAAAAGAATCCACAGAGCATAAGAAAGTTGTTTATTCATTAATTTCTTACACACGCAGACTCTGTCTTCACCTTCTGTCTAAAACTGTTCTGCTGGATGCCACCTCTAAAGTTACTGCATTCAGTACTAAAGGACAAAACTCAAAATATAATTACAAAGCAATTCTTTACCTTCCACTGCAAAGACGACATTTCACGCTAAGCTCAGAGTAATTTCCCTAAATATACAGCTAAACTCCCCCATCCATCCCCCAGGACTAAGTACCAGACTCCTGCCTTGTATTTATGATCAAGAGCAGGGAGCTGTGAACCACAGCACAAAGGTGAGCTACTGCCCATCAAATGATAATAATTTGCCCCTGTGGGAAGCAGACTACTACACTGTGTCTGCCAGAACTCGGCAGGAGTCAGGACTTGCACTAAGTGACTGATGACAGAAACAGGGTCAGGTAAAGAGGGCTGAGAAGGAAAGAAAAGGTAAAGGTACACAGAAATAGGGACAAAGCAGAAGCACAGGTAGGGGTAAGCGTGGAACTGGGATACAGAACAGTACAGCGTGGAATAGAACGCGGCAAGAAAGAGAGAAATGGATGTTACTGGTTTGCTTTGATCTATAGAAATATTCTTCCATAAGACACGCTATCCTTCCATAAGACACAAACCAGGGGTGGTTAGAGCTGTCTTGTGTCTGGCTAAGTACAAAGTCCTTCTGTGTTGGATGCTGTGAAACTGTATGAAGGGCTTGATACCTTTCAGTGGCTAAAACCACATCTCCTCAAGTGAAAAAGAGGAAACCCAACACCACCAGAAGCTAAAAGATGTATTGTTGCCATTTTCCCTGGCTTTTGACGGGGAGAGAACAGCTTTCAGATCCATCCCACCTTGTACGCAAACTTCAGCTGGGGCACAGAACAAGCAAGGCTTTTGTGCTGCTCTGCTTCATCTGCTCAACTTTATTTATTTTATTTTATTTTTTTAAAACCTGGTGGCACTGTAGGTAATTCTATCACCAGATACACAATATATCAGAGGCATTTTTTCATCTCTTGGCTTCTGGTGATTTTTTTTTCCATATCAAGACATTCACATACAACATATAGTTACTACTGCATGGGCCTTGCAGCTGGCTTTCGACAAATGACACATCATTACAACTCTTAGAATTGTATCGTGGACTGCATTAATATAATGGTGCATTTATTCCAATCATGAACTGATGTATTTTCATAGTATCTTAGCTTGACTCTCTACAGAGAAAGACTTGCTTAGGTCTGAAGAGATCTTAGCAGCACTCAGGCTCATAGCTGAAGAATAAAAAGAAAATAGAACGGTCCCGATATTTCTTATTTTTTAAGCAAAACCATTGAAGAATAGCATGTTTTAGTTTTTGGGTTTGGCAACCCTATCACTATTGTTTAGTTGGCTTTGAAATTGAGTTTGTTCATACGCAAGTACCTCCTCCTTCCAGCTTTCCAAAATCAAGACTGGAATCCTTCACTCTAACACAACCTGATCTCCACCCAGGAAAGCTCACAGTAGAAGCCCCCCAAAATTGTAGAAGTCAACACTTGACAACAACTGCTCCCACAGCCTCAAATCAAATAAAAGTCAATAAAGTGCTTTCTAACAGTGAGGTACAGAAACAAATTAAGTCCTCATCCATTTAAGCATTGTGACTTACAGAACAAGGCTTAAAATAACAGACCTTTCCCTTGTACTGTCTGATACTTCTCATATGTGTTCAGTTTCTTCCAGGGTTCCCAGGCCTATTTCCTGTTAAGTTTTGATCCTAATCACAAGTTTTTATTGCTAATTTTTATTTTTATTTTTTTTACTTTTTTTTTTTTTTTTTTTTAAAGAAAAATGTTTTTTTTAAGGCAACACCAACATCTGGCAATGCTACTGAATGACACTGGGCACAACTCTATTAATAGTCACTGGGAAACGGCCCGTTTTATAGAAGACAGAATGGGTCCAGAAATTTCTTCCTGTTTTACAAACTGTTTTGTTTTGGGCTTTTTTTTTTTATTATTATTATTTTTTCCATGCATGAGGTCTCTTTCAGCTGTGATTTTTTTTTTTTTTTTTGCTATTTGCTATGGTATTATTATAAGTGTTATTGATCATCAAGACCATTAAAAGCATTAGTCATGTTAAATAATTAATCTATCCAGACTAGCTTCAGCCACAGATACCATCAGCAGTAACCTTCCAAAATACTTGTATAAAGAAAATCCAGCATAGCTGCAGCGTAAACAGACAGCATTCAAAAGCCAGCAAGACAAAAATGGCCCAGCAACCACGTCACATGATTATATTCCAAGGGGATTTCTGCAAAGAGCATTAAATCATCTCACAGTTTCGAAGACGAGATACGCAACAACAGGAAATGTGAGACCTTCAAATGAGGCATCACTATGAGAACATCAATAACATTAGTAAAAGAACGGGCCTTTGAAAAAATGTTTATATACACATGAAAGAATTTGTCCTTCTCATTCTCACTTCTAGCATCTGACTGCTGAATGACTGACATCCTACTCTGCAGCTCACTGGCAGCTCAGTAGGCAAAGTGTGGCAGCCTGTTTACTGGCCTTGGCAAGGGCTTCAGGGATGTGATAGACCAGGAGGCAGACAGCAGCAGAAAAAATGACAAATGCCAAAACTCCCTTGGTGCACAAAGTCAGCAAGACCGATGTAAGATGCTACTGCAGGCTTTTAAAGAAGGGCCATGTGGAACAGCAGGCGTCCCACTCAGGGTACTTGCAGTAAGGCTGATCAAGCCCAAGGCAGACAGAATTCAGGCAAAAAAGAGACCACAATTAGATTGAAATGGCAAATTACTTTCAAGTCCCTTATCTTTTTTCTCCAAGTGCCATAATAGGGAAGAGAGAGAAAAGATAGGCAAGAGCCTATTGGCGGACTCACTATTGGACAGTGTACCAGTATCTGTCTTGCTGCAGCAGCACATGGTGCAGTGAAAGCCAGCTTATTGTATTCCTGAAGCTAGCAGTGCTCTGAAGCCAGCGCTGAAATGTGTTGCTAGAGCTAGACTGCCTAAGTGCTCAAAGTAGCAACCTCAGCACCTGAATAATCACCAAGGGAAATTTCTGTATCAAGATCCACACATTTTTGGAATTTGTTTGCCAAGTAAAATCAATTATTACATTGTTGATTAACCAACAATCGAATTCATAAACTGATTGGATCTTCCCCAGTGAATCCTGTGTTAATGACTAAATATTTACAATCTGACGTATTTTTCATTTAATTGCACTGTGGAAGGGAAGAAGAACATGGGCTAGCTGGTTACATACCTGAAGGGCTCCCAGAAGGACCAAGAAGAGGGAAAAGTTCTTATAATCAGAGTGGCCACGTTCAGTTTAGAAGGACGGTAATGGCCAGCCACATCAGAGAACACCAATAAAAGCATAAGGAACTGACATTCTGAAGCAGTGTTATGCACTGCACAATTTTCTGCATGTTACCAAGAGTCAGAAGAAGCATTCAGTATGGCCCAAGCGATAAAGAAAGAACGCTTGTCAGTTTCTAAACTGGTATACTCCAGCAAGTTAACCAGTAATTTCCTAGTAACTTTAACGAACAAAGCGAAAAATCTTGAGATATGTAGAAATTACCTGAGCCAACTCTGTTGCTGAATTAGTACCACCTCCAGAATTACAACTGAGTGTAGCGAAGGAGAGCAAGCTTGCATTCGAAGAGAAGGGCAGACTGAGGATTCTTAGTCACTTCCAGTGTCCAATGCAAAATGCTGCTCTGCCTCACGTTACTTACACCAAGTCACCTAGGTAAGAATTAAGACAAGACACATCAAATGAAAGGAGTGGGAGATGGAGCACACTGCTACAATTCACACGCTAGTAAAATACAGGTAGTCTGCCCAGTCCCTGTCCAGTTTTACAGGAATCGCAATAGAATTTAACTTCCAGGAGCATGTGAAGTACTCTGAAGCAGTACATTTTTTGTTTTTCTTTTAATTTAGCGGACACATGTTCTCCATGTCCAGACAGATGTATGGCAGGCAATCTGAGAGTGAAATGGACAAGTGTGAAAGAAAGTGGGTCTATTTCAAGACATACATACCCGATGTTATGAACAAGTCATTCATTTTCAGACAGCAGAGGTTCAGATCCCAGTTAGAAATAATTACGGAGGCAGAAAACAGTATGTACACTTTTACCAAATTAAACGTAGCAAGGGAGTGGGCATGAGAGCAAGTGGGCAGTTGTCATGGATGGTTTCCAGGTGGCCAATTGTCAGTGCAGCTTTAGAAGCAGCGTTCACAAATGCTGACATTCATTTACATAACATGCCCTCAGAGCTCATCTCAACATTTGCAAGACTGCCACAACAGAGCTTGTAAGTATCTTAAACTGGGGAAGTGTTGAGGCAGGAGGGAAAAGCACACACACCTAGGAGACTTGCTGACAAGTACTGATACACCTCAGCGTACTGGTTAAATCTGCCAATGACACATTTCATATACTTCTGTCACCACCTCAGCAAACTGTTGTTCCTCAAGTAGGTTACTGTCATGCAGTGTCAGTCAGGCCAGCTCTGAGCACGCTGTGAATGTACTAGCACTATCACTGCTTTATTAGCATGCACTAAACACGTGCAGCAGTTCCCTTCTAAGTTCATTAATACAGAAACACGCTGGCAGCCGTCACTTCCTAGCAAGGCCCATATTTTTAGGATGCTGTGTTTTATACACTGTGCGTAACTGATAAAGTGCATGCTTTTTTAGAATGTTTAGTGTAAGAAAAATAAATTCAAGCATTTTGTTGTATGCCACAAAGTACTGGCAAATTTATTTATCTGTGTTACAGAACTGCACAGTTAGAGGTGGATTCTACTCCTCTTTATATTTAGACATTGTCTCACTGGAAACAAATGCAGTGTTTTCAAAGGTTCTGACCAGAAGCAGAAGGATTCAAAACACAGTTATCCTCTTTCAGAATCCCCTGTCAGTGTATGTAACAGACTCTGTAGCTTACACCTTACACATCTGCATTTGCACATCCTGTCTTCAGAGTGGACTCCTGATCAGAGCAGCACAGCCTGACAGGACATCAGTCACACACTGTGCTACAGCAAGGACCTACCCAGAGCACTCTCTGTCCCCCGTAAACCAACATAAACCTACTGCTTTGGTGGTTTTCACTTCACAAAAAAAATTCTATTGCTGATACTAAGAGCATTAGAACACCAGGCACCTCTCTACAATTACACCTTTGCAGCATGAGGTCACTGAGGTCTCTCAGCTGACTAACCTGTCTCTGACCCCTCTTGCCTCTCCAAAAACACGTGAGACAGAACCACTGGGAAATGTTTCCAAAACAAAATCTTTTCTGCTCTCCCTCACAAGGCAGACATGAGGACAGCAAGCAGGGGGTACTTCTACTCCACGTGTGCACAGCTCCTCCTGCCCAAACGCCTTATTTCACAGGCAGGAGGCCCCCACTGAAGGAAGTGTTCCTCACCACAGCACTCCCATAACAAAACAAGCTACAGACATTATTCTGCAGTGCCTTTGAATTTATAGAACACAGATGTATGTTTGAAACATGAAAAGCCTCGTGGGCAAGATGGAAACAAGAGTGCCTGTGGAGCCCACTCAGCTAAAGCCCATCCCTCTCTGCTGGTACACAAATTGAAATCCACAAAGGAGAACTCCCCACGGACAAGCTGTGCTGGCCTCCCACAAACTTAACACAAGTCCAGGTCCTCACAAAGAGCAAAGGCCTTCTGGGAAGCCATGCAGCTCTGCTAATAGTTGTGCACGAAGCAGTACGCCTGGCCTGAAGGCTGCAGCCTGCGGGGATCAATGTGCCCCATACTCCTTTCTCCCAAGGAGTCCTTCTTACCCACTATTAGGAAATACAACTATTATGAAACTCAGCATCGCTTTTACTGATGGCTGTCACCCAGAATAACAGCTGCACAACTCCTGCATTCGCTATGCTGCTGCACGAGTTTTTGTCTAACACTAGCTAATGATCTACCCGGAAACTGCTCCTACCAGAGGGAGCCCGTATGGGGCTCCAACTGACACGGGCAAGGAAAGTTAATTATACTTACCCTTAGTCCTGTGGGCATGCAACTTGACAAAATGCAGAGGTATATAATAAATAATTATGTAATTGTGCGAGTCTTTAGGATATGCCCTTCCAAGCCAAGTTGTTGACATGCTTCAACCATATGTAACGTGCCTGGGAACCAAAAAGGAAAAAGACAAAAATCAAAATGTTTTCTAGCTTTACGAGTGCTATCAACGTGATTCTGAAGCATGCTGTTGCATAACTGGAAGGAACGAGAAGAATACAGAATTCCCTCTCCTTGAAGGAAGACAATCAAACCCCAACATGACAGCAAATAGGGATTGTAAGCAGCTACTGCTGGCAATGGCCAAGAGAAGAGCAGGTAACAGCTGAACCACCACTGGACAATGACAAAGCAGCTGCCTGCACAAGAGTCCATTCACTGCTTACTTTTTCCTCTCTCCCCTTTCACTTTTCTTCTTCATTCAGAATTTACGAACATAAAACGTTATAAACGAACATAAAATGTCAGAGAGATGCCAGAAGGTCGTGCTTTGCATGGGTCATAACTAAGCTTCAATAACACTCAACACTATTCTGAGTGTGCAAGGTGTCCTTGATTTTCAGTAATCCCCAAAGGTGGTTGTCAGCACCTTCCCTATTTTACAAGTTTAAGTAAAAGCAAAAAAACACACAAGCAGTTGAAGGACCAGAAGAAAGTGCTACATCCATCATTTCTCTAAGTTAGGCAACACTTCACAGAACTAAATTACATTTTCAGCAAGGCTTCAGAAAGGTTCCTAATTAAGAAAAAATATTTGACAATGACTAAACCTGGTCTTTTTCTGCATGCAAATTTTGATCAAAAAATCCAAGTCAGGTACACTGGGCATGCAACCTGAGCAGGGAGCAGTTTCACTGCTCATCATACTCTCTTTAATCAAGTATATATATATCAATAAGACTATTGGTCTTACATAATACTATTGGTACTACAGGGCTATGCATGCTTTTAAATTAATCGCCACGATGCTACTCAGTGCATGCAAAAGAAAGCTATTTCTAAGAGGTGAGAAGTGTGAGGTGACTTCCTAGTTTATAGATTCAAATGACAGTCATTTTTCTTTTTTTAAGATGCAAAAACAAACTGCCCCAAAAGCTTGGGTTTCCTTTGATCTATTTTCACCTTCTCCCTCCTGCCTCCTCTCACAGAACCTCAACGCTCACTTACTTTCGCTCATGCGTGTCGATCGGTTGGTTTTGGTGTGACTGCTCAAGTCAGTAAAATCCCAGAGTATTTAAAGATTATATGCTAAATTTGCTGCTACAAAACCCCTCTCAACGTTCCTGAAGTAACATTTTATGATCGCACAATGTTAAGACTTCTCTTCTACCAAAAAAATAGAAAACAAAACGAACAAACCACCTCGAGAAAAACCACAAGCACCACCACCACCACTCCCCTGACTCAGGTGAAGGCACAGCTCTCTCCCAGAAGGGGTGCAATTACAGTGTTTGCTCAGCACATATCCGATGAAGCTGGTAGAACCTTCCAGCTTAACGACTTCCGGACAGCAGCTCAAGGTTCAGAGGAGATACGGCAGCGCGCGGCGTGTAGCTGCCCGCAGGATCAGGTAACACCTGTGCTCAAATCATTAAGGATTTAACAAGTGAAGCTGCGTGCACTGAAAATGGCTGACAACTGCCACGCTTAAATGCGCTTCCCTGACAACTTCAAAAGAAGGAAACAAAATGGATTTGCCCGTAGATGAGGAGGACGGCACTTTCACCAACATTTCTTTGGCAGACGATCCAGGTACGGAACCGTGACTATCTATCGAGACAAGACAAACGCAGTGGGCTGAATATGGGGTGAGAACACAAATCTGTAGATGCTAATCAGAAGGCACGATGTATTTTCAAGAAAACACCCCCAAGTAGAACTTTTTAGCTGTGTAATTGAATAAGTCTTGTGAAAAAAAGTAGAGATTCTGGCAGTGAGGGGGCTACCGCAGTTCTGCCATAGCTGCACGTGGTAACATACATTCACCCCCTGAGAACAGAGAGCCTTGCACTGCTTGTGGAGACACTTGCAGAAATATTAACTCAGACAAAATAAATACAGACAGTAAGAACCCAGAACAATCACCTCTGGCTTACTATACAGAGAGTGGTAAGAAGGGACGCAAATTAATTGGTAACTGAAATGAGCTGATCCACTTAAATCCCAACTACTAATTGTTTTAAAGGAAGCTATACAAACAAGCCTCCTTCTGGCCTTCCAGTTTATAGAATAGAAATGATTGGGGATGGGAAGTAAGGACAGTAAGGGATAGTTCTGCTACCTCTGCATACTGGAAAAACTGAGTTAATGCAAACTGATAATAATTTATTTAGAAAGGTGTGGCCAGAGTAAAAACCAGATAACTTCAGGTTGGCTGTCACAGAGCTGTGCTGACTTACACAACTGAATTGCTGACTAACAAATGCTACAAGTCCTTTTATTTTATTTAAAAAAAAAAAAAAAAAAACACCCAACAGTGGACTGCTTTGTCTCATTTTTAGCTTAAAGAATGTTATTGTACATGCTGTCTTTACCACCTATTCAAAAACAAAATTG
The DNA here is from genome assembly GCF_019238085.1 of Lagopus leucura. NCBI lineage: Eukaryota > Metazoa > Chordata > Aves > Galliformes > Phasianidae > Lagopus > Lagopus leucura. The sequence continues at coordinate 9,344,479 of NW_024962264.1, forward strand.
AGCAGATCTTATTTTAGAGCAGTTTTCTAGCAGTTTGTTGTTAGGACAGTGTAGCTGAAGTGGACATTTTAAATGCAATTAGTTGGTGCAGAACATAATCAGCCCTACAACACCGTCACTAAACTAACTATTCATAAAGAGACAAATATGTAGGTCCTGGTGCAAGCTGTGCTGTCAGGAGAACTCTCCATTGCTACAGGTCTGGCATTTCTCCTTAAGAAGGAGAACAGTAGGAAAAGGTATATCCTGTGACTCTGCAGATGCTACTAATATTGAAGTAGCTGCTGAGCAACCCTGCAATAAGACTTAGCTGTACATCAGCACTTACATCTACATGACTCCTGACAGCATGAACGCATCCAAACTCAGAGGGAGCTCATTTTAACGCAAAGAGGACAGCAAGCAATGCTTCATTATGCTGGATATGCTGCCAATCCCAGAGCTTTCCCCCCTGCTACAAAAGTAAAGAGCTCGGGAGAGTCACTCATAAACTGAAAAAGCAACTCAGAGTAACTAAGAGTAAATAACATTTTCAAACAAGCTTTTTACACAAGGGCAACATAGAAAGAACATACGTAGTAAGCTTCACGGTGAATATAATAGGCCCAGTCCATTTGTTCTGCCAGACAGTAACACCTGGAGATACAAATTATCAATTACTAGACTTCACCTGAGGATGATCTGACGTTTTAGAAGGAAGTATTCTGTAATTAAATCTTAAGTAAAATCATAAAGATCCTCTGACTTTAATGAACTCCAGTATGTTTACAACTGCATAAGGTCTTCCCTCACCTCTCAAAGTGTACAAAGTGCAAAGAAACTAAAGACAAGCAGAACAACATGCTATGTATGTGCAACGTATAAGAAAACAACCTTCATATCAAAGTTCTCTTAGCACACCAAAAAAGCCACTGTGGCAAAGCAACAGGGGTTACTGAATGCAATTAACTGAGTGCAAACCATGAATATTAAATACCTAACGCTCTTCCAAAACAGATGCATTTGTCTATTCATTAGTTAGACAGGTATTAAAAAAATTATTCTCTCGTAAATCAAGATGAATACAAAATGGTAGCGAGACAGAAACTTCTTAATCAATTTTTAAATAGCAATAGCAAGAGCATTTGAAATGAAGGAAAGCATTAATTAATAACACTTGTTAAAAGTAGAAAATAGTTTCACCCCTAGGGAAAGAAATACCTTTCCATTTAGAAACTCAGCACTTGATAATATTCGCTCAAAAAGATAAATGAGTTACAGATAAAGAGGAAATTAAACCAAAAATAAAACAGGGAGATGACATCAAATAACTGCAAAGGTTTTTGTATTTCTCTCTGCTCAAAAAAATGCTTCTATTCATTGCAAAAACAAAACAAAACAAATGTATTATCTTAGGGTTGTTTTTTTTTTTTTTTTTGCCTAGCCAAAAGAAATACAGTTTTCATTTCCAAATTACCAGCACAGCTTTATGGAACCTTGCTAAAAAGTTCATCTACAACATTTTGTGACAACTGCCTTCCTTTTCATATTCTTCTAAGGGAAAAAGCAGCACAGTTCAAATAGCAAACGTCTCACAGATATATTCAACACCAGCTTCTGGTAAAAAGGAGAACCCATTTCCATTCTTGTGATCAACAGCAAAGCCTCTGTCATCAGCCACTACACGCAGGCGCTGTTGGTGCCTGTAATGCTGCTGCCAGAAAGGAAAGCTTGTTGGTGTGTGCTGTGTGCCATTGGAAAACAGCACATACACAACTGATCCAGAAATGAAATTTCTAAAAAACAGTGACTGTTCGAACCTGAGTTCAGGGCAATGGAATTCTCTCCTGCAGTTTAGTAACAGCACAGACCTATGCACTCTGGTTAGCAGTTAACTTATGCCTTATGGGAGGAGATGTCCCTGAGAGCAGCCCTGCGGAAAAGGACCTGGGGGTCCTGGTGGACAAGAAGCAGAACATGAGCCAACAGTGTGCACATGCAGCCCAGAAGGCCAACTGTGTTCTGGCTGCAATAAAAAAGGGGAGGCCAGCAGGAGAGGGAGGTGACTGTCCCCCTCTGCTCAGCTCTTGTGAGGCCCCATCTGCAGTACTGCGTGCAGGCCTGGGGACGCAGCACAGGAAGGATGCGGAGCTCTTGGAACAGGTCCAGAGGAGGGCCACTAAGATGATCAGAGGGCTGCAGCACCTCTCCTATGAAGAAAGATTGAGGGAACTGGGCTTGTTTAGCTTGGAGAAGGCTCCAGAGAGACCTTACTGTAGCCTTACAGTACTTGAAAGGAGCGTATAAACAGGAGGGGAAATGGCTGTTTACGAGGGTGGATACTGATAGGACAAGGGGGAACAGTCTTAAACTGAGACCGGGAAGGTTTGGGTTAGACATTAGGAGGAAGTTTTTCACACAGAGGGTGGTGATGCACTGGAACAGGTTGCCCAAGGAGGCTGTGGATGCCCCATCCTTGGAGGCATTCAAGGCCAGGCTGGATGTGGCTCTGGGCAGCCTGGTCTGGTGGTTGGAGATCCTGCACACAGCAGGGGGGTTGAAATTAGATGATCATAGCGATCCTTTTCAACCCAGGCCATTCTATGTTTTTATGTCCTAAGGGAGATTGTTGCTATTTTAAACAAACAAATAAAAAAAGCTCTTTCAGTGAAATTAATAATATTAATCAATTCACTAATAATAAACATATTCATTTTTCTAGTGATGTCGGTTAGTTTTAGGAAGTCTTAACTGGAACGCAGTACACATGCTAAGTCTAACTGATTGCATCTGTGAAGTAACTGTCACCATTCTAAATGGAATATAACACAGGTGACAGCATTGGGAGCGCTCCCTGGCTTTGAAAAAAAACTGCCTCAAAGGACACAGAATGAATTAGTAAGAAAGAAAGGGATTAGCACTGGTTCTTGGTTACATTTCAGTCACTTCTGACTTCGGGAGCTCTGAGCCTGCTCAGCATTACAAGCTCTCTTTGTAGCTCTTCAGTCAGAAAATCCACTCACCTGAAGCAAAGGGATGGAGAGTGTAAGCGTAAAAACAGCTTAATAAACTGAGCAGCAGAAGATCACTAAGGGCAGCACCCCGGCATTCCAGCAAGGAGGACCTTCTAAGTCCTTCTTTAAACCACAGAACGTGTGTTGGAATACTGCTAAATATCAAAAACCGACTGATTTGCATCATGTGTATTTCAATTGACGTATTTTCTCTGAGGTAGAAAGCAGTAAGCTGACCTACAACAGAACAGCTCTGTGAACACACGTTAAACCAAATCTGCCAGCCTCGTGCTAAGTACCCCAAAACCAGCCGCACAGCAGGGCTGAGCACCTGCACGGACCTGCGGGTAGCTGGCACTTACCGCACCCTTCTCAGAGAGAGGGGAAAGCGCAGGGAAGCAGATGCGGGCCGCTCCGTGCCGGGTCAGCTTTTAGAAGAACAAAGCGGCTGCCCGCAGGATCCCGGGCTCAGCCCCGTGTCACAGCGCCCGCGCTAGGAAGGCGGCACGGCTCGTTCCAAGCTCCCACCCGCGCTGCCCGACCGAGCCCGGCGCAGGCGCGGCGCTGGCGCAGGCGCGGCGGGAGGAAAGGAAGGAAGAGCGGAACGAACGGCGGGGCTGCGGCCGGGCCGGCGCTGCGCGGCCCGCGGGAGCGCCAGGTGGGGACGCGGCGGGACGGTCGGTGCTGGGGGCGCGCGGGGAGGCGGCCGGCTGCTCCCCGGGGGGTGGGTCGGTGCGCTCCTCGCGTCGGGCCGCCGCCAACCCGGGCCCCGGCGCCTGCGGCAGCCGCTCCCGAGGTCCTGGATGCTCCGTAGGGCCGCGGAGGTGGGGCGAGGGCTGGCGGAGGGAAACGAGGCAGCCGGGTGCGGCCGTACCGCGGTTGTCGTGAAACGGAACGGGATGGGCGGTTAGAGCGGGCGGCTGCTGCCGCTCGGCCTCTGCGGGAGCCGCTTCCAGAAAGATCGGCTGCACGGCCCTGGGTGATGGAGCCGAGGGGAATGTACGGCCACAGCCTCAATTTTCTGTTCCCTTCTTACCTTAAGCAGACCGTCGGTCGGGCCGGCTGAGTTCTAAAGCTGAAAGAGCCCCTTCTACAATGATGAATGCTGACATGGACGGTATAAGTTCTTAATGTTCTTCTTCACTGTTATCTTTTCTGCCTAGTATAATTCCCAGCTATTACATTAAAGCTCCTATGATTTATTGCAGCTGTTGAGGCTGAGAATCAGGTGGAATTAGAAGAGAAAACACGGCTTATTAATCAAGTTTTGGAACTGCAGCACACACTTGAAGGTTAGCAGTTCAGCACTCAGATTTTTCATAAGCACAATGTGAATTCAAAGGAGAACCTTACTGTTCTGGGCTGTCCTGGGCTGACAGTGCTGCTGATTAGAAGTACATCGCTTATGCAGCTGGAAGGACACAAACAAGGCTTCAGAAACATTAGTGATGTCAACTTCTTCTTCCCCTCTTCTGTAATGCAGAATTTGCTCACAACAGGCTGAAGGGTGATACATTTAACTTCCCAGGATCCTCAGCTGACCTACATCTTGGTTTCCAAATAGTTTAGCTGCACTCAATTCAGAAAGAACACAGATTAACAGGGAAAGTAGATTTGAAATACTTTCTGTACCACCTATTGTGGAATTCCCTCCCAGGTTTTATCTAAAGCAATACCTTAAAGCAGCGTTTCCCACATTAAGCAAAACCCGCATGATTGATGTAGGCACACAGAATATATTCATTATTGGATGCATGTGTCTAATTTCTCTTTTTTTATTTTTCTCTTACAATGTCACCTTCACAGATCTCTCAGCACGAGTAGATGCTGTTAAGGAAGAAAACTTGAAACTGAAATCAGAAAACCAAGTTCTTGGACAGTATATAGAAAATCTGATGTCTGCATCTAGTGTTTTCCAAACCACTGACACAAAAAGCAAAAGGAAGTAGGGGTTGGCTCACAAGCGATGTCATTGTATTGCTGCTGTCTTTTGTTTTCATTGGCATAGGCTACATAAGCTAAAATTATCTTAGTTTGTGGCTTCACTGGATTCCTGAAGATTATAAACTTCAGTAATAAGCAGAATTAAGAACATTATCATGAACAGGAGATGCGAGTTTGTATATTAAAATTAAGCAATGTGCAATTACAGTGTAGAGACTTACTAGACTTTCATACTTGTATTAAAAATGAGCATATCTTGTTAAGAATGGGATTCAGTTTGTCAACTTAAACAAACACGTCTTGTTGGCTCTCTTAGAGGTCTTGGTGTTCTTGACTAGGAAAATGATAGTTTCAAAATGGTGTTGAAAACTTACTTGGTAAAAATATTCAAAGGCTAATTGCATTACCTTTTTCACCTCGACTGTTGATAGATTACTGTGTAGTACCGTTCACATCTCTGCAAAACAGCTTTAAACAGAAGCCTATAAACCAGTTAGGAATTTTTGTAAAGCAGTAACAGTCTGACATAATTTGTACAGTTTGCATGCAGGAAAACAACGTTTTTGGGAAAGGGTTAAGTGAAAGTGAACAAGGATAAGTAACTTGCATCAGGGAAATATCAAATGGATGCAATATTACCGTGTATCATTTCTAAGATCTACACTTCAAACTATTTTAACTTTCTTTCCTTAAAGAAAGGTCAGGTTCTGCGTTGTAACATACTATTCAACCAAACTCACCCAAAACCTGAGTAATAAGCTTGACTAACAGAAAGCCAGCAGTGTTCTTCCTCTTGCTCATTGTGAACAGGGTGGAGTAGCGAGAAGCTGAGAACAAGTCCTTCCTTGCCATCTTTTTACTTTACTCCTGAAGTGCCAAACTCGTCCTTGCTTCAGGCCTTACAGCAGCTATTTACCTGCCACAGGGTCAGAGCTTGTGAAGTACCTCTAGAGACATAGCACAAAACCATCCAGGGCAGAAGAGGCTGTCGTCTGTCAGATCTGGGCTGCAATGAGCAATGCCTGATGTCAGGGTGTCCTGTTTTAGTTCACTGCATTGGCTTTGTTAGAAGGAGCTCAGCCCAGATTCTGGGTGCCAGCACTTCCCCTAGAAAGGGTTCATCTAGCATAATCGGTGTTAGAGAAGAGCAGAAGTTGAAATACAAACAGCACTGTTAAATTTAGCTTGGTACCATTAGGTCTGTTTCATCTTGCCATAGAGCAGCATGGACTTCTTATGGATGTCACCTAAAACAGAGATCTGCCTCTTTAGTAATGAAGTCATTTTATTTTACCTTTTAACAAAAGGGAACTATTAGTATAAGCTTCTCTTTCCGTTTTGCTGTGATAGATTGCGTAAAGCAAAGCTGGAGGAAGTGAATGAGTGGATGTCATGGCAGGATAAATCCATCTCAGAACACAAGCTTCTTGGCAGCTAAGCACTGCCATTCCTCATCTGTAAGCTGTTACCGTGAGATCTCCCATTTCTCTCTATTTAAAATGACTGCAAAGCTCTCACTGGAACCTCAGCGGAGTTAAAATGACTAAAAACAAAGCACTAATATTTTGTGGTTTGAAGGTTGTTTACAAAGTCTGTGTCAAGAAATGAGATGACCAAAAGTTTCACCCACCAAGGCACACGTGGCTGATACTGTTTGTGTCACAGGGTCCTATAAGCAGCTGATGTTACTATTAAACATCTCTGGATTGCTTTGTCACATTGCTGTCTATCTGAAATTTTGAATACGTGCAGAAATTTCTAGCAGGTGGAGTAAATCACAGGGCTTGTCCAGGGTTTGAGCACTGAAGACACACACCTCACCAAGCATTTGACTTGTACAAACTGCACTTCATTACAGCCATTCTAGCTTCCAGGCCATGTCACTACACGTCTCCATCCGCACTGCAGGCAACATCCACAAACACCAAGTAGTAACACAGCATGCACTTACTAGACTTGAGCAGTTGTGAGATCAAGGAATCTCAACATCATGGTTGTGTATTGTAAGACTGGATAGTGATATTTGACCCATCAGCAGTCTGTATATAGTAGTCATTTAATCTATGTACCACTTTTCATCCCATTACTGCAGCCTTCATTTAACTTATGAACATTTTAAAGATGTTGTATTTCCTTTACACTAAATAAAAACTTTTGATTTGTCTCAGTTTGGTTTAACATTTATAAAGCCTGAAACGGGTTGCTATTATCTTAACTGCTTCTACATAGCTAAGTGTCTGAAAGACTACATGTAATTATCCAGTGCTGAGATTAGAACTGGGTTAATTACTGTTTTCAGTGAGCTTAGAGACTGACTCGCATGGTATTTTCACCTGTGAATCTTAAAATGCTCTTCTTTGTAAGCTACAAGAAATAAGACAGACTTGGCAGACTGCATCCTGTGTTCTCAATGCTAAATACTGCCAATCTGCACATGGCTTCATTTTAAGAGTTGGATGATGTTACCTTCATCTACACATGTACCTAGCTCTACATTAGACAGACACCAGAACTCTTATTTTGTCCTACCTTTATTATGGTGGAAATGACTGGTGGAGGAAATTGTGAGAGAACACCCCTCCACCATCCCCTCTGGTCCTGCCTAGCCTCACCAAAACATTCACATACAAATCAGCTACACAGGAGGAAATCACAATGTTAGAAGTATCAACAGAAGTATTCCCTTCTTGCCTCATTTTTTTTCCTCCTCATCTAGAGCCTCAAATCCTCTAAGCTCTCATCTTCCTCTCCTAATTCCTAGCATAGACTAGATCCAATAAACTGATAAGCAGGAGGATGTCTTTATCTGGAGCTTCCAGGTAATGGTAGTCATTAAGTCAATATTAAAAGTGAGACTGGTCTTACTAAGTCAGTACCATTGCATACAGCACCTGAGCTATGGCCTCTTAAGGCAGTTCTACCTGGTAAATAAGGAGTTGTTTACTACAAAGTGAGGTGCAAGCAAAGATGCTGATAGGGCATAAATCAAGACCTTAGGGGAACCCTAAGAGAATTAAGACTAGCACCCACTATAAGCAGACTGATCCCTGAAGTAGCTCTACCATTGCCTATAAAGGTGTGCTGATCTACCAAATAAATACATCATCAACTCAAAAGCCCACACGTAAACACTGTAACAACTGCAAAGGACTTTCACCAGACTCAGATGGGATTCAGTCACAGCGCTGAAATGCTTCCCAAAAGCTACAGTGACCAACAATCCACACTCACCCCGTTGCCCTGGTTCCCTCTGTCGTTTGCAGGACACCTCATTGCTAACAGCTATCTGTTACTGCAAAGTCTCAGGGCAAAGGGGGAAATCAGGAGTCATTACTTATTAGTTCATGGACCCTAGAAGGGATCAAACGGTTGCACTTACCATTTCTCACTGTGGCCTCTCCCTGTATTTCTCCACACCAAACAGAACGCAGTACTCTTCAATACAAGTACCTGTGCAGGCTGGCTTCTTCTGAAGAGTCAGCTAAAAACTGTTACCAACTTCCTATTAAGTAATAGCAGAGCAAGGAAAACAACACAATCTTCGTAGACTTAGAAGTGTTTATAAGTATAATAACACATTTCCTTGGCAAAAAGTTCTTCACCAATTAACAAACTTCTAAATGGTTTTAGCCTGTGAACTTGCTTTTGCTAGCAGTTAAGTCACTCATGTTCAAGGCAGCTGCCAAGCAGCAGCAGGATTCCAAAAGCTGCAGTTTTGCTGGTTTGTTTTAATATACAGTTGAACTTTAGTAGTTTCTCTTATGATATGCAGTTTATTTAAACTACATTAAAAGAAAGCCCAAGAACTCACATTTGTAAAAAAAAAAAAAAAACCATCAAAAATTCTTATCTATATTAATCAATTTCATGTTAAACAAGAATTATTAAATGTTTTTAATACACAATATACACTCAGAAAATATTCTATAAACAAAATCTATGCCCATCTGGCTCAGAACATGAGAGCTATAAAAGTATGAAAAAATCTATATATCACTTCTGTAGTTTTAATATCTGCATTCAAAAGCAAATTAAGCCACATCAATTAACCACTTCTTTGAGTACTCCATTTTAAACTATCTCTTGAAAATAAATCACTATAATCTATGTTTGAAATGAACAGGTGACCACTGTAACAGTTCCAACTCAAAGACATAAGATACAAGAAAAATTGTTGCTAGCACTAAACGATCATACGAAAACAGTTATTGCATTTAGCTCTGCACAGAAAAAAATACCTTTTCACTGAACAACGTGAACTGTAGATCCTTCACCTGTACTGCAACACTCTCAGCTCAGATGTGTAAACAGCTGATTCTGTGCTAGAGCTGCAAAAATATTTATTCAGGTTCTTAAAAATATTTAGAGTAACATTTTTCATCCCTGACTAATATTGATTTTTAAGATTCTTCAAATCTTAAGAATCTGCTTTGTAAAATCAGTTGGCCAACTTGCAGTTTCACTTTTATTCTAAATGTGAAACATTAGGTAACTCTTCTTTTCTTGTTAAAAAAAGGGCATCACGGAAGCTTGGGAAGGTTAAAAGAGGTCAGAGAATTGAGAGAGGATAAGTAGCAATGAGTCCCGTTTTTCCCTTCACATCTCAGGAACCTGCATGCTGTCAGGCTCCTTGCAGTGGCATGGCATGTCATAAGTTAGTACTGCTTAGAGCTAGAAACACTAGCTGCCAACAACTCAGTCCTTTTGTACTCTTCTTTTGCGTACTGACTTCAGCCGACCATCCCCAGAGCCTGCAGTTTCATCAGCTACTGTCATCTGAAGGAAGAAAATAAATCAGCATTCACATTCTTAAGCAGTGTGCATTTAATCCTTCATACTTATTTATTCCTCCCTACCCCCAAATCATATTAGCACTCAATACAATAGTTAAATGATAGATTTTTTTCCCTGCAATATCACACTAATGATAAATGATTAACAAGGTAATGTATAAACATCATTTTACAAGGGGAAAAGGTTTTAATTTGAGGGAGGCAAGATTTAGGTCGGGTGTCAGGGGGAAGTTCTTAACTATGACAGTGGTGAGGGGCTGGAACAGCTGCCCAGAGAGGTTGTGGATGCCCCGTCCCTGGAGGTGCTCAAGGCCAGGTGGGAAGGGGCCCTGGGCAGCCTCGGCTGGTATTAGAAATGGAAGTTGGAAGCCCCACCTATGGCAGGGGGGTTGGAGATTCATGATCCTTGAGGATCCCTTCCAACCCAGGCCATTCTGTGATTTTACAATCAAGTGAGTAAAAGGCTTTTCCTTCTGAATACAGAATAAGAATAGCACATCTAAACTGACATCAGAAATTTGTTTATTCCCCATTCACTCACTAGTTCAAAAGCCACGTCTTTTAATTAATTTAGCTAATTCCTTCAAGTGTATATTGTACTAATCTTCCTTTCCACTTGTTAAGCAAGAAGCATTTAAAACATTGTTACTTCCTGTCTTGGAGAGCTACAAACAGAACAGACTGCTCTTAAATCAGCTGTTTCTCATTTGAGAAGCACTTGACTTACTGAGGCTCCATTCCCAGACAACACCTTGTTTCTCACTTCCCTGCATCTCCTAATGGAAGCACCCGATTCAGAAGGCATAGTTCCCAGAAGGTGGCACCACTGGCCTGAGAACATGGCATGCATGCAGTCTCCTAAGCAGGTCACTGATCATGTCATGTTAGAAACTCAGACACCCTGAAAATACCCAGGTAAGAGCAAGACGTAACCTCTCCATATTCCAGTACAGAGTATCAGTCAAATGATCAGCTCTTGTTACTGCTTCCACAAAGAAAGGGTTAATGGGTTTATCAGACACTGCATTCCTAGGCAAAAGTACAGGAACAAGCTTCTTACAAACAGGAGAATCGAGAAAGGGGTAATCAGTGAAGAACTTGTGTTAGAGCACTGTGAACTCACACAAGGCAGCTTCACAGAGCAAACTCACCTCATCTTCTGAGCCAGATTTATTTGACTTATCACCTCCTTCCTCACTTCCACCTGCAACTTCGTTTTCTTCATCATCAATATCTTCCCCATATTTACTCTTGTCTTCTGCAGGAGAAATCAGTATTAAAAAGAACTACATTAGAAATACACTACAGTCACACACTAAGTTTTTCCTAGCCAATTTCTGTTCTGGAATGAACTGCTCTTTTGTAATAAAATATAAGCTAAACAAAGCAGAGCAACCTTCTCAATGAAGTTGTAGCTTACTGCAGCTTAGTGCATTACTGTACTAAAATAAAGTAGTGAATGCATAAACACTCTCTGTCTACTCCCTGAGCATCAGACTGGTTACCTTTCTGGGGTCTCTCTCCATTCCATGCATTCTGTTAAGGAAACCATGCTCCCCAGCTGTTTTTGTTTCCACTTTGGGCCTCAGAACTTACGAGCTTGCACTCCCATATGCCTGCATTTTAGGTACCTATATTCAATGTAAGGATTCAGACCCAGCAATCACACCATGACATATTAAATGAAGTTACTTAAGCTTGACAAGTCTTTTATTTCAAACAGCAATCTTCAAGTGAGAATTTCTACAACTTGGTTATCTACTGCAAATATTTCTATCAAAGAGTAAACAAGAAGCAACATCCATGTCTGGCAGAAAAGAAATAAGACAACTGCTGAGCATAACTACCCAAACATCTCTTAGTACTACTCCTGCCATGTGATGCCTCATAACCACTGCTTCACCACAAAAAATGCATAGATTTTAACAGCTGAGCTCAGTAATGCCCGAACAAAAGCATACAGACACCAAAAACCTTTGTCCACAATATACTAACAAACTGAGCCAAGCAATTCAGCACATTTGGATGAAGCCTGAGAGTTTTCCTAGCTGTAAGTATACCTCACATGTATCTACATTCATCTGTCTCAACTATTGTTATCAAAAGGAGAACTACGACCATAAAGCTGGAGGTCACAGTTTAAGAGAAACGTAGACAAAAGTTTTGTGAAGACAACTAAGTCCCAAGACAGAGCCATTCAAGTTGCCAGCAATTCACGCTCACTGGAGCCACAGAAATCTACAAATCTTTCTGAAACTTGCCATTCTGCCACACTTTTAAACTACCCACACTAAGATGTGACTTGGAAGTCATTCAGTGCTTCACAGTTCAAAACAGTTCATTGCCTTCAACTCCAGGAAACAAAGTAGATAATGACTATGAAGGAATTGCAGGAATTATTAGGATCCAAAGGATTAGTAGAAAATACTGATGACTACAGATAATGTGTTGAGAAATCACACAGGCAACTCACATACACATCTGGCATCTACCTGATGTTCCACCTCTGGCAATGAGACAAATAAACTCTGTCTCTTCCAGTTCTCTTTATCTTGAGCAAAAAGAATCATATGAGAACATAAGACTACCTATGACTGCAGATATGAGGAGGCAAAAAATAGATGGAAAGAGAGGGAAGATTTTAACCTGCAAGTGTAAAAGGTAGCAGGAAAGCTAAAGGGGAGCTAAGCAATTCTTTTCAAAAGAAGAAAGTCTTTGAAGCCTGGAACATATTTGAAAAGCTTAGAAGAGTCATACAAAAGCTACCTACGTTGATGTTGCTCTGCATTTAGTTTAGTAACTGGAGATGAAGATATAAAATGGAGCCTAATTTTGAAATATCAGGAACAGCTGGTTAAAAAAAAAAGTTAAGGCAGATGAAGTAAGTTTGGTGTAGCAAAGCATTATGCCTAAGTACTCAATTCTCTGAGCACGGGAACATTGATGCAAAGTTAAATATTAATTCATACAGCCAAAACCCATCAACTCTCATGGCCTTCGGTGCAGAAAGAGACAGAAATGACAAAGTTCTGGTCAGCAATACAAAATGATGTCACTACTAAAATAACCAGCATTCACATCTGCTTAGTTTCTAACTTACAATGCCAGCCATTTGCAACTTGCTTTGCTCTTACAGAGCAAAATAAGAGACAGAAGCTTGCAGTATGAGGCTGAAGATTTTCTCACTGGAGTCAAAACAATGCACTGTAAGTTACATGATTCTCTTTGCACTTGCAGGCAGAGGGAAATGCCATCACAGCATCAAAGCCATAGCTGAGTAGTTCCACTCGTGTTTGACAACACAACGTGAGATGCTTATGTTACTCTTTGAATGCCAAAGTGCATCTTAGACTACTGATCATTTGTTTCTCCCTTGGAACAGCAGAACAGATCTCTGCAGGCTGGCATTGCATTCCTAACAAGAGCTATCAAACAAGCAGATTTCAGTACTTCAAATCCACTATATTTTCAGACTTCAACGAGAGTTACTAGAACCAATGGGTTTTGGTAGTTCAGGGTATGATGCTCCCACAGAGGAGTAAGTCAAGCGTTATGCTAAAGACTTAAGGCTATTCCAGACACATTTTCAAGACAACATGATTGTAACCACTAGAGGTACAGATAATTGAACCAGCCAAAGAGCGTTCAATATATGAGATGTTTAGGAGGCAGAAGATATGTTTGTGAACATAAGACTTGGAACAATTTATCAAAAGTGAAGAAATACTGAAGAGAACTCTATTATACTACTCTCTTTTTTTCTTGTATTTATCAAAACGCTATGGCACACCAATTGCTACAGAGATAAGGCTCAGAGCAAGGCAGATTTGGCACACTGGCTGCAATTACTGCAACACAGTCCACGACTTAGTTCTTTCCATGCTTTTACATCGATCCAACTATGAAGCAACATACTCTTACCATCTTCACCGATATCTTCATTTTCTTTATCTTCTTCTAAATCTATTTCATCATCTTCTAGCTCTTCTCTTCCTTCTTTTACTTCTCCCTTTGTAACTGGCATAGATGTATCTGTTTTTTTTAAGTCAAAATCTTCATCTGTTTTCTAAAACAAATCAGACATCCATTTACTTAAACTCAGGTTAAGAATTAAACAAACACACACAAGGAGTTAACTAATACCAACGGCACAGTAGGAGAGCTGTTGCACAAATACTGTTGCACAAATACTAGGAGTTTTCAATCAAGTGTTAAGAATGGCAGAAGATGAAAAACGCATTCAAAATTTCTCTAACCTTTGCTGGCCAGCAGAACAACACACCCAGACCAACAGGCAGAGCTAAAGTCAGGATATAAAGAACCCAAAGCCATGGATGGTCTTCCGCAGCAGTCACCAGTTGACTCAACATTCCAGGCTACATTAGAAAAAATAAAATAAAAAGCATTTTTATCACTCTCACCACTTAGGTAAGCTTATAAAAATGTATATATTTCAACCCTTATGCTGCCCAAAGAAAACCCTTCCAGTTGGAGCAACTTCATGCTTGCCACTCTCCGCAGCTTTTTTGTTCTTTCCCCACACTGTGCTAGCTTAACTGATAAGAACCTCCAAGGAGCAGCCAGCCACCTGAAGAGCAACGTCTTGCTCCATCTGTACTGCCACTTTGCCTCCTCCAACAGCCAGTTCATCAGGCAGCTATCTTCCAGACTGGTTCTGACTTACGTAGGCAAGTCTTGGTTCAGTTAGACTCTGCAAAGAGGACATCAGCAACCAAGGTAGAAAGCTACAGAGGCAGTGGAGCGAAGGGACTTCAGGATTACCTTTTGCTATTGTGTGTACAGATACAGATGCAACTCCAGGCACAGAAACAAATATTTGAAATGAGCAAGGCTGTGAAATGAGGTGGCTTTCCTAAATTGCCTGGTCTGTTGCTACTTTCTCATCTTTTCTGTGATAAACAGCATGACCATACTTACACAGCCAATCCATCATTGCTTTCCCATACCCACATCTGCTTCCCCAAAGTTAACACAGGACTGCTAGAACAAACCACTTGTGAAAGTGGAACAGGCTTCTTAAAAATGATGCCCCATGCCTGTCGGAATTCAAGAGACAATTTCAACAATGACACTTGGAATCTTGCATGGCCCTAAAGAAGTCAAACAGCCATACTCTGAATAACCTTGGAATGATTCATTCTGACTGAAGTACTCTCTCTCAACTGCAGTCAGTAAAAACAGCCACTAGAGGGGCTCATGTTCCCATCTATTCAGACGGATTCATGCTATGACATACGAAAGAGAGCTAAAGAAACTGCTGACTGACCGATTGCAGTAAGCAGTGTGGATGTACACACAGAAATAGAAGAACAGATGCAGGTCCAGAAACATACACATATTATTGTCAGAGTTGCATAATACACATGCAAACAGCCAGAGACCCAGATTTATTAAATACAAAAAATAATGGCTATTAACCACTTTTTATGGCAGGGGAGCACATCTAAAGCACATATAAAAAGGAGTTACACAAAAGTGACAAGTTTTAAGTACATAGAGAGGTCTTGGTGCAAATAGCTCAGCTTCCATTCGCTGACAGGTACTGAATTCTAGTATCACCATTAACAGTGGGAAACATATCAACTACTGACATCTTGCTACATTTCTTTTTAGATGCTTAAGTAAAATGTTGTAACCTTTTAATTTCAGCCCAATATTGACCTGGGAAAGCCGTACGCCAAACTAGGAAAAGAATGTCATAGCTATTCTGTAAGATTATCAATTACAGAATAATTATAATACAGAAAGTTATTCCAACAGAACTCCTACCAAGAAGATAATAAAGTCGATACCTCGTTGGCACTTGCTACTAATTTCTTCAAGCCCCAACCATCTGCTGCCCAACGATCAGCTACTTCTTTTTCTGAGCATATTATGAAGTTATCAAAGTAGATATCAGACGTCATAGACCAGAGTTCTAAACCAACAGCACCGATAGGTGTCATCTGAAACGGGTGAGGATCTTCAAAATAGTCTGGGTTCGGTATTTTCCGAGGGCTCCAGATTCCCTTTGTAGGGAAAGAAAAACATATAATAACATTATTATACCTCAAAAATAAATGCAAAACAAACAAACAAAAACACACATCCAGCGAAATACATTTTAATGTAATTAAGACTTCCTGACTATTTCAAATACATGATTTAAAAAGCAAAGGGGCAGCCTCTGAATTTCAGGAAAACAGAACTGGAAATAACCTGTAGAATTTTGGCAGGTAGGTCTCAGACTTCTGGCTTAGGGCAGACACATCTCTGTTCAATTCAATCCTTTTTCCTCCATACTGTGTTACAGCAGTAAGTGACTGTATCAAGTTCAGTATGAAGGGCCAAACATATATACTAATTCCACTTGTCTGCTTGGTTGAGCTCTGCACCTCTTAAATAACAACCTACAATATTGCTAGTACCTGATAATTAGGATTAACTATCATAGGTGCTTTCCATTTCCCTTTATACTTGGGGTTGCTCTTCATGGGACGCACCCACAGTCCACAACCAGGTGCGGTGGCACACTTCGGATTGGGGACCTGAGGGGCTTCCCACTCCCCATCCATTTCTTCATCCCTACAGAAAGAAAGGTACAAATAACCAATTTCAGGTTGGTCCGATGGGAACACTAACATTCAGTATAACTTTGGATCCAAACACACTTTGCTGGGATAACCCCAGAATTGGGTTGAAGTTCAATGGGCTTATCTAACTGCAACGTGCTTTTTCCAGAGTACTGAATGCTTTACAGCCACACATTCATTGCTACTGTAGCTCAGTTAAATGTAACCGTACTCCTACACCTGCAGGCAGCTTGCAGCAGCTCCCCATAACATGCTTTAGGACAACTACGTGTCTTCAAGAATCAACTTCGACAGCTTTGCTGCTTATCCTTGTTCTTTCAAACAGCTCCATACTGCTTACAGCTCTTCAGAATACAAGGCAATTATTGACATCTACGTATTTTTCTACAAGTAGCCTCACAAATCAATAAGTATTTGACCACGCTTGTTATGTTCCAACTTCATATGTTAAAGACAGTGAGATTTGGGTTAAGTTCTCATTAGCTCACAATCAGCCAGAAAACAAGTAGACTTACCTAAAAAAAAAACACCAACAAACCACATGAACAGGCCCTCATACACTAAGTTCTTACCAGTCCTTCGGCTTTTTTGCTCTGGGGTCCGGAACATACTGTGGTTCATCATCAAGCCATCCCTCAGGCTTAACAGCATCAAGATCTTCTATTTTGGAAGGCTCATCTTCATCCCTTCAATGACAGACTACTGTTAGAAAATCCATCAGCTTGACTCTGAACCAATGCTCTGTTCAGAGGACCTACTGCTATGGATGGGATAACATTCAACGGAGTCAGACACACTTAGAATGAGAATTAGCCACCTACTTCTCTGTTTATAAACATTTATATTTATAAACATACATTTACAACGTTTCAAGGCACTGGTTAGCCAGAAACGGCTGCCATGAACTGGCAAGTGTCAATCAGGTATCCCTTAAAATTTTCCTCTGCTGAAGTAGAACACCACATATGAACACCACTCCAGGAAAAAGGAATTAAGTATGCAGCACCTGGTCTACTAGTGGCAATCCTGCCCACAGCAGGGAGGTTGGAACTAGATGGTCTTTAAGATCCCTTCCAACCCAATCCATTCTATGATTCTACTAGTAGTGGAAAAAAAAACAAACACATCCTAACCCTTCAAGTAAGGTGATTTTAGTTACTAGCTGCAACCAAATTCAAATCAGCTTAAGTTGAGATTGTACTTCTTCCCCTAAAAGAAGATCAGATCCTTGCACATCCTCCTCACATACATGTTTTCAACTGTTAGTGAAAAATATCCCAAGTGTTGAGAGAAAGAAAAACAACAAAATCAAGCCAGGAAAATATTATAAAACAATAACATGTATATACTTTTTTTTTTTTTTTTTTTTTTTTTTTTTTTAAACAGATGAAGCTTTCTCCTTACCAGTCATCTGGTTTGACAGCATTGGGATCAGGTATTTTTTGTCTCTCATCCCAATCGTCAGGCTTCTTATCAGCAGGATCATCTATTTCTTTAGGAGGGTTTACTGGAGGAACCATATCCTCAAGAAGGCTTCCCTTACTGATGACTGATTGGTCAATCAGCATCTCAAACGTATCATCTGGTTTTAGCACTAAAAAGAAAAAAATTGTATTGAAGAAATAAGGAAATATTCACTTGACAAATTAATTTACCTCCAGCCAAAGTTATACATGTGATATTTTTAGACTTAGTCAACTAACAGCCAACAGAACCTTGCAAGCAGAACAGGAGACATTCAGGTACTAAACCCAAACACGAGAGCCAAGTCATCACTTCGTGGCTGTCACAACCTAGAATAACGTAACCTGCTGAATCCAAATATATCCAACAAATTTGTCAAAAAATAAAAATAAAAATAAAAATAAAAAATAAAAAGAAACCACCAGTTGGTCAAAATTCTGCTGCTTTGCCTTCCTCCTCCCTGCACTACCGAAGACAAACCTTTGCCTCCAAAAGCATCTCAGCTGTCAAATAATAATTCCACCCTTGAAAGCATGAATAAAGTAGAACTGTGTAAATATCACAGCAGGTAGGATCATTCAAGCAATATTTTCTTTCAGACTCCAGACTCTGACAACATCTTTCTCAGTTGTCAGACTGTGAACACAGAACATTCACAGAATCACAGAATGACCAGGGTTGGAAGGGACCTCAAGGATCACGAATCTCCAACCCCCTGCCACACGCAGGGCCACCAACCTCCCCATTTAATACCAGACCAGGCTGCCCAGGGCCCCATCCCACCTGGCCTTGAACACCTCCAGGGACGGGGCATCCACAGCCTCTCTGGGCAGCTGTTCCAGCACCTCACCACTCTCTCTGTAAAAAATTTCCCTGACATCCAACCTAGATCTTCCTTCCTTCAACTTAAAACCATTCCCCCTTTTCCTGCTGCTATGTACCCTTTCCAAGAGTGGACTCCCCTCCTGTTTGTAGGCTCCCTTTAGGTACTGGAAGGCTGCCATAAGGTCACCCCGCAGCCTTCTTTTCTCCAGGCTGAACAAGCCCAGCTCCCTCAGCCTGTCTTTGTAGGGGAGGTGCTCCAGTGCCCTGACCATCTTTGTGGCTCTCCTCTGGACCCTCTCCAACAGCTCCCTGCCTTTCTTGTGCTGGAGGCTCCAGACCAACATTATATTCAAGTTATTAAAATATTTTAGCAAGTGCAGGTACCTGATAAGCAAGGGTCACTGAATCAAGCAGTGTCAGACTCCACAATTGTTGAGACACTGAAATCCACTTCTAATAACCGGTGAGTACATTCTAGTACTTAGCAAGTACATTTACATGCCCATTTAACACAACCAAAATTACTAATTTCAAGTAAATACTCCTCCAGTTTTATGAAGGTATGTGACAGAAACTCAAGTAACACTGTTATCCCAACAGTTTGGTACCACCTAATAACATCTTGCAGCCTACGTTTCCTAATTTATTAAAACAAATGCAAAAATTACCCCCCCATATCATTTTACATAAAATAACTGATTTTTCTATTTACATTTTCCATCACAAAATCATTATAAGTCACAAACCTGCACAGAGGTCTTGCTGACCTGATGCAGAATAAATGCCATTTGAGTTTAAGTACCTTTAACAATTATCTCTAATGAACGCCCCGAATACAGGAACATATACACTCCTTTCTAAATACACCCCTTTATCAGGAGAACAGAGTTTGGGAGGGATATTTGCCACACAAACTAAAAGCAGGTCAAACTCATTTATTTTCAGTGAAAGCAGGAACATATCTGCTCACACACAGCTCTGCAGATGCAGGCATCAACGATAACCCAACACATGGAGGAGAGCAGTGTTCAATACGCTGCAGGAGAGCTCACTGACCTACTGTCAACTCCGATGCCTTCCTAAAAGATTGGACTTCTACTTAAAATATTTTTATCTTAGTATGTACTCAAAGTATTAAATCAGTTCTTCAGGTTAAAGGCTGACAAAGGCTGGAATGTTTTTTCATGTAATCGAACATTAAACAGCATTATTTCAAAGCCACTTATGTGTTGCAGTTAAGCTCAGTCATTAAATAACTTAGGCCAAATCATGAGCAATCAGCTCCAGACTTAACAATAACAAAAAGAGTGAGACACGAAGCTTCAGCAGAGATAAATTCTTTTCTTTTCTTTAAATCTTTTTTCTAATTCAAACACATAAAAACTAAACAATACCAAGAGTGTACAGATGTGTCTTCTTGTCCAAATAGAATTTTTTTAGGTCCACATCAGGACGTTTTGCATGCTTTTCATCATATTCTCCAGTTTTAGGATTCTTATGCCTGATGATAAAGTGTAGTTTGTAATCTTCACCACATTTATCTGGTCCAAACATAATAGTATAAGGCGTTTTGTCAAAGAAGAACTCCTGTGAAAGTAAAAAAAAAAGTTCAGGCTGTGTCAAACTGTACATTTTACCAAGTCATTTGGAGCACTACTCATCCACATTACTGTGGCACATACACAACATGGTTACCTTTTTCTAAGAGCTGTTTGATGTGGCCTCAATCCTAACACTGAAAACTGACAGGGTAAATCACGAAAAGAATTGAACAGCTTTTCTAAGTTGCTGAAACAGCCTAACCACAGAGATCACTGAAGGCTCTTCAGACAAGGTGAATGTGCTTAGTAAGTCCTCACCCTTACATTAAGTGGAAACGCCTGCCACAGATCAAAGCACCCAAGCGTACTCTTCTGTGTACACTACAGTACAAGATGGAAGAGAACCAGTTTCTGTTCTTCACAGCCATTTGTATTTCGATAAAGATGAAAAACAAGGCGTTATGATCCAGCGTTTCAGTGGTGCTTTCTCGCTCCACCGTAATAATAAACAATCCCTCAATACCAGATTCAGTTTTCTTCCAACTACATTGCATTTGGCTGTTGTGAAAATTCACTTGTTTGTTTGTTTTTAACTATTTACACGATATTTCTATTTACCAAGTACCAAGGTGTGTCTTCAAGCAACTACTTGAAGGAAGCCCACTTGATTTCTGCAAGTTACCTTCCCTCAAGACACATCCTGAAACAGATGTGTTGTTTGAGGTGGGTCTGTGTTTTTATTTATTTTTAAATATGCTCATTCCTCAATGAAACAGTCAATAGCAAATGTAAAGGGGCATACCAGATCCAGGTCATCCCTACTGGAAAGAAGTTTAATATATGCACCACCGCAGTCAATGCCTCCTTGAAAATTCACTTCATATCTAGGCAAAGAGCAAATTAAAAAAATATATATATATTCATCATATCAGACAAACACAAATAAACTTCATATCTGCAGTTCTACTTACAAACACGTTACAACCATGTCTAAGTTGCTTGATTTTTTATTAGGCGCTGCTGTCAAAATATTCCTATGTGACTAAAAGGTTTTTGGTTGCCACACAAACCAATACAGTAGCAATGCCAGCCACAACAGGCACGGTAGCAACTGCTACAGTTGGGAACAGCAGTAAGACAAGTTTCAAACTTGTGATGACCCTGAGGCCGATGGCCCTGCCTGTGGCAGGAGGTTGGAATCTGATGATCACTGGGGTCCTTTCCAATCCAGGCCTTTCTGTGATTCTACCAAAGTGAGGCAGAAACCAGAAAGAGTTCTAGGAATCTGTTCTCTTTGAAAACACCCACACAGCACACTGGATTTAGCTGGAGGGATCCCAATCGTTGTAGCTGAGTTACACAGAAATACCTTGCAAGTGTAAAAGCAGCATACTCAAATCACAAGTTAAATCTTTTTCATTTAGGACTGAAAATTAATTAACTTGTAAAGTATTTTATAAAACAATAACTTACATCCAAAGTATTTCAAGAGTTAGAATATAACTTCTTACACTTAAACTACAATCTTAGTTGCTTATTTTCATTCATACTTACAGCCCTGGTAGCTCTGGCTGTGTCAGTCTGTGCCACATGAAAGGATTTACATGACTTTACTGACTCAAAGACTTGAAGCATGATAAATATCAAGCATGGAATCTGAGGAAATACTTACTGAACAATCAAAGGTTTTTTATCAAAAATAAATGCCTTTGTTAGCATAGCTGATATTGCATGATGCTTTGCAGCTGATTTTAACACTAATCCTTTGTCTCCAGGTACTGTGTTTTCTCTCAGCTCTTCTACTTCCCACCTTCCTAAAAGAAGGAAACAAACACCAACTATGCAATCTTTGGGAATAACAAACAACATGCTGATGAAAGACATCGTAGCCTTGTGGCAAAGAGAAGCAAAGAGTTCACAGCATAGAAGACTAATGGCCAAAGTAGAGAAGTCTTGACATTTGATGGCAAAGTTCAATAACAGCCATCCAATAGAGCACTGCTAGTTCTCCTTCGGATACAAGTGATTATTCAGGACCACCCTACACTTCTCAAGCTCTGCAGCACAATACAAAAAGAATGTTTGCAGTGCACAAATTTGATGCCCACATCTTTCTATCAAATCATCCATACTGCATTCCAACCAGTGCTTCAATTACAATAGTCAGAAGCCACTAGAATCCCAATTCACAGTAAAGACAGTAAAATAACATCTGCAGGTCAGAGGATTTCAGATCCATCTAACCTAGTGTTTTCGCTCAGACAACAAGGAGAGCAGAAAGCTTAAGGAAAAAAATTCAAAGGAATATGACCAGAAGTTACAACAACAGCAGATAACAAGCTTCTGCTTTCAGGTAGGTTTTTGAAGTCAGTACAGCACAATGGGCACACAGCATGAAGGAGAGGTATTTCCCACAAAGCAACAGAACATCAGAATCCATGTAGTCAAAGTACACATTAAAAACACTTACCATCATATTTAGCAATGTTGTCATCTGTGTCTTCTTTCTTGGCTTTAGACAACACCCAGCTAAAACAACAAGTGTACAAGTCACTTAACTATACAAAGTTGTGCATAGATATAAAGAAAAAGCTGTAACAAGCACAGGACAAACAGATTGAGTTTCTATCAAGTGAACTTGTGACCTTGATTTCAACGGTCATCATCATGGAACCTGGTGTAATTCAAAGAATGCAAACAGAAAAGTTGCAACAAGTTTCATACAACACTTCAAAGATTAGATTTCGTGGGAAAACAATACTCTCACAGATCTCACAAAGCTAAGGATTGAGATAAATGGTATTTAAGCACTTAAGTTTTTCCATTTACCAATCGTGGTGACCAATAACACGTTGTGATTTGTCTTCAAAAACCAAACACTGTTTCCCCAACATCATCAAAGCTTTCATCATAAAACAAAGTTCTCTAACAGCTGATCATACCACCTCCTACTGAAGACATTTCTACTGAGAAATTCCTAGCAGGTAAACAAATATAAAGTAATTCCTGCT
Organism: Lagopus leucura; assembly: GCF_019238085.1. NCBI lineage: Eukaryota > Metazoa > Chordata > Aves > Galliformes > Phasianidae > Lagopus > Lagopus leucura. The sequence goes on from NW_024962264.1 coordinate 9,367,643, forward strand.
GCTGTAAGTTAAATTGCTGAAATTACAAGTTTAGAACGTTCAGGTACGGCTTACCCACTCCATCCTCCATCAAAGGTTTCAGCAAAATAAACATCTCCAGTTGGCTTTGGAGTCTGGTACACCACCTAGAAGACAGTTACAGATACGTGCTCCAACATAACTACAGTTTTTCAACTGCAGTACACTACCAGACGCTATTATATTTATCAATGCTACAAAGAGCTGAAGTGACAGAGTCAAGAGGATGGAGCCAGGCTCTTTCCAGAGTAACCCAGTGATGTGGCAAGGGGCAACGCACCAAGAGGAGCACAGGAAATTCCATATGAACACGAAAACCACATTATTTACTTGAGGGTGACAGAGCCCTGCAACAGGCTGCCCACAGAGCTCGTGGAGTCTCCTTCTCTGCAGAGTCAAGACCCACCTGGACGCTTTCCTGTGCAACCTGCTCTAGGGAACCTTTCTAGCAGTAGGACTAGATGATCTCCAGAGGACTCCTATGGTTCTGTAATTGTACATCCATAAGTAGCCCACGCAGACAGACCACCACTGTTGCATTTAAGGGAATAAAACACGCTTCCCCACAACCCCACCTCATTGCTACGGGTTGGGCACGTGTCCTCTACCAGCGAGTTACTTCCTATCCACCAAGAATCTGTGTGACGTGGAGATCAAGAGCAGCCAAGTACATCAAGGCTCTGGGCAAGGGCTTTTAAGGCAGGAGAGTCTGCCACTTCATTCCTAACACCGCGTTAATGATGGCAGAAGAGGCTGCTAGGTTGGTTTTAGACTCACTTTCAGATACCACTGGAAACAAACCTTTTCTGAGATGTCTGAGAACTAATTGGTGGTCCTCCCAGTACACACAGCAGGGAGCTCAAACGCATGCCAGCTTACCACCACTTTCCCCATCCTCTCTTTCTTATACCCTAACACCTTAACATTTTCAAGGCTGAAACTTCAGAAAGTTTCAGACACCAGCATAAAAGTACAGACACAGTTAGAAGACAACAACTGTGCTCAAAGCTCCTAACCAAAATACTGTTACATGTAAGAATACAGAACGTGTACTCAGCTTGCAGCAGTTCTCTGCTTCCCCCCTATTTCTTTGCAAGTTTTTCCTTCTTTTGTTCTCCTGCCTACCTGGCACATCACAACTGGGCTACACAGTTAAAATAAAAATAAAAATAAAAAAAAGGAAAAAGAAATCTATAAAAATTGCCCAAATCTATTACCAACTACAGCTTAACAAACACAGGAATACTTTCTGGAAAGAAATAATGACTGTCTTTTAATATGTTAATGATGAGAAAAAAGAACAAGGAATTGATCTCATTTAAAATTAACAGTAAGACAAAGCTGCTTTCTGCTTTCTTCTCTAGTAATGACACATAAGGCTACAAGGTGTGCTATCAAGAAGAGCTTCAGATAAAAGGTTCCATACCTAGATTCAAGGACTACAAGATCTTATTCAAGACTATCCACTGCTGGTACGAGATCCAGTTTTGCATTTCAGTATTGCAGGGTCATTAAATCACATGCAATGACTGAAAAACCTCAGTCTGGTGCATTTGACACCCATTGAATTGGCAGCTCCATGTTAACTCGCTCTTTTTGAAGTCATTTGTGAACCAATTTGTCTCTCAGTATAACTATGTAACTTCAAATTACACAAGCTTCAATTAACGACATCCAGAACCTTACCCCTAAGGAAGATCCTTCTTTCTCAACATCAGTTTGTTGAGACTCTTGGTCAAAATCCTCCACTTCAACATCCGCACCCAGAACTTCATCTTCCATTTCTGCAGTTACTGAGCTAACTACCAGGAGAACCAAGCACAGCCAGTCCCACTGGGAGTGCATTCTGGTCATCTGAAGAACTGAAAAGTTTAAATTGTAGGCGCTGTTGTGGGGATATTATCACCACTAGCTCAACTGTAGTCCAGGACTTGATCTACAAGAGAAATAACATTAAAATCATAACAAATAAGGAACGTGAAGCATTCACAACCACCTGGTCTTTTGGCCACCACTGCTCGCGCTTAGTATTCTGCCACTGAGATGCTTCCTGTGCCTCAGAGAGCAACCACTCTTGTAAGACAGAGTAAAGCGATCATTTATTTATCGCAGCAAACTCTAAATATCACAGCAATTTCTTCTGGAAATCAAAGCCCTTTTCTTTCTCTCTGGCTTTATCAGATCCACCAAGCAATGCAAACATTGGAAGCAAAATGATAATTCTTCCATGCTCATTTATCAACCTGCTAGTTCCACCAAGCAATACAAACAGAGATCGGTACCAAGGCGAAACAAACAAACAAAACACCCACATCCCTTCAGGGCTGTCCAAAAAGAAAACTTTTTCATTTTATTCCTTATTCCTGCTAAGATCTGTTCACTTCATACTGTCTGTACCGACTGTATCTACAGCCCAAAGTAAGCTGTTATATGCACCAGTGCCATGCCTGCATGCCAACTATGCCATAAAAGCCTCACTCCTTAGGACAGACTTGTAGTTTTGGGGAAAGTACATTAAATTACGTTACCATTCTTGGCGCGGCGGCCCTATTGTATGCCATTCTTTGTCTCTATGCTTTCCTCTCTTGTCCCAAACATCACCATTACATTTTTTTGTTTTGTTTTTTAATTCCTTCAGCACCTCCAATGCAAAACCTTTAAACTAAGCCTAATAGCTTCTGGTCTTGAAATTGCGTGCAAATAATAAGGAAGATCAACGGATTCTGAAGATGAGTTAACATACAAAAAGCTATGAATACCACACCTGTAAGTTCAAGCTGTTTTTGCATAGCTCGGTCACTCTACCGTGGGAACACGGGTACCCACAGCACATCCATGTACCAGAAGAGACCTACGAGGCAGCAGCGCTGCTCTGAGACAAGCCCTAGGGAACAGCAACCGCACTGCAACACCAGCACAACATTACACCTCAAGTAATGAGCCACCGCTCGTGGGACACACATAAGACAGCAGCACGACGGGAGAAACAGCAAGAAGGAACGTTCCGAGTACAAGGACACGTCTCCCGACGAGGGCAGGCTGGACGGGCCCTTCTCAGCTCAATTCCACACCCGCTCCCCCTCCACCCATAGCCACAGAGCCACGGGGCTCGGCTCGGCTCCACCCGCAGTAACGCACGGGCAGCACAATTCCCGCTGCCGCGCTGCCCCTCACCTAACTGCCGGCGCCCAGCAGCCCCGCCCGCCTTCCCCTCATGGCCGCCGTTCCCCCCCCCGCCCCAGTTATAAAACAGGCGACGCACTGCGCGCCGGCCCGACGCCGGCATCCAATCCCCGCGGGGCGAAAAGCGGCCGCCCCGCGCAGCCCCGTCCCCGCGGCGGTCGGATTACCGGCGGCGAGATCCCCTTTGCGCCCCGCCGGCGCTTAGCACGGATCCCGCTGCCGGCGCAGCTCTAGCCGCGCACGCGCTGGCGGAGCGCAGGGCGGCGGGCGCTGAGGAGCAGGTGCTCGAGCCGCTCCGCCCCGGCCAATCCGCGCGCGAATCGCGACCCGCACGAGCTCCGCGGGAGGGAGGGATGGGGGGCGGGCAGGTGGCTGCGCCAATCGCCGCTCGGCCCGCGGCGGGCTCCGCGCTGCCACTGGGCTTCGCCGCGGCGACGGCGCTGAGCGCTGTGGGGCGGCGGGCGGAAGGCTGCGCGGCTGCGGGAAGCGAGTGTGTCGTCCGCTGTTTGGTGGGTGCTTAAATGCTGTGCCTTGCATGAGGAAAAATTACTGAAGGAATGGCAAAATCCATTCAGTTAGGCTGGAAGTTGAAAGCAGTATGTTTTTTTTTTCTTTTCCAGCCAAACGTTACCATCATGGTTACTGGGAATTTAAATTGGCTTATCATGGCAGTTCACAGAATCACAAAATGGCCAGAGTTGGAAGGGACCTCAAGGATCATGAATCTCCAACCCCCCTGCCACATGCAGGGCCACCAACCTCCCCATTTAATACCAGACCAGGCTGCCCAGGGCCCCATCCCACCTGGCCTTGAACACCTCCAGGGACGGGGCATCCACAGCCTCTCTGGGCAGCCTGTTCCAGCACCTCACCACTCTCTCTGTGAAGAACTTCCCCCTGACATCCAACCTAGATCTTCCCTCCTTCAACTTAAAACCATTTCCCCTTGTCCTGCTGTTATCTACACTTTCCAAGAGTTGACTCCCCTCCTATTTGTATGCTCCCTTTAGGTACCGAAAGGCTGCCATAAGGTCACCCCGCAGCCTTCTTTTCTCCAGGCTGAACAAGCCCAGCTCCCTCAGCCTGTCTTTGTAGGGGAGGTGCTCCAGTGCCCTGACCATCTTTGTGGCTCTCCCCTGGACCCTCTCCAACAGCTCCCTGTCTTGTACCGGGGGCTCCAGACCTGGACACAGTACTCTCTAGATGGGGCTCACAAGAGCAGAGTAGAGGAGGACAATCATCTCCCTGTCCCTGCTGGCCACCCCTCTTCTGATGGAGCTCAGGATCCCATTTGCTTTCCGAGCTGCGAGGGCACACTGCTGGCTCAAGGTAAACTTTTCATCCATCAGGACCCCCAGGTCCTTCTCTGCAGGGCTGCTCTCAAGGACCACTCCTTCCAGTCTGTTTAGATGCCTAGGATTCCTCCGGCCCAAGTGCAAAACCTTGCACTTTGCTGTGTTGAACCTCATTAGGTTCACCCAGGCCCATCTTTCTTTTCTGTTGAGGTCCCTCTGAATGGCATCCCTTCCTTTCAGTGTGTCAACCACACCACACACCTTCCATCATTTACCACTCTGTACACAAGGCCTCTTTTTCCCCCACAAATTGAATCATCTTGCTCAAATGAACAAAACCCATTCCTCTAAGTAGAGACTGCCAAGCAATCCAACCCCATTTCAGCAGCAGCAAAGCTGTTGTATGAATTCCATTCAGCACTCACCCGGCTCTGCAGAACACCAGAGGTGTGGGGTTGCTGCCCCCACTGATGTTCTGGCTTGGCTCAGCTTGAACTCAAGAATTCTGGCAGCAGTACTGGCTAAGCCCATTTAAATCATGAGGTACAGCAGGAATATCTTCAAATGTGCAGCATGTGGCATAGACAAAAGCAGTGCCTTGTGTTATATTTTAACTCAGCAAAATCTTTCACTGTTTTGCTGGTTGAGCTGGATGTTGGCCTTTGATGCACAATGCTTGCTTTACTGTGGTTTATGCCTACCACATATTAATTTGCTAAGTAGCCTAAATCCCTCAGAACTGTTGGGAGTTAACATGAGAGCATGCACAATGAACCATAAATGTAAATGCTTGTATTTTTTTTTTGACATTCTGCCTTCCAGGGTTGCTGTAAACTAATGCAGAAGCTTCAAACTTCAATTGATTCTATTTGTATTTTATAGAATCAAAACTTTAGAGTGTTGTGGATTGTTTCAACTACAAGCTCCAAAAATGAATGTAAACATCACAGCTTAAACACAGTGTGTTTATACAGTATTTATCACACAGAATCATGGAATCATAGAATGGCCTGGGTTGAAAAGGACTGCAATGATCTTCTGATTTCAACCCCGGTCCATGTGCAGGGTCTCCAACCAGCAGACCAGGCTGCCCAGAGCCACATCCAGCCTGGCCTTGAGTGCCTCCAGGGATGGGGCATCCACAACCTCCTTAGGCAACCTGTTACAGTGCATCAGCACCCTCTGTGTGGTGCACATAGAAAAGCCACGTACTTTATTCTCTTATTAAGGAGTAGCTAATGTTCCAAAGGCTCTGTTAAACCTTAATTCAAATCCTTCTTTACTGTACTTTTCAAAAATGGCACCATACTCCTACACAAGCTTCAGTCTTTAGACACCTCTAGCTAAAAAAAATACCCAAGGAATATTCTTGTGCAATCCATCATGAAAAAAAAGATGAAAACTGTCCTTGCAGCTTGAAGTACACATACATCCTTTTGGAAGCATCTGGAGATTTTAAGAGCTCTGCTTATTGCAGGATTATCCTACTGCTTGTTGTAAGGCATCTGTGAATGGTTCATCTGGAATAAGTAATATTTATGTAAAAAACAATAAAGTTGAAAGAGGGGAATCTTAGTTTGTGTAACAGATCAGAGAGCCAACAAATGTGTGGCTTAGAGTAATAGAAGAAGTTAATTTTGAGGAGAATTGTACTTCTATTACACTCCATTGCCTTAAACTTACTGGTGCTATAACATGCACTACTTACTTAACAGTCAGTTTAGGTTATCCAACATTAGGTTGGATGTCACAGGGGGAAGCTCTTTACAGAGAGAGTGGTGAAGTGCTGGAACAGCTGCCCAGAGAGGCTGTGGATGCCCCGTCCCTGGAGGTGTTCAAGGCCAGGTGGGATGGGGCCCTGGGCAGCCTGGTCTGGTATTAAATGGGGAGGTTGGTGGCCCTGCGTGTGGCAGGGGGTCAGAGATTCATGATCCTTGAGGTCCCTTCCAACCCTGGCCAGTCTGTGATTCAGTCCTTCACTGAAAATTCAGAGTCCTTCTCCTGAGGTTCTTTTCATCATACAGTTGAGCCACGGCTCCACAGACACTGCAAGAAATCTCTTCCTCCATAAAGCACAGGAAAGCATAGGACTCAGCAAAATTTTACTAAACAGCGTGTATGTAGGAATTCGTTGTTTACTTCTGAACATTTACAAGGCTCATTTACATTAAAGTAGTGGGAAGTGTGTTCTGTGATTGCAGTGGCTGTAGTTTGACCACTGGTCTCACCAAACCCTTTTGAGTGTCAATGTTTTTGGCTAATAAAGTTTCCCTCTGTGTACTTTTAAGTACTTGAAATTACTGCATTAATTGTTAAACTGCACTACATTTTTAACCTAGTGAAGGCTGCAATACCTGGTCCACGAAATACATACGTACATGTGTGGAGCCAAACACACGTATGTGTACTTTCAAGAATATTTTAAGTTACCAAACTATTTTCAGAGCTTCAGGTGCTAAAAAAGTGATAAATGAAGTCTGCACATCACAGATGGATGTTCAAGGTGTCGTTTCCCAAAAACACCTCAAGTGAGACTACTGCAGTTTGCCATTTATTTTCAAGTTTGTGCCTAGTTTCGGCTCGTGACCAGCATAGAAGTATCAGGACATACTGATTATCAAATGGCAGGATACAAAATTTTATTTAAATTATAGATATTCTTCCTACAAAAATATAGTTACACGTGTTACACCAATTATTTCCTGTAGTTAATTCAATGCACAATTCACAGAAAAGTTGTACAAGCCTCTGTACAATACCTCTTTGATTTTCAAGTTATTCACATGGTAGCTAATAAGCGATTTCCATTAAAAAATAATAAAACTAAACATACCTTTTGCTACATTAAGGCTAAAACGTGGTATGTTTGAGACCCACTTCCATATTGCTAAGTTAATCCTTTCTCTGGTGAAATGTTGTAAGTACTTGCATGAAATACTGACAGTTTTTCCTTCAGTTCTAGTTTCCCTTCAAAACTGACCAGTGTTCTTAATGCAGTTGCAAACCATGTCCTTAATATTCCCCCCATATGTTCATATATTTAGTTCTAGTGAACTAGAAATATACTGTCCTGTTTTGTCCCTGAGATTGCCTGTAATGTCAATTGCTTACAGTGATATGTAATGCTGTCCAACTGAGACAATTTTTGTACAGAACAGCTTAACAGCATTTTATGGAAGTTTCTAACATAATGAGGTTTTGCATAGCTTTTAATATTTGTTACATAAGGATTTAATAATTTTTACAAGTTTTTAACAATGATCTCCACGCTGCCAATACACAGTATTGGGTCTGGATTTTTATGTATCCTCTCAGGTTTTTTTTTGCTGTTAGATTAGTCTTCAAAACAAGCCTGTGACAAGTAACGTGTCAACAGTATACTTCTTCCAGTTCTCAGTTTTCAGACATCTTGAAAAGTACCTGAAAAAAACAACAAAAATCCAAAAGCCATAGGCCATATTTTCTAAAGTGTATTTTTTCTTACTTCCAAGTATGACTATAGCAACTGTCAGTGATTGTGTTCCACTGATAGGCTCAGACACATTCAGATATTTGGTTGAAACTTGCAGGAAAAACAACAACAAACCAACCACGTGTTCATCTGAAAATATTTGCATACAGTAATTATTAATATCCAAAATGGTGGAATCCTCTGGTTTGTCATCACCCAAATTCTAGTGGCTGTATTACAGCACTGCAAATAATGGTCAATTATTCCATTTCAGCACTTTCTCTATGAAATAAATTCTCATGCACTTAATAATTAATATAGTTCTCCACTTTTTTGACAGAGAATCCAACTCCACATTAGATAAAAACTAGTGACTATCAACTCTATGCCATAAGAGAAATTGAAATCAATCTACTAAAGCTTTTATTAACAGACATACCTCACTCAGTATTGCCCAAACAGGGGAATCAGAATGGACTAATAAACGAATAGCCAGTATTTCTCCTACTGATGGATCGATATTGCCTGCTGCAATTCCATTTTCAAAAGCCCCTAAATAAAGCATAATTACAAGTCCCTGTTAGATTAAAACGCACTTTTAAGTGAACTTATGTGTAAGTTCTACATTAAGAAATAACTCTAGAACGTGAGGGGAAAATGTTTGGAAAAGGTCAAACTATAGCCACTGAAGGGCAATGCTTATAAATAACAAGAAAGAGCTTTCCTGAGGAGTTGTTCTAGAAAGAGATACAAGGAAACACGTATCAATTCTGATACACTCCTTCATCAGCTCTACACTTTTTAACTAACCTTGTCAAACTGGCAAATGAAACAGACAAATGAAAAACACTCGTTCCATGTGTGATATTCACATCCTGTGAACTGCACGTAGAACTGTGAATTGACAGCATTTGGTTTTGGATCTTTCATTAGATTGAAACAACCAAGGGGAGGTGAGGGTAAGATACAGATTAAAGCAAACAAGAAGTGATGATGAACTGAAAATGGTTCATTAGGAAAAAACTGCAATTACGCGACAGAACAGACAGAAGAAAAGTGGAAGGAAAGCATGTCTCCCAGTGGACCATTTTTATTCACATAATGGCATTTTAGTTCAGGTAACAGTAGGCAACAAGCCTTGGCAGATACCTGGTGAATCTGCAGTTCAGTCAAGCACTGCTCTGAAGGGGAACTTTGTGTGCCAAAACGCAATGTGTTATGCTTCACCATAACCAATATGAACTCCTTTTTCTTTAGCTAAGGCTGCAAAATCCAAACCAGAAACACTTATCCTATTAAAAACCTTGCGGAGGCTGCGTTGTTCTCATTGTTGACGATTGCTATAGAGCCCTTCCGACATCAGTCGTTCTGTGATTAGATGCCTTGCCTTTGGGCACCGCAGCTACGGCCCTTCATTAATCAAAACAAAATAGGTGCAACATCTCATACTACAACACACAATAGCACAAGGGGTTCCTATCCCTTACGAGTTTCTACACTGGAAAGTTGCATTCCTTACAGAGCTAATGAAATTCTCAAGTGCAAACCATTTCATATGGAAGAAAAAATGTCTGTTTTTAAAGCAACAATGAACTATTTACCTATCTTTAAATATCCATCTTTGGTTGCAGTGTAGTTAAATTTACTTCTGTTGCCAACCAGTACTTTCCTTACAGCTTCCTGTAAGAAACAAAACAATAAAACCTCAGCAGCACTTTCTAGAACACGATCCTACAGGCCAAATATCATCCGTAAAATGAAATCATGTATTATATATTGCAGTTGGAAGTAAGAGACTTACATCAGCTGGCAACACTTCCACAGTAGTGTCATATAGTATATCACCAGGGTAATCCATATTTCCACTTCTAAAAAAGTATCTGATTTAAAAAAAAAAAAGGCATATGATTTGGAGTAACTTTAAACGTTAGGGAAATTCTAGAGAAGTAATATTTTCCTTCTCTGAAGAAACCTCTGAAATACCTTCACTTCAATTAGTTGTAGGCTAGAGAGAACAGAAACAGGCATTGAAACTTTCTGATGCGTTACCAAACCATACTAGGATATTTTCATTTTAAACAAAACAAGCATTAAAACCATTTTTCTCTGGGAAAGAGGGAATACAAGCATTCCCTCTTTTCAGTGCTCAAAGTCTGAGTCGATTCATTTTTCCACGTTTAAATAGCTAAGGAAGTTCTGTCCTTGAATTCGTTCCTATCATCCTAAGGCCTAGGTAAGTTGGGGCTTCTGGAATACAGGGACATGAAACATCTCAGAACTGCATATGCTAAATGCCAAGAGAACCCCCCCTCTTTATTGACACAGATCAGTTCAGGTGCTCTAAATAATCCACAACACTTGTTAAGGAGCAAAAGCACCGCCAAAGCCTAAAACAAGGATCTGCATATTGGGTGGCAGGATCTCTCTGAATGAGAAAAAAACATTTAAGGTGAAACTTGGTTATTCATAGAGATGTCTTAAGTTACATGTCTGGCTGTGACCAAAGCGTTTTTATAGGCAGTACAGATGTATTCAGTACAGCCAACGAAACAAATCCTGGATTTCAAATCCTCAAGTTTTAAATCCTCAGTGATCAGGCTATGCTTTATGCAAACAGTTGAACTCTGGTGATTTTGAACGGACTCAGTACCCAAACTGTATATATGCAGTCTGTCATAATCCATACCATGTAATACTCACTTTTCTACTTTTAGTGGCTTCAGAAAGGTGAAGCTGATATAGTCCCCAGCCATTGGAGATGAAGCCCAAAAATAGCCTTTTCCTTCATAAACATTTTCCAAGGTATATTGCTGGTATATTCTTAGACTTGTAGCCAGTTTTGCAGGCGGATTATTATGTGCTTTATGTAGCACACTTTTGCCAAAGTCTTTATCCTGTTGGATATAAGAAATGTAATTTCACCCCTAAAAGTGTGATGAAAACAGTGCTCCAAGTTCTTGAATTACCATGGGTAGCTATTCCAGAAAACACTTACTTTAAAAACATACAATCTTTTTTTGTGATAGAAAAAGAACATTCATTTCAGTGTTATCACTGTGATTCAATGTTATTTTGTAAACGGATCAGTAAAAGAAACTTCTTGAGCGTAGGCTATTTCGTGGTTATCTACTATGCCTTCTACCAGAACATTCAATAGCAGAGGCTACCTAAACATTTAGTCTGATCTAACACTGATCTTGTGAGCAGTCTAAATGGCACTAACAGAATGGCACCCACAATCTGGTGCTTCGCTGCTCATCCTTATCAAATACCTGGCAGATATACTTGTTTGCGCTCCAAACTCTCCATACAAATCTACTGCAATCAGTAGAATCATGCCTTTGTCCTACCAGTATACTTCTCTTATCAATAATCCTTTGCATTGGTATTGTTGACTATTAAGCCAAAACAGACCACCATAACCATTTATGTTTGTACAGCACATGAAAACTTGTGCTGCGAAGAGGGTTTCTACACATCAGGCTGCTCTGACTGATGCAGGTATTTAGACCAGAGACCAAGACTGTTTGTACAGAAGCAGTATGCCCCATCTGCAATTCAGATGCCAGAACAGTATTCTCCCCCAGAACTGTAAGCTAGCATTTCTAGGATATGGAGGTGCCACCTAATGCTGAAGGTGCAATGCTCGATACCAAACTGAGAAACAAACCAAAACACAAGCATATAACTTGGAACTATGGCAATCATTTCTTACGCTTACTTTCAAATTTTGTATCTTCCCAGACAGTGATGAATGAAATCCCATATGCTGGAAGAGAGATGGCTTAGCACGGATACGTAACTTTGCCTTTTCCTTTTCACAGTGTGCCTGGAAAAAAAAATAAAAGAGGGTGACATTTTATTTAAATAAAGGAGATGCTAGCTAACTTCCATAGGGCAATTTCATTACGTAGCTCAGTGTATGGGTTCAGGTCTTTTTTTACCTACATATACATGAGTAATCCTTAGATTACTAGACATTTTATCTCAAATACACTTTCCAGACATAAGCTCATTGTAATTCCACTTGTGGAGCAATGTAGATTTGCAGGCTCAACCACTATTAATTCAGGGATTTGTGCCCTGTATATCATCAATCACACCTCAAGCGTAAAATACACCTCAGATCGAAAATCTGCTTCTGGCAAATTTTCTTTCAACTCCTGGCCTTGCCATATGATTTTGCTTTGACCAAAACCAATCCTCTTGAGATAAACTCCACTTACATTTCTGCTTTGGCTCTTTCTGCTATGTATGAGACTATTATAATATACTGTACTAAAGTCTATGTCACATATCTATTGTTTATCCTAGAACTCCTTAAAGCCCCTAGATACTGTATTTGTATCCTTGTTTTCCAGTGTAGACAAACTTTGTGACATGACATATACCAGGGAATTAAATAACCATAACTGGTACCAGTTTCTGTGTTTCCTGCTTTTCGACTGACAGCTCATCATTTGTTTAAATGAAATTGCTGCACTCTATTCACAAAGCATCACGGTTAGATACAATGAAACATACATCTTGCAATAATTAATAAAGCATAATGAGAAGGAACAGTGCAAAGAGTTAGAATTAGTGTCCCCAAGACTCTCAGTTCTGCCTCAAAATAATTGCATGAGTTCAGAAGATCATTTAACCCCTCTACATCACAGTCTTTACATACTTAGATGTGAGAGGATAACGTGTTTACCTCTTCAATAACATACTTTCAATTCTATAAAAGAAAACACGTGGCATAAATTACATCAATGCTAGACATTATAATCCTCACTCAACTGGCTTAAACAATAAAACACACAGGGGATTTCTGGTTGTTAAAAAAGTACTAATTAAAAGTAAAAAGTAAAAAAAAAAACAACAAAAAACCAACACCTGGAAGGCTCTTAACAGAACCAAGTATTTTATGTGTGCCCACAGCAGACGTTCAGCAAGACAGTGTAAGAACACAGTACATGCTGACCCTCCCACGAGGAACAGTGTGATCAAGTAGCAACCACTCTCAGCTGCTCCAGAGTGAGAAAGTGTGAGGATTTCTGTCATCTTGCCTTTTCTTCATCTATAGGAAACTCCAGCTTTCAAATCACTTTCAGATCAATTGTATTTATACAGGAGGAACAGCAGCTGGGATCCCTCTCATTCTCCCAGCCTCCATTTTCTGTATGCACGTGAGTAGTCCTAGCTCGTTCCTAGCTTTGTTCCGTCACTGGTCATTCCTTTGCAGGGGCAGCACAAGACTAGCTTGATTCAACATTTTTATTTTTATTTTTTTGCCATGCACAGCAACTGAAATTGAAATCACCATAACGAAGTTCACTAGAAATTCAATGACAGCTTCTCTGCTTTGGTTTGGCCAGGACAGGCTCACACTGCCTGCCTTTCAGGAACATAGCATTGTTTCACATATGATTTATACACAGTATAAGGGAGAAGAGTCATTCCAGAAACGAAAGCAAAATGTTTAATTAGTAGGAGTTGAGGTCGGTACACGTGAGACACATCTAGAATGGGTGGTATTAACATAACGATGTCTTTTTTCACTCTTATCAGAGTTTAAGCAAGAGCCTAAATTAGAGGCACTTAAGGATCTAGACTGACTCTAGAGTAGGATTTCAAAGCTTAATCCTATCTGCACAAAATGGGAATAGAGACTCCTCAGTGGCATTGCTGAAGTGTAAAATCAGGTAACTTCTGCTGTCCCTAAGTTACCTCTGCTATACAGTAAAACTGAAAGCCTGTTGTTCAGCTCTCCTTAGGCTACTGTTCTGCACAACTCCCATCTGTCTCTTCTTCCTTATCAATACAAAAATACCATGTGTGCAAAGACATCATGTGGGGACTGACTACACTAATCAAACCAATCTTGAACCTTAAAAATATAATGGGAGAATTTCCAGTCATTTCTACGTGGCATAGTATTGTTGTACAGGAGAAGTGTGAGTAGCGACCAGCACCAAAGGCCAAAGAATGCAGAAGGACATCATACTTAACATATCATCAAATTCACCTGTCATGCTATAAGTGCTATCCTTTGCAATTCAACCAACACAACTGTTTCTTTCATTTTCAGTGAACAGTATAATATCATCCTTTCAGTCTACGCATTTCCCTCTGTTTTGTCTCGTTTTCAGGCAAAGAATCAAGTTTTTTCCCAGGCAATTAAAAATTACAAGTAAAACACTTATGCTCTGATGCTGGAGAGAAAGGAAATTTTATGCAAAATTCAGAACTGCATTTTTAAGATTGTATGCTGCGCTGACTTGTGAAAACATCAGAAGTGATGTCATTGGAAAGTTATGAGAAATGACAGTCCTGTATTCAATGTCACATATTCAAAATCGTCTTTGATGTTGCAGGGTTGTCTAAGTGAGCAGCTGCAGCAGATAGGAGTTTGCACTGGCCGTATTCTGACCTGACAGATGTCAAACAACTCTGACATGAAAATCTAAATTTCTATAAGTCATCCTCTTCCTACGCCCTAGTGGGCTCCAGCACAGTGCCATACTATGCAGACCTGTATCAGCTCTTGTACTGAGAGGTTTTCATGCTGCTTCTGGAAGCTAAATAGTGTCGTGACAGAGACTGAGTATTACTTCCGTTCATAAACGCATAGACATACTTACTGCATCCTTTTCTGGATTGCACACTTTGACCCACAGCAGGTGGTCCAGAAGCCAGTCTATGGGCTTATCTTTATAGAACATCAGAAAAAACTCTACTATAAGTGGCAAGTCTTCTGATTTAAACAACTTTCCTGAAAGCAAGACAAGTTGGATATTTCAGTATTTTTATTGCTGCACAGTAAGCATTCAACAGCTTCATGTTCTGGAGTACCCATGGCCTTCAACACACAGACACAATCCTGATGTTCAATGGGAGTTTTACATAGGCTTCTGCTTTGGAACTTAACTCCATCCCATGCATGAAGACATTCTCACACAGTCAACCAGGTGAGTAGACAAGCATGCACTTATATCCTGGTTCCAACATAAATCTGCCAGTCGTTTCTATCCGTGTTTCAGATGAAAAAGTCTGAGCAACCTCTCAAATCGTTAGGCATGCGATTTCAATGGCAATTATATACTGACTATATTTAGGTTAAGACCTAAATAAAAGCCTTTAAAACTCTATCAATATTCATTTAGTATTCTTGCTGCTTTTATTAGCAGATTTTGTTAGATTTCCTTGTTTGACCTAACACTTACAGGTGTTATCACAAGTAAATCGTGTTGTAACCTAAGAAAAAAAAATGTAAAAGGGAACTTACTATTATAAAAATACAAATACAAAAAAGAAAAAAAAAATTTAGCACAATATGGGCTGCATGTTCTGCTCCACAAAGGAAAGAAAATAGATGTTTTACAGACTGCAAATTCCATTTGTGAAAAGAAAGCTGAAGGAGCACACAGTGCCCTGATACAGAACAAACTGCTTCTTACAGGAACCCAACAACTAGACTGTGCTGCATTAGAAAGACAGAGGCAATGAGCACAGAAAGTAAAAGGCTTCCAGTGGAAGCTTTCCTGAAGAGACAGTTAAGTTCTGATATACAAGTCCTGCCATATAAGAAACATAATTCTGAATGACATCTGCTTGAACAAACTGACAACTGCTGAGGCCTTAATACTTACCAATAAATCCAAGCTGGGAGAACTCAAGAACCATCCACTCTTGGGACTGTTCAGCAGCAAAGTTTTCTATGCTTCGAATGTAATCAGGTTTGGCTACAATATCATCCTCCAGCTGGGAGAAACAAAAAGAACAAAGCCAATTGATGGTTTTATTGCTTGCAGAGGTGGTGGTGGAGTTGCCCCATGTGAGTGATAATCACACGATGACTGGCTGCTGCACAGGCTGTAGCGAAGCTGTGCCATACTGCAGTGGATTGCTGTTTTGCTTCCACATATCACTGTTTTGGTATCATTCATTAAATACTTACTTCCCATGAATGCTTCTCTTTCACTTAGGAAAAAAAAAAACACCAAACAACCTTAACACAAAAAGATAGAGGTTAAGGAAAACAACAAGGAGTTTGTATCAAAGTTGTACAAGCAGTGTAAGTAAACTGTTTGGGAAGAAAAGCTTTTAAAGCAGATGGCCTGCAGCTTGACAGATTAGCCCAGGAAGACTCTGTTATATCTAAAAGGTGAGGGAGAAGCGGGGACACTTATTGACATGCTAGTGCAACACATTTCAGGGAGTACATTCTTCATCATGGAAGAAGGAACCTGCAGTAAAACAGCAGAAATACAGAGAACTTTCAACACGTTGTGAGGGCTGAAACCAAACACAGCAGCAAAGCCAACTAAAGACATAGACAAGACATTGACATAGAGATTTTGGAAAGGGTCCAGAGGAGGGCGACTAAGATGATCAGGGGGCTGGAGCACCTCCCCTATGAGGACAGGCTGAGGGAGTTGGGCTTGTTCAGCCTGGAGAAGAGAAGGCTGCGGGGTGACCTCATTGCAGCCTATCAATACCTGAAGGGAACCTACACCCAGGAGGGGAGTAAACTCTTCAAAAGGGCTGACAATAGCAGGACTAGGGGAAATGGATCCAAGTTGAAGGAGGGAAGATTTAGGTTGGATGTTAGGGGGAAGTTCTTTACTAGGAGAGTGGTTAGGCCCTGGAACGGGCTGCCCAGGGAGGTTGTGGATGCCCCGTCCTTGGACGTGTTTAAGGCCAGGTTGGATGGGGTCCTGGGCAACCTGATCTGAATGTGTATGTTTGGTGGCCCTGCCAGGCAGAGGGGTTGGAACTACATGATCCTTGAGGTCCC
Source organism: Lagopus leucura (assembly GCF_019238085.1). Classification (NCBI taxonomy): domain Eukaryota; kingdom Metazoa; phylum Chordata; class Aves; order Galliformes; family Phasianidae; genus Lagopus; species Lagopus leucura. The sequence goes on from NW_024962264.1 coordinate 9,384,372, forward strand.
TTCCAACCCGGGTGATTCTGTGATTCTGTAAAGGACAGACAAAAAAGGAAAATGGTACCCATCAAGGAAATGGGAAAAGACTTGGCAGTTTTTGCACTGTTTTCAGAGAAGAATGGGAGATCTGAAAAATAGAAGCTGTGCCAGTTACTAAATCTGCAGATAATGACTCTGAACAAAGAGTTTAGAGGCAAAAAAAAATAAAGGAATGTAAAAAATAATTTAGGAGAAAGTAAATCAGGAGTTGAATGTGGTATGAATGAGAAAAACACGGGAAGAGAAGTCAAAGCCTTCAGGAAAATATTGTTATAGTGCAGCATATCGATACAATTCATTTCGTCTAACTGCTGTACTTTATTGCTTCTGGTGTTCCTCTGATAGCATTCGAATCTGGTTAACGGAGCTAAATTGGTAGAAAATGAATGCTATGGGGAATAAATGGTTTCCTGCTGGTTTTGCACATTCAAAAAATCTAGCAACAGTAGCCTAAGGGAGCAGGTCCACAGCTTTAAGCTGAATTTGGTCATTAGAAGTATACAAGTGTAAGGCTGGGGAGGGAGAAATGGGTCACCAACAGTGCAAAAAGGAGGAAGTAGAACAAAATTGAAAGACAAGATGAAGAGATCTGCTTTGATCCTGCCAGCTTATGCTGACGGTAAGTTACAAAAATACAGAAGAACTGAGGTCAAAGTTAACTGTTAATAACAAGATCTGAGGTGGAGTTAAGGAGACAGTAATATGGAAGAGAAAACAACAACACAAAAAAAACCAAACCAACCAAACCCAAACCACCACTAACACTAAATGTAAAGGGAGCAGAGCAGGGAATCAAAGAGAGTTTCAGAGAATCCTCAAAGACAAATTGAGTGAACACAAATAAGTAAAAGGCAGAGACAAGTATCTCAAAAATACCTTCATATCTCACAAAAACCTCCATACTGAGAAACACCAGAAGAAAACATACAGAATAAAAATATAGAGGCTGGAATGCAAAGTGGTTGTGAATGTAGCTTTGACTAGGGAGAGGTCTGAAACGGCCTCTTCCAGAGCTGACAGTTGACAGGGATCATTAGACAATATCATTCGATCTCCTATGTAGCACATGCTAAAAAAAGTAAATTAACTGTAATTTATCTGAGCCCATGATTTGTGTTCCACTAAGCATACCTTCTTGAAGAGCGTTTGCCATTGCGTAGGGATTTCAGTATCTGTTATTCTTTACAGTAATTCTGTAAAGAATTACTTTCTACGCAATTACCTTTAATAGACTGCATCTACATTCTACTTCGGACTTTTCTGGTTTCAGCTTACAGCCACTTGTTCTTCACATGCTCTTATCTGCAAAAGGAAGCTATAAAGTGGCAATACAGAGCTTGATCAGGAAGTTGGAGATAAAAACTGTCTAGTTCATTTTGCCCAGTTGCCATCCAAGAGCTGCCTAAGAGAAGATAGAAATAAGAAGCAACAAGAGCTGTAGCGTATAAGGGCAGTGCAGGCATCTGACAGGAATGCATCTTCCTTTCTAAATTATACTACTGTATTTTTCTGTTTGAATCACTGCTCAGCAAATCTGAAGATTGCTACGCTGAAAAATCTCACTCTCTCATTTTGTACAGAAATAGTTGATTTATTAAAATCCTGGGTTTTTAGTATGAAGAAAATGTCAGATAAAAATACACTTTCATGAAAGTTACTCAACTTAAAGCTCTACAAAATAGGAGGCTAGACAACAGCCTACATATCTCTGTATGTCGTATGTAAAGACACAATGCAGCTCCCCAGTCTCCCTGAGGAAAACCTTATGAAGCAAAACAAACAAACAGACAAACACCTTAGCAATAATTCAATTAACTGAGTCCCAAGTTTATAACAGATTTTAACTAGGGATTCTAATTGTTCTAATGTTTTATGTTTGCTCACGCGAATGTTGATAGAAAACACTTCCCTACAATTGCTGCAAAAATGCTTTCATATGTAAGATGTTTCAGAATGAACTCAGTCTACAGGAACACAAAGAACAAATACATCTCCTCACAACTAGTCCTGGATTTGGATGCCTGATTTTTAGCTAGGCTAAAATCCCATGAACTTGGCTGTGATATTATTTCAGTGTCTCAACTGGCCCTGGTAAATTCCAGGAAATACAGTGAAAACCATTACTTCAAAATGTTCTTATTAAGAAAACGTCAGCATAATTTCACTACAATCAAACCAAGTAAGTCTTCATCTGAACTTTCTGGGTTGAAAACTCGCTTCTCAGAACTGCCACCATTCCTGTTGTTCCTGTGTTCTTTTTTTTTTTTTTTATCTCATGGTTCTACAAAAGCTGCCTAAGTCACAGCAGTGTTCTACAGCTTTGGCACTGTGGAACGCAGATCCAGGATGATGGCTAAACCTAAGTGCATGCATGGGGAACGTATGAATGCATGGGGATCTTATAATCTAACACTAAATCATCTGATGAATTAAGGATTCATACAAACCTGCCGCATAACCTTGTCACTGGTGTCTCTACACCGCAATATTTCCTTATCTGGAAAAGTCATCTAAGGTCTTTCGGTTCTTCATGATCTGGGCTATAACCTGGACTTATTACCATTATTCTGCACCAAATGAAAATACTCTCAACTCTGACTCTCTTCACCTAATGCTTCAGATACCTTATCATCACATGTCATGGAGGTACAAAGGGATTTAAGGAAATAATGAAACACGTAGCTGCAAGATACGTATGCAAACACAGAAATATATAGATGTTTCTAAAGAACACAAAAAAAACACAGGAAACAACATTTTTATTGAAGACTTAGGAAACAAGAAGTCAAAAGTTAATAATCAATAGAGATGTGTTGTAGCTGCTTAATGATCATGTGAACATACCTGTAAATAAAATGTTCCCTTAGGTTGAGCATACAGCATTAAAAAGCTATAATCCAAATTCTGTTTCGTTCTCCACCTAAATATAAGCAGTACATTCTGAAAATCCTCTTGGGTCATTTCCAAAAGTTACTTGTATAGTAAAAGCATTAGAGCAATAAAATCATAAGGTTGAGTATTCTAACTCATTGATAAGTGAACAAGAAGAAATCAAGTAGTATTTTTGGTCTAAAAATTTTCTTTTAATTGGTGTGGATCAGCAAATAATTTGAATTCCCCATAGAAGTTGATGTTAACTAAGCAAAACATTCAAATCTGTATCAAGTCATCCTGAAAATAAACGTTCTAGATGTTTAACCAGTAGGTTCATTTCAAATGACTTAAGGAGCCTATTCACTGCATTATGAACAGTAGAGGTCAATACACAGTTACTATTTAAAGATCATTCACAATATTATAAAACTGAGTGCTTTTACTGATCGAGAATAGAGAAGCAGGTAGGCAAAATTTTTTGATTCTGAAAAAACAAAAAAAATACATTTTCTGATTTAAATGCAAACACAGATTTTTCTCTGTGAAGTACAGCATCTCATTTCACCAAGGGAAGAAGCTGGTACTCAATATTCAGTGCCAAGTATCAGTACATAGAACAATTAACACCGAAGTGCACTCCCAGTGTACCTGATTCAAAACTAGTCATACCTGAAACTTAAGTACATAAGAATGCTTATGCTCTGGAAAACAAAAGGTTTATCTATAAATCCCTTACACTTGTTGAGTTCAATCAACTCTAAACTCTAAGCACTGCACACCTCTTGTTTAAGTAGCTCTTAGGCACCCTACTGCTTTTACGCATAAATTACAGTTATTGTTGGTCAAAAGAAAATTATTTTCCTCCAGTTGATCAATTTTGTTAGGTTATAATCCCAGCTTTAGTGAATTTGAACGAACTCCCCAGAAGTTAAATCATTAACAGTACTAAGAAACGTCCATCATCGCAACTTAGGTCATTAATTAAACCCACACTTATTGTTACTAGTTATTAAAGGAGGCACACGGGCTTTTCTTTGTGCATTCTCAGATCCTCTCCCTTGTTTGTTTTTCCTTTATCAATTGATTATCTAGCCTATCATCTCTTGGAATTATCAGCTTTAAAACCTACGGGATGCCCAGAGACAGGACACAAAGGAGAAGCCCTGGCTGTCACTATGGAGCCCAGGTACAGCATTAGCTCTTAACAAGAACTCCTTCTATAATGTTTCAAATAAATAAATAAGTACATAAATTGAGGGGGTTAAGGAGGGGGGAAGAGTACACTTGAGGTCCATTAGCTCTGAAATACAAAAACCATATCACCTCAAACAACACTGACTTGAATAGTTTCCCATTTCATACTCATAGAAAAGAGCACTTAGGTTTTATTGAAGCTGTCTTACCTTACTCTGTCCTCCGAATCCCCAAATGTTTTCTTCACGTTGGAAAGATCTGGATAATAAGAAGCAGGAGGAGAAATAATCTCTAGGACTCCAGACTGCACCTCTCTGGGGAAGCTATGAAGAAAAGTTTAGAGAGACTCCATTTTTCAAAAAAATTTTTGTCTGTAACCACACACAGTGGCTCCCAAAAATTCCATCTGCATCTCCAGAAGTGGAATTCACAAGTCTAGCAAAGAACATAATCACACATATTGCCAAGTAGGGGCATTAGGAACCAAGATGAGATCCTTGACAACCATTAGAACATGCAGTACAGTATCTCTTTCAAGTAACAGAAAACATGAAAGAAAATACTGAATTGAAAAACATATAAAAATGTAGCAGTAATTAACAACAAAATTAACTATCTAGAATTACAGCAACTGTGCAAGAACTACCATGTTCGTTACTCTTCCTCAATCTACTTTTACATCCCAACTGAAATGACACTGTCTTTTATGGAGGTCTGGCATGGAGGTTTAGGTCTCAGCTCTGTTCTTCATCTTACAAGTCACTGAAAAAGCATTTATCATCTCCTGCTTTCTTTCAGATAACTGCAGTTCAGGGCTTTCAGCCTTACCTGTGTTGTGACCGTTAGCTACGCTACACCGCTTCTTAGAAAGCCCCTTTCATCAGACCAAATGAATCTACCAATGAATGCGTTCTTCTACGCCAGCACTGCTTTCTAGTAGTGTTTGTCTCAAGCTGCTCTAAGGTTTTTCACAGCTGTAAATGTCTATGTGAAAGAACGCAAAGCAAAACTGCACTAGGATCCAAGCCTTCTTTTGTTAATGCTAATGTTAATTTTGCATGGCTAAGAAAATCTGTCTCATGTTACCCATCATTTACTAGTGCTTCACATCATGTTATAATCTGATTGCTGCCCCAAATCCACTGCCTTCATGAAATAGGGGCTAACAAGGAAACAAAATCACCAGAAAATATGATAAACATCAGGACTGTAGGGCTATGAAGTCAGGGGGGACTGAATACATGTAGCCCCAAGTGGTTACAAGTGCATCATTATGTTTACAGAGAAAAGACTTAGGTTCAAGTAAATATTTGTCGAGAGACTTGAGCTGAGACCTCATTTGATTATTTAAAGCATATTTATGAACATAAAAAGGAAAATAAACTAATATATATCCTTGTGCTCTGAATTTATGATACACGTACTAAGACTGCACCTTTGTCTCATTTCTTAGCAGTTCCATTTCAGCATGGTAGTACTATAATTTACTGCTGAAATGCTCTAATTCTTCCCATAAGAACTCACAACTTGCCTATCAGCTGCTGAATGTCGCACTGCACAGGACTTACCCGGTTTTAATACTTTCTGCAACACCGTTAACATATTCTGCATTCACCTAAAGAAAAGAGGAGGGCTTTCATTTCAAGTCACTCATTTTTGCATTAAGCATTAAGCAACATTTTGAAGGAAATACTTACATGAAAGCACTTCATTTCTACTCTCTAATGTATTTCATTAGAAATGAGAGCAATGTGTTACAGTTGTATTTCCACTACAGGGCAGTATGACATTTTGTTTGTTCATTACTTCTGCAAACAGCCAAGCTATTTTCTGCAGAAACTGCTCTACAGCTTTCACTCACACCAGAAAAGAACAGCTGTATAACTGTCACTAAAAGGAATTATTTGGGATCAATCATCCAAATATCATAAAAAAGGCCTGTGGCTGTTGAGAAAAGTTGCCTAAGTAAGATTTTATAAAGCTAACAACGCTTCAAATGTTTATTTAGTTTCTTCTTTGTATAACAAACTTATGGCTCTTAGTCTGAAAACTTTGAGGATATGCTGGTTTGGTGCTCCTATTTCATGAAATTAACAGTTCTGGTATGGAAAACACATCTGTTAAATATGAGGCTGCTCCAAAAGTAGTGCCTCCCATTTTATTATGTTGGCCCATGGCATCAAGGACAGATGTTAGTGGTATGGCAGTAGAGCCATTACATGTTGTTGCTGTGCAACAGATGGCAGTAGAGAGGCGCTCTGACAAAACAGTGTCTGATACAGAAGGACGTATGAACCAAAAGGATGCTACTGAACTCCCCCGTAAGGAAAAAACTGCACATGCATCCGTGCCTGCTGAACGTTTATGGAAACCAAACAGAAGACGATGGTGGGTGGTGCGTTCTCAGCAGTGGCGACAGCGGGTTGCCTCCACTGGTGCAGATTTTATGAGAATGCATAGCTAATGGTGGGCTCTATGCTGAAAATCAGGGTTTTGTAGCTGAGAGTTTTCTCCATCAAACAGTGGTATTGAATTCTTTGTATCTGTTGAAGTTTCCATGGAAATAAATAGGAGGCATTACTTTTGGAGTGACCAACGTACATTATGTAGTGCCGAATTTAATGAATGTGTTCCCAAAGGCCATACAATACCTGTCTTAGCAGTTAAGATAATTTTTTTTTCTGTAATACAGAAATGATCATTACCGGCTATACAACAAAACTGTAGTAAGAAGGGGAAAAAAAATGTGATAAGAAAAAAAACAACAACACACACCAGCACTTGCAGGCAGTAAATTACTCTGAGTTAATCCAGGCATGTAAACATTCATCTTGATCTTTGGAAGCTTTGTGGGAATAAGGAAGGTGTGCATTCGTGATCAATGAACACACCTGCCCTTCTCCTATAAGTACATGTTCTTATCACCTCTCATATCAGTACAGTTCACCTACTGAGATTTACTGCATGGCTTAAAAACGAAAGTTGCATGAACCTGACTTTGGGGATGAGAGAAAGGGGAGAGACTGACTCTTGCAGCAGCAGTTTCATCTTCAATAAGCTGAACTGGACTGTTAGTAAAACCTAAGCTACTGTTTGTTAAAAAAAAAGCACTTTTACAACTGTCCACAGAGACAAACTGTATAATTTCAGAAGTTAACTCTTAAAAAAAACCAAATAACTCTCTGAAGGACTGTAATAGAAGGTTTATCTAAATGGCAGTTCAGATTTATCTCAAGTGTAGACTGCAGGGCAATTTCTGTTGACAGTATTACAGTAGTTAAAGCTATTGTAAATTGTTACTCAACTGAAAAATAAACTTTAACTCTTAATGAGTATCCATGTATTCACTGAGAAGATGTTAATTATGAATACATTCAGTTCATTTGAGAAATGTAATGTCTTCTATGGAGGGACAAAGAACTATTAAGAATAACTTTCGAGTAACTGCAGCCTTTCACCTGCTGGCAAACATCAACAGATCTCTATTTCCTTCCTCTGTGCTCAAGACAAATTGAAATGAAAAAGCAAATCACTTGCCACTAGTACTTTACCTTGAGAACTGTTCACTTTTCCAAATCTGGAATATTCTTGTTTCTGAACAATTTAAAACAACTTTTTTTTAACAAAAAAGTCTCCAACGTGCTAAGGTATATGCTAAGGTATATATATATATATGATGTCAAAACAGAAGATAAATAAGCTGTGTTTTTTTGTTATACAGAATAAATGTACTATCTTCATGTGGAATCGTCTTGTGAAGAACTTGCTTTTCATACTTTCAGTAGCCTACAATTTTCCAATAAAACAATAAGTTTGTATGATTTTTATACCAAACTTGATTGCATCAGCTGCGTTTATAAATGTAATATGAGCATTTTTCCCCCTTCAGACATCTGAGTTACAGTATTATCCACATATGAAGACTGCCTCGTCCAGCACTGAAGAAATCCTTCACAAAGCTGAAGGCGCTACTTAGCAACACTTTCTACACTTTCATACTAACACAAGAATTTCCATGTTGTCTTTCTATTAGCACCCTGAAGCTTCTCACACAAACTTACCTCCGCTACAAAGATGATGATTACACAGTCATTCTTCTGCTTTTCAGAAAGTCCATGCAATAGGGAACGAAGCGTGCTCATCAGGTAACTTTGTTTTTCCCTTTTCACAGTAGGAACACCCATCACCAGTGAGACTGCAAAGACAGAAATGAAAAGTCAAGGCATCTTATGTTGAGTGACCGTAAATTCCATTTTAATTCTGGTTTAGATAACTTCGGGTCATCTGAATGGAACTATAATGTTAGAAGATAATCACTACTGTGAACATTCATTGATTGGTTTATGTGGTGAGATTCAGTACTGCTATAAGAGTATGACAGCATTTGCCTTGCTACCAGGAAGAAATATATCCACGTATGCTTAGGTTAGAGATACCTATGCCTGTGTTATAAGCACCAGTTGCTGCTACATAGATGACAAATATTTGGTAATACAATGCTATTTCTGGCAAACACATATCTGCTACGGAGTTTCAGAAGTGGGTACTGCAAAATAAATACCAATTTTTGGTATGGAGTTTGAGATCTGAGTAACAAGAATTAAAACTACACTGCTTCAGTGAGAAAGTTCTCACAGGTCACGAAGGTGGCTATCTCAAAAAGAAATCCACATTAAAAAAAATCTTGAGTAGTTTAACTGTTACTAATTAATAGCTTTAATGTAGCGAGAAGAACAAATAAATGTATGCATAATCATTATTAAGAAGAAAGGAACTTAAATTGACTCTGACAAAGACTGACCTTGTAGTGGAACAGTGTTATAACACTAGACTGTAAGAAGGACTTCTCCTTTTTTTATTGGTGAGAGCATTAGTGAGTTCAGTGGCCTAATACAGCTCAATAAACCTAGGGAATTCTTAGTCGTTGCAGAATATTCCTTTTCACAAAACAAAACAAAACAAAAACAACAACAACAAAAAAGCCACAAACATAGGAGGTTGGCATGGAAGTTAAGGGTTCTGAAAGAAAGGAATAGGTTCTATTAGTGACCTGCTCCAGACTGCATCATCAGGGCCAGCATCAACTTAAAAACACAGATGTTCCATGTTCCTTCCCAGCACACAGCTAGCTAAACACTAGGCTTTTGTTTGTTCTTACACTATGAAGGTCAACATGCACACAACCTGACTGCAGTCTTGCTATTGTGATTTTCACTTAGAAAGAACTAAAAATTCAAAGTAGAGCGTTTTTTCACAGCTTATAGCTGACTACTTCTGGCCTTCTGCAGACTCACACAGACCTGTGAGCACTCCAGTGAGAACTACAGTACTAAACCACGCTGCTCCAACTACACCTTCTAGTGAGAAGACTGTAGAAAGTTATCCATTGTCACGGGCCCTGCCAAGTCATTTCTGAATCAAATTGGAAGTGCTGCCAATGTTTCTTCACATTAAATCAGCCCCACAGAAAAATCAAAATCAAAATAAAAAATACACAATAGTAAAATAGCTTGTTAATTCATTGCTTGCTTTCTGCCTTTGACTACCCTTTTTACTTACAGCTTAACTATTAGGAGAAGATGCAACTTAGAAATTTGTATTACAGTTCACTGCAACTCATTACAATTTGTGCAGTCATCAGTGGATTGCTCAGATGGATGAAACAGTTAGACTGAATTGTTGCCTCCATGTTGTCTGCTGCATTCTGAGGGCACTGGGTCTGCCGTCTCAGGGTCTTTCATTCAGGTCCCGCAGGGTTTCATACAGTCTTTTTGTCCACCCCTGAAGGGACTTGGAGTCTGTCCTCAGGGCAGCCTTAAGAATAGCGTTGTAATGTTCGATGAGGCCTGCCCCCGTTGGATTATACGGCAGGTGGAATCGCCATTCATTGTTATTTTCTTCTGCCCAGCGCTGTATCATAGCATCAATAAAATGAGTCCCTTGGTCACTCTCAATGACTTGAGGTGTCCCATAGGCAGACATCAGTTTAGTAAGTACCTTGATGGTGTATGCCTGGTTTGCTTTCAGTACTGGATAGGTCTGCAGTAGCCCACTTGCAGTGACAATGCAGGTCAGGGCACGCCTCGCCCCCTCGGAGCAAGGAAGGGGCCCGATGTAATTGACCTGCCATCGCTGGAGAGGATTGTGTCCTCTAGTAAGATGGGCTGCTGTTTCGGGCAACGCTCTTGGTCTTATCTTGAAGCAAGGGCCGCAGTCCCAGCATGCCTGGACGATGTCAGGTAGCTGTATGGGCAGTCCCCATGCTTTAGCAGCTGCCCACATTGTCTTTTGTCCAGCATGCCGTAGCTTCTGATGTAACCAGCGGGCGATGTTCTCAGATGGTGAATTCTCAATCCATCGAACTCGGGCCAGCGTGTTGGCTTCATCATTTCCCGGTGACTGTAGGGGCTGATGACCAGAAACATGGTAGACACGTACAGTCCTGTGTTTGACCGTATTCCATATATCTAACCACGTGTCCTTGCCCCAGATCGGCCAGGCATGAATAGTCCACTCCTGGGTAGCCCTCTGTGCAATCCAAAGAGTGAGCCCCCGGTACACAGCCCAACTACCTGCGCAGATGTTCAGGATACCATCACCGGGTTCCTTGGTTATAACCATCTACACGACTCGCAGTTCTGCCCATTGGCTGCTCTGACCATCTCCCCTCATCAAACCAGATTGTCTTAGTAGAGGGATGGTACGTTATTGCTCTCCACTTGCTTGGGTTGCCCTTGCTGGACCCATCTGTGTACCAGGCATCTTCAGGGATAGGATGTTTTCCCTCCTGAACGGGACTCTTCTCTGGTGGAGCGACCAGTATTTCTTTTGGTGTATCACTGTGATACGTAACTGGGCCTAGGATCTTCTGGAGTTCTTCTTTCAAGGGTGATGAAGACAGACTGCTCCTTTGGCTGAGGTAGGCAACCCATCGTGCCACTGTTTGTGCTTGAGCCACCCCTGTCTTAGGAAGGTGGGTCAGATCTTTCACCCATCCCTGAATCGGTACAGTGGTCTTGACTATAACTTCAACCATTTGAGTTATTGGCTCTACTGCCTGTAATGCTGAATACGCAGCCAATAACTGTTTTTCAATCACACTGTATCTTCCTTCTGCTCCGTGCCAAACCTGAGACCAGAAACCAATGGGGTCTGAACAGAACTCTGGCGTTGCCACAGGCCCCAACCAAAGCTGTCTTGAGTAACATGAACGTCCGACTCAGCTGGGAGGGTAGGATCGAATATACCCAATGCCTGGGCTTGTTTAACTGCCAGTTTCACCTGTTGGAAAGTGTCTAGTTCTGTTTTCCCCCAGTCCAATAGGTGCCCCTTTTTCGTGAGTCTATATAGTGGCCTTACCAGCTGTGCTAGGTGGGGTATAAAGGAACGCCAATAACTCAATATACCTAGAAACTCTTGCAGCTGCTTCGATGTTGTAGGGACTGGGAATGCCTGAACCGTATCTATAACAGTACTGGGTAGCACTTTGGTCTTTCCTGACCAAACCACCCCCAGGAATTTTACAGATAGGCCCAGACCTTGCACCTTTTGGGGATTTATAGCCCATCCCTTCTGTTGTAGATAGGTGATTAATGACTCCGCCGCCTGTCCTATTGCCTCCAGTGAGTCAGATGTCAGCAGGAGATCATCAATATAATGATATAAGTTAACATTATCATTTTTTTTCCAATCAGCCAGGTCACGCGCCACTAGATTACAACAATATGTTGGTGAATGCACATACCTCTGTGGCAGGACCTGAAAGGTCCACTGCCTGCCTCCCCACGTAAACGCAAACTGATCTTGCGATTCTTCAGCAATTGGGATACTGAAGAATGCATTTGCTAAATCTAGAACACAATAGTAGGCTTTTATCTCCCTTCTCAATGTGTACATTAGGGAGGCAATATTGGGTACGGCTGCATGAATAGGCGGCGTGACCTTATTTAATTCTCTGTAACCTACCATCATTCTCCACGTGCCATCCGACTTCTGCACTGGCGTATGGGGGAATTCTATGGGCTGTGAGTAGGTCTTATAATGCCCACTTTTTCTAATTCCTGCACTGTTTCTGATATCTCATCCTGCCCACTCGGGAGCCTACACTGTCTGACGTTAGTAAGCCGGCGCTTGTTGAAGTCTGAACTCTCCCACGGTTGTCTGGAGAGCCAAACCGTATAGAATATCTATGCCCAAGATGTATTCCTGAAGTGGGGCAATAGATACCTTATACTCCTGGGGTGGGAGACGCCCAACTCCCAATTTTAACCATGTTTGGGTGACAGGAATAGTTTGTCCCCCAAAACCACCAATCATCACTCTGTCTCCATGAAATTTGTTCGAATCTCCGTAAATAATTGATGTTTCTGCTCCAGTATCAACAAGTGCCATAACTCTATGGACATTTTTCCGGGACCAGAATATCATTAACTCTACATAGGGCCTCTGGTCCCGTCTGGAGGCACTAGGGGGACTAATATCCCTCGTCACATCATGAACTGGGCCAAAGTCAAGTCTTCTGCTTCAGGTGCCTCAGGCATTGTAGCCTGAAGCACCTGAGGGGACCTCTTTTTTCTATTGGGATTAATGAAATCCTCTAAATTCCATGTTGTTGTCGGCACAGTTCCTATAACTCTCACCCTCGGTTTCTTAGGGTAGTTTTGGAATCTCTGATTATCCTTCAGCTGTCTCCACAGCTGAAGGAGGATGTTATTGGGCTGGCAGTCGACCTTCGCAAATTGGACACCAGCCCGAGTAAGGCTGTTAAACGTTTGTTTTCACAAGACCCTTACAGGCCCCAACTGAAAGCTCTGCATGGGTGGCCTCTTGGTTTAAACTACTGGAAGCACTTCTGCTTCTTCCACTACTGGGATACTGCACCGAGTGCGTAAACGCTCTTTCTCCCCCAGATCAGCTACTAACTGGGCAACCTATTGAACCACAGCTTCTGAGGTCACCAGACAGTTTAATACAGAGACTAAGGTCCCATAAAGGTCAGAAGGGGCCTGCTGTAAAATTAAATCTCACATGCCTGCTGAAAACTTCACCATATCCGGGCTATCAAATGAGTCCTCGTATATAGCTTCTCTCATGCCTAATTGACGAATATAATTTTGAAGATCCTCCATGGAGGACCATAATCCTGTGTTTAATAGAATATCTGTTTTGTTTGGCCAAACCATGCGGCATGCTGCTATTAACCAGTCTATTATTGAATGATTCTCATTGCTAAACTGGACAGCAGCGTATAGTCTCTGCCTGACAGCAGGGCGTACCATTATGGTGGCCAGCTTTCATATTCCTGGTCCATTAACCATGACGCTTTCTGCTCCTGAATCCCATAACCTAAGCAACCATGCAGGTACACTCTCTCTTGCTCTCTGCCAAAATCGCTGTACCATATCCATCAGTTCTGTCGGTGCATATGGCCTAGCCGTTGCATGTAAATGCGTTTTGGCAGGGGGCCATTGGTCAGGCGGCATCCCTGCTGGTCTCTCTTGCACTTTTTTCGTCTTTTGGGTTATAATAGGACAGAGATCCAAGGAATCCACCCGAAGTGGAACCTCTAGATCTGACTTAGAGCTTTTGTTTTCCTGTTCAACCAAGCCCATTACTTCAGAGGTGTGGTTATTATCTACTGAAAGACTGCAGACCTGACCTAGGGACTGTAAAATTGTTTTTTACCCTGTTAATACATTAAGTTCCTGTTCCAATTTCTCGGTATGAGCTTTTAATAGCTGATTTTCACTTTCTAAGGTGTCTGATATTATCTCAGCTTGATTTAAGGCATTTAACAGTGGCCATGCCACTGTGGATGCAGCTAACTGCCTTTCTTTTGTGGTTAGGCTATCTCTATCTTACCCTTTAAAGTATTCTGCCAAGCGGAATGGGGAAATATTCCCTAAAGTACACAGGGGACCCCATATCTCAACTATGGTTGCTAACTGGTAATAAGGAGATGCCAGAAAGCCTAGGATCTGTTCAAGGATTATTTTATCTAGGGGAATGATGTTCTCCCCTTTGACCCATTTATAGATGTTCCACAAAAAAGCCATGATAAAGAATATATTTGGCCTGCCTGGCTTGCCAATTGTACAGTCAATGAAAACACAGATGATATAGTATATCCAGGAGCTTGCCTGACCTAATTATGAAAATAGAGTAAGGACAAAAAAAAAAAAAACCAACACTCACCCTATCCTGAGCTTGCGTAATAAACTCCAATGGAGTGGCTCTCCAGAAGAGACCCTTCCCCACTGACAGTCAGTTCTTAAATGGGCCTAGGAGGGGTGCAGCCAGGCTCCACCCCTTCCTGCAGCACAGGTGAATTGCCTTCACCTGTGCTCCCATGGCTGACTCAGTGCTTGCCTCAGGTGATTAATCAGAGGTTCAGGCCATGATACAGCAGCCCCATACATGCGGGGAAAAAAAATGTCCAGCAAAGCTTCTCAGCTATATGAAAATGTGACTAAACATGAAAGAATATTGTTTATCAATTATGATTATTTTTGTTGACATTTTAAAAAGCTTACCAGAGTACTTTGGGGTAAGGACTTGAAATTAGGATGGGCGTGACAGAAGTCCTTTTGCCATTTCCATTTATTCAGTTTGGCAAGTTTATAAAATCTTCAGAGAAAAATCCCTCCCAACTTTGAGCATGTGTCATAGCTAGAATTTAGTACAAACTATGAATAGAATGTATGTATAAAACACAAACTGAACTTTATTTCTTACCTCCAGTTCTCTGCTGTCCAATAACAACATTTGGAAAAATGGCATCTTCATATTCTTGGAGGTGAGGTAGGTAGTAGTACAGGTTTGTAAGATGCACGGGGAGTTTTCTGGTGTCATTTAATACTTTCATACCATCTGAAAGAAACAACAAAACCACAGGTAAATATAAAAAATAAAACTGGCAGCTATTATTTCACCTATCTGAACTAGCTGTTATTTTAGCTGATTACCACACACGAGTTTATTCCATCAGAATCATTTGTCAAAAATGATTATTTGTAACACACCGCACAATGATTAATAATTGCCCTGCCTGGTAGTCGAGTCCTGTTTTAGACTCATGGAACTTTTGCAGTTTCTCTGATCTATCTGAGAAATGGACGTGCCAAGATCCCACAGATGAGTGTGCAGTAGCATGCATCAGCACTCACGCACTGCAGTCACCATGAGCCCCTCCTGTGGAACACCAGTGGAGAACAGCACAGCACAACCCTCCCCACAGATACCATTCATTTCCTGGTTTCTTTTCCTTCATATGTGCATTCCTGAGTGATCCAGTGGTGGTAAACAGTCTTTAAAATAAATTGAATAAAAAGTGAACAACTGAATTCTAAAATCATTGCGGATGTACTTATAAGCTGACAGAAGAAAACTATGCTGACTGTAAGATATCCACAGGAGCTGACAGGATATGTATGATGCAATTAAAAAAATTAAAAAAAGAGGTATTTGAATGGACTGAAACAAAGACTACATTTCATCGTTGAAAGAAAAGTGAAAGAAAGCCCCTCCTATGAATTTATAGATGGTAGATCTTACTTTCAGAGGCTGCCTCCTCAAGATACTTCAGCAGTTTTGCAGAGTGGCTGGTGCTCATGTGCTTCACAGTATCAGAGCAACACCTTCACTACTTTTTGTAAACAACATTACATTAGCACCCTTCCAAGCTGCAGAAGAACTGAAAACCTATAGAGTCTGCAGCAGGGCAACAGAAAGCTTAGTGACTTAGCAAGTTATGAAAGAAATGCACCTAATGTAAGGCCTCAAATTTTCCGGTGTTCAAAACTACTTAATACAAGCCCTACAAATCACTATAACCTGCTTTACTCATTCATCTTTGCTCAGTGAAGACTTCCCAAAGGGCCGAATGTTTGAAGTATTTCAATATTCAGAAGACAGTCCCACGTAAAAGTAGGAAATCAGCAGGGATTCCCCGTCTTACTGTTTAATTAAACAAAACAAAATCCAACAACAAAAGCAAAATAAGCAAACAACAACAACAGAACACCCCACAAACAACCACACAAACAGAAATATCTACCTCCAAGTATTTGGGTACGAAAAAGAGACACACAAGTCCTTTACCTTGCTTCGCATTAAACATACCAGAATTTTGGGGCATATCAACTTTTTTTTGTTGCCGTTTAAATACCTTTGCAACTTTATAGGACTTTCCATTTCTATTAGGAATTAGTATCTATCAAGGGCTGCACAGGGGACTTCAGTTGGATTGTGCGCAATGAAAGAAAGAAATGAACTAAAATATCAGCAAAAAAGTAAAAATTAAGAACATTTGGCAATTTTAAGAAATTGCTGCTTTGAATACTATGAATGGACAACTTTAACACTTGCCTGTTTTCAACAGGAATAAAGAACAGACGGAAGAGAGACTTGCATTTCCCTCTGCTGCTGCTGTGTGCATTAGGTTTTTGTATGCAGTCTGCTGTACTGTTAGTAGCTGACAAGGCAATTTCTAGTCTGACATTCTGATGGCTTAGCCACAGTGAAGCATTTGCTTAGATGCATCTGAACAGTCCCTCTACATTAATATTGAAAAAACAACCAAAAAGAGACAGGGAATAACAAGATAAAAAAAAAAAAACAACAACAACAAAAATCAAGCTGACTCCACAAACCAGGAATGCATTTTGTTCTTTTTTCCCGTACCAGTCCTGGATAATTCTCTATTCTAATCAGATACCCATCTGTTGTACTGAATACAAACAAGGATCTTAAAGAAATAGTTTACAGCAGCACTCAGACTCTTTTTCAAGCCAAAGCGTACTGTGGAATGCTTCCAGGGCAGAGACTCCCTTTGTGATTTTCCTTCTCTCCCCAGGGATGTAGCTTTTCTACCCCTAAACAGGAAGGAAGGCAGATCCTACAGCATTTCTTTTAGGGAAGAGAACTGATTTGTCTGATTGTTGTACGTAACTACCAGTCTGCAGATGGTGATGTACAATAGCCTGTAAGACAATGATCTAATATGTTTAATTAAACAATGGGAAGAAGCCAGGTAACTAGAGCCAAATTAATTTCATTTTGGTGTTGCTCTTCAAAAAGAAAA
Source organism: Lagopus leucura (assembly GCF_019238085.1). NCBI lineage: Eukaryota > Metazoa > Chordata > Aves > Galliformes > Phasianidae > Lagopus > Lagopus leucura. Next base: position 9,401,554 of record NW_024962264.1, read on the forward strand.
GCAAGAAAACTTCAATGTACAGCATCGCCTCCTCAAAGGTTTTCCTTTCTTTTCTAAAACTGACTTCACTTCCAAGGATGGTGGAACACGTGAGGGAGGAGGTGTACCAGCTTTCCAGGTTAGACACAGTCCCAGTACTATCAGAGTGTAATTACATAATAAAAGCTGGAAAAAAACCAGCTTATTCAGTGCTCTGTAGTTGGCAGCAAGAGTTCATACACTGTAAAAAGCTAGATAACAATATTACAGGTTTGACTTGTGCTTTCCCATTACATCACTGCAGTCAGTTTCCTTTTTTTTCCTCCCTTGTTTAGTTACTTAGTTCCTTATTTGTTTAAATGCCCTACTTGTTAGATGCTATTTAAAGATAGGCTACAGGTTGCTTCACCACAGCTTTTCTTTTTGTTAGCAACTTTTCTCTGCTGATACCACTGATCAATGATTTTTCTTCTCATGCCAGTTTTAAAGATACACAAGCACACAAAATATCTGATTTTTAACATACAATACAGTTTTTTTACACATACAAACCTGTATGATTGGTCGTCGAGTTAATTCTTTTTGCAACTATATGTTTTATTTCATTGAGGGCACTGCTCAGCTCACGTGATCTTTTCTTATTTTCTTTTTCAGCATGCAATAGTCTTTGACGAAGTTCCAGGAACTGGTGTTGGTACATGTCTAGGTCATTTCCTGCAAACAGAACATAGTGTATTTTCAGAGCTCAGTTAATATTATAGTATAAAGCAAAAACTTAAGAACAGGAGACAGTCCAGAAGAAGACATGATGAGGTGTATAGAAACAAAGATGCTGCTCAAAGTGTACTCATAGAATGAAGAAGCCTGGAAGAGAATTCAGAAGTAGAATCTAAGGAGCACAGCTGGGTAAAGGCTTGGAACTGAAGCCACAAATTAGAGAATAATGCTACTAATAAGGAAAAAGTCAGTAAAGACTCTGAGTTACAAAGGAAGATGCTACCCAGTAAACACAACATTTTCCAGTAAGTGATGCATGTAGATGATTCCTTGTCACACTGAAGACTGTAATTATGTAACATTCTTTTGTAGGAAATACTGGAGAACTGGATCTCATGACAACTCCATGAATAATAACATCAAGAGAACAGGCAGGATTCCAGAACACTGTTCAAAACTATGTTGTTTCCTCAGGGAAGCTACCATACAAATCAAACATCACAGTAATAACCAACAAATATTTTACTGTTCATCAAATCAATGCAACATAATATGAAGAGATCGTCCCTCCTCCCAGAAACAAATTTCCAAGGTCAACTACTTAAAAAATTATTTTTTTGCTAATGGAATGCATTAGAGGAAGCACCGAATTTCACAGAATTACAGAATGGCCAAAGTTGGAAGGGACCTCAAGGATCATGAATCTCCAACCGCCTGCCACACGCAGGCCACCAACCTCCGCATATAATACCAGACCAGGCTGCCCAGAGCCCCATCCCACCTGGCCTTGAACACGAGGTAAATAATGGATTTTTTATAAGTTTTAGTAGGAAAAAAAGAAAAAAAAAAAAAAAAGCTTTGAAAAACAAAGGAGGGGATTCATTAAAATTGTTCTGTACTGCTGCTTGTTTTTTTTTTTTTTTTTGCCTGTGTCATGAGGCACCAGGCTACAGAGCCAGAATCCCAAGCAGCTAAATTACTGACACACCTAATTATTGACACACATCTCATCAAATGCTATATAGAAATACATTATCTTCTTTTATGCTTTTCTTTTGCAATTGTGTTTCCACTGCCATAATCCAACCTTTAGCTTTCTGCTTCAGAATGAAGAGGAATAAAGTGGAAACAGGAGTTAGAAAATGATTTAGGTGACCGAAAGACACTGATCATAGTGTTTTAGAGCAAGAGATTCCAAATAGAGCATTAATACATGTAAACATGGTGAAGACTCAGCTGAAAATTTGAAGACGAATTCAGGAGTGTAAATTAAACGTACAGTAACTGATGAGCAGCTTTCTTTAAATTGCTATTGCCTCTGTAGAAGCCAGATAGCATCGAGTGCCAAGAAAACAGTGGAGGTTTAACTTTCAGACCAACTTCTATATGTTCCTTCTGGGAAAATGCAAGCAACAGAGAAAGAGCTCACAATCTTAAGATAAATAGACGTTATCCCAAGATGTAACTCAGTGCTTTTGACAGAGGGAATTAATCCTCTTCCACTGATGGTGCTTCACAATTAAACTCTAGAAAGTGTCATCCCATTGGCATTTCCTAAGTGGCAATAGCATAAAATAAAATTCCTTCAGTACAACTACGTTAGAGGAAAAGTCAGTATGGAAAATGCAGGTGAATAAAAACATTGCAGTCTCTCTCTTTACTATTATTTCGGATATCTAGTGTCAGTGTGACTCAAAACCACCAGTGTCACTGCCAGCATGACATTTTAGCCAGCACCAATTCACGGTATTTTTATTTGCTTACAAAAATCAAAAAATCAAAAAATCCTACATCTCTGGCAAATAAAATGTCAATACTCAGTTATCACCAAGTACAACCACAGAAGTCAGCACTTGTAAATGCCCTTATCTATTTCTTCAGGCCAGAAGAAGAAAACCACATCTGCATCTTTCAGAACTGAAGTCTCCGTTCAGTTCAGCCAATGCAAGAGTCTTGACCTACTTACTCAGTTTCGACAGTGGGGAAATATAGGTTTGACAAAAGGAATGTAGTATTTGCTCACCCTTAATGAGTATGTAATTGTACACAAATTGGAACATGAAATAACATGCCAGTAGATTATTTATAAATAAGTAGTACTATCTATTAGTTATATTTTGGGGGGAAAAAAGTTTGGAAAGCAGCACTGAACTTTCTGTACTTTGCTGTGTAAGAAGACACTGTCATAATCAAAATTTATTATTGATATAAGTTTAGCAAACTATGAAGATAAAATCAGAAATACCGGGAAGCTAAAATACTCTAAATACTAAATGGCCATTAAGTTGAAATGAATTCTAGCATGCACGCGGCAAGCATTGCTCTAGGCTTCTAAGTATCCACATAGAACCAAAACAGTGTCTTCCAGTAGCTTGGTTGCAAAGAACCACAGAGCATTTCCATGAATATAACTCAGGCAAGGCAAGAAGGGCCAGGAGGAGGAAGCTTCAGATAAATCATGAAGCGCTACGTCTGTCCCCAGCAATAGCCTTGCATAGCTGGGCCTCCTCTCTGAAGGCTTCTATCTCCAACTGGTTGGGACTGTGGGGTGAAAAAGACAAAGTAGCAAGAAATCTTTTATGGTTTTTTTTGTTTTTATGATAAGGGTGGTGAGGCACTGGCACAGACTGCCCAGACAGGAGGTGGAAGCCCCGTCTGTGGAGATTTTCAAGGTCAGGCTGGATGGGGCTCTGAGCAATTTGACTGAGCTGTAGGTGTCCCTGCTCATTGCGGGTGAGTTGGACTAAATGACCTTAAAGGGTCTCTTCCAACTCAAGTGATCCTACGATTCTTCTAGGAGGACCTACGGCAAAACTACAAACTAAACAAATAAATATAAATGTTTCCTCTCTCCTTGAGGAACTGGCAAAAACTTTGATGTGCTGAAGAAATCCTACTAGGAAATTCCAGTGAAGTTACATTGACTAAAAACCAGGGGAAAAAAAAAAGGAAAATAAAAATCAGCCAGATTCAGAGACAGCATTCAAATCTTTTAAATACATCTTCAACTCTACTACAGTATTTCTTCTGTTTACCATACTGTCATTGTCATACTGTACATTTATGAGTGCAGCAGATCTAATAAGGTAATGCTCGAATTGGCTTAACTACAGTCTTGTGTTATCCCCCAGTACTTACATAAATATAACTTTCTGCACTGGCAATAGAAATTAAATAGAAACAGTGCCAATCTTTAAACGTACTCACACTGAAAGTCTAATAATTATTTATCTCACCTCCATCCACACATAACTTCCTATCATCATAAATGCTTCCATTACTAACAATAGATTTCTTGGAATATATAAGAGCTCTGGAAGAATAACTAATTAACATCCCTTCCTACTCAAGAAAAAAAAAAAAAAAAAAGAGTTAAAGGAAAATCAGGAGTGCCAGAGACGGTGGAAGAAAGCACCCCCATATTCTAGCAGTTACTCTTCTTATTTTTAATTACAAGCTACACTCTTAGCCATACACAGACACTTTCTTCTGGAGACTGCCTTCTTTAAAGAGAACTATATATACGCACGAACTGCAAAAGATCTTGCCATTAGCTTCGCTTGGAATCACTACTCCCTGCTCAGGGTAATGAGGCACATTAAACCACTGAGGCATGCATGGCACTAATAACTGTGGCTGTTTATTGCCTTCCTGTAACTGATCTCAACTAGAACAGAATACCAAGATTTCTGAATCTTGCAAAGCATGTAACAAGCTCAGTTTTGTTTTCCTAAAATTAGGAAGACAAATCCTGCAAACAATGCCTCTGTCTTAGCTTTGAACAGTCAATTCTAATACAAACACTCAATTCAATAATGTGCTAAAGTCCAAGGGCACATAAGCGGCATTCCAGGTAAGGACACCTCCCTGAATTTGTGCATGAGATTTAAATATCTTTTTAATAGCGCTACAACAAGGTTATTGTAGGCTAAAGATAAGCACGGAAGTCTGCCATGGTATCAAAGGTATTTTCACCTGTGCTGGTAGGTATGTTCATCCCTTATCTTTAACCTTGAACAGAACTGGGGTAGCTTCACACGTTTAGCTTTAGACACGGGACACAGCACATCTTAACGTACATCTTAGATCTTCAGGAGCTTCTGAAGTCAATCAGTGCTCATGGTGGTTTATTTTATGCAGCTGAAAAGGGAAAGCTGATTGACTGGTGTTTCCAGTCATCTATGTGCTAATAGCAACTACACTGCAGAGGTTATCAGTATGGCAGGGTCCAGGAAGTAAAAGGAGAAAATGCAGACACATCCCAGTTGGCTGACAGAAACCTCCGTCCAGCTGTAATGCAGTAATGTCACACCTGTGACTTCAGCAGGCCAAACCATTTGGCTTAACACACCCCGAGGGTTCTCTCACCGGGTTCTGCTGCTCGCTGTACAGAAACCCAGCTGAGCAAAGTAACTGGGAAGCAGCGTGCTGTCCCAGTGCATCCACTTGTCCTTGACTATATCCACATTGGAAGCTTCAGGACAGTGGAGGAACATTTTATTAGCACAGTGACAGCAGGTAAAAGCAGAGTGCCAGCAGTTTTGTACGAGAAGCTAGGATTCCTCCATAGAGGATCTGGGAAGAGCATCAAAACCATTTTACAATACTAAAATGAACAAACAAGACAAAAGAAACTTGAAAAAGTAAAAGGCAGATCAAGGTTAATTACTGAATTTTAAAAATCAATTGTACGATGAGTAAAGACTTGCTGCTGTTTTTGGCAGGGAACACATTTCACTAAGCCCATTTACGTACTGTATCTAACTGAAAATAGAAAAGCAAACATTTCAAAGAAAACATGGGTATTGATAATACTTTCTAAGACATTAGTAAACAGTGTTCACTTCAGATCTGAGATTTTTTTTTTGCATAAAAGAAGGAATTTTAAAATAATCAGAACATTTCTGTGCAGGAAAGCAAGAGTGTTGAAATAAGTAGAAACATAAATCAAATGGATACACCGTGGTGTTTGCACATAATTGGTATGGTTTTAATACAGTGAGGTCAGCAACATAATAAAGGTTCTTAATAGCAGTGGAAAATTCTGATTTGAATATGGGCTTTATCAAATAAATAAGGAGCACTCATTACTTTGGATAATTAAAGTGGTTACTGCTTCATTCTGGTTACTATTTTAAATGATTGTACTGGTTTGCCTGATGCAGCAACAATCACCCATTTATACTCACACTTCATTAAATGCATACCAACTAAATAAATTATTTTGGGATAAAACTGTTCCTCAAGACTGAGTGTGGAACAAGAAGAAAGCATGAATGTCACATGTTTACACTTAAGTACACGTTGTGATGATACACACACAGCAAACAACAAGTAGTCAGTAATCTTCCTTACACCCTCCTCTACAAATAATAACAGTAACTGGTTTAATTTTGTACCTGAACCTTTACAGAAGATATGACTCTGCTCCTTCCTCTACTTTTAAGGAAAAGGCAGCCACTATTTCACCTAAATTAATAGCAAAAAGCAGCAGACTATTAACTCAGTGAATCACACATTTTGAAGTCAGTTGAACTAAACAACTTCAGTAAGTCTCGGATACAAATTTTGGCATAAACATGTGATCAGTAATACTGAGCCTCAAGTTCCACTTACGGTTTTTCTTTGTTTTTATCTTATTTTAAACACTTCAATGGAGAAACACGCAGAGAAACTGAGTAAGCAGTCCAGGGACTGGAAGAGCACCTTTCCTTACTACACTGTGCTTCAGTCACTGTTCTTCAGTCACATCCTGACTGCATGCTGAGCAAACCCGCGTGTGCAATAACATCTTTACACGTAGGTAACTCTGAAAGTAACACCTCCTCTTTATTTCCACAGAAACTACAACAGATACATTTGACAGAGCCAGTTCTCAGCTACGAAAACACTATTTTGCAACGCAGCCTCACTGTTTGGTCTCCATAAACATTCAGTAAACGTCATTTTGCCACTGCTTAATTGAAGCTTTAAGCCAGAGCATGCCAGTTAGGTCTGGACAGGAAACCTGAAGCGAGCTGCATCACAATCCACAGAATCAGACGGGGAGCTCTGCTTGGGTGCACTGCAGGGGCCGGGCTGCAGAAGCCACGTGTCACATCAGGTACAAAAGGTTATTGGAAATAAAAAGAAGAAACGTGTAATCTGCTGTTTGTACTAGCGTGTGCATTACATTACTTCAGCTGCAAACAAGTGACATTCAGCAGAAACATCTTTTTAACCCTTTGCACCTCTTCTCTCTCAAGTTGAGCTTTGTGAAATATTGAAACATTTAATATATTAAACTCTGATAAACCCTAAGCATACTTCTGTGAATGTGCTTAAGTGTGAACAGTTCCTTCTTTTCTCTCCCTTATCTCAAAGGAATAACTATGGAAATCCAGGTTTTACAAAGTTTATCTCAACACACATATATTAACATGCTTGCACATATATTAATATGCTTGTATGCGATATCATATCTTAGCATCACCTTCTCCTAACTTCCAGGCAAATATTAATGTACTTGGATTAATTATCCCACGAATTTAGGTGAAGAGGGTAGCAATACACTTTAAATCAATTCAAACTGGTCTAATGCTGTTATTTTCACAAGTGCCTTTAAGAAGCACTGCCACTTGAGATGATTCTCTTCACCCCACTGCCATGACTTCTGTAAACCCCTTGTTACTTGTCACATCACTGAGGTTATTTCTAATTTGGAAATAGTCTTTTCAGAGAACAAATTTCCTGTGAGTTCATAATGAATTTATAATGTACTCTTGGCTTTCAAAAAAGATCTGTGACCTTCTTAGGCTTACTCTTCTACCTTGATGCACCTGTGGTATTCCATGCAAGACCCTAACTGAAACTGTACAAGAAAATCACTATATACATTGTTATTAACACACATACTATTTTCCATAACTATAAATTTTCATGAGTCTTTATATGAAGGAACATAATTCTGGCCAGGTGAATTAATAAGCAGGTTGTAACTAGGTTGTGTAACAGCAGAAACATCTGCATCATCCTGGTCACAGCCCTCCTTACCCTCAGATGCAAACTGCTTGCTTCAGACAGGTCTTGCTTAGGGCCTTGGGAGGGACCAAAAAACACAGATCCAAACCACGCAGGATGTGGGACAGGTATTGCTCCACCAGTCAACAAGGCTGGTTGGTAATAGCAGCCCACATCTGCAAGCACTCTGGAGAATGCTAAAAGAATCACCATACAAGTTTGGACAGACAAACTGTAACATGATTTGCTGCAGATGTGGCCATTACCAATTGTCTTTGTAATGACTTTTATCATTTTCCTGCCACAAGAAGCAGTCAGCCTGCTGAACCTGAAACCTCTGCTTGTACCTGTTTATAAAGTAAGGGAAAACTGAATGAGAAAACTTTTCAAGTATAGTTAAAATGCTTATAATATTAGAGGCAAGGATCAAAGTCCACTGCAGCTTAGTGACTCTGTCAGATACTAAATGTTCATTTCTAAGGGTGGAACTGATGATGAACATTGTCCCTGCAATGCCAGTCTGTGTTACCTGTAGTCGCATTACATCTCACCCTTTCAGTCAGAATCTCCCCAGGTAACTAGCACGTTAGTACCAGGCATTTAAAGGTCTCTACTTCTGAGCTGCACTGAAATCAGCACAGAGTCTGATTCACACTTCTAATACTGAAGGGCTGGAATGCTACAAACAAACTGCACAACAGTATACAAGGCTATTAGATATCACTTGTATTATCAGAGTACATAGGATCACTATTTTTGAGCAGCGATGCCTTGTTAGACAACAAACCAAAAAGCTCACTTACAAGCTCAGTGTTTAACACCACAACTCAAGAAACCATGGATGACCATAAAGCAAAGGGCATACTTCAGTGATACACACCCTTCAAAGACCAAGAACAGCCTAAATGGTTTAACAGGCGCATCAGATAAGCAGAAAAAGCAAGTGGAGGTTGGAAAAAAAAAAAAAAAAAAAAAGAGCTAAAGAAGCACATTTGACAAACTGGTGAAAGAAATGGGAGCTGTGACAAGCAATCGGACAGCACCTGACCTCTCAGTAACAGGTGAGGTAAGTGAAAAGGGCATTAGGAAACAAACTAATCACCTTTGAGACAAGAGCAAAGCAGAACTCCTGCAGTGCTCTGGGTGTACCTCATGAAGTTCAGTGGGGGGAAGGAGAGGTTGAGCGATATCGGAGCAGAGGTAAATGCTGCGGGAAGAAGCATTCATTTCAAGCCCATGCTTAGGCAGGTCCTCTGCTTTGACAGTGGGGCAGTGTTTGGTTTGCTCCCAATCCTTCTCTCATTGGGGAAAAAAAAAAAAAAAAAAAAAAAAAGGAACAACACGTGCTGGTTTGTGGGGTTCCAGGTGGCATACATGGGAAACTACTATCTTCTAGCAATGCTCAGGAGCACAAATGGCATCTTTCCAGTGAAATTACCAGCACAAACTAACTTACCATATGTTCCTTTAGATAAGATTATTAACTTTTTGCACATCTGTGAGATGTTTCAAGTTCAACAGAGAATGCTTCTGAGCATTGTATTAACATTTAGAGCAATTAAAAGCTTGTTAACAACACTGGTGTTAAAATAACTAGGAAAGTTATATTATCTGAGAGGAGTTGGCTATGGAGAAGGAGCCATCTGCAGAAACCAATATACAGATAATAAAAGAAAGAATAAACACACCCATAAAAAGGTACAAACCTAGCAACCCACAGCACACCAGCACAGAAGGGGCACAAAGGAAGCTGAATAAAAACAGCATTTCAGCAAAGGTGTCACAAAACACATGCCACAACAGAACAGTGACAGGGATGTTAACTGTGCTTAGGACAAGCACTCTATCATCTCTTGGATCTCAGTTTCTTAAGAGATGTCTATTTGTACTTTCTCTTACCCCACTGTTAGCACAATTGCCACTTGAAGTGTCAAGTGCCGTAAGGTTGACAAGAAATGACACAGGCAGGGAGATCAGCACTGCTCAGCAATACTCAGCGTTGCGTTGCAAGTCCACTTCTATTGCTCACAAAAACGATCAATATAAGCAAAACGGAACAGAGGACAAGAGTTCTGTGTAATTAATTAATAATTGGCTTACTTTAAATCTTCTGCACCTGTAAATCCAGCCCACTTTGAAAACGTACAGCTCTTCAAGATTTACTCTTTCTCCCCATCCCAAACGAGCTATCCCATAACAAGCCATCTACCGGCTCTGAGGGCATCAGGGAGAGATTTCCAGTTTATCTGCGGCAAACAGCATCGGCTTTCCCATTCCACCCGACGGCGGCTCTCACCTCGGCTCCCCTGCAGCGCCGCGTACCACAGCAGCGGGAAGGCGGCGCCCAGGCACAGCGCAGCCAGCAGCCGGCCGCTCCTCAGCCGCATCTCCCGGCGGGGCGCTCCCGCCTCCTGTGCCCGGTTACCCGCCGGCCGCCCGGCTTCGCCCGACGGGCGTGTCCGCTCCGAGCCGCCCGCCCCCGGTTCCCCCCACTCCCCTCAGGCAGCGAGGCACCCGCCCGGCCCGGGCGCTAACGGCCCCGCCGCTACTTCTCAGCCCCGGCTGCGGCATGGGTCGGCTGTCAGCTCGAATCCCGGCATCGACGTGGTTACGTTGCTGGTGGTTACGACGCCGCTTTGTCTGTAGGCGTTTAGAACCAACGGTGCAGGTGGCACGTTCCGTGTACGATCGTACCAAGAGGTCCAGCAGCAACGTACACGGTCAGTTGGGGAAACAAAGCCTTCCAGTTACCACCTCGTTGCAAAAGTGAGGTAAACTGTAACTAGATGACATCTAAAGCACACAGGTAAACCATTGGCAGCCATTAGGAGACACACACCTTTTTCTTCCCCTGCACGTCCTTGGCACTCCCTAAGCAAACCAGCAGACCCGTATGTAGCGGCTGGAATTCATCGTGTTGCTGTACGGAGGCACTGGATACCGAAGAAGATTCTGACTTTGGTGAAGGATGCACTTTCAGCTGAGGTCTGAACTCAATCAGTAGATTCAGACTAGATATTGGGAAGTTCTTTTCTGTGAGAGTGGTGAGATGCTGGAACAGGTAGCCCAGTGAGGTTTTGGACGCTCCTACCTTGGAAGCTTCCAAGGGTAGCTGGATGGGGCTGTGAGCAACCTGCTCTAGTGGGAGGTGCTCCTGCCTACGGCAGGGGGATAGAACCAGATGGAGCTTTCCAACCTAAGCCAATCTACCATTCTGAGCAATTGGCAGCAGAACACATTTCCCATAACATAAAGGAAGGGCAATCCTGCTCACAGAGCCTCCCAGATCCTGCTCTGCGGACATAGTTTTAATGGAGCCACTAGCTCTTATGAGAAAAAAAAAATGTCATTTTCACACCTATCCGTGAGCAGTTTTTGGCTTTCACTATGACACGCTCAACAGCTGTTCACAGGTCTACCTCCCATGCAAATCAGTCATTTTTTTTAAGGCTACAGCAGCCTTCCTGTCTTAGAACATTTCTATGGACAGGTTTACTTCTCCATTTAATAGATACTTTGAGTTACAAATCTTATTATTCATTAATAGCACAGGGGACCATTAGGTGGCCTGTATCTGTGTAGATAACTTCAGCTCTGAGCATGGCTCTGTGAATCACCTGGAAACCTGAAGCTAGACTTACTCTTCCTGATCTGTACTCAGTCACTACACTGCCCTCTTCCACCTGTTATCCTTCTGTTCCTTCACTGTATCTTGCTTTGATATTTGTACTGAGAAATCTTCTTGAAATTACAATTGCTTTAAGAGTCAGCAATTCTTGTTATTAACCGGTGTGACTACAACTCAGCACCCTTAGGCTCTGTTGCCTCCTCAGTGCCACTTCTCTCCAAGTTTACACATGAAAAGCTCAGCACACTCTTTTGAATGGAAGATCAGTGCAGTTTTTGACATGTTATTAGTAAAATAGATGTGTAGTCCTATGAGAAACAGATAAACATTAACTATGTCATACACAATGAATTGAATGCCTATTAGCTGGCTGCCTGCTGTGCTTACATTACCAAGCCAAGGTGAACATGCATATGATGGAGGGATACTGAAGGCAAGAATAGCAGACATCTAACATATATTTTAGTTTCTTTTCAGAGCCAGTTAGAAAAGTATCACCATCACATAGCTACTGATCAGCCTGCATATTGTTCAGAGAACATCTAAATGCATTAGCTGTTATTTATAAGGACAACTCTAGAACAGATATTTAGCCATGCTGACTTGTAATGATCATTCACTCTATGCTGACCAAGACTGGTGTATTAACTTTAGATGAGGTACTACATTAACTGCTTCTATAAAAAAGTAATAAATCCAAATAGCTCATCAGTGGAAACATGAAATACTTCCACTGCCTCAGGACCTGCTTGCAAGTGGCCTCTCCTACTTGCTTCATGTTTTCCTAACATCTTCCTCCCAGTGCTTTCTTCATACACTGCAGATGTTCGAGAACTACTTGAGACCAGTGTAAAATGTGCATTTTTACTTTCCTTTTCTTACCTCTCAGCAGCATTTTTGGCATACTGATAATTTAAAAAAAAAAACAACAACCACCCAACTGGTAAGAGCAGATAAGTAGAACATATTAGCACAGGGTAACCCTACCGCCTCTACTGAGCTAGCAGTTCAGCAGGCTGCTTCCACTGAGATGGTTTACCTGTCAGAAGGGGTTTCTAGGCTCGTCCTCGTGTGCTTTAACTGAACGTCTCTTCTTAAAAGTTGCATTTTCAGTACTATTTTCACATATCTCTGCGAAAGCAAGAATAGAGATAAGAAAGATTAAAATAAATATTTGACAAAACACGGGCTCACAGGTGAAACAACTAACAGGATTATTCTGCTTGCACGTTGCTGCCGTCCTTCATCTCCAAGGGTACACAAAGAAAGAATAACTACCCGTAACAATAGGTAACAGTCATTGCCATGGAACGCTTTGTGACTATAGAGATCCAGCTGATACTGCTGGCTAAAGTATTTGCCCTGCTGTCATTTAAGAAATGTAGTTTTAAAAGGTGAACAGTAGGTCATTATCCTTCCTGAAGCCCAAGTCTCTCTGAAGGTGGTAGTAGAAGGCACCGACTGAACACAAAAAGAAGAAATCAGGACTGTTTTCTTAAGCTACCTTTTATGTTGTTGAATGTCCTAATGTAACTGATGATGCAGACTGAACCAGAAGCATTTGTGTCGGCAGACGTCCTCTGCTGGACCACTCAGTTGCAAAAAAGAACCAAATGAAGCTATGGGTTAAGAGTTTGCACTTGCTTGTTAGACACTGAAAAGGACCATCAAGGTTGGAACAGAAAGTGACATTAATGTGCATGAAATCCATGACTTATATATCATCACCTTTACCTTTCGCCATATTTACAGCAATTAGGCACTGCATCTTTTTAATAATTCATAAAAAGCTGTGGAAAAAATATCAAAAATGCATGCTCTATTTTTAAAGTAATAATTGGTTACAGCCTGTGCTCCAAATGCAGATTGTAATATATTTTATGAGTAAAAAAAATAAGAAGTTAGATTAAAACTTGGTTCTTGCACACTGGGGCATTTCAGAAGCACTTCAAAATGAGACCTATGCATTTTTTATGCTTAATGCAACAGGTCTAATCATAATGTATCATCAACACCAGGTACTGTTTGCAGTCAGAACTGAGAAGACAACAGTAGCGTGCTCTGAATGTCTATAGTTAAAGATTACCACAAGACAAAACGAAACAATTTCCAAAACCTGAAGCACAAAAAGATGTGCCTTTGGTTCCTAATAATCCATACAAAAAGGGATTTCTATGTAAGCATAAATAACATAATTGAAAAGAAAGAACAAAGGAGCCATACTGATATGAAGATATTTCCGAGTAATTAAAAATACCCAACGGAAAGCTGAACTCCTAAACCAGATTGTAGGAAGGCTTTATTTTGGTACCCACCAACAAAACTGCCATCTGCTGAGATTCCCCTACACGTCGTTTGCACAGACCCACACTGTGAGGATGCACCTGCTGGACTTTCGAACTAAATCCAGCAGCTATTGCTCCTCATCAGCTATCTCAGAGCAATCAATGTGTGGGCATGGAGACTGACAGGAAGGACCTGATCACCCTTCAATTTCTTACCCGTGTTTCTTCACATCGTTGCAACTCCTCCATCTTCCCAAGCAGTAACACAGCACTGCTGCTGAAGCAAAGATTGTTCTGACAACAACCATCACACCCCCGTCACCAAATAAGAGAAATACTTTCTAGCTTATTTTTATCCTGTAGCACTCCAGTGTTTTAAGAGTCAGATGACTCATTTAAGAAGCAACACTGGAAAAAATGAATGACCACCTGCCATCTCTTAACACACATCACTTCTCATAGAACCATAAAATCCTTAGAGTTAGAAGGCCCTCAAGTACAACTCCCCTGCAATGAACAGGGACAACACAGCTGGATCAGGTTGCCCAGGGTCTTATCCAGACTTGCCTTGAAAGCCTCCAGGGACAGGGCATCAACCACAGCACTAGGTGACCTGTTTCAGAGCCTCACCACCCTCACTGTAAAAGACTTTTTCCTTGTACCTAAGGAGCTCTCCCCACAAAGAGGGAATCAGACTTGAAGTCACAGAATCACAGAATGGCCAGAGTTGGAAGGGACCTCAAGGATCATGAAGCTCCAACCCCCTTCTATATGCAGGGCCACCAACCTCCCCATTTAATACCAGACCAGGCTGCCCAGGGCCCCATCCCACCTGGCCTTGAACACCTCCAGGGATGGGGCATTCACAGCCTCTCTGGGCAGCCTGTTCCAGCACCTCAACACTCTCTCTGTGAAGAATTTCCCCTGACATCCAACCTAAATTTCCCCTCCCACCCTCAAAACCATTTCCCCTTGTCCTGCTGTTATCTACCCTTTCAAGGAGTTGACTCCCCTCCTGTTTGTAGGCTCCCTTTAGGTACTAAAAGGCTGCAGTGAGGTTCACCCAGCAGCCTTCTTTTCTCCAGGCTGAACAAGCCCAGCTCCCTCAGCCTGTCTTCATAGGGGAGGTGCTACAGTCCCCTGACCATCTTCGTGGCTATGCTCTGGATCCTCTCTAACAGCTGTCTTTTACTGGGGGCTCCAGACCTGGACACAGTACTCTCTAGATGGGGCCTCACAAGAGCAGAGTAGAGGGGGACAATCACCTCCCTGTCCCTACTGGCCACCCCTCTTCTTGGAGCCCAGGATCCCATTTGCTTTCCGAGCTGCAAGGGCACACTGCAGGCTCACGTTAAGCCAAACAACTGAAATCAAACAACTGAAGCTGACTGACAGCGATTCCCCCACATGAAACTCTGCATCCCTGCTGTTGCAAAAATACAAAGGGCCAGATACCAAATGTGTTGGTCCACCCTTGGAACCACCCTTGGGATGCAGGCCACCAGACCTGCCATGTGGCTTCTGATTGTGTGCGAAAGGTGCTTCTATTTCCACCCATTTATAAACGTCTCAGAATGTGGTCAAGCAAGTCTGTCAGCTCCCATCCTGCTCTCCAATAAAATACTGCATACAATTTAGACGAACAGGAATTCTTTCCGCCACTCTTCAAGGTTCAGCCCATGTTTACTAAAATAACCATTCATAGGAAAACAACGGAGGCGCCTGCCAGTCCTAAACCAAACACCTGGGCTGATCCTGTGGCGAAGAAAGCTCCACAGTATCATTAACGTTGGAAAAGACCTCCAGGATCATCCAGCCCATCCCCACCATGCCTACGACTGACGGGCGGCCGCGCGGCAGCTCCAGGTCCGCACCACACCGCTACAGCGGCGGGAACCTCGCCGCCCTCCCCTCCCAGCCGCCGTTCCCCGGCAGCCCCGCAGCCGGCACTTCCGTCCCCCCCTTCCCGTCATCACTTCCAGGTCAGGAAGGCACCGGGCGGCTTCCGGCGGGAGGCTGCGGGGCGCCGAGCGCTGCCGGCCCGCGGGGCTGAGGGGCGCCGGCAGCTCCTCGGCAAGGGGAGCTCCCCGCGGGCAGAGATGTTGGCGCGCTTGTGGGGGTTGCTGTACAGCAGCTACTTCCGGTTCTGGCTGAAGTGGCTCTGGCGGCTGCTGACGGGGAAGTGCGAGCTGCAGCGCGTCTTTGAGGGCGCGAAGGAGGGCGCGCGGCGGACGCTGGGCATAGGTAAACGGGGGAGGGGGGGCGGCAGCGGGAGCGCGTGCGTAGCCGTGTGCGTGCTGACGTCACCGCGTACGTCCTGCGAGATGGGCGAGTGGTGCCTGAGGGGAACCCGGCGCCGTTCGCTGTTGGTACCCTGACGCCGTTAAAAAAAGCCACGCAATAAAACAAGGCACTTGATTCATTTCTGAGAGGAGGGAGGCGGGTCGCATGCCGCCAAACGCGAGTCCGATTTCAGTACTGCGACAACAAGCATCAGCAACAACCAGCGAATGGTTGAAGGCTTTCGGTTGCTCGGTACCTGTTGGTTTTAATGTCGCCCTGCCCGTGTCATCCAAAAAATTGCTCAGAATAATACAAGAATGCCTACTAGGAACTAATAAAACCAAACCCGTTCGGTAAAAGTGACTTTTCTTGTGTTATCATTGCAGAGCATTCACTGGGATCATCAAAAAATAAGGTAATTATTAAAAATAATAAAATTGTGGAAAAGCGAGGTAAATGTTTGTTATTATCAACTTTATTACAGAGGCAGGTGCCTGAAAATGCTTTTTGAGGGAGGAAAAAAGTAGAGGAGGAAGAGATGGAGGGAGAAGAACGCTGTTGTGGGTGCTGCATGCCAGCACCTACATCCCTCCATTGCTCCTCAGCAGCAGTCAGACAAATCGTGGCACTGAGTTATTTGTCATGGAGAAGGTCACCTCTCCCCGTCACAGCAGTCTGCCAGGCTGGTTTTGCAGAAACCAGCAATGGGACGTGGGCAGGTGATACAGAGAGAGCAGTTTTGTGCCACCTGTACAGTACATTCTCTAATCATTGGGAAAAGTGCAAGTTTGCAGGTAGGCTTTTAACTAACAGGCTCATGCTGAGTGTTCCTTAGCAGTTAGATACCGTAGTTAACACTCAACACCCTCAAATGTGTATCTCTTCATATGGATGGGTCTTTGAGCATCTCTCAGTTCAGTTCTAAAGGACTTACCTCTGGCCTTAATGAAACAGAATGGTGTTGGTGTGAGTGCTAATGGTATTGAGAATGCACTGCGACCATGAGAAGTTCAGAAGAAGAAATAAAGTAGTCGCTAAGTGACTTCAGATGGGCAGGGTGTAGTTATTGTTAGCGTTTGCCCTTTGTTCTAGAAGGCTGTAGAATGGCAGAATTTTGTATTGAGTTCTGCTGTTTCAGCTCAGGGCTTGTACCTCAATTTTATTAGTTTATTGTCTCCTAATTTTGAAGCACTGTTTCCTTATTGAAGTTTTGTCACTTTTGCTCCTTGACAGCTGCATTTATTTAGATCAAGATTAGGAAGATCATCTTTCAGGTCAGCCTTTGAAGGCAAACATTTGAAGGGAGCATGTAAACAGGAAGGGGAATGGCTGTTTACATGGGTGGATAGTGATAGAAAAAGGCGGAATGGTTTTAAACTGAGACAGGAGAGGTTTAGGTTAGGTATTAGGAGGAAGTTTTTCACACAGAGGGTGGTGAGGCACTGGAACAGGTTGCCCAAGGAGGTTGTGGATGCCCCATCCCTGGAGGCATTCAAGGCCAGGCTGGATGTGGCTCTGGGCAGCCTGGTCTGCTGGTTGGTGACCCTGCACACAGCAGGGAGTTGAAACTGGATGATCATTTTCAACCCAGGGATCCTTTTCAACCCAGGCCTTTCTTTTCTATCATTCTATGAAACAAGAACGTAAACCTGGGTGTTTTATTTTTTGTGGGTCACCTACAAATTACATGTTTTTATTGAAATGAAATTTAATAATTAATTATTGAAGATCTTGCATGTGATTTGAGCACATTTATCAGACACATTTTCAATTTATCAACTGTTCGCTTTTCATAGTTGTTAAAGAATACTTATGTGACAGGCATCCAGAGACTGAGAAGTAACAAGAGTAAAACAGGTGATAATTTTCTGCATAAATTTGTGCATTCCTCATGGGTCTTCTACTCTGTGAACTTCTTAGGTTCTAAGAAATGCTCTAAACGCTGATGAAACTGAAATAGAGAAGTGTGTCAGAGATGTAATGACAGAAAAGAAAATTGAACAGAAGGATTTCAGGTACGTTTGGAAGTCTGATGTGGGGTCTTCAAGCCCAACAGTTCTGACTTGAGACATTCCTGCTGTTGCTTAGTCTGATAGAATCAGTAGACAGTTCAGCACTTGCCTTTCTGTAGGGTTAGAAAATAAGGTACAGCTGTGTCCTGTTGAAGTTTTGGAAAATAAATTGCAAAGTTTAGTTTGACAGGAGTTGGTGATAACCACCTCTGCATCTCACAGGTCACTTGTGCTACTCCTTGCTGGTAAGTAGCGTTATCACAGAAGTTGTGACATGAACTTTGTAGTTGTTCAGATACATTTGAAAGAATATAATGATGCTTGATTATAGTTTGCATTCCTCTCCAGAAGTAATTAGGAGTGATTGAGGGCAATGCCTGAACTAGAAGTTTGACTATTCAGAATGAAACTCGTCTTTGAAGTTGTAACATTTATATCATAGTTTGGATCGAGGCTTACAAAAAGCTTGGGGGTAGGTGCAGGTACAGTAGTCAGGATGATGTGTGGAGTTGTTGTGTCGACAGAGATTTTAGCTGAGGAGCCTTACTTCCCTGCATGTCAGTGAAAAGGTCTCGACTGTGCAGCTCTCAAAACAGTTAGCAGTTTTATAAGTAGAAACAGGATCCAAATAGCAATACCAGGATGCTGAAGTATGAAATATAAATGTAAAGCCCTTCCAAATTGTAACAGTCATGTTGTGCTTAGGAATTCTCTTAACGTTGTTCAAGCAAGAATTTATGGCTGAGAATCCCTCTTAGTAGCTTCTGTTATTTGTTGTTATTCCAGGTTTAAGACAAATCTGCATATGTCCTTACTGCAAATAACAGGTTATAAAAAACTTTACTTGGATGTGGAAAACCTGAGGAAGGTCACATATGATTCAGATAATGAAGAACACGAGGAACAGTTAATAGAGGTAAAAAAAAAAAACCAACAAACCAAAAGCAAAAGCTGTACTCATCCCCCACCATCAAGTCCAGCAGTTGTAATGAACTTGATTTAAAAGTAGCACTATGAGCAGCTGTCCTGATGGAAGCTCTTTTCCACTTGCAAACTTCCAAGCCATTATAGACTCATCAAAATAAAATGCTGGAGTAAAACAAGCAAGGAAACACAAGTTACCTGCACTGGGATCATTTGCTGTAAAACCAGACAGAACACCAGCAGCAGACTAATTTTCCTAACAGGTCATTGAACAGTCTTAACTGAAAAGATGTATAACTTCACCCACACTTCTATAAATTTCCCAGCTAACAGTTACCTAATAACTAGAAAACCAACCCTCTTGGTCATTTCTTATTGCTGCATCAGTGTTGAAGAGGACAGTTCTGTCTTCCAGTATTCAATTATCAGTACAAGTAATAGCATACAAATGATATAATTCTGTTTAAGGCTTTTTAAAATAACTTCCAGCGTGCAAATACATTAGCATGTCATTTTCTGAGTCATTCATAAGGACTCAACTTGTCATGGAAGTCCCAAATTTGTGCAGTATGATTTGTGGTGAATTCGTATTTCAGTATGCTGCTGTCCTATCAGAATGTGATTTTTGGAAATGTCACCAGTCTTTGCTTCTGTAGTGTCTGAGAAGGGAAATTAACACTTTAAAAGTTAAATGTAATCATTTTCATGCCTGCTTGTTACAGTGTTGTTACAGTACGACTCCTGATAGCCACTAACAGAACAGCGTGCAGGCTGTGTGTGTCCTGTGCCATGGTCAGTGGTCTCTAATGTGCTCTGAATTATGAGTTACTATAGTCTGGAGCGG
This sequence comes from Lagopus leucura, assembly GCF_019238085.1. Taxonomy (NCBI): domain Eukaryota; kingdom Metazoa; phylum Chordata; class Aves; order Galliformes; family Phasianidae; genus Lagopus; species Lagopus leucura. The sequence continues at coordinate 9,421,225 of NW_024962264.1, forward strand.
TGCGTAACATGGTGACGTTTGTGCAGCTCTGGAATTTGCTGATGCCTCATGAAAATCTGAAGGCCAGAATCACGAAGCAGTGGTGTGACATTGGCTTCCAAGGCGATGACCCCAAAACAGACTTCAGAGGAATGGGCCTGCTGGGATTAGTGAACCTGGTGTAAGTGAAACAAACTGCTGCAGTTCTGCTGTAAGGACTTTGCAGTATCTCTGAGTTCGCACTGGTTGATTCTGTTTTCAATAAAGACTGAATGAAAGCAATTAGAAATGGTGCTTATATACAGACAAAACCAATATTTTAAAATAAATTAGTGATTCTAGCAGCTGTACCTCTTCAAACATCTTGTTGGCTGAAGGTGAGAGGAGGGGAGAAACAAAGTTGCTGCAGACACCTTGTTTTTTGCACCATTTGATTGGTTATGCCTTCAAAATAATTTGCTGAAGGCTTTTTAAGTTTCTGAATTAATTACTGCAATGAAAAACACATTTAATACCTTTGCTCAGTCAGTTGGGCTTAGCTGAACTTCACATCTGTTGTGTTGCTTTTTTAAACTATGGGCTCGAACTGAATATAAGTTAATTTTGTGACATCTCCCTGGTTTTTGTTTTGTGATGTTTTTAGCTGATGTTGAACACAATCTTTTTAAATATGAACTTAAAAATAATGGAAGGTTTTGTTCCACACTGGCAGGTATTTTAGTAAGCATTACACCAGTGAAGCTCGACAGATCCTTTCTCATTCAAATCACCCAAAACTGGGGTAAGTCATAAGACTTTTTCTTGCTATTTTTTGTGGAAGAACATGTGAAGACTGTCAGGTACTTGTACTGAAAATGAAGAGGAAAATATTTGTGTTGCTTTCCATTTAAGTAGAAGCCAAACTAGAAGAGTTTGAGAAACTGAACACAAATCATTTTCAGAACCAGAACTGTTTGCAGGTTTTTTTTTTTATAACAGACTCAGTAGGACTAAAATGATGCAAAACAGTGACTGTGGTTAACACTTGGAATATCAGCTGTATTTTTAATAGCCTTAGGTTAGATGTAGATATGAATACTTACTATTCACCTTCTTATTTATCCCACGTAGGGATGGTATAGATTCTAATCTTTTTTGCTGGACGCTTGTTCTGTAATAAGTAAATCATGGAGGCATTTACAAAACTATTGTAGAGGAAATTATATGTTTTTCAGTAGCTCACATTTATGTGGATAGATGAAATAGGGAACTGAAAACGGGCCTGTTGCTCTGAGTTGGCTTGTCAACAAGCATAGGAAAAATTGACTCTTACAGTTCTTGCAGTGTTATCTGCTTCTGGGAAACTTTTAAGTCCTTCAACACATAAGGTTAAAAAAAAAACCCACAACGAACTGTGATTGCTGTTGCAGATATTCTTATGCAATAGTTGGAATTAATCTGACTGAAATGGCATACAGCTTACTGAAGAATGGTGCTTTGAAGGCTCATCTCTACAACGCGGTCCCTGGATTGCCGCAAATGGAACACTTCCATCAGTTTTACTGTAAGTATCCACGGCTTTTTCAGTGCAGGTTACTGGAGGTAGACCTGAAACAGAGAGAATCTTATGTGTGATTTATTTTGAAGGGCGCTTCTGCTTTTTTCCTCGTTGGCTGCAGCAAGATTCAGGTATTGGAACTGCAACCAACACTGAGTCACCATGGTACAGAAATACACGCCTAAGGAATAGATTTAGGTGACTTTCTGTATCTGCTGGCTGAAAATTCATTATTTGCAGATTTTTATTTATTTTTTATTCATTATTTCAGTGCCCTAGAGGTTGCAGTTAAAAGGGATGAGGCACTCAACTATCTCAGGGGGTTGAAAAGAGTCTAAAGGATCACTGTTGGTCTAACAAGCTCAAGGCAGAAAATGGCAGAGCTCGTTTGCATAGATCTGTATTTATTTTCTTCACAGGTTATCTGGTTTATGAGTTTGATAAGTTTTGGTTTGAAGAAGAACCAGAAAGTATTATGCACTTCAACCAGTACAGAGAAAAATTCCATGACAAGATTAAGGGTCTTCTACTGGATTATGATGTGATATTAACCTTGCAGAACAAAAAGAAACCATAACTCCTCTGCAACACATCAGGTTCTACATCAACAAGGGAATTATGCATTTGGTTGCAAGTTTTGCAGGTTTCACTATAAACTGTGTAACAATAGAACTCTTTTGCATTCAAAAGAAAAAAAGCAAGCTGAATTGGGTTAACAAAGCTCGGACAATCAACCTCTGTTTACAGCTCTTATATGCTATTCTCCAAAGGACATTTTTGTATGTGTGTTTATCTCATTGTTCAGTTTGGTTTTGTTTTTAACCTGGCTGTCTGATGATCCTCCGGATCATTTGATCTCAATTTCTTTTATACTTCTTGGTGCAAGAACTTGAAGCAGATATTTTTTCTGCACGGTGTTTCTCATTAATACGTTTATCTGATTATTGTACCTTAAAGCTTTTTTTAGGTGAAGTTTCTGGTTTGGGGCTCTTTGTGTTCTCATTCTGTCTGTGTAGTCCATCTTGTCAGCGTTCTGTTTCTGCAATGAAAGGAATGCATTAAGTCATGTAGAGTCTCGGAGAAGGGGCTTAATTCAGCAACATACCTACGTACGTACTACAAATTCCTTCTGGCTAAGGAAGTTTTTTTGCTTGTGGATTTGTACCAGCAAATTTCTGTGCTTGCAAAAAGCTTCATTTGCAAACAAACAGAAAAAGAATCATAAATCAACAGTGCGAGGGTCGGGCCCTCTTTCTGAAAGCATTCCTGCTCTAAAACTTTTCCATTCTTTCTGATCTAAGATGTTTGACTTTGTTGCCAACCCTTTTTTTTTTTATCAGATAACAGGGAATTCTGATTGGGAATACAAAGGAGTTAGAAAGTTCACTCATTTATGTAAAATAATAAAAACCAACCAACCACCACAATTGCATCTTCCCTATCCTATGAAAATTAACTCCAACTTCTAATGAAAATGCATTTTCCATGTAAGGATGCAGCTGTGACACATTCCTTAACCTTGGCATCCCCAGACAATCTAATTAATAACAGTTCATGTGTGCATTTTGACTAACTGTTGCTTAAAGCAGCTTTAAACGGATTTGGTAAAACCATCACTTTTTTTCCTAAAACCTACTACTAATCAAGTGCCTTCTGCTTTATTCACTCAGTGTTTGATTTTTATTCTGTAACCAGACCGTAGCCTTAGAAGCTTGAGTTATTTGGGAAAAGCCCTGTCAGTCCGTCCCTAACTAGCACACTGGCACCAAAGTTTGATGCTAACACAAGCTTTCCTGCTTATTTTTTCAATTTTTAAATCATCTCAGGTAAATTAATTAACAACTACGACTCATAATGATGAGGCTCCTGAAGAACGGAGATTTGGAGCAGGAGAGGAAAGAGACAAACCCCTTTATGTAAAGAGTCATGCTACACTACAGAGACACTACATTTATTATTATATTCTGTAATATTACATGACCTTGGAGAGATTAAAAACTCTGTGCACGAGGTCCTGAGCAGCCTGCTCTGGGTGACCCTGCTTAAAGCAGGGGGCAGATGGACCGTGGGGTCTCCACAGGTGCCTCCCCACATCAATAATGATGTGATTCTCTATTGTAGAAACAGGGACTTTGTGCACTGCCTCCACGCAGCTGCTCTTGGTCCCTTCAACATTTCTGATCTTTGTATTAGTGGGAAAGCTCCTGGTCATAGTATACAATACATATCTATATGCAGGAGGTGTTCTGTCACCTTTTTATGGTACTTCAGTTATTGATAACGGTTGAACAGTTCTTGAGTTTACCATGCACAGGGAGGAAAGAGGTTCAGCTCACCTGTGTTGGACTGATACTATTCTATTAAAAAATAAAACTAAATATTATCGGTAGTTACAAGTACGTATGGTTATACCTCTGCTTGTCAGCACAACAGCAGTTCTTTTGCTGCTCCCAGGTACTTGGAGTCTTGTAACTGTCATCACTGAAAAAGCTGAGATGCTGTGGTGCCATTTCTCTCTGGTCCCTGTGCAAATTGGACTTTCCCAAAGTCTGACAAAGGCAAGGAGCAGAAAGTGCACACTTTGAGCTAGGAAGTGAGCTGCCTGCTATTTTCTAGTCCCACCTTCTTTCATGTTAGTCTTCTTTAATGATTTTTGCTATTGCTTGTAAATCTCATTTGCAAGTAAATGGGGCACATCTTTTGCAGTTCAAAAGTGACCACAAGATTCCTGCTGCTGCTGCCAGACACGGATATCCATTTTTTGATATCATCTTGCACTTGCTAGACAGTGACAGAGTTGTTACCGTCTCAAAAATCCCTCTGTAAAATGCATCTTCATTAGCTTTTTTCAATTACTAAATGTCAACCCAGCTGTCACCAAGGGGGTGGTACATATGGGAACGCATTAGTTTGTACGTATTATTTGTTTAAGATGAGTATTTGCTAGGCTCCACTGCAGTTACCCAGTAAATGGTTAGAACCTGCATGTATTTTGGTGTACCCCAGTACTTCTGAGAGTCCCTGTGTGTAGAATAGTAGCAGCTCTCCCTGTTTTGCACTGGTGGTGGGCTAAGTGTATTGTGGTAGCAACTAGTACATAGGGAGGGGGAGGTCTAACTGCGTTTAAGGGAGGGAAGAAGAGTGTTTAGAACGGTGTTTTGCTAGTCACTGCATTTTATACCAACTCTGTTACAGAATGACAATCCTAAAGCTATAGAAAATTCAAAATTGCCTTTCTGCAAGTTGATAAAATCAATTTGTTTAACGTCAGAACTTGTTGCTCAGAGTTTATCCTAAGAGTCTTTCAAGTTAAAACTTGGTAAATTCTCTTGCTGTTATTTATTAACTGTCATGTATTATCCTACTGGAACTTGCAAGTATTGCTAGTTTGCTAACACGCTGCATCTTGCAAGCATTCACTACACCGTGGCTGATACGTAACAGTCACTTTAGGAAAAAAAATGAGTGTGAACACAGAGCGGTTCCCTATTTTGTTTTTGTTCTTGTAGCATCTGTTTAGCAAACTGCCTCCCTTCCCCTTGTTCAAGCACATGCTTCAAACATGGTACCACACCATGAACAGAGTAATCTGGAGATATGGTAAGATTACTATAAATCAAGGCAGGAGCTAGTCTTTCATTCACTGAACGCACTGCTGCATACATAACCAACATAATTAGAAAGCATGATTTGAAGACAGTGCTACCTAAGGAACAAAATATGTTTTCAAACTGCTGCTTCTGCCATCTGACGGTGCAGACAATAGGATGCCCTGTCCTAAAAGGGCAATGGGAGAAGGGGCCAATTTAAGCACCTCGAGTCATTTTGGATTTTCACTCATTGGTGTAAAACAAACGAAAAACAAACCCCAAGCATTCATTCCCTAGGTTTTTCCATCCTAGTTTAAGCGTTTAAAAACAAGAACGTTAGTTAGCCTTGTCTTAGGAATTACTGTGATGGAAGAAGTTTGTGGGAATTCAGTAGTCACTGTTATTGAAAATAGGACTAGTGAATTTTTTTGGTCATACCTGTTTGTTTTGTGTTGCTGTGGTGATCTATCTTGGGACTGATGTTTCCTGTGCCAGTCTGTATATCGTTTTTCACTTGGGAAGAGGGTGGTGGAGGGGGGAAAAAAGAAAAAGACACCTGAGAGTGCTGCCAGGGGGCAGTTTCTCCTTGTCACACTGTGCTTAGGTAACTGCGTACTAATAGAAATTTACGTTTACCACAGTATAAAAGCAATAATGTAAACTGTGACGTCTGTAATGGAAACTTAAGTTTACAATGGTAGAAATAAAGAACAAGTTATTAAAAATACTGTCAGTATCGGTGTGTTCCGGCCTGCTGTCACGGTTAGAAAACCAACAGTTTGCAGTGAGCCATGCATTGATGTCTTTTTCCTAGTAGCTGTACAGCACAGCTGAGAGAAGCACTAGAGGCTGCAGATCGTGGATACATATGAAAGCTGAAATGGAAAAAACCCCAACAGCTAGAACAGCTGCCTCACCTACATTTCCTAGTTTTAAAATCAGCATCCAAGATACAGATCTAAAAACCAAATACCAAGAGAAAGAAAGGAATTAGATTGAAATCCGACTCTGAGATCTACACAAAAAGGTGTTCATTTTTAACTCTCGAGATTTGTCTCGTGATGTAAAGCAATGCTTACATGCAGGTGTGCTTCAAATCTTACATCTGTTGTAACAGGAAATTGTAATATGGGAAAGTCAGTTTGACACATCTGATAAATTTTTGTGTTTTGTGACATTTAACACTTCCTCTCTCCACGAAGAAACATTTTTTCTTAACTAAACACACAACTACAGCAGCAGTCCAAAAATTTGGCTGTACAATCGAAGTTGCACAGGTAGGCTGCTGTGCACCACCGTCTGCTGCTGCAGGGGAAGGTAGTGATTACTGCTCCCTAACCATCACTATACCTCTAGTATTGTTTGATGGTTGTTTACTAAAGCAAAGTAACCAAGAATGCATACATGTATATATCAATAAAATATACTAGGCATGTTGTTTTAATGACTAGGAAGAGCCTTCTCATTGCTAAGAAAGAGCAAAGCACCAGGAACAAACTGACAGCTGGAAGAACTCTGGCAAACTCTTCTAGAGAAACCCTAATTTATCTTGGTTGGTTTCTCTGCTCCCCAAATCTTTCACCATGCAGTCAACTTCAGATAGGCTTTTGCTTTTTTTTCTACTTTTCCACTCGGCCTTTGCTTTTACTTATGAACTTTGGAGACCAAAGGCTTCTTTCAACGTACAAAAGTACTACTATATAAGAATTTTACCCACTTCACCTCTCAGTCTTTTTTCCCCTTTGTATTCAGAAGCATAGAACAGGCTCGGCACTCTCTCAGTCTCAAGATGAACAAAACCCCAACTGTCAACTGGTCAATCATGCAAATACCAGTTATTGTAGAAAATGGGATGAGGAAGCAGATATTCAGGAAATCCAGATAGATAGTGAGCACTCCAGAGAAGAGAAGCAGTGGTAAAAAATCGTCTCACAGGACATGCTTTGGGAGGTTGTATGTCACCACTTACTGACTGCATCTTGCACTGTGATTAAAAATCACTTCCCACATTTCATGCCTTGCATACTCAGCACCAAAACACGCTCCTGCAATGACATTACTGGTAGAAGCATGTACTGCTTTCTTTTCTTATTAGATATATTCCAATTTAGAGATTCACAGAGAAGGATACTAACAGAGAAACAGCACTGAAGCTCAACAACACTGACACCGGCTTGATGGGAGGAGACCTGGTGAGCCTGCGTTACACCAATACAGCTCAGGTGCCTTTTTTGATCTACCACTTCTTCATTTAGGCATACTGTAGGCTTACTGTGCTTATGCACTACCTTAAATTAGCTGCTTTAAGTATCCCAAAGGAATTTAAACCCTTCCTATTTGTTTCTGTAGCACAGCTACTGTCAAGAGACCCAATTACCCCAGGCTCAAAATGCTGCTGCAGTCAATAATAATGGAGAAGCTGTGATAGGAGGGATACAGCAGCTTAGTGAGTACCCAGCATAGTGCACAGCTTACCCAACACAAATATCGTCTCTGCTTGACCAGCCGCACCAAGGCTACTTCCTTTCTCTCCCACAGCCCTTTACACAGCACGCCACACGCAGCATGCTGGCCTCTGCTATCTTCATCTGTGACGCAGCACCTGGCAGCTAACATCCACTGTAACAGAAGTGCCATCACCGTTATATCCAACCCCTGAAGGTGCTTTTCTCTTTAGAACCATTTTAATGTCTAGTTTCCACTAGGTTTAATACATGAGGTGTCCATCTGCTTCTGCTTGCCAAAAGCACAGGTCAAGTGAACCTTCATGAGCTCCAACAAACACTGCCCTTACCTCCAACACCCAGAATTCACAAGGTGTACGGAAGAAGTTGCTATCAATACGTACCTTTAACTTGCATACACTATGAGTATCTGAGTAAGTTGAAGGACAGGCTGGAAGAAAACTTGATGGAAAAACATTTCTTTGCAGCTTCCCCTCCTCCTTTAAATAGAGCTACATGGAATGGAGTCCCACTCCCTCATGGCTCCACTGTCTGTCACTTGGCTGGCAGCATCCCCCCAGTCAGGCTCCTACCAAACCAGACAGGCAGCTCAACAACATCCAGCATAAGTTTTAGTTCTCAAGAGAAAGGTGGTCTTCCTTTTTGTTCTGGCTGTGAGACCAACAGACCTAACTCAACTCCACTGCTCACGGACTCAGGAGGGTCTCTATCTCAAAACGCATGTCAAGAGACTTTCTTACACAACATATCTAGGTATACAAAGACTTCAAATACGCACTCACATTTTCTTTAAGGTCTTCACATGACTGCGTGCCGGTCAGCTGAACTTCAGTGACTTCCACCAACTTGCAAACAGGTCACAGCAGCTCTTGCCATCAAACAAGCACCTGTCAGGGGGCCATGGGAAGTGGCTTCATCAGGTGAGCAGCCTTACTAATATCCTGGAGAACTCAGCTCACCTGGCTGCTTCCTGGCACAAAGCAGCTCTTAAAGATCACTCGGCTCACACTTAGAAGTCATTGCTGAGATGGTTGTGTTAATCAGAAAGGCAAGGAAGGCAATGCAGAAAGAAAATTGACCCTGTAAATGGCTATGGGGATAGGAGAGATCCTTGTGGATGCCTCCTCTTTTTATAGGAAAGCCATTTTACTGCTACACCGCCAGTCCTGGTGGGTAGAGCACAACTGGCAAACTCTCGTAGGACGAAATGTACTTCACCTGTAATCCATACAGCTCTTGGGGTGTGTGGCAGATTGCTGATATGCCTAAGTACACTTGGACATGACAGACACTCATGGAAGTGTTCTGGGGTTCTACAAACTGAAAAAGGCTGAGTATGTTTAAGGAAGTGTTGAAGACTTCCATAGCAATGTACTGGCTGCCAGGCCCTGTCCTGGCCTTAGCATGTGAAGTTAAAACATGAAGCCATGTTCTTCAAAATGGTCATTACAGCTTCATATGAATGTCATGATTTGATACGCATGCAAACCAACTTGCATATTTTCATACACAATTTGTTTTTTTATATTGTTATGTTTTTATGCTGTTAGGTAGACTCTACAGAGCTAAAACAGAGAGAACTCCAACTACTCCCAAAAGTAACGCTAAAATGGTCAAGATAAGGGTTACGTAAGCATTAATGCACTCAGAAATCAAGAGGCTTCACAAACACAAATGGCAAGATGATAAACTGCAAAAATAAATACGCATTTACAGAGCAGATATATATACTGCCTGTTTCTATTACTGCCACGGCTGTGAAGCTGACAGCTTACCCTGTGAAAAGCATTTTAATACTGACAAACATAAAAGCATGCATAGCAACTTATGGCAACATACAGATGCTTAACGAAATACCTGTGGGTCGTGATGAAGTATTAACAACTGTTGCCACCAACTGTGAGCCTAACATGGAAATGCGTTCCACGGAATGGCACAGTGTGAGAGGCCCATGTGGACTGCTTGCTTGTTGCAGATAGATTTCAACACATGCAAGTGTTTAAGGAACAGAAGTAGCCAATGTTTTCCTTCTGAAACCTGGTGTTACAGAATTCAATTCTTGTGCCTCTGTAGTAAAACCCAATCACCTACTTTCCCTCTAGCATGACTTCACATTAATATTAAAAATCAGATCTGTGCAGTGTATTTTATTTGTTTACATTACCTAGTTGTGGTTAAAAACCACTTTATCTGACAGTTTAAAAGCATTCTTTTAAAATAAAAAGAAAACACAACTTCTGCTAAAAATTGGCAAGTTACATGGCTGCAATATACAGGAGTATAAAAAATTAACAGTATTCTACAGAAAATATTCTCAAAACAGCAAATAAAGATTAGGCATAGAAGCATGATCCTGAACTGAACAAGTATGAACTATAAAACAGCTAACAAAATTTAAAAAAATCCTGAATATCCGTATAAAAGAAGCAAGGATTGAAAGTGCAGGTGCTCCAGTTTGCATTTTAACATATTCAGTAAGCTGACACAGGATACTATTCGTTTTATATAAAGTGACAGTGTTCTCAGTAAGACTTAAACATTCAGTTACATTATCTTGCAGCTTTTTCATTACCTCTACTTTACACCGTTGTAAATGAAGACTTATGCAATACAGGTTTTTAACTTCTTAATCTAACAAGGATATAGTAAGTTGGTGGTAAAGGTTAGTTTTAAAAGCTAAGCTAAATATGCTGTAGATCCAACTAGATACTTTTGTGTTCTGGTTTTTAAAATTTATTTCTAAAAACATCTGTCAATTTTTAAGGGACTCCACCAAGCTGTTTTGGTACCTGCATACGCTGTCAGTTGGAGCTTAATGGCAGCAAGGCTTCCAAGTCCATTTGCTAGGAGCACAGCTCCAGGCAGGACCACGATGGAGATCTATTTTCCCTTGGTGGCCGAGGGCTGTTCCTCTGCTGGGTCTGGTCAAGCTGGAGGTGGCTGAACTGAGGCAAAGGCAAATGGATTCTGTGTTCTGTTGGAGCAGAAATCATCATACTTAACTGCATTTGCATGAGGTGCCAGCTCAACCTGGGACGCCCTTTCTACTTTTGAGTGTACCATTCTCAAGCAAGGGAAGTTAGGCCCCAGTCAGGAATCACTGAAGGGATCTTGCATGTATTCAGAAAATGAAAATGAAGCATACATTAAAAAATATTATCCTCTCTGGGAATAATAGTGAAAAAAAAAACACAAAACGAGTTATATGCAATAAAGTTATCCTGCAGGGATGGTGCCTGGAACATAACTTCACCCTGAAGTCCTATTCAGTTTGACAGCGTCCCTTTAAGTTTTAGGTACATTTTTTTTGTTTGGTTTAATATTTCCCCTCAAGAATCAGACCTCTGCATTATGTCTGTTTTAAAAATGCACACAAATATCAGCATTAAGTTCACATTTAGAAGAACTAATCTTTACCATTTAAAATTGACAGCAAGGTTAATAATACACACACTTTACTGACAACTGATATTTTTTTCTTCTGTATTTTGAATAAAATTTGCATTCGTGTAACATTTCCCACAGAAAGAGTGATTATACTTCAAGACATAGTTAAGTATGCACCCCAACCTTTTCACATTAGTGAAAACAATAATGTTTTGAAAATACCAAGGCCTGTGCCAGGTACTCATAAATACATAATAGAAAAAATAAAAAAACCTGCCCTTTATCCCGACATAGTAGAGATTTCGTAGTCACTGGCCGAGGTGATTGGTTTACCCATCATCCTGACATTTTTAGCGTTAGTGATCCTAGCCATCATGGACACAGGCTTATCAAAGTACCTAACCAGCGCTGGCTCAGTCAAAAGGGAGGCTAAAAACTGTTCAAAGGTGATGGCCCAGTCCCTGTCAATGCTAGTGCTTCTATGAAGAGAAGTGGTGTGGTTGCTCCGTACCAAAACAGTGTCTTCACCAATGTCCTCGCAGTGCAGCTTTTCTTCTTCATGCGAACCTGCACTCAGCACCGAGTAGGAGGACATGGAGCTATCGTCTTTTGTGTCATCATCAGAAATGAGCATGGAAGAACAGGCTCCGTTGTCCCTGGGAGAAGAGTCTTCAAGTTTAATGTCCTCCATTTGCATGCCCAGGGTGCTCTCGCTGCAAATGGCCTCCTCGTCGTTGGTGACCAGGCTGCCTTGGAACGGCTTGTGCTGTTCAAGGGGGTACTGCTGGCTGTTCTTCTTCTGAAACAGCTCGCTCTGAATAGCTTTGCTGCAATTGTTACTGCTGCTGTCTGCCTCTTTTGTGGGCTGCACCGAGAAGAGCTTGCCAACTTCACCTATCTCCAAAAGCAAGCTCGTCACAGCAGCAGTAGCATGGTACAGATCTTGTTCATTGGGGTCTTCGCTGAACATGTTGTACATTGTCTTGCACAGTTCGATGAACTGTCCCTACAAACAGAAAAAGAAAACGTTATCGAGAGAGCAGGAAACAAATTCAGCTGCTGAGACCTAGTAAATCAGTTTAAAAGAAGCTTGAAATAGAGAGATGACAACAGTTTATGTGATTAATCTGAAACTGAAATTACTCTGGGTAGAGTCTAGAAAGCATTTCCAATTATTGGACAGCCACATGTTGTCTCTCTCAAAGCTATCTCAAACAGTTTAACCCGGGCGTTCCTTCCCACAGATGACAAATTTCTCTCTGCAGCCAGAGGAGGGCAACAGAGGGCGAGCAGTGAGACACAGCACTCATCCTGACCTCTTCTTACTGGAAGAACGCTTAGTGTAACTAGCAGTCTGACAAAACCAGTGGAAAGTAAGGAGAAATGAAAGAAGTGACCTTAGTGCTATTTTAATGGGCAGTGGTAACTCAGTTGAATGCATGCCTTTCAAAGTTCAAAACCGACTAACAGGAAGGAGAAGATTTGCTTAGGGCTACCTCAAGAAAGAAATCCTGCTCTACAGTGAACTTTCCGTATGAACTCTGTAAGGAACAGCTGCTCCAATGTCTTTACCCTCCCTGGCTGCTATGGATTTGAGACTGACAGTCTAAATAAGAAAACACAAAATGCTTCTTTCAGGTACCACGTATTCAGGGTTATGCAGTCGTTGCTAATCGTCAGCGTCGTATCACCCTTTGTCTACAAGCCTACTTAATAGGTTATCATTCCTCTATGTACGCATCTCGCATTCACGACGTTCTGGGAGCTGGACATGACTTGGTGGAAGACAACTAACATATATTCAGCTCACTGCTGTGCCAGTAAAAAAAAAACAAACCTGCCTCAAAACTTCTACTAATCTATTGAATATTTTCAAGCATGTTTAAAAGAAAAGTTTAAATTTAGTGAAAAGTAAATGTCAGCAGAAGTACCTGGTTCAGCTTGGGCAAATCCTTGGAGTTTTTTGCTTTGGATTTATTCTCTTGGCTCCACATTCTCAGATAATTTCGATTTTCTTGTGAACTCTTCTTGCCTATTATCAATAAAATTACCCAGAGACGCAGGAAAAGTCCAAGAAGAAACCTCCAATTAATAACTTTTTCCATTTTCTAAAGGAGTATCTTGTCAAGAAATTCAAGATGTAATTCAGAGGGAGACAACATGCATACCTTTGTCTGTTTTCAGACTCACTGTAACAAACCCATCATCTACTCCTTGTTTGTTCCTGCTGTCTAGACCAACAACTAGAAAATACAAGGGTGGGGAGAGAGACCATTGTGGCTTCACATCTATAAACAGAATTCAGGTGTACAGAATAAAATAAAGGCAATTTTCACTCTACAGAAAATGCAGAGAAAAATTGCTAAGACTAAACCATGATTTTCGTTTATTCTTAAGTCTCCTGACAAATCCCAAATAATCAGTTATTACTTACAATTACACTTACTAATATAAACACTTATCTGTATTTTTAAACAAATTCCTTCCCTCTGTAATCTGCAGGATGGGTAATATTTTCTTAAATTGGAGAGAAGCTTAATATCGTGTATCTCCAAGGAAGAGAATGTCATTTAAGACAACACAGTTGAGAGAGATTGAGAGAGAAATATTCTTATTAAGCTGCAAGAATTTTTCAGACTACTGAACTGATTCTGATGTATCTGTTGGCTCAATTTTTATTTATTTATTTTTAGAACTTCCCATGTTCTGTGATCCAAATGCATCGTGAAAGACAATATACGTATTTTCATTTTCCATCAAGCCCTATATGCTCAATTTATCACAGAAATACTTCTGCAGTAAACACATCAATTACATTGTTCTCCGAGTATTTCTGCAGAGCACAATCCAGGGAGCCCATGGGGTACACGCACAAACCCAACTAAGGATGACAAAATAGGTACACAGGCCACATACTTCTTTTTCAAGAAGACAGTTCACTCCCAGAGTTTGGTCCAGTGAAATGGTAGCTTTTTAAGAAGACACGGTGTTTGCAGTGCATTACCTTGTATTTTCATACTCAAGACAGAAGATGCCTACCATGTGTACATTCGGGTGTGATGTCTTCAAAGAAGTACTGCGTGGCTTCAAAAGCAGAGTCTGGTTCTTCTTGTTCAGGGGATGGATCTAAGCAATATCACAAAACTATTTCATTAAAAACTCTACACTTCCATTAAAAACTATAACATATCCCAATTGATACACTTAACATTTTGTTTTCTGGAAATAATAGTTTTAAGATGTGAAGGTTCAATTCATGGGAGCTCAAACAACTGGATCTGGTACTACCTCTTTACTGTCACACCTTCCACCTCCAAAATTCACCTCTCTTTGGCTTCTCATAACTTCCTGCCTTTAGAAGCGGGCTTGTTTCCACATCTAACTTCAGTTAATGTAACCATTACATTCTTCTGTGCAGGGTGTCCTCAGCAGGATGTGAACCTGTACTAGCTTGAAACAGCCTGTTATGACTCGGTATGAGACCCCAGTTCTTCAATACCAGAACTTTCAGTCTTGGAACTAATCTCTTCTCGTTCAGTAAAGTCAGCTCTTCTCCTTTCAGTTAAACTAGTGAATCACTCCAGCCGACCTCCAAATAAACCCAGCTGGGAGCCATCAAGGACACACGTTCAAAACATATGGAGGTGAATGTCCTCTCACCGGTTTTAGATGCATTTACCGGAAGAATAAACATGCATGTTAATTAAAGCATCCAAACAACTGCAACATAATTAAATCATAGACTCAGTGAGGACAGCAGTAGGTACTTTATGATAGACTTCAGACAACTCAGAGAGGATACAGTTCCAGGACACTGTTTTCTTCAAGGGCAAAACTGTTCTGAGATGTTTCCATCCCCTCTCCACCCTAAACTTGCCTTCTCCACTGAGCTGAGTTCAATTTGTACAGCTCCCTGGAAACATCTGTAAAAGTTACCTGTATTTTACAAGAAAAAGAATCTTTCTGGAAATACCTGTACCACTCCAGTGGGGAACCTGAGAAGAAAGCCTGGAGACAGAATAGTAACCAGGTCACACAGGAACATTTTAAACCGGCTTTACTGCTAAATAAAATATGCTATGGTAACAAACCCTGAAGAACACTGTATTTGTTCTGCTTGGGGGAAGAACCAACCACAGCTCAACTGGAAAGAAACCCATATCAGTGGCCTTTTGTGACAGGAGCAATAGAGAATCAGATGATGCTTTCAGATGTTCTAAATCATTTGGCTAAGGCAAAAATCTCACTTATTTTATCACAGCATAAACAGATAAAGTAGTTTCTACAAATTAATTTTAAATGGCACAACTACTTGTTTACAACTCTGGTCCAAAGTTCAGTTCTAGCCATAAAGACAGCTATTTTATTATAACTTACTTACCAGGCAAAACATGCATTTTATACAGTAGCTTTAGCTTCTCTGTAAGATCGCCATGGCATGCTGCACCTAAACGGCATTGTATGTAACATGTTAATACTCAGCATTCAATGCCATTCTATTTATTACTGCTAGAATACTGCATTTAGAAGCTGTTACATTATGTGGTTACGCCACTGTACCCCCTTTACAGCCCCAGATAGATCAGAAAGCAGTCATTTGACTTCTACAATCATACGGTCCTCAGCAGAGATGAATAAATAGCATGAGAACACAGAACACTTCAAATTTTGTACTTCTGTGTGAGGTCCTTTGTTACGTGTCTATTTCATTGCTCTCAAAAATAACCCATCATCACCGTGTTGCCACTGAACTTTTAGTGAGAGAAATTTTTTAAGATGACATTTTTGGGTGGACTTGAAACTTATCAGTCTGAAGAAACGATAAAAGCATCGCATGATTCAGAACATTTATCAGGAAGAAGAAAAAGTAGTAATAGAAAAAGACATTTAAACACCAACACTATTCATCACCATTTAGCCAAGGGCTGAATTGTTATTTATGGAGTACCCTCTGATGATAAGTATCTACCTCAACTCCTTTCTGAAATCAGCTGTATGAAATCCAAGCTGCAGACCATTGTGGTAAGTAAACAAACGTTAGCTCATTTGAAAGCACCAAAATAACCTAAAACCAGACCTCTTCATGAATCATCTTCTTTATGACATATAACTCAGAAATAAATGAATTAACATGAATTAACTAGGTTGTACAGATTTATTTTACCTTACAGTGTCAACCTACCTATGCTATGCAAACTACAACAAAGTATGGGCTGGCAAATACTACCACAGTCCACCGTTAAACTTAAGACTGCAATAAACACACACGTCAAGCCAAACAAATTGGTGCATCTACCTTAGTCATTTTACTTTTAACTTGGTCCTTTTTCTTTAAGTGTCATAGTAGTATCCAAATGCTTTCTTTTCTAGTGAAGTTTTGCCCTAGGTTATGCACCCAAGTACCATGTGATATGCCACACTGGTAAAAGCAACATCAAGTAAATGAAGCATGGAATAAGGCTGCAGTTCTGAGTCTTTCAGCAATGGCTACAAATGCATTCAGAGTAGAATTCGGGGCATGGTGTATCTGGCTTGTTCTCATCCATATCCCCCGATGTAATGAGTACTGAAAAAGCTTGAACAGCACTGCTTTTTGCTTTTTTTCCTGAAACGTGTCTGTGTGTTTCCCACTGAAAGGCTCTTTTTCTGTGCAAAATGTACAGGAATGAAGACAACAGAACTCAGGACAAGCTGTCACCTGGATGCTCTCAGAGACAACCCTTGGGCCTCTCCCAAAAGAGGTCAGTTTTGCAAAGGGACACACAGCTTATTGGTAACCTACAGGGACTGCTGGCAGTTGGCTGCACTGGGCTATTCCCAAATAACATCAGTCTACAGCCATAAGGACAAGAGACAGAAACAGACCTCTGGTAGACGTGTCCCTGTCATGGAATTAGGGAGACCTTTGCACAAGTGGGTGCCTCAGCTCAGGACATCATTCTGACCTGTACACTGTGGTGCGGGGTCATTCCACAAGACAGCCTAGAGAGCACAGTGCCTCCTGTCCAGCCTCTGCATCCCCAAACAGCAAAACAGATGCTGCTGCCAAAGGTCCATGAACAGCACTGAGGAGGTGGTAAGCCCATCCTTAGCTCCATTCAGGAACACCTCCTTCCTGGCAATCTGGAGGCACAGGCCTTACAACCCTCAACAGTGTTTAACAGATCTCGTCTTTTTGGGATGCAATTCTCGTATGATACTCCTCCAGTTTTTATCCAGAGGTTTTATATGGGTGGTGCAAGCAGGACACATACGATTCACTCATGTCTTATCCCAGCAGCTTTTTGTGGCTCTAACTCACGCTTCCTGTAACTTTTCCTAAACTCACCACATTCTGCTCCCAGCCCCACTTTCCTCTCATTGACTGACGTGCTTCCAAGAAGGAGCTGATGCTCCTGACTAGGTGCAGGCTACCAGCCCTAAAACCCAACTACTTGATGAAGGGCCAGCTCCTGCCTCATCTTGCTTACCCTTAACCCTGGGGCTCACCTGTTCCCTTTGTTGCAATATTGACTTCAAACTCTTGAAATTTTGCTTTGAGACTTGCATGAGCCCCACTCTCCATTAATGACGTTTAACTTCCCCATCCAACCAGCATTGTAATTTCTCCTTTTTCAGTTTACTTATACTCTCTCTCTTAATCTGCAGGCCTGGTTATGGACAGCAGAAGTAATACAAGTAGGACTTCGCTGCACACATTGTGAGATGTGATACCTTCTTATCAGATAGGGACACAAATATGAGCTGTCAGCAGAGTTCTGAAGAGAAGCTCTTTTTATTCAGGGACAAACAAAACCAACATCCTGATACTATCCCTCCTGATTCCTCTTATGTGCATGTGAGCTTCTCAAAAGTCATCCTCTTGAAAAGTGAAAAGGAAACACACGGATTACAAGTAACCAAACCACTAAGCATACAATCTGTGTGCCACCTTCACGAGTCAGCAGTAAGGGAAATTTAGGCAGCTGTGCACAGCTGACAGCAGTGTTTTGAAGTGGAGAGTGTTTTTTTGTTTGTTTGTTTTAAATTTAACCGTAAAATGCAGCCAAATGTGAAGTTCTATAAAGTTAGAACCGCTCTCTGAGAATTAATCTTTCATACATAATCACCTCTTTCAGATGCTATCAACAATTCCTAGCTCTTCTTTAGGACCATGCCCACCTATAGGAGATTGCATCAAGCTGTAATATAGCTATAGCAGCCAATTATTTGCACTGTGGACAGAGATGTAAAGGGTTCAGAAAAGCTTTTTCTCATATAGAATTCTTTCAGGCTCACTTTCAGCACAATCCCAACACAGCCCATGTTCTTCAGTAATGCTTGGTGAATGCTGGTTGTTCTGGCCTCAGCTGGGTTTCCAAAAAAAATGGAATCCTACCCTCAAAGTACTGCTTCCTACTACTGGTACAATGAAGTAACAATCACTGATAGACCATTTGGGAAGAGTAGGCCACATCATCTGTCAAGGTCTGTGGAAGACAAACCACTATCTTCATGTCCCTTTTAAAGGTCTTCAGCCAGATGCATGTGTTCATCGATACTAACACTGACAGCTGCTACTAAAGCAGGAAAAAAATAAGACTGCATCCTAATGTGATGATTTCTGGATGAGTTCGTGTACACAGGTGTAAAGGAAGCAGGCTTTGCTTGGCCACATGAGAGGTGGGAAAGCATCAGTAGCAAAAGGAAGCACCGTGACTTTAAGGGAGCCCTACAGCTGGGCTCTCAGCTAGGCCCTCCTTGGACAGCTGTGAATATTGCTTCACACCACATCTGGGGTACAGGAATGAGGCCATGCCCATCACACTGCCACAGAGAACCACAGGTTCTCAGACTATAATTGATGAGTAGCTCACAAACAGTCCTTCTCCCAGAGTGATCTAAAAATGCCTAGTGTAGGTGCACCTACTGACACCAACCTAAACCCCTGTGGGTACTACTGCCATAGGTGTGATTAAATCAACTCATCAGTAGCTTGAAGAGCTCGTAAAATAAAAGATGACTTATGCAAATCTGCATACATCAAACTCAAACTCGTAATCTGATAGATGATAAAACATCTAAGTTTGTGACAGAGTGCATCTCCTTTAGAAACAAACTGTTTTAGTCAGATTATTTTAAGAGTGCTCCTTACTTAGCCCAGACACGAATTCACGGAAGTTGATGAGCAAGTCTCCATTTTCATCAAGAAGTCTGAATAAGCGTGCAGCTAATACATCTGAATGAGTTCCACATGCCCAAGGAAAGAGGAGAGCAAACATCCCCTTGAACTGCTCAAAATCAATACGGTACTGCTCCAGATAAGGCAGGCTGGGATCATGACGGTCAAGAGCATTGCTGTTTCCTCCCCAGTAGCAGCTAGTCAGATGTTCTGCCTAAAAAGAAGGCAAATGCTGTGATTGTCATCACCTCTGTTAATAACTCATGAGTTATCTATGAAGGAACAAAACTCTTCACACAGTCTTTAAACTACAGAGGAGTATCATATCTATTTCAATCTACCTAACCCTTGCAAATCTACAAAAGAGATTTCTCTCCAGTCCAGCACAAAATCATCTCTATCTATCAAAGACTCAGAAGGGGGGAGGAGGGGAGCATGGAATCTGCAATTTCAGGATGTATGAAGATAACTGTTTGGGTTTTTTTTACTTTATTGTTTCTAAAAAATCATATGTAGGCCTACTTTTTTAGTCCTACTGAAGACTGTGGAAGCCCTAGAGCTGATTTCTACTTCGAATCAACTCAGGAGCTTAGAGAAAGAAGTCTTAGCACTGCGCAGTGATCCGCTAGACTGGACTGTCTTAGTCTCCCTGCTTCCATAGTAGCCTGAAAGAAGGCAGTGCAGGATTTAGACAATCTTAGGCCCTGATATCAGATGGGAAATTGAAATTAAATAACTACTTCATGGGATATCATAAAATCTTTTACAACAAACCAGAGGATTAAAGTACATTGTTTCACGGTACTGCAAATGGAAGTGAAGCCATATTGTTTTAATTATATCTGTGTATTGCTGTACACTTAACTAAGACATCACTGTGACACTATATTCCTACAGATTACATTAAGGCACTAACAACAGCAGAAATCAGCTGTTGCGATGTGACAAAGTAATGGAAATTATTTTTGTGTTCAACTCTAAAAATCAGGTATAGAGAGATGAGTTTATGAAGACTGATCAAAAGCCCCTCTATGTTCTACATAATATAAGGTACTGTGTTTAAGTATACTCACTTTTCCACAAACAAATCATGTATTACATTACTTCTTCCCTTAGCTTTTAGAAATTGTTATGTTTCTTTTGTGTATTCAGTAATCCAGCAGCTAACTCAAGCTTGCATTAAGATGCTGATAGAAAACTCAGACAGAACCTGGCCTTTAGTAAACAACACAATCCTGTATCATACATAAACTTGCTTCTCCTGCAGGCATGTGATCTTATCTTCATCTCAGCTTTACCTTGAAAAGAGCGTACAGTTCCTCCAATTCATCAATAGTGAAAGAAGTCTCTGTCACAATAGTGCGTACCTTTTGAAACACAACATTAACAGTGGTTACACATCTGAAATCCATGTCTCAAGAAAAGCTAAATTTTATTTCAGAAACAGATGGACTTAGATCTTTGTAAAGAATATTATTCCAGTACTGACCACGTTGCGCTTTGTAGTGTCTTCAAGGGTTTGGATAACTTTCAGCCTTTGTTTGAATCTCATTTGTTCAATCAAATCTGCTCGGATACTTCCAAATTTCTTAAGTGAAAATAAAAATAAAAAAAAAAGAAAAAGGATAGTTTCTGTACTATGTATAGCTTAATGTCCTCAAAAAATTCTATTTTGCAAAGGATCACAGCTAAAATACTAAAAGTAAACACGCTTGCTTCTTACACTCTCACTTGTACCAAAGCTAACACAGTGTGCTCACAGCCCCTGCTGCACCCAGCTAACTGATGAATGTAGTAGTCATTATATAACACGTCTTGATCTTTTTTATTATTTTTATTTTGTTATTATTTTTTACTCTCAATGGTTTCTACAAAATTGTTGGGTGTTTTAATAAGTCAACCAACAACCACCAACACCTTCCTGGAACTAATTCTCTTTATGCACCTGTCTACTGTTTCTGACACAATTCTTCACTCCCCGTGCTTTTTTCTTTTTTTTCTTTGCCTAATTATATAGGAGTACAGGGGATTATTAGTTATTATTAGTTATTTTTCTGTATGGAACAACAAAGTTCCGTACTGCACGAGCACCAAACAGACAGACTGGCTCTCCACAGAGTCAGGTTATTCATCTCAACGCAGTTAAGCCAACACAAGATGCCCCCACGATGAGGAAATAAAAGAAAATGCAAAGGGAACAATTCCACAAAAATACCCTTCTTCCTGTTACAACATCGTGCAAATGAGAACTACACACCTAACTTGATTCTGTTTGTCATTCAGCACAGAATATGCTACTGTTTACCTACTCCCTATTAAATAGATACCATGTTATTAAAAAAAGAAAGGTTAAGGGGCACAGGAAGCAGCTCTGGAACAGCTATCATACTGCTAACAGGAACTTACACCTTGAGCTAAAATACTAGTTCACTCAGTATGTCATCAAAAGAAAATATGGAAACTACGGAGAATTACTCCTTTAGTTACTCTCCTTAAAGTTACTCTTTATTTTTTTAATAAAAAATAATGTATCAGTGTAATCAACAGGGATATTTTAACTGATGGATATGTATTTTTTAATTTAAGAACAACAAAACTGTTTAGCAAGTTTTAGTTTTTTGTAAGCCTTCTTCTGTGCTTCACAGATATTCCATTATCAATTCCCTTCACTTGAAAATATTGTAGCTTTGTGATCAGAGGCCACAGGCTTCTCTATCACTAATCAGCACCAGCTGTTAACTTAAAAGGAGCAAAGTCTGACCAAAAATGGAAAGGTCTTGTGAAATCATACCGACTCGGCTTCTTGACTGCATGCAGCTCTCTGTGATGCTGCATGCTTCCATATACAACAGCTGCAAAGTTATGGTTTAAAAAAAAAAAGACAGACTAGCTCCTCCCATCTGACTATTTTGGTTTTCTAAGGTGAGTGAATCTCTCTCTTTCTTCTACTTCCAATTCCAAGCAAAGCCAAACCACACAGTAAAGCAGAACTGAAGCGCACTGGCAAATTCCTGTTAAGAAATCCTATCTTACCTCATAGGAGCATCTGATCAGTCTGAAGATATCCACCTCAGGATAAGGCTCTACATCATCACTGAGCAGTGAGTGAAGGTGAGGAATGGGTGGAAGAGTGCTGTCCTTATTAGTTACACTGTCCAAATACCTGGTGAGAACAAGAAAACAAAATGAGAAACCTAAGATTCAATTACACTCCCTCCCATCTTAGGGCTAATGGAATAAAGGTAATAAATAGATTAATTAAATGAAACGATGAATTTTTTTTTTTAATATCAGTACCCTGCCAAATCCTAGTCCCTGCCATTCCTTTTTCTCAGAGCTCTGGTAGCTCTCTGAATACATTACCTTTATCACGAAAAAGCTCAAATGTAGCTAGTCATACTTCACACGTAGCTCACTGAACTGATTTGGTCTTTGTGACTGTTTAAGTATGCAAAATTAAGTATGACACTTCGAATACCACTTGAACCAGGATCAGCATCCTCCAGTCTACATATCCCCATCTACTAACTGCCCAACCTTGCTGCAATGGGCTGTAAATGACTTGTCATTCCCCCGGGTACAATTGCTGTGAATGTCTTCTACGTGGCAGCTGCACAATGCTTACATCCTCAGTAAACAGTGGGGCTTTTACTTCAGAGGAAAGACAATCACATTTTTCTCTAATTCCAAATAAATTCAATATGGATGCCCCATTCCTGGAGGTATTCAAGACCAGATTGCTGGAGCCTCAGGCAATCAGATACAGTGCCTGTGTTAGTGGCTGTCAGCCCTGCCCATGGTAGAAGTGTTGAAACTAAGTGATTTTTGAGGTCCTTTCCAACCCAAGCCATTCTCTAATTGTATGATACTCACAAAACTTACTCAGGAAGACATTTAAAGTCTCAGCAGCACCTTGAAATCTTAACAGTACTACCAAATGACAGGAAATTGGACACTGCATACAGCACCATTACTTTGTATTACATGACTCCATCCAGTCTACGCATCAGCCTTCTCTAAACTCATTCATTTAAGAGTCTACCTAATTCTTCTGTTCAGTCCATTCCCAAAACAATGTCCCTTGCTACCAAGGCTTTTTCTTAGAAGCAATTATAAAGCAGTAACTAAAAGCTGAAGTAATCAAAACTATTTCTGTCGATCCAATAAGTTTCTATAACAAGGTTTGGAAAATTTATTTGGATATCTTGAAAGAGTAACTTACATTTTTTGTTAGTCACTAAACATCACTGTAAGATGATATAAAGAGCACTGCACATGGGTGCAAAAGTACTACTATCACTAGAACATCTGCATTTAGCATACTGGCTTAAACCTCAACACAGCAGAATATAAATTAGAAAAGAAAGCAAAAAGAAAAATGAAGATGTTTGATTTTCTATAATAAATACCTTCCCAAGACTGTCATGGCTTCTCCATCATCTTTGCAATTAAGCAGCTTGTCTACATTAGCATCGAGGACAGCAAGTGCTAACTGAAATATCACCTTTATTCCTTCACAGAAGAAACAATCCACAACCACCACAGCACTCTCAAATGGCATTACACTGAGGAAAAGAGTGAGGAACCAGGACAGGGAAATAGTGGATATTACACCCAAGTCCTGCATGCAGTCATAAAGCTGAGGAACATAGTCACGAGCCAACTCTTCAAAGACACCCTGATCCACCAGCGCTCCTGTTGAAAATAAAGTTCAACGTCCATTAATTTGGGAGCAACTGAACACATCATTTAGGGGAAAAAACGATCTTCTCTGTAGATAAACAGATACAAAAATTAAGAATGTTTTACATGATTCTTACATGCACTTTCTCACTTCCATTGAAATAGATTCACTTTGACCATAGTTTTTGTTGGTTTAATTACAGATTTCATAGGAGCTAATAAAGAGCTAAATCAGCTCTAGGACCTACAGAAGTTATACTGTGGTTTAGTACTCAGTATTACTAACAGAATAGTATTTTTCAGTGTCAGTTATTGAAGGCAGCCAAGGTGACTTGCCTGTGAGGGTTTGGATTTATTCTAAGAGAACCCTTGGTTATATCTAGATCGTAACATCAGTATCTTAAGCAGTCCAAAAAGGAACATCTCAAGCATTTGTGAGTTACAGCAAAGACAGCCTCCCTAATAAGGCGAAGAGCCATTCACCTTCACTTGCACAAGGAAACTGTCATCCAGCAGTAACAGCTTTCAGATACCATTTCTCTTGCAAATCAGAAGTGAAAATACACAAAGAACTCCACTGTAAATTGTCAGAGCTCCTATTTCTACCCTAATCAGATAACTGGATCTTCTACAATTCCAATTTTAGCCTCCCACATCTTTCAGATGTTCTCCATTTAAGTCCTCTTTAGAATGCCACATGACCCTAAGTAGCTGAAAAAGCTTTTAACTAGCAAAGTATCTGCTTATGACAATTTCTCTATTCTCTCTGAGCAAGCTGTCTTGCATTGAGGATTCATAATAGCTTCTAGGCCACAAACAGTTCTTGTTACCAACTCAGCTGGGTCATTGTCTACTGCAACTTGAAGGAAAAAAATTCATAGCATACCAACAACTCTTGTATTATAGTAGTCAGGTAGCATACGTTCACACAGAGCCACCAGCAGCCAGAAAGCTTCCTCCTCTTTTGCGTAAAGGAGAAGTACTGAAGTGACAATATTCATAGCCTAAAAGAAGGACAAATATAAATTGCTTCACCCGTTTCTTTCACATCTAGCACAGTAAGTGGGCAGGCAAGTGCTTGTTACTCTTAGAAAATTAAGTAAAACCCCCCTGCAGACCTCAAACTTTTCCCAGTGCTCACAGAAAAGCCTCAAATAAGTGACAGAAGTTAATTAGTTCTAAGCTATGAAACTGTGTATGTATATTTAAAAAAAAAATGGTTTCTCTGCATAATCAAGGGCCTACAAAAATAAGCAAGCATCCAGTTTCACTGCTACCAACATTCTGTAAATAAGCACTGTTAGGGAATCTGAGTCCAACACAGACAAAATGCCTCCTAGTCCACTGATGATGACTGCTGATCTATTACTGCTTGTACAGGTAGTCTACGTGCTCTTGGCCACTACAAGACACTGAGGCAAGTGTCGGTAACAGTGTTGTCACAACCAATCAAAGCTTAACAGTGAAACATAAGCCTCTCACTCTGCTTACTATCCATGTTCAACTGTTGTCTTGACAGCTTTTTTTGCAGACTGTTTTCATCCTTTTCCAATATCACAACATTGTATAATGACCTCTGAATTGTTTGCTTAGATCCTGTGACTAGACTTCTGTTAGTCTGAAGAAATGAAGCATTTCAGTGCAATTTTCTTCCCTCTTGATGCCTTTAAGAACTAGCTGGTCATTTCAGATCCTGAGTCATTAACATTTCAGGGCTCCAGCTTGAACATTATCTACTCTGAAATAGCAATTGAGGTTTCAAATGAAACTCAACTTTGTAACTCAAAGTTATTTATTTTCTTTTGCCTTGTCTACCACATATGGAATATTTCAGGGCCTGAATTCTCACTGTAACCATGAATCAGCATTCTGAAAGCCATGAACCAAGTCTCAAGGCTACATACAATGACCCTAACAGCTTTTTGAACTAGAAACACAGTGCCCTTCTTCTGTCAAGCAGCCTTTAAAAAGGTTATTTATCTAATGCTTCATGTCTTATTTGTTATCAAATAATTCATGATACTGTTAGAACGGTTTCTATTTTCACTTACTCATGCTATATCTAAACTTCTAACGGTCAGAATTAATCAAGCTTCTTCACTAACCCTCCTGATTTTGAGTTTCCTGAAACTTGAAAAAATAGGTAAAATTTGGGTAGGAGGGAAGAGCCCAGGTGATTTGTTAAAATTATGTACCAAGAAATAATGATGTGACCAGAAACTACAGACGTGAATCACAGGAATAACAACTATGTTCAGCATTAATTGTACCAGTACATCCACAGCAATATTTTGTACCTTTGTTTGTTTGTTTCCCCTGATTTAATTGTGTCATTGAGAATGTGGACTAACGCATTCAATAAGTAGGCCAAAATTCAAAGATGAGCAATTAAAAGCCTTTTTCTGTTTAACAGCAGCTAAAGAACCTTTCTTGGGTTCATTTTCATTTTCTGTTCAGTCCTGCAGTGCACTTTTGCCCAGTCTCCAGATTTACAGGCAGAAAACATGTCTACAGAAAACCACGCGCAGCTCTGAGTGCGCACTGCAAATGCTTCTGCTGGTGCAGGTCCTTGCATCAAATCCCTCTGACCTCAGCACTGCTACAGTTCTGCAGCACTGGCACTTCACAGCATTTTAATGTTATCAGTGAACTTCCACGGCTAACTACTCAAGCGTGTGCAAACGAAGAACAAGGAATAAAAGGAAAGAACTGGAATTCCAGAAACTGAAGGAGTGCTAAGATATTTCAGTTACCTGACAATATCCTATGTTTGGATTTCTAAAAGCATAAGCTGTCAACACTCTCCTTAGAGCAGCAATACCCATCTCATTCTGGAAAGCAGGGTGTTCTGGGAGGGAGCGGTGCAGATCCCTCTCTATTTCTTCTGTAGCAAGATTATACTTCCCCATTGATCTTTCCACTAGGTCCTCATAATAGCCAGGATGAGTGGCCATTTCATTAATGGCTCCTGGGTGTGGGAGAATAAAACCACAAGAAAAAACAAGGCTTAGAAGATGAAACATTCCATGATGATCATCTGCTATCCTTTCATCTTGAACATCAACTTTAAAATTCAACAAGCAAATATGAAACGTTCATTTTGGAAAGGTGATCTAAGAAAAAAAAAAAAAAAAGGATAATGCAGAGATGACTGAGAGTAGCTCTACTTGTCTTCTACTCTAGACATTTTAATATCAAAGTTTAGGAGAGGAGGGAAAAAAAAAAGCAAGTCCCTCTTTCACGTAAGATGAAAAGGCAAACACGAAGAACAAAAGAGCTGCTCCATCACTTGGTATCATGAGCTCTCTCTGCAGCTGGCTGTGGGGCTCATTATCCTAAACTCAAAACATGCCTGAGAAAGCTACTTGCCCTAAGGAGGGAATAGATTATGCTCAGTTGCACAAAACACAGCATCTCAGCTGCATCCTCCAAAAAGGAGGAGAGAGGAACTGCTGAGCTTTAGTCCCCCTCCTGAGAATGTCTTGTCATTTGGAGCAGGGCACTCAACCTGTCTTAGGGACACAGTTACACACTCACAGGGCTGCTATGAGATTTCACTGGTGACTTCAACAGGACAGATGTGTCCATTCCTGCATGCATTTCCTGAAAACATCCCTTTCGTGTCCATTACTAAGGAGAATATGTCCAAGATCAGGCATTATTAGCAAAGAAATTTTTAAAAAAAGCTTAATTATGTCATCATAAAAAGTTCCTGGTGAGCTCATATTGTAAACATTTTCAAGTATATGTGAAACTATCTCAGTAAAGGACAGAACTAGAGAAGGCATACAGAAAGTGTAAAGGTATGAAGAAAATCTGATGCACAGACAAATTTCCATGCAAGCGGTATTAAAACAAATTCCTTTAGCTTTGAAGAGAAATGCTTAAAGGGACACAGGTACAGAAAATCCTTGATGGCACAGAAAGTATGAATAGACAGAGAAAATTTTCTTCTCATTTCCCACATGGAGGCACAGCAACGAGTTTATATTTAGGAATTCCTTGCAAAAGCCTACTGTGAAGGTCAGTAGTATAACTGGATTCAGAAATGATAACAAACACGAAGCATGCCTGCAGATGGCTGTTAAACATCTGGAAGCCTCTAGATTATTGACTTCTGGTAGCAGAGTATACACTCTGCTTTTTTATATTCTTCATTAATTATCTGAGCCTTATTTGAAAACAGGATTATTTTCTTGTCTAAACAGAACAACTGCCTAAACCAGTCTGGTGCCTGTTAACAACTATGGCCTTACTTGCTCCGAACATTTTTGCTTTCTTTTTAACAACACTCTTAAATATCTTCAAAATCCTCTCTCCTCTCACGCTTTTGCTTATAGCCCACATTCCTCATCCGAACAAATACATACCTGAAAACAGCAGCCAGAGTTCCCCTCTCATGCTTTCTGGAATGCCCTTCAGCACAAGATCTCTAGTCTTCTCTGTACGATACATGCACACTCCTTGGCCATACTCAGCAAAGTGAATCTTCCAGGCCTGTTCTTTCAAAAATTCTTTAGCCTAACAGCAATGAAAGAAATGCATGAATATGTTGCTCCTCCTTCTACCTGCCCCACTGAAATGCAAAGAGCTAAAAGCCTGTTGTGTTCTAATTCGTAAAGAAAGCAATAAATAACCTGATTACATTCACTTATTAACAAGCTGCCTTCTCCCTTTGCTTAATTCCTATCCTTCCACACCTTGCTGTTAAAAGAATACTTTTGAAGCAGTTGTACTTGAGAACAGGCATGCAAACTCTCCTTGATTTACACCCAACTTTGTTTTTTTTTTTGTAGCAAAGTAGTTTGCATTGGTAGAGCAACAGCACATGTAATGCTGTATTTTTGTGATTAATAATGCCTGTTGTAGAGACCTTACTGTGGCAGAATGAAACTTTCCTGGCTCAAATTTGTTTTAAAGCAAACACAGCTTTTCTTAGACAAGCACAGGGCTCAAGATATTTTTACCAGTTTAGGGTTGAACTCTTCAGGTGACCTCCGTCGATACATAGTCATTAAAGCTTGAGTTGCTGTTGGAATGCCATTGCCGTTGAGATTGAACTGTCGTTCTCCTTCTGACTCAGAGCTGAGGCTTTTATGAGTGCTGGCAGAAACAATACTATTTGATCTTGTAAACACCTGTAGAAACCAGTCACAAACAATACAGGCATGGGGTTTAAGCCTGAACTCAGGCTTTTTACCTTCTTTTACATCAGTTTCTATATGCTAAAAGCCAATTCCAAGTGAAGAAATCAAATCTCAACGAGCACAAAGCAGCAGAGTTTAAACCAGTATAGAATAATGTAACTGTTTCCAGTTTCCTCAACAGCTCCATCCCCTACCACCTCCACAAAAAAAAAAAAAAAAAAAGTATTCAAATCCTATTTAAGTAGTGTTAACTTTAAGTACACCCTGTCCATTACACGAGTTCCCCTGGTCTACTGTCAACATCACAGAAGTCCCAAGGTGGCTCCTTGGCTGTCCAGAATTGGAGGTACACAGACACATTTGTGTGTATGTACCTATGCACTCAAATATGTTTATGCAAACAAATTATTTTGCAACCCTTACTTGAAAAAAAGTCATGTTACAGACTATTCAGCACAGAAAACAAGGACTGTTATTTGAAAGAAAAATAACTGGGAGACAGAACTTTGACTTCCCAAACAGCTTTGAAAACTTTTACTACAGTAAGATCACACACTGCAGTTCACACTATACACCTAGAACTGCAATTAGTAGTCAGCCACGTCTATGTATGTAGACATATTAGTAATCATAATAACAGTGACCATAACTACTCATTTGTTTTTACAATTCAGTAGGTAGATAAAAAAAGTTTCACCTAGGGCAAAACGCAAGCAAAATAGACACATACATGTATGTGCTCTGGAATATAACAACTATAACTACACACCAATCATACCTCACCACTGATCAAGTGAGTCAAAAACTGACTTAAGTTTTATATGGCAAACACAGGAGGGCTACTCAGTGCAAAACTCATACAGAGTTGTAACATGAGGTCTACCTACCTAAAACCAACATGATATACCTCAAAGTCTTCTCTGCTTGCTAGGCCTTTGTGGGTTTAAAAGATTTGGTAAGTTTGTGATACGATGCACCTAAATTTCACACATAAAAACTAAGAATTCAGCAGCTACTCAGAGTGCCTAAGAAAAACTCATTTAACTACATCTTTTAAAAATTACTTTGCATGGGAATATAAGGAGGTAGTACAGAACATCGATGCCCAGAAAAGGGTTATTTTGTTCATTTAAACCCTGTGAAATTCACTAAGAATATACATGCAATCTCAAACACCTTTCTTCTGAATAATCAAAGTATCACATCTAGCTGTTAGAGACCTGCATAACAACTTTAATATTAACTAGTATTTTCTTCAAAATACTGAAATTTCACCATTATTTTGACTTGGATAAGTCAAAGCAATACTCAGTTAAACAGTAAGATAACCACACTACTTTCTGAAGAGATGCACTGTGATTGTGTAGTGTGAAAGCAGGAGTTAAATTCGTTTCCACTTCAATGGTGAATTCTCTCACGTTGATCATGAAAAAGATATTCCAGTCACAACACTTAATAGTACAGCCTATTAAAAGCAGTAGCACAGAGAAAGTAACATTTCAGTGTCCAAAAGTGTGGCCTTAGAGCAAGTTCAAGACTTTCGTCATCTTCCCTGTTAACGTGCACTGGTTAAAACCTCCTTGTAATCAGCTAGTCACGTTCCCCTCTACATACCTCGTCATCAGAGCTGATATAGCTTCCGGACATATTTTTTTCCAAGTATATTTTTGAAGTGGTTTGTTGCAGAAAATCTGAGATCCTCTGTACAAGAAAGTCTCGGTCTTTCAAGTTGGCAAACAGGAATGTCATTCTGTTTTTGGTGCTGATCGACAACGGGCTGGGCAACACACTGGAGCTGTCTGCCTTTTCCACTATTGTCACCTAAGGAGAAACAGCTGCACCTTAACATCTTCTATCATCAAGCTGCTTGCTTTAAGAAACAATTTAAGTACAATAAACCCAATGTCCTTTTCCCACATCAGCATCCCTCTACTGCAAAACAGGACACAGATTAACAGACTCAGAAGCCTGAAGACAAAGACTGTTACTTCCCTACAACTGGCTTCTGTAAATTCTCCAGCAAAACACCTTTTTTTCTGCTTAATTTATTTTCTCCAGGCTTCATCTTACAAGAGGCAGCACAATAACATTTCTTCTATGAGCTTTCTGTAGGACCCTCAAAATCCTTCTCCTGGTCCCCAGCACTACCACAGGCTAAATCAGCAGAAAAATTTACTTACTTTCTATTGCTAACATATCTATCTATCAACATCTTGCTATCTCTCTTCTCACATTGGCCTTCAGCTGTTAGTACGCTTGTCATTAATCTAACTGAATTCCAAACTGTGTGGGACAACAGTGCTATAATATTAACGTTTCTCTAGCTAAAAGGATAAGGCTTTGCACAGTATTTTCTTGAAAATGGATTTAAAGGCTTCAATGCACAGCTCAGATCCTAAATCACTTCTCTGTCCCGCCAACTTCAGTTTAATTTTGTGAACTACAAATCTCTTACAGCTCCTCATTAACACGAAAGAAGCCAGAAATTCCTCCTGCACTGTATTTCCACTCTTCTTAAGAACTGCATGAGCATAAGCAGCAAATCAAATGAATTTATAGAAGCACAGGTCAAACATCACGGTAAGTAAACTCTGCTACAGTGACAGCTGAAAACCCATGTTATGTACATTCAAGTAGACACAGGTGCCTCAAGTGCTGATCTTGAAGACTATACATAGTGGGGCAGCGAGTACCACAGTCAGCTATTTAAAATCTTTTCCAATCACCATTTCTGAATCAATACTTTGCCACTGACTTCTGTGTCAAAACCAGTCCAGGGCATCACAGAACACTGGGTCTGAGGCAAAGCTTTAATGAAACAGAAAGCTCCCCTTTCAGTTGTTAACAAAACTGATTTATCATCTCAATGGTTGGCACTACCATATGTTACTGTTCTCCTTGCTGGTGCTGAGACCTTACATGTTCACAAAAAAAAAAAAAGCCAAACAAAAAAAACCCAAAGCATTTCTTTCTTCAACTATTTGTTTAAGCTTTCGGGCTGCTTCAAATCACATGCTGCTGAGGTTGTGGTTATCAAATCAGTTGCTGAATACACTGACAGAAAAAGCAGCCCTGTCAAATGCAGACTTTGTTCCCTCTTCTACCCAGTTACTCAGAGGAGTGTTGCTCCCTCAGAATTCCAGACAAACAGTGCAACCATAATCAAGTGCCTGTTCTCAAATAACCAAGGTCATTGCAACGCACCATTTAGAAGTGGTACTTCAAGGTTTGCAAACAAATATGATTTGTTTTGGTTCCTCAGATCTGCTAACTGAACTTGTTTGGATAAGCTTTGCTAATACTCTCAAGACTACACATTTCTCCATCCACCCACAAAGCAAGTCAATTATACAAAACCTCCCCAGTATGATTTTTTTTCCCCATTGCATCTAACTTGCATTATTTTTACTGAAAAACTACTTTACACAATTCTCTTTAAAAAGAGCGTTACACTCATTTGTTAAACGTTTACAAATGCTTTCCAAGTACAGCAGTAAATGATTTCAAATTTGTCCATATTAAGAGATGACTGAATTCATTAGTATTACAAATATTTTGTATATCTAACACAATCAGGTTTTACCTGATAGATTTGTTAGTAGGAAGTCCTACTCACCTATGTAGGAATTCTTATCCCACTCTATGAGACACAAGTATACCACAGAAACATAAAACAGAATGCTAATTATGCAAGAGGATGGATTCTTGAAGGTCATGGAAACTGACAAGGAAAACTCCCAGGGAATTTTAGTAGTAGGAACTTAGTTCTAAGATACATACAGTCATTAAGTATCACACAGAACACATCAGAATAGCATGCTCACAGGAAATTAATCAGATGAGATTTTCTCCAACAGTGGGAAGAAAAAAAAAAAAAAAAAGCTATGATGCAATTTCCAAAACAGTATTACTTGATTTTTTTGCCCCACTAATCTGCAAGTATTTACCTCTCGAAGAGGGATAATAAGGCTGCACAAGTTCTCTTCCTTACTAGTAAAGCAGATGTAGTTTGTAGAAACAAACATCTGACCCAAAATATGCATTTTGTTGAACGGAGTCCACAGAGTACAGTCCGTGTGCCCATCTAGTTTCTCATCCTTGGGAAGCCGGAACAATGCACGGTATCTCTCACTCTTTGCTCTGGCATCAAGATCCCTAAAACAAACCAAAAAAACACACCATAAAAAACTGTCTCTTGTTCTAAGAAATAGATAATACTTTTTAATTATATTTTACATAAGCTGCTGCATATTACCTACAACATACAACTCAGTTACTAATACTGAGCATACAGCAAATAGCATAAATACTACGCTTGTAAGGGGTATATAAGCTCCCTTGCTGGGAGATTCTAAGACTACATAAGAAGAAGAAACTTACTCCAAATGAGTTAGAAACAACAACCCTGACTTCTCGAAAGAAACAGACTAGGTGATCCTACAGCACTTGGTCCTATTTTCTATCTGTGCATGGAGTGAACCCAGTGGACGTGAGGCAACAGCTGCAAATTGTGACAAGGGTGGTTTGGATATTGGGTACAAGGAAAAATTTCCTCAGAGAAAAGGTGGTTAGACACTGGAACAGACTGCCCAGGCAGGTCACCACCCCTGGAGGTACTGAAGAGATGTGGGGATGTGGTGCTTAGAGGTATGGTTCAGCATTGGACGTGTAGCATCAGGAGAACAGTCAGACTCAGCGATCTTAAAGGTTTTCTCCAACTCAAATGATTCTATGATTATTAAATAAGAGACCACATAACACTATCCTAAAATTGTTACTCTGAGGTTGATTTATTAATACAATGGAGTCTGTAGGGCTATACTCTAATAATTTCAAGATTTAGTCTTGCTAACACATTTAGTGCAGAACACTGAAATATAACAGGTCTACACAACAAAAGAAACAGTAGGCATATTTCAGAGATAAAATACATGTCAGATGTCACAAAACAATGAGAAGTACAGGGAAAGACTGATTACAACTCCGTATGTTGACCATTTTAGTATACCACACAACATAAGAAGTTCGAGACAGAATTCATCACCCAACATAGTTTTTAAATTCCAGCTGTAGGACCAAGTATGAATGTTAGACATATTTTCTTGAACAGGTCTTACAACAGATTATCTAATGCAGCCTGTGTCAAGTGATACATAAAAGAGCTCCTGAACAAAGGAGAACATGACTCAAATATTTCTCCCATTCTGCATATTTGTATATTTTCCTGTTCCTATTTCAACAGGAGACCGACTAATTGTATCTAAACAACTCCACACCTTTTGCCACCATCTAGAATCAATCATTCCTTTCCTTTTTGAATAACACTATACAGCAGCATCATTAGAAAACTTAAAGCTTCTCTACAGAATGATGTAAGTAAAAAGAATGAGGAGAAACAAACGAGTAAGGGTCAGTGCTACGCACCGTTTCAGTGCAGATACTTTTTTGGGAGATTTCCTTTTCAGTTTGGGTAATGATCTGTCTTGTTCAAACCCTTCATTGTCCAAAAGTTGTCGCATAGCTATATTGGCAAGCTGTTCCATTAGTTTAAATGTCTCACTGATATTAAGGAATACTGAGAAGAAGTGTTCACTGGACCTGGTGCTCACTTTGATCATATCAGGGAAGAGCAGAGTAGCATTCTTCTCAAGTTGAGTGATATCAACCCAACGGATAACTAACTTTGCTGAACAGAAGCAAACAAAAATGCAGTCCAAAAAAGTTAGTATATTCCAAAGCATTCACCTTCCAGTTACTATAAAATGTATTCACTTGAAATTTTCTTGCATCTTGAGAAGTTAGAAGGGCAGCATAAATGACACAGCTAGTATAAACAAATTATATCACCTGACAAACAGTAGATAAAAGAGTTTAAATATCATTTATTTCTGTACTGAACACCCACATGCAAAGCTGGGCTAACATAATTCGCACTGTCACAGCAATTGACCAGACTCCTGATGTTCTCTCTTTCAAGGAAAGCAAGGAAACTTATTTTGAACACATCAGACAGGCTTCCCACTACTCCTCAACAACTAAAGCAATTTAATAAACTGTTTTAAATAAACTGTATTTACCACTGGATTTTGAAATGTCTTTAATTTAATCATAATACAGCGTCCTACTTAAAAACAGAAAAGTACTTGAGTAGCTAGACAAGAATCATAAAAGATTTTGTGATTTAAAAAAAAATATAAATGAATCGCTGCATACAAGCATGATAGATTTAATACTGCCATTGTCCAAGTATTTAGTTAGCCTCTCCTAACATGCAACCAAATATGGTAAGAAGTGCACAGTTCAGCAATATAGACAACCAGGGAACTGCTTCTTGTTTCTACTTCACTCAGCATTGCTTTTGCATCCCATATACATCAGCAGCAAATAGTAACAAACCACAGAAGATTCCCTAACAATTCTGAGACCATTTCACTGTAAAACGTACCTTCCCGTCCCATTAGGAAAGAATAAAAGCAAAGGTGATTAATGCTGAGATACACCCAGCCCTGACGAGGAACTTTCCCCTTCCAGTAACTACAAGAGTAGTAGTTGACTAATTTCTCTTCTTCTGGCATGCCAAACAGCTTGTGAAACTTCACTATGGCCTCCTTAAACTTTTCGGTATCATCATCCTCCTTGATGCCGTTGATTTTGTTGTACTCAGCAATGATACCCTGGAAGGGAGTGAAAGAAGTTCACAGTATATTAAGTGCTGCAGGTTATCAGATAGCCTTATCACCACTGCATGCAATGGTGAGGGCTACAAAAGTTAACTGTGAAAGCAATGAAGTATTTTACTTGTTTATTACTACTCTATTCATTCCTTTATTTACGTAGTTCTGTTGTGGCTTTTTTTTTCTTTTTTAACCTTATTCAAGGCTGTCTTGATAATTACTTCGCTCCCTACCATGAATGTATCAAAAGTAACCAAACATCAACCACTCAGCTGCTGTGCCAGTATCCCACTTTAAACCTGCAAACCCATCTCAAATACACTACTACCACTACAAACTACTACTTAAGGCAACTGTGATTTGTAAACTTCCTCCCTTCCACAAAAATAAGTACTGTGCACAACAACAGAATTTCACTAGAAAATTTTCTTCTAAAGAGAAAGAAAGAAGGACACCTTCTATGCTCTCTTAGTGGATTTTAAGCAAAATAAAGTAGGAGAATAAGAAAAATATTACATTTGATGCCTCAAAGACTACAGCAGTTTATTATCTGTGCTGAAGTTCAGCTCTATTTGTTTTCCAATCTCTCACATCATTTTTTCTTATTGCTTTTTATGTTGTAGAAAGTAAAGATGCTTTGTACCTTCAAACTGTCAGTTTACACAGAAAGTACAGCAAACAACAGCAAAGCATCATTCATTCTAACCTAAACCATCCTGTGATTCTGTGATCTGTTGGACAAATATACAATATTTTAAAAAGTCTACAAAGCACTCTAAAAGTCTAGAAAGTAACAACTTCCTTAAGGACAATATTTCACAGAACAGATGACAGCTAGAATACTCTGTTTCCATGAACATCTGTAGCCTTCCTGTCTGATCCTCTGGTAAAACTCATTCTAACGACTAAGGAATTTCTAAGACAATGACTTACTATAGGAAATGATAAAAGCAATGAGACAAAGCCAGTGCTTAGAATACACAAAAATTAAGTACAGTAACTTTGCTTACAATCAATATTCTAACAAATTACTTATTTAAGCACAGATGAAGCATTTTAAGAAGTGTATCTACTCTCTTCTCCTTCAGGAGAGAAAGATGTATTGGCAAAACCAAAACCAAACCAAACTAACTAGTAACCTCCACTGTCTCTATAAAAAGTGCGTGTCAACACTGTGGGATTTAACCACACAGAAAAGAGCAAGGAGCTTTATACAACAAGCACATGTAAAACTGCAATTAAGTACGAAAAGAGAAGTCACCTCAGCTTAAGACAGAAGCAAAACTTAATTTCAGACCCCTTAATGTTTGTAGACATGCATGTAATGTTTTCAATCACACTGCTGTAGTCCTGTATGTTAATCACTATTCTCTTCATTTTTATATAAGTTGCTGTTCAAAATCTGGCCTAATTTCAAAGATGGAGCAGCCTTGGGAGCATTACGCTGCATTTCTCTAGAATTCACAACAGTCTTCCTTTCACAGTCATATCTGTCAGCATTTACAATAATATACATAACCACCTGTATTTTTCCTCTGACAAACGTATTTATGTCATTCTCATTTTCAAAGATGGATAGAGTTTGCAACAAATTCTGTTCAAGCCATTCCCAGTGTTCAGTGATTTCCTTCCTTGAGCAACCTGCATATATAAAAAAACAATAAAAAAAATTTAATAAAAAAATCACAAAATAACCAATGTCTACATTGTCTTAATCACAAAGGACTCAAATAAAACTTGCCATTAACTACAGGTGTAATTTTTCACCATATAACGCATGCTGTCTCCTTGGAAATTCCAAAATGCTCTCCCATAGGACTGCAATTTAAAAGGAAATAGGTAGCCCTCTTCAAGATGTATAAAGGGCTTATGTCAGTATGATGAGCAACAAAACTATGAAATTTGAATTTTAACTGCACTAAATGACACCGTGCTAGCCAGCTGAAGAGCTGGCCAAGAAATCACCTGCACCTACCGGGACCAGCTCCTGGTATAAAGCTAGAGCTAACGTGCAAATCTTTGCTTCTTAAGGCAGGGTTTTAATAAATGCAATTTTATTTTTGTCACTCTATTCTCAACACTTCACAGAATGAAGTTGTTGGTGCTCTTCACCATCAATTTACGCCTATCTCAAATGAAAGAAAAAATTAAGCACAAAAAAAAAAAAATTTGCCCCCCAAAAGAAATTAAGGCAATTGAGTCAAAAATTGGGATTTTCAGTATTTTTCAGAAAAGAAACATTACCTGTTCACATCTTTATGATGATTAATTAAAAGGATGTAAATCCAACTAGGAAACAGAGACAATACTGCATCTCAGTTTTGTTCAAACACCACTTCAGTTTATTTTAATCAGAACAAGCAAGTGTATCTACCTGCTAATTAAAGCCTATAGAATACAAGAACATACAGCCATTTATGTGAAACGAGCATTAGGAAGAGGATGCAATACAACTAGCTGCTAATTATACAATTTGCAACTTACCTACAGGCACAAGTTGTCTATGCTGGTGCTTGCTATGACATTTTAACATAAATATTTCAGTCATTTGTACAAGAAATCATTGTGACCTTCTTGGTTACATATCAAACAGTTGTCTTCCTCATCATTCACCAACGATGATGAAAAAATACTTCCAGAAAACACCATCAGTGCTTTACACAACTCCAATGAAAGCAACACAGTGCAATGTTCCTGTGCGTTTTCCATGCTAAATTCAAATGTACAGCTTCAATATAGATTCATAAATCATGTTGCACAATAGTCTGTGTGCTTAAGCAAACCTATTTCAGAACCACAAGTGATTGCTATCACTGCTTCTCCTAAAAACTGCTGGATGCAACCGGATCTTTCTGGAACTCAAAAGGTACTCTGAAGATCAATTTATTTCTTGTTGGCTTTTGCATTGCTGTAAGAAGTAATGACGAAATACAAGAAATACATATTTTAAACTAGACTCTCATCAGAACAGTGGCTCATCTCTTGAAGAGCTGTGGCAAGCAATGCAGACACTACCATGACTCTGCCTATCCCCTGTTTGTGGTCCATGGGTTACTATTAATGTAGTTATGGTCAATATCCTCAACCTGCAATCTCCCATCTCGCTGTTTTCATTGGTTTTAGTCTCTGTTATCTTACAGTTCACTCTCCCAGACAGTGTCATCCACAGAAAACCATGCAAGCAGGCCAAAATCCAGACATGATGTGGAGCAGTTCAAGCCAAATTCTCCTCACAGTCAAGATTTTTTTCTTTGCTTTATTTACTCAGGATTCAAGTAACACATTCACTGTGAGATTTTAAACTACTGTTCTACTGACTTTGCTACTGCCAAGTCTCTGACTACCTCTGCATGTTATAAGCATTCATAATTTTACCACTGTTGGCCTTTCAGGTGAATCGATACCTCAGAATCTGAGGGAAGAAAAACAAACAAACCTACTCAAAGCTGACCACCGCACTTTGGAACAGAGCCCTTCAAGATCAGTAGGGATTAAAAGGGAAAATAGCCACAATATTACTATATTCTACTAATCACTTCACTCCCTCCTCTGAAAGAATACTCATTTCAAAGCTCGCTCCATGGCTGAAATTATGATTGAACAACACCCTGGTAGACTGAGCCACTGTTCCTCATCTTTGGGGAGCAAACTGATCAGTGTGTTAAACATAAGCTGGAATGGTAAGGCATCTGCAGATGACAGGAGTTGCAGGAAGCATGCATGGCGCATGGAGAGAGCAAGAGAATGAGCAATTGCCCTGCAGGTGAGGTAGAGTAGCAGCACAAACAACATAGGATCATCTCTGGGCATCTGGGTTAGATTTCAAGCAGCTGGCTTCATTTGTCTATAGTTGGAGGCATAGAGGCAACAAGACTGAGTACTGGTTTGAAAAGAAAATTAACAAGTCATGGCCAGTTTTATCACCCAAACACTTAGCTGTAACGCCTGTTAGTCAACTCGAACTGCTGCCATTTACAGAAGGCACTATAAGAAAAGCTGAAATACCTCAGGGAGTCTACAATTGGTCTTTCCAGTAATGGCAGGTTCTGAAATTGAACAGCAAAGCCCTTAATCTGTGCATGTACATATATGCACTCTGAAACTTGCAACACTTTGTTAATCAGAGCACACAGGCTTTTTTCAAAACCTATTCCAAGGCATGTAACAATTCCAACTACCCATGCTCACTTACCTACTTCATCTAGTCCAACCATCAACCCATCAGCACCATGCCCACTAACCACGTCCCACGGTGCCACACGCACATGCCTGTTGAGCACCTCCAGGGACAGTGACTCCACCTCCTCCCTGGGCAGCCTGTTCCAGGCACTCACTACTCTTTCTGATAAAGCTTTTCCTAATATCCAACCTGAACTTTCC
The DNA here is from genome assembly GCF_019238085.1 of Lagopus leucura. NCBI lineage: Eukaryota > Metazoa > Chordata > Aves > Galliformes > Phasianidae > Lagopus > Lagopus leucura. The sequence goes on from NW_024962264.1 coordinate 9,461,228, forward strand.
CTAGCACAGCTTAAAAGCCAATGTATCTCATTCCCTTGCTAGTTTCCTGGGAAAAGAGACCTCCTCCTCTCCTGCCCTTCTCCTCACCTGCACATGTTCAACACAACACCACACCGGAGACAATGCTGTTAAGAAATCTGCTTTACGGAGCTATAAAGCTGCAAATCTAATCAGTTAACATTCTCATACAGCCAAGATCCATACAGCTAATCCCAAAGCAAATTCATATCCACATCAAAAAGTGAATTATAAACAGTCCTTGCGTCTATACATAACTTAAGTAGTCATTTCAGAGCAAACAAAACCTCTAGGATTATTTTCTCCCCCAGAGGAGCCGTGTACAGAAGGTCAAATGTCACACAGCATTTATGAAACAGGAAGCAATCACATTTGTTCCCATCATTCTGCATAGCTACTCACTGGAGATAGAGGTTACTGCTTTATGGAAGGCATGGGAGGATAAGACAAATCTGCAAAAGTAAGAGACTACAAGCACCAAGTAAACAGTATTCTACCTATGGGGAAACAAGAGATACAGCTATACAATGTAGAATTTTTAAAATGAAAAATAACCAAGCCAATCACCTAGCCTGATATTATACTGTTAAAATTCAAGAAAGAGTTTAAAAAAAATTTGGAACAGGTATATGCATTAACTACTTTGTTAGCAATTTCAGTTGCAGTTCAGATTCAGAGCTAGGACTGTATTATCTTCCCAGTTTCCATTTCAAGAGAAGCCAGCTGCCCAGTCTGGGTAATTTTGGGGGCCACAGCACAGGGCCATAGCATATTACTTCTCCTCCCATGTTTCAAATGCTCTCATCAGTCAGGAATGCTGCACTTTCAAAGTGCTAAAGGACTAAGCCACGGGCACAGAGAAGAACATAAAGGTTGAGGGACCTTAGACTGCCTGCCTGGGAATCAGCTTGAGAGATAAAAAGCACTAAGTAATATAAGCCTCTCTTCCCATTCCTGGCCTGGCCAGTTCCGTCTTTACTCAGCAGACAGGATGCTCTGTTAGTTATGTAGCAGAGTACCCAGGAAGAAAAAATCTACACATCATTATACTTGTCCTTACCACAGGCAATAGTCCAATAGACCAAGGAGTCTGGTGCTTGATAGAGGATTCGATATGGTGCCACTCTGGCACTGGAGTCCAACACAACATCAAGAGTACCCACAAGGAGACCTACGGAAAAGGAAATTGTCATAAATACACAGTGATGAATCATCTGAATCCCCAAATAAAGAGATTTCACATGCCCCAACCCCTCAATTCACCCTCCTCAGCAAAAGGCAGACATATGTACTAATTACTATATCTGTTTTCATGAGTTATAATGAGGAAGAGTGACTCAACAGGGAAAAATATCTTCAGTTTCAACACGACTTCAATTTTAAACATACATCAACCCCAGGGTAAAGGCAGACAAATTGAAGCAAAGCATAAGGTAGCTATTTCATGAAGCTATTTACAAGTTCAGCTCTTTTCTGTTTCATATACTTTTGGAGCCCTAGAGGAAAGAACAAACAAATAAACAACAGTGGAAAAAAACAACAACCCGGACAGTATAACCTGTAAGAGTTCAACATTCAGATGTCAGCTAGGAAAAAAACAGACTTCTGGCAAAGACAATTACGCTATTTAATGGTCTGATTCCTTAGCACAGAAAGGATCAAAATGCTTTACAGTCAAACTGTTTTTCTGTTACAAGGATACTGCTGAAATACAAAGCCATACTGTTATTCTGCAGCAGCACTGAAAAGTCTTTGCTGCTGTGGGGCCATCAACAGTTGCATACCAAGAAAATTCAGTAATTTTTAACTTTATTTTTACAATTTTCAGATGGTATTTTATTAAGAAATTGCACAGAAAACTAGCCCCAACATAATGTTCATTCTCACAAAATGCTTATTTATTCTTAAAAAATGCCAAGGATTTTTCCCTTTTCATCTTCAAAAAGAATTTTCATCTTCCCCACGGAGATCTGGATTATTAATTCTCATGTTTAAGTCCTCAGCAAACTCCTGCTCTTAAGAACAGATGAGTTAACTTTCAAAGACTTGGCTGTTTCCCCTGCAAGTATTCACTGGGGCAGAAATCATCAGAAATCATTTATTTTTAATGGCTGAAATAAACTGCATGCACCAGAAGCCATTCAGAAACAATGCTGTTAAAATGCTCTTCTCAATTTCAACTAGCTGTTTTCCTCTTTTACTGTCACAGTTTTGTGAGTTCCCCATTCTGTACGGTCCTGACGGGTACAGAAGATTTCTCCCTAGCTGTTCCTCTTCCAGTTTAGCTGTATGCATTATAAAGACATAAAAGCACTACCCATTTTCTCTTCTTAGCAGACTTTTTAAATTAGAACTGCAAATGACATCTGGAAATTACCCACGTATCAGTGATCTTGTATTCCCCCATTTTATGTATTCCACTGGTGAAGAGAAAGAAGTCTTACGCACAGATCTTTACAGGCCACATGAAAATACCACCTCTTCCTTCCTGATACGTTAATGCTCACCACCTTTTAATCCAAGAGTTCTGAAATACATGAGAAACAAGCCTACATATGCTATCAATCATTCCCAAAAATGCTGGAAAGTTGTGTATTGTTACAGAATACAAACAGAAAATACTAATGTAAAATATCTCCATGTTCATTAGTCAAGCTACCTTCAGTTCTTACTGCCGCCTATTTAGTTGTAGGTCTTTCATCTCTCCTGTGTATTACTTGTACATAGTGACAGGATACCTCTGATCAGTACACTACCACCTTTCCTAGATACTCAACAGACTGAAGGAGATGAAAATATTCCTTTAAACTTCCAATACGTCCAACACCTTGCCATTTTTTTTTTCCCCCTTTACATATCCTCTCCACTCAACTGCTACAGGAAAGAGTACAGCTCTGACTCAGAAACACACACAGGTACATACGTAACTTTCAACCATAGACCAAGCCAGAAACTATGCTGAATTAATCTGGGTTTGCTGCTCACTTGCAAACATTATTCTTGTTTTGCTGCTTCACATTTGGTACTGACAGATACAGACAAACATACAAAAGGCATGAGGCAGTATCTACAGAATCTCGTAGACTGGCCAATGTAATCTTCCCTGAGGAGCAGATACACTGTTAAGTCTCCATAATCTTTAAAAATACGCTTGTTCCTTTTGTTGTGTCATAACCCCAACTGTGTTGACATATGGGTGGTCCTACCCAACAATTCTGGCACTAGTTCTAGGAGGGTGCTGCAGCCAGAAAAAAAAAAAAAGGGATGCTCAGCTGAGGTCAGAGAGCTAGAACAAACCTGCTGACTTGGGCAGCAATACCAATGTAAGCAAAGCTTCCCATCCCATCTCCTTCTTCATCATTTCCTGGAGATAGGGAATGATAGGCACAACCCCAGCTCCAAACAACAGGAACAACAGCATAAGGTAGAGCTGTGTTTTCAAGAAAGGTGGTGAGAGATAAGGAAGAGCTGCCCAGTCTCTTCCCAGCAATTGGGTTGTAGAAATATCTCTGAAATATGGTTTAAGGAACAAATGCACAGAACTCAGAAGATCCCACAGAAAACTCAAACACCAGCAAAATCCAGCTTACCAAATCTGCTCCAACAGTTTCTCTCATATAATGAAATAGCTGTGTTGATGGATGATACACAGATATTTAGGATATAGTTCACACATTCTTATACATTAAAGAAACTTAACATTTATACTCTTGTAATCATACAATTATGCCTTATCACTGTCCTTCAGGAACTGTTCCATTTTGCACTGTAAGTCAGTTTTTGTTTCTTTTCAGTGCAGACAGATGATGCCATCAGAATGAAGTCACAGGAATTCCAATAACCACTGACCAATTTCTTCATAAGTAACACAAAAATAAGAACTTTGCTAAGTCCATATAAAAATGCAACAAGCAAAAAAAATATATCATTGTTTGATTGGTCCTTGAACAGCCAGTGACTGATGCATACAACAATCACATGGCTATGCTGCTTGCAGATTTTTCACCCATTATTTCCATCAGGTTGCTGACTGCAACAAAACAAAATCAAACCTGCAAGTCCTTGTTCGAGTGAGCCTTTTTTATCAGTGAAGATGTAATGCGTGTGTTAAAAGTTTGTGGGATTAGCATCTGACTAACACATGACAGCTCTAATCCTGAAGGCAGCCAAGCCCGATTAACCTTATACTGTGCAAAAGTCCAATCTCAAATGGTACACATCTAGAGTAACCATACCTAGATAGGGGGAGCAGAAAGGAAAAGGTGAGGGATAACAGCCAGACAAATGCTCTACCTCACACTACTAGAAGGATATATGATGTACTAGAGGGTGGTACTGTCAAGTGCTTCAGTTATTCCACGCAATTTATAGAAAAACACAAAACAGTATTATGTTTTACTTATCTGACCACTATGCCTCACATTTAAACCGAGCAGAGCTATAATCATAGCATGAAGTGTAAGAATCCATACAACAGCAATGACTTTTTCAGGTGTTTTTTACTAGAAGGGTTTACAATCACAGACAACCTGGCTTTGTCCACAACATGGACTCCCTCCCTGCCTTCCACCTGATACATCCCTTTCAGCTTTAGCCTTGGCAGTCCTCAAGTCTCAGGTGCTATCAGTGCATACCAATGATCTGCAACACCTCCATTCTTCTGTATCACAGGGAAATTGCATCAAGCCTTGCCTACAGCTGGAATGAGCTCACTGCAGTTGCTGCAACTGACACCTAGGAACACCCTCCTCTCCTCCTGTTTGCCATATGACAAGCACGTGTTAATTGCCAGGCTCCAGAGAGCTGAATCCTGTCATGCCACCAGCACTGCTACATCCTCCCAGCTCTATGACTAGCCACAACTGCTGTAGAGAGCCCAAGAATCAGGCAGACACCAAGATGCTTGAAAGGGAGCAGTCAGTAGCTCTTACAACTTGAGCAGAGGGGTGAACACAAGGCAGAAGAACTATGCAGGCCACAGCACTACGTACGTGTGCAATACAGAAGAACAGCAAATGTTTCTCACTTATTCTACTCCCCTTTTTTTTTCCTACTCCTTCAGCAGCCAACCTTCAGTGGCTCAGCCAGGGGTGGGGACAGCACAAATCACACCACATTTGATTCCGTGTGGCTTTACACTCTGTATATTGCCCTCACTAAATCTGTCAGAGATGTTCGATTTAGCATCTAGCTAGTGGCCTTCTTACTGTGCTAATACACCATCACATAAGGTTTAAAAAAAAAAAATAATAATAATAACAAAAATTATCACATCACTCATCATCATCACTGCAGAACATTTTAGACAAATTGTTTCCAGAAAACTGCTGACAAATCATTACCAGTATAAACAACAGCCTGGCAGTCTCTTCTGGTTAAAAAAAAAAACAACACAAAAAAAATAGTTCTTTAAATGCCCAAGCAAACAGCATGCATTCATCTTTTCAGCATCCACAGCAAAATCACAGCTTTTCATGTCTGACTCCTGGAGTCACACTCATGAGCTACCACTCCAATACTCACAAGGATGTCAGCAGCCTATCTGTATACAAGCTCAGCACCACTAACAAAAAGGAAAGCTTGCAAAGTCACATGCACAACTAGAAAGAATTTTTCAAAACAGGCATAGCAACATTCCGACAGCGAATGAAAGAAGTACTGCTCAAATGATTCTCCATCTTTAAAGCACACTGATGACCCCTTCTTCTCTTTCCTCTAGCAGAAGGTGGACGCGCAAATGAGCTCTGACCATAAGAGACCTGTTTGGTTTGTAGACATTTTCACCCTGTTTTATACTCGTCTGTTGTCCATTAAACCAAATCTTTCTCAAGTTTAAACATTACTTTCTGGACTGTAGGAATAGTAACTCGTAACACTACATAGATAAGGTCTACACTACAAGCTATTGTTCTTCTTAGACACTATACTGAATCATTTATTTTCTATCTTTTGAAGGCAGTCCACGTGTGTATGTAATTAGCTAGCTCATTTGTTGTTACAGGAAGAGGTCATGCAATTATTTGTCTGAGAAACCTCCACCTAGAGCGACAACCTGAACTCTACAGCTAATACTACCAACCTTTTCATTTATGAGGCAACTATATTTGGTTTTATTTCATGAGACAGCTTAAGTGAATAGCAAATATTATTAATTATTTAGAAGTAACTATGAAGCTAGGCTTCCCGTCCTAGAAATAACAGGATACTTTTTTCAAAAGCATGAAGAACACCACCCTTGGAACTTTATGGAGGGTTCTGTACTATATGTGTCCTCTCATGCAAACTAAATCAAAATAAAACCTAAATACTTGATAAAAATCTTCTCACATGGATTATACAGCAAAGGCTCTTATGGACACATATTATTACATTATGATAGGTAATGTAAAATAAATTAGTTTCCTCTGAAATCAAGATCTGTTTTCCTCAATACTTGTCTTTGTTGCTTTTTATTTTACAACCAAACTTCACGTAAGATTGATTTACTTGCCACATTTTCCTTCACACACAAGTGTTTGAACACCAGTGAAAGTGAGGCTGATGAAGTTCTGTCACTGATGACATTTAATAAGATAAAAGGCAAGAACAGCTCATACTTTTCTTGTCTTCAAGTTGATGAAAGCACGATCTTCTAACATGACTATCTAGCTTGACCACTGTAGGATAAAATTGTAACAAAGGATAAAACTTTCATCCTCCTTCCTAGCTAACAAGTATGATTGAAACAGATAATCTTATAGATATCTTAATTTAAACTCGTACAGCTACTAGATGTCTACTATGATACTGGTTCAAGGGGTCTAAATAACTGATGACCAACCCTGTAAAAGAAAACAACCAAAAGAAAACCAATCCTGTACCTTGCCTTCTAATCTAAATCAGACCAGAGTTAACCCTTGATTTCACAACCTTTTGTAACTTCAGCTGATAAGCTGAAGCTCCCTGAATCATTCTAAGATAGAACCACATTTATCAGTATAAGCTACTAAGCACCATTTAAAATATTTTTGCATTGTAAAAATTTGCTGCTTTTCTCCTCCGAGACAAAAACCAAAACACCCCTTATAATCTAGATCGCTACATGTAAATATAGATGCATATACAATACAGCCAAAAAATAGATTGCTTTTATTTCCACAGAGGCTAAGCTTACAGACTGTCCAAGTACAATAACTCACACATAATATACCCAAATGAATAAGTTCTCCAAAACAAACCCTACCAGGTTTGAACTGAAACAAAGACAGGAAAGGCTTCATCAAGGAAAGAAATCATATGGCAGAGAAAATCCCAACAACTCTGGCTACTGACATACTGGAAAACACAAAGGGAAAGCACAAGATGAGACTGTGAGGAAAGAACCCAACTCATCTCAAGAACTCAGTTGCCAAAATTAAGGTTGCTGCCATGGTAGGAATTCACAAACCCCTATCTTGGAACTTTGGACCAACTCCAAAAAGAAAAAAAATGTAACTGCAAGTCAGGTCTGGAAAATATTTACAACCTTCATATTTGGAAAGGAAAATAAAAATACTGAAGATTTTGAAGTGGTCCCACAGAACCAGAGCCTGCCTCAGCAACAGTTCTGAAGGCAAAATGCAAGTGTATATTATTGAACATCAACATCAATTAGACATCAGAAGTATGGTAAGTAACCAGGGCACAAAAAAATTCCAATTAGATGCTTAAAGGACTCACACCACCGTGCTGTACTAATAGATTTCAGGACAAATAATAGGTCCAGAAAACAGTCTTGAATTTATTTGCCAAGCAAAAACATCATGTCATAAGGCAAAAATGGCAAGTGGAAGATCAGCGCAGAGACCTTTATGGCTCACATCAAGTGTTAAAGACGAAGTAATGTCAGGGAATGTCTTGGGCCAACAAGCCTTCTGGTACAGAAACCTGAGCTACACCACACCAAGCAACGTTAAGAATTCTCATCTCAGGTGCTGCAGCCTTGCAAAGAGTGCCTTGTCTGTAAGAACCAGAGATAACAGAAGCATGAGACAGGAAAACAACACACCTTCCAACAAAGCACCTGGGATTGAGTAGAAAGACTGGTGAGTCAATTCAGACAACTAGAACGAATTCAACACTTTGGCATCCAGATCCCTACAAGTGGAAGTCCACTACTGAAGAGTCGAACGTACCCACAGCAGATCCTATTAAGAAATCTCAGTAGTGACAGAGCACATCTGGTGCAACATAGAAATTCCACCAAATGGAAGACTTTCCACTGCACCAACCAGAACAGGCATGAAAAGCTAATGGACAGGTTGAACGGACAAGTAATTATACTAATAGCCTCAATTTTTATAACCACTGCATTTCAAACATTAGAAAGCACATTTTCAACTGAAGTGCAAAAGTTTGACATATCATCAGCTTGAGCTAATGAGCTTGTTAAAGCATGCACCACCTCCTAATCAGGTCAAACACTTATCTTAGGCATAAAAAGGCTTTTAAGTAATTTCTTCCTCAATTCTCTGACTTGAGAGCAAGATGAAAGTCTTCTCCCAATCTGAGCAACTGTGAGTGATGCCCAAGAAGGCTGCACAAACGCACTGTTAGGACGCTGTCACAGTCTTAAAAACATTAGATTAGACATTATGGCCTTGCATTAGTCAGCTGAGCTCAGAACTTCTCCTTCCTGACTTTCCAATGCTGAAAATGTATGATAAACCCTTTTGCAAAAATAGCTGGTGAGAATGACAGTACTTCATCAATTTCTTTTATAGCCAGAAATCAGCAAATTTCCATCTGCTCTTTTCTGCTTCAGCATCTGAATCATCTTTGGCAACGTCTCATGGACTCACAAACTTGCACTGAATCTCACACACGCACTGTCCCAGCTGCAAGCATAAATGCCATATCTGCAAAATAATTCTTTCCTAAAAGCACGTCTTTCAAAGAACAAGAATTTATTTGCCTTGGGATCTTCTAAGGGATCTTAAAATAACAACATTTAAAAGGAAATGAATTAGAATTTCATGTCTGTTTCATGTAGAAATTACATATGCAAAAGGAAAACAACAATTTCATAGAATGTATCATGCTCTGTAAACTGTGAATATACTGCTTTACTGTCAACTCCTAGTCTCACTAATTCCTTGTAATGTTGTCCCCAAGTAGCAGTCTTTGGTAAGCTTTACCACGTTTTAACTGAAAGCAGATACAGCAGTTTTTAACCTATGTGACGTATCAGAATGCAACATACACTAATAGAAAAAGTATAAGCCTTTTAGTTATTCATGAAGTTTATGACATGTTCAAGATCCTTACACCCATCTAAGTCATACAGCATAGAGTGCTCAAATGATGCGACAGGTCTGTGCTCACATTCTCTCCAGCTGCCTCTGCATCAGCTGACACAAGCTGCGCTATTACACACTGGATCCTCTGAGAAGGAACTATCTCACACAGACCAAACCACCAACCTGAGCAGGGCAGGTAGCTGACAAACAGGAAATAGAGCAGTTATGAAGAAAAGAACCACCAGCATCTTTGAGAAATGGCTTTTTCCCCTGACAGCGAGCAAAAGGAAGATGACCTTCACTCAAGAGCTTCACGCAAACACAACATACAGGCTTATGTGCCTATCACACACACTTACAGCACGAAAGTACATTTTTTTAGTCTAGTCTTTGGAAGAATTATGCAGTGATGCAAGACAAGGCAAGTTTGCAAGACAGCAATGACAAAATGACAAAAACTACTTAAAATAGAAATTGTGTCTCTTCCCCATTTTTCTTTTGTTAAAAATGGAAAAACCTAAATAGCCCTTGAGGAAAGGCATACTTAGAAAGGAAAAATGCAGTGAAGTAACTGGTTCTGACAAAAACAGTCATTTAGAAGCATCCAGGACCTAATTTAGTCTAAAATGGCTTCACACAATCTAGTAGAAAAGCTGTAGATCTTAAGCAAACCATTCATCAGACACATTTTGTTAGCACAGATGACTTCTAGGGATTCATTAGGCAATGAGGCACTGCCCTAATACAAACAATATGATTGTCATGCTTCTAACAGGTTACAGTTCAACACTAAACTTAAGTGTAAAAGTCTCTAATGTCCAAATGAGTAACGAAATTAGGCTCTCTCCTTTCTGCTAAGCTGTATAAACTGAGGCCAACAGGAGAGACTACAGATGGGGCTGAGATTTCAGCCCTTCTCCAGAAGTTACTGATATTGTCTTTCCAGCAAAGGATTGCTGTGCGATTGCTGTGCTCACAGCAGATCCAAGAGAACAGGCAATGTGGGTACTGGTCCTTCTCAACATAAAGTCACAAGAATTACTTTCACTTGCTCCTAATGCTATACAAACTACTTGTTTTTCAGCTGAGATGTGTCTAAAGACCCAAAAGATCATTTTGTTTGGACTTTGCTCTGGCAATAACAACACCCCTCTACTGGAGGGTGACAAGTAAATGATGAAAGACAGACAGAGACACTAGCATCCACTCTGAGGGTGACTGCCAGCCTTTAGACACATCTCCAGTCACAACATCCAAGCACAGGAGAAGTCTGTACCCAACCTTCTCAAGCCACCACTTATGGGAAAGCACTCTACCTCAGCTACACCAACACATTGGCATTGCAGCGCAGCCTCAACTTGCATTCTGCAAAGTCTGAAACATCAACAGACAGAAGACAGAAATCATTACACTTAGCCCAGCTCAGACTGGTTAGTCCCACAGAAAACCTACATTTGAAGGGAATGCCAGAAAATCAATGTCTCTCATTGCTGAACCACGGTTTAAGTTACACACCAATGCCATCGCACGCCACCGAGCCCATAGTCTCAGCAACTAGAAAATCAATTATCATTCTAAGGTTTAAGACAATGACTGGAAGAGTCAATAACAAAGGAAGACAAATCAGCAGAACTTAAATTGCAAGGAAAGAAAGGGTGACAACTGAACTTACATCCCCTTTTAAATACACCAATTTTGATGACTCTCAGCCTCAGTGAGATCTTGCATTCAATGTTTCCAGCCAGCCTCAAGGATACATGTTCTGCTTTTTGTCAGAGCTACTGTACCATGTTGTACACGTTAAAAGGCAGGTGTCTTTTTAGAGTGTTATCTGCACTGCTGCATCAGTAAAGAAAATTGAGAGGGGGGAAAAGATGAAAAGACCCTTTTTTCCTGTTTCTCTAATGTAGACCTAGTAACGTCCAAATTCTGTCACTAGAGAAACTACAGAACTTCCCAAAATATTATCCTAAATGCTATCGTTATTAGAAACCATGCACCCTGTTAATTGTTTCAGCCATTTTCTTTACTCTTGGAATCAGTTAGGTCCCTCAGTACTTGGCATTTAGCTACTCTCATGTGAGAAGAGTGGGCCACTGGTTTTCTTCACCCGTGTCAGCCCTCAAGAGGCCATCCACAGCTGTTAGAGCTACCAGCAAAGAATTCCAGTACTGATATTTCCAACAGAAACAATTCATCACAGGTTCCATTTCCTGCTGTGCTTACCAAGCTGGGAGCAGTCTGGATGCTCCACACCGCTTTATTTCTTCCTCGCTCACGTGCTCACCACTGCATCACAAATCCCTGCCTCTCACAAGTTGAGTACCGAGCGGAAAAAAAAGCATATAGATGGAATCATTTCTATAGTCTGATCTCTTAAATGTTGTTGCCTTATCTGAGCTTCACAAAACAAGGATTTATGCATCCTATTCTCACTCCAAGGACAAACTCTTCCTAAGAGATCTCTCCATTTGTGGAGTGGTATCACCAATGGCACTACTGCACATACAGCTGCACGAAGGCAGAGATATACACTCCGCAAATAAGATGAAAACACAGAATTCTCAAAACATTTCTCCAATAACTGAGGAATGTTTGGAAGATTGCCTGGGTTTCTCATGAGATCTTTAATTCAAAGTTAAGAGAGGTATGAGAATGCCTACTCAAATCGCTTAGATAGAGGGAAGAGTCCCTTGGAGGCCAGTGGGTAAGCCGTGAGAGTCTGCAAGGAACCCCTCAAACAAAAACAGCAGGGCTGTAATCTTTTGAAGCAAAAAATATTCTAAATGGGTTTGTCAACACTGTGGATTTTCCTGTAACTTCAGGAATGAAAAACCAACAGAACAGAGACAGCAAGAAAACAACGGACATTTAAAGCTGATGCGAAACATCTGCTCACCCCTTTCTCCGCAAGGATAAGGTGGGCTTTGTTAACCTTCAACGCTAAGATCTCAAGGGCCTCCATACAAAAACAACACTTCACAGGCGCGTTAGCTGAGACTGCAAATTGTTTGCAAGTCCACAGAGCACTCAAGGGCTGAAGGAACGCTTAATCTGGTAAGCAAACACAGGACCTTGAATGCAGCCCGTGTGTTTATTTTGCTTAGCCTGCAGAGCCAGCATCAGTGTTAGCAGGGATGGGAAAGGCCACCTGCCTGCAGAGAGCACGCGTGCACATCTTCTGCCACATCAAGAGGGAGCGGTGCTAACGTCATCGGGCTGCTAACCTCCAGTTTTAGTAAAACATGTATGTTACCTGCAAATAATGGAAGGTTTTCCCAGATGTGTACGCACGGTATTGTAGAGACCAATGCATGCGTGACTGCAGACACATTTCCAGCTGACAACGGCTAAAAACGAAGCACTCAGGACACAGGCTTCACAAGGACATCCCAGGGAAAGCAGAGAAGGCAAAACAAACCTATTCGGATCGCACACAGCTGTGAATTACAGCCTGCTCGTATTTCCAGCAGCACACCCCGGAGGCTCAAACCCCCAATCTTACCCCTGCAGGTTACACCCTCCCGTCGGGAGACATCAGACACCGCCGACGGCTCACACAGCCTCAGATTTCCGCGTGTAAACCCTAAGAGGAACCTGCGCGTTCCACGTCAAGCGCCTCAACGCCAAGAAACACCCGGCCACCCGCAGCGCCGCAGAGCGAACCGGGGCAGCTCCAACCCGCCCTTACCAGCCAGGCCCCCGCCGCCTCCATCGCCGCCGTGCCCCTTCCTCCGCTGCAGGATGAAGTAAGGGTTGGCCCGCTCCGTCACCCACAGCGCGTTGGCCAGCAGCACCTCCTCGGGGTTCACCCACATGCTCCCGGCGCGGACAAAGGGCGGCCGCCCTGCCGCCCGCCTGCGGGGCGCGGGGACTCACGCACGCGGCGGCCGCATCAGACGCCGCCGTACCCGGCCGCGGCCCACGGCACGGCCGGAGGGCGGAGGAGCGGCAGCCGCATGCCCCCGGCGCTGCGGCCGCTTAGTCTCACGGCGCCGGCTGCGGAGGAGCAGCCACGGGCGGCGGCGCCCCCAGCAGCAGCAGCCGCAGCGCCGAAAACGACGGTGACATCAGCGGCACCCGGCCCGCCCCGCGCACTGAAGCAGCCTCGCGCACGCCCCGCACCTGCGCGCCCCGTGCGGGAGGCCGCCGCGCGCCGGGGAGAGGGGCGGGACCGCTGCACCGGCGCAAGCCGCCTGCAGGGGGCGCGGCGGCGACCGGCTGTGTTTGGCAGCTCGCTGAGGGCGCGCATGGGCGCTTTTATGTGTATATATCCGTATGTCTGAAATGTAAGATACGAAATAGAAAAACCACTCAAGGAATAAGTGCCGTGAGTGTTAAAGCTTCTACACGGCCCGTTCGGTTTTGGAAGAACGGTACCATTGCCAACCAGCTTAGAATGCTGGAGCTCTAGAGGGCAAAAATCAACACTTGGAATGTCATCAGACTAAGAGACAGTGTCACTTCCCAAGTAGGAAAAAGAAGAAATGAAGCACTGATCTTACCGTTTATTCCTCCCAAAAAACTCTTTTTCAGCACAGCTAACTGGCATTTGCCGACAGGGCAGGACAGCCATTTGGCTGGCAAGGACCAAAGATAAAATAACATCAAGTCAACACCTGGCTTAGTAAGAAATGCACACGCTGCCCAGCCTGGAGCAATAGCCATAAAGGTCCCACTCAAGGGCTCGCCTAAGCATAGGAAAGCACCTAGCCATCATTATCCAGAAGCTTAGAGCTTAGACTTGCTTAAATGAGCATCTTATTTGTACGTGGAGAGAGCAGGCCTTGAGCTTTGTGTGAGAAGTATTTCGTTTATAAATGGTACGGAAGGTTTGAAAGACCACAGGACGCTGTGTTAGGTGTGATGGGGAATGAAAGAGGGAGTAGAAAAAGAGTATCTGAGGTTTCAAAGTGTGTGGTTAACTCAATGGCCACAACTCAGTGCTTCTATGCCCATAACACCTTTTAGTGAAGAGACAAGAAGCACTCAAAAATAATGATGTCAGTGTTACCATGCTCCTACATGGACATATTACAGGTGCTGCTACAGATGAGCAAACTGAATCACAAAAAGCAATTCTTGCTTCAAGTCACCCAGCAAATCTGCTGCGACATTTCCAACGAAGGTACTCAAATCACAGCACCCACTGTCTGCAGTTTTCCCACTTCCCAACTCTAACCACAGCATCCTTCACAATCAGAACCACACACTCTCAAGGCCTTTATCAGTCCACAATAATTCCATAATACTTTCTAAAGTAGCCAGCCATCATTTGGATGTAACTGACATTCTTTACCTTACATTTGATTTATGGACTTATGATCCCACCCAAGAAAAATAACAGCCCTTTCCAATACACCTTAGAGGGTTGCAGACAGTTGAGCTAATGTTACTAATGTAAGAGGAAAACAAACAAACCTTTGACAGCAGCTGGTATAAAAAGCAGCAGCCCTGAAAAAGGCAATATCATCATATTTCAGTGAGATGCTAGGAGAAAAAGGGAGGTGAACAGTGTGACAACAGCATGATTTGCTGCATTCTCTCAGGTTCATGGATCCAAATTCATTTTGCACCTTCCTGTGAGCACCTTCAGGAGCAGACAGACACATCAGAGGTCACTGAACCAGTTCAGCAAGAAGCTCCATTGACACTGTTTCTTCAGCATGATAGGAGTAGAAGAAAAAAAACAAAACAACAACACACCAGTAAGGAATTATGTTTATTCTGGAAATTTAGATGGTATAATTGCATGCTCTTGCAATTACTTATTTGCTCCTAGTGGAGATGATGGATTTCCTAAGAGACAATGTTTTGTTGGACAACAGAGAAACCGCTGAACTTAATTTTGCTTCAGAGTGTTGATACTCAGGGATTGCTTACCACAGGCCTCTTCATGAGCTGTTTATGCTAAGCACCGAAATTAAAATACTTTATACTCTGCCATAGGACTTAATTAACCTTGCTCAGTCACAAACTGGTTAGGTCTGTTTATCCCTCATTCAAAGGAAGCTCTGTTTATCTTCCAGTTATATTCCTTGATTTTCTATGTTATCTGTTTCTCTGTTATCTCAGTTATGCTAAAACAGAGAGCATATTTGATTTGAACATATTTAGAGAATAAACCTTCTATTCAAAATAGGGACTGAGCCTGAATCAAACCTATGGAAAGCCAGGAAAAGGCTGAGGTACTGATCTATTCATGTACTCATTTGTATACTGAACAATTTGCACAGTTAATTTAATTTGTACTTAGTTTACAACTTTCATTAGTCCGAGTTCTTGTTGTCTGTTTATCTCTTTGAAACCTTAAAGAAGAAGGATGCATATTTTTAATTTTTTTTCATTAAAGAGAGATGGGGGGAGGGAAAGAAGGGAAATTATCCTTTTGTTGGAGCCAATTTTCCCCTCTTCCCCTAGAAAGGGCCTTTAAGAAACCACAGGATTAAATCTGCTTGTAGTTAAACAATCAAGCCTGTACTTTCTGCCACACTTTCTCAATCAAATCTGTTCTTCATCTTTTCAGGTATCCAATATTGTCAATAAATACTTTCAACTCAATTGGTATCCTTACCACTGCATATGAAGCTCTATCTGTAAAATCTTACATACAGACTTCAGCTTTACTTTTATTCGTTATACTTTATGATAAAAAGCTGGCTGTGTTTGTGGTAAGGATTTGGGGCTGAAAATTGTAAAAATTTATGCAAATGAAAAAAAAAAACACCCTAACACTGAAAAAGTACTGTGACTGTAAATACATATACATGTGTATATTAATAGATATGCATAAAATGTACAGTGTATGAAATTAATTCATTTGTCAATAATAAAGCATCACAGTGAATGTGTACATTAACAATTTGCTATTTTTAAAAGAACAGTGTACATACTATATTCAAATTGCAGCATTTTAGTGTTGCTTTTTTAAATGTTTTGGAAAACTGAGGTGAATAGGAGAGTCCAAGTTTAGATTTAAGAAGTAAAGAGTTTGGAGAATTCCAATACATACGTGCTACCAATGTAACTGAGATTCCCCAAAGGTCAAATTAAAGCTCTCATTTTGAGTTAATATTCAATTAAAAGGCTAACGCCTGTCACTGTGTTCTCTTTACACCACAGCACTAGTCTTTGCTGCCTTACCCTGCCATTGCAGGAAGAAAACAGCTCCCAGTACTGTTTCTTATGACAGAGAAGGCTAGTTGATGTAGCCCAATTGGCTGCATGAGCAAAGCTACAGAGAACCTACCTTGATCTTGGTTTCCTTGTTTGATTTACTGTGGCTTAATTAACACAATTTCAGCAGCAAAGACAAAATCAACTGTTTGGCAGGCTCCTGGCTGCTGCTTTTAACCCATCCCTGGCTGCCCACCAAGCAGCTGCTTAGAATCTGGGATCAGAGTTTGTCTCTACACAGAAATGCCTTGCTTTGCTAACTTTGCATAGCTATTCTGGACAATTAGCCAGCTTCTAAGCAAGTCTCACCATCATTAGACAGCCTACAATTTGGGAGGTATTTTGAGCTAGTGCTACCCTAGCCTAAATAACTGTAAGCTCTAAGGCAGCCTAGAAACCAGGTTGCTTCAGCTTAATACTTGCCTGTTTTTCAGGCATCCACAAAAGACCTAACATCTTCCCACAGATGCCCTGTATTTGGGGCATTAGATTAAAACATTAGTTGAAAGCAACAGGGTACAACACTTACAAGCAGAAATAGCAAAAGCACTCAAAACCAACATAGTTATGCTTGGTAAAGCCCATAGTCTGCTTGGATGCAAGCAGTAATCTTTGCTGGGTCTAAGAGGAAGATGCGTCATTCTTCAACCCATTCTTGGCCATGGACAAACAAAAGTGAAAGAAAGGAATGAGAGAAATAGAATGAGAAAAAATAATTTAAGGAAAAAAAAAAAAAGATATATAAACAAGGTAAGAGAAGCAGAGGAGCACCTAGTGCAAGAGCATGGAAGGAGTGGAGAAGGATTAGAAGGGAACTGGCAGAAACAAATGACTGAAGCATCTTACAAGGGATATTTTTTTTCTCTACAACATATTGAAAACAGAGTTGTTGGTGGCACATTACCGCAACAGGAAACCACTTGCACCACTTTTCATTCATCTTTCTAGGCATGACTAAGTATGAAACTATTTCTTAACATTTAAAGCAATGCAGTTGTTAGTCAGTCTTCATTTATGCTGAGTGGTTAAGCATATTTTTAAGCTCTTTCTATATATCGGAAATAGTCCATAAAATATCAATTATGAATTACACAGACCAGCAAAGAAAAATCTCCTTTCTAAGTAATTTATAACCTAGCTTAGACCAATTCCAAGAGAAATATATTTGGGTGCAAAACATAAAAGTTCACCATTAACAACAGTCCACCACCTTTTAAGAAGGAAACATTTTGATCGCTTTGAAACTCTGAAATAACTATTATATTATAAAAGTTCCCTCAGATAAACTCCATTGATTCCTTTAAAAATAAGCACAGGCTCTCCATTCCTCTGGAGGTAACCATCCTCAAGAAGTTAAACTGAGTTTGAAGAGTTCCTGATGGCACAAGGGCATCTGGTTCAGCAGATGAGAAGAGAGAGCAAGCCGTTTGTCAGTGCAAAAGAGTAACATAAGCTCCATCCAAAGGAGGTGCTTGAGCCCTGCCTCCCACCTCTCTACTCTCCCAGTGTGCAAATAGCACATTGAGCAATGCTACTTGTTGGCCTACACTATCTACATTGTAGGTCAGGACCAAGCAAATAACCTGGTTTATTTTTAATCTGGGATAAAAAAAATCTTCTCATCTATGACTAATGAGGGAATATTCCAGCAGGACTGTTGTCACATGACAAATCAGTTTATGCTTACTCACAGGGGAATTAGATTGAGGATCCGGATTCTACCATATATTGAGCAGGGCTTTGCTGCACTAGCAAATCTAACTTTTGTCTTGTGCTCACAAGCTTAGCTACTTTTTAAAACTACATGCTGTGACTGTCTTGACTCCCAGTGTATGAATAGGCATGCTGAATGAAGTACCACAAAGCGCATTTTCTTGACATTATTTTTATGCAGTACGTTAAGCTGCATGAAAAGATATTCACCTGAAGTTAAGAGCTATCTTTGCTCTTCCTGCCATTAGTGGCGGGAAGGAAAAATGAAGTTTTTAACCTGCTATTTCCAAAGAGCTTTCTTTTAGTAGAGGAATGAGATGCAGCTCCCTGCCATACTTTGTTATGCCTGACGCAGCACAGCAGGATGCTTTCTGTGAGCGCACACCGCAAATAGCTTTTCCACCTCCTAAGTTATCGCCTTCCCTCTGCCTTCACAGATCTTGTAGGCCCGTGAGAGCTATATCATGCAGAAGAAACACAGCTGAAGCAGAATGACTCCCGCAAGGCTCCAGTGCCTCTATGATGTGGATGCACATCTGCATCCAGCAAAACAGTTGCTAGTGAAAGAGCTGCTGATGCCCTGCATCACTCCCAGCACTTGCTCTTTACAGGTAAACCCATGCTGTTGCCTGTTTGAGCAAGTGGGTGCACGAGTGCACCCATGGAGTACAGAGACAGGTTTGTCATGTCTTCTGCTGCAGAGGAACTGGAAGGCCACAGCATTTGGGCTGCCAGCCCTTATTCAAGTGCCAATCTGTTCATCAAGATGCTGGCTCTGCAAGGGACATCTGCCCCACTGCAAGAATTTCTTCCTCCTCTTGAGGACACTGACTCATGGAAGAACTACCTTGTTGGGGGCTTTCCAAGGCCCATCGGTGGACCAACACTGCCTCCAAGGCTGATGCTCAGCATATTTAGCATGTGAGACACTGAGGATGAGTGACTTGCTCTCCTACGTCTCTTTGTTCCTAAGTGAATATTTCCATATCTTGTAAAGGAATCATAAAATCATAGAATGGCTTGAGTTGGAAGGGACCTCAAGGATCATCAAGTGCCAACCCCCCTGCCACAGGCAGGGTTGCCAAGTCACTAGATCAAGTACAAAATCAGATTGCCCAGGGCCTCATCCAATCTGGCATTAAACATCTTCCAAAACAGGGCATCTATAAACTCTATGGACATCCTGTTCCAGCACTCACCACTCTCAGTAACTTTCCCCTGACATCTAATCTAAATCTCCCTTTATTTAGCTTAAAACTATTCCCCCTTTGTCCTATCGCTATCTACCCATGCAAAAACTTGATTTCCCTCATGTTTACAAATGCCCTTTAAATACTGGAAGGCTGCAATGAGGTCTCCCCACAGCCTTCTCTTTTCCAGGCTGAACAAGCCCAGTTCCTTCAGTCCATCTTATAGGAAAGATGGTCCAGACCATAGACAATCTTCACAGCTGTCTTCCGGTCCCTCTTCAAAAGCTCCACATTTTTCCTGTGTTGGAGGCTCCAGACTTGGACACAGTACTCCATATGGGGCCTCACCTTCCTCACTCTGCTAGCCAACTGTCTTCTGATAGAACCCAGGATACCCTGGCCTTTTGGGCTGCAAGCACACACTGCTGTCTCACGTTAAGTTTTTCATCAACCAGGACCCATAGGTCCTTTGCAGCAGGGCTACTCTGAAGGAGTTCCTCTCAGTTTTGTATATATCTAGGATTACCTTGGCCCAAGTGCAAAACCTTGCACTTGGCTCTGTTGAACCTCATTAGGTTTACATGGGCCCACCTGTTAAGTTTATCAAGGTCCCTCTGGATGGCATCCCTTCCTTCTTCTGTATTGACTGCCCTGCTCAGCTTGGTGTCAACAGCAAACTTGCTGAGGGTGCACTCCATCCCATCATCTATGCCACTGATAAAGATGTCAAAGAGTACTGGCCCCAAGACGGATCCCTGGGGGACTCTGCTCGTTACTGGCCTCCACCTGGACACAGAGCCACTGACCACAACCCTCAGGCTGCAGCCTTCAAATCCATTTCTTGTCCACTGAATAGTCCACCCTTCAAATCTTTCTCTCTACAATTCAGAGATAAGGATTCGGTTGGGAACCATATCAAAGGCCTAGCACATGTCCAGGTAGATCGCCTCACTTGCCTTCTCTTTGTCCACTGATGTCATCGCTCCATCATAGAAAGCCACCAGATTGGTAAGGCATGACCTTCCCTTGAAGGAAGGGAATTGATCATGAAGCCGAGCCGGCTGTCTTGGATCACTCACTCATCTGTCATGTGCCTTAAATGACTTCCAAGAGAATCTGTTCCATGATCTTCCCTGGCACAAAGGTGAGGCTCACCACCCTGTAGTTCCCCTCCTTCCGCCCTTTCTTGTGAATAGGAGTGATGTTTCCAGTCACTGGAGACTTCACCTGACAGCCGTGACTTTTCAAATACGACAGAGAGCAGCTTGGCAGCCACATCAGCCAGCTGTCTTAGGACCCTGGGATGCGTGTCATCCAGCACCATGGACTTGTACACAGTCAGTCTCACGAGCGGGCTGCAGACTTACCCTGTCCTTAGAGTGGGTGGGATTCTTCTCCCCTGGTTCCCACATAGAAGTTCAGGGATGTGAGAATCCTGGATGCAGTGAACTCTGAGGCAAAGAACATACTGAGTACCTTAGCCTTCTCTGTATCTGTTGTAGCCAGTTCTCCTTTCTCATTTAGCAGAGGAGGTATGCTCTCTTTGACTTGTCTCTTCTGACTTATGTACCTGTAAAATCCCTTCTTGTTTTTAACATCCTGAAGCCTGACTCCTGTAGTAAAGTAACTCCCTCTTGGTACACAGTGAAAAAACTTTTTGCCCCAGCAAGGAAAGGTAGTTGGGGTCAGTGGAGCCCATACTGTGGTCTTAAATCTGTACCATTCATCCACAGTGTCACAGAAGGGTGCACTCACAAGATAACTGGAATGACCCGCATTTTTTGAGCTCCTATATAGGCCTAGAGGCTATGATAGGTGAAAGAGGACTGGAGAGAAGCTATGTCCTATAGAGGACTCACAGATGGGGAGGAAGGGGACTGGCTGCTGCAGTCTGAAGTTCAGATCCTGCTGGAGCAAAGGCAGGGCTGGAGATCTGGATCCCACAGTACAAGACAGGCAGAGAAGTGATCTGGCTGGTATCTGAATCAGTGCAGTTATTTGGAAGAGATTCAAGTATTCAAAGGGATGAAATGTTTAAATCTTCCACTGCTGCTGCTTGGTACTGATATGCATGCTATAAAAGAAAATAATTCTACCAAGGGACTTGTAAATAAGTATTCCTACATGACCTTCAGGCTTAAGCAGATGCAGTTTTATAAGCTAAATAAATGCAGATTAGCAATAACATTTCCCTGCTTCAGCTGTCCTTATTCTTGCATTGGGGACAAGAAAGGTGCAGCAGATAATGAAGTCTTTATGCATGCTAGGAGGGCCTGTTCCTTCTCAATAAACAAAGAATAATTTTGCATATCATCTTGTTATGGTAATATATTTCACTGTCTATCGGTTTTCCTCTGCATTGTAACTCCATCTGTCATCCCTCATAAATAATTTTGAAAGATTTGATTGGTTAAGCAGACAGTGCTGCTCTATCAAATAAATATTCCGTGGACACAAACACGAGAAGAGGAGGGAAAGAACTCCCCCAGTGTTGGGCCTCGCTATTCTGGCCTTTCTTAGGCTACCATCCAGCTAAACATGCAAGTGAACACGGGCAGGGCGCCTCTGGCTAACCAGGCTGTCAGTATAAAAGCAGACAGGCCAAGACAGGATGCCTGGAAACAAAATATGAAGTCATTAAATATATATCAAGATAATCCAGATTTGAAATACAACAGTATAAGTCTGATGTGCTGATCTGCAGCATGCAGAAGCTGTCTGTTGCCTTCATTGTATTTTCACTCCAGTTTGACTCTAGTCTAGTGCTGTAGAAATAAGCAGTGACTGCCTCTAGCCCATTTTCTACTGATTGCATGAGACCCTAGTCTCCAGATTATCAGTGATTAATTGATTTAGACACAACATTTGAAAATACCCATTACAACAATCATTTTTAACTTTTTCTTTCTACAAGGCATGGGTCTACACATTAAAATTAACAGACTATGAATTTATACTATTACGATTGTATCTGGATTATTCCCTGCAGCATTACCTTATTCTGGGGGAAAAAGAATCCCTTAATCCAAGACCAGTATAATTTACTTCCAAATTAGTCCCCCTCTATTCAGCTCTTGTGAGGCCCCATCTGCAGAACTGCATCCAGCCTGAGGCTCTCAGCACAAGAAAGATGTGGAACTCTTGCATCAGGTCCAGAAGAGGGCCACGAAGATGATCAGAGGCTGGCAGGGGGGTTGGAACTGGATGATCTTTAAGGTGATTCTATGGTGAGCATATGATGAGCATACCAACAGGTAGCCCAGCCAGCAAAGCATTTGCTATCCAGCAACAGCTTGTCAGGCACCAGCATCCAGTCTGCTCATGGTGATTCATTCTATGGTCTTCCCTTGCGACAAGTCCAGTGCAGGACTTCCCTCCTGTTCACACCTATCAGCCCTCAGGGCACAGGAAGGGAACCACAGCTGCATCTCCACCACATTCCAGAGCCCAGCCTCAAACTTTCCACAGACCATCTCCTATCCCTGTAGGAAATCCTATCCACAAGTTCTGCACCATATCCACACATTTTGCACCATATCCAGGGTCTAAAGATTTGCTGTGTCTTAGCTCCTAACAGGTTTTAAATTCATTTCTCTCTCTTCTTGCTGGGAAAGGACAAGCCATTCTTCCAGCCAGGCAGTCTTAGTTCTTTTCTGCATAACTGTTGTCACTCATACCTTCCTGGCTGTGACAGATGTTGTGCAGTCACACCCATGGACAATGCAGTCACCCAGTTTTTATATGATCACTTCAGACTAACAAAGAAATAACCGTCAATTTCAACTCCACCACAAGGCCACAGTAATGTCCTTTACTGCACGTGCTGCTGGATACACCCAGAAGGAATATGGAAACCTGAGTCAGGAAATCTGCAGCCAACATTCTGTGCAGCTAATGCAAGTCATTTTGCCACTATTTCCCTTCTTCTACACCTGCAAAACGGGAAAACATGTCCAAGAAATGTGATACTTTCATTGCTTCGTATATTGAAAGCACCCAGGATGTGCCAACAAGCAGCAGCACAATAGCATTAATTAGAGCTGCTTTGTAATAACACAGAGACAGCTTGTTCTATAATTTCTAATTATATATATATATATGTATACATATATATATAAAGCACTAACACATGTCTTTTAAACAGCTCAAATAGATAGTTAATATCAGGTGTGTATCTGGAATCCTGAAGCTCTGTTGTTAATCAGCCGATGACTTTGGCTAGGCTGACATTTTCCTGGCTATTTTTAGAGCATGACTCAGATGCTGTGCTACAGAGCCTGCAAAATCCCTGTAGGCTGATACCAGAGCCTCATTCAAAGCTGTACTGAGCATCATGCAAGGAAAGAAAGGAAGGCAAAGAGGACAAAGGCCTGGTTCACACACCTTCAGTTCTTTCTCTAGAAAAAGAAATAAGCTTGAAATAAATAAAATTGAAAAACAGGCAACGTAGAAGGGTACTTGTAACTGCAAGGGAACTCCTCTTTACATGGCTCTCAGCATTTTCATGAGTCACTGGCTTGGTAGGAATAAAAGTGAGTCTTGTAAATGCTGTTTCCAGATGTGTCTGAAAACCCAGACGAGAGAAGCATTGAATTTTCAGCCAGTCCTATGCATAACTGAATCCTTTGCTCACCTCATCTCCATGAGAGCAGCTGCCATGAAGAAGAGACCCACATGCCTGATTAGCGACTTCATTTACTGAAGTCCAAGAATGAAGGATCTACTAAGGGCAGGGATGGGGAAAAGCAGGCATTCGAGAAGGCCGTCTTTTGTGAACTGACTTGTTCTCCTCTATAACTTCATTATGCATCACTTCAGAAAGGGCTGATATCATTGGAGAGTAATTTCGTACAGGTTTAGTTCTCTGTGCAGTCTCCTGGGCCTGCCTAATGAAGCAGCACGTAGCTGGAGTGAAAGCTATTCCTATGAAGTCTGTTTCTCACAAAAAGAAAGATCAGGAACTGGGCCTTAATCCATCAACTTTCATATACAATGAAACACATCCTTTCTCCCTGCAATTCCTGGGTTTTATTTGTAGTTATTTTCCTTTCCAGTAGCAAACAGAGAGTAAATATACTTGGTCTGAAGTGCAGTGGAATCTCTGGCTGCATACTGGGAAGAAATCATCTGAGCAGTTCCTGTTGCTTGGTCTTGCTTGATGTCCTCAGCATATAGCCAACTCAAATGTAAGTAGACAGCAAGGTATGGATACATGGCTTGGACAGGGATAGCCAGGAAGCTATGTGGGCGGCAGCAAGACCAGCAGCTCATCCCCATCAGCTCCCAAAGAGCCTGACCTTCTCTATCCTGAAAACAAGAAGGAAAAGCTGTTGTAAAGGCAGGGATTTCTTGGTGCAAGTACAATTGAAGTTGTGATTTGTAATGGATGGCACTGGCAGACTGTTCGACCCCTTTGAGTCCTCTGGCAATGCTTTTTGAAGGATATTGGCTGTTTAACACAGCAATAATGCTTAGGGAAAGGTTGAGCTGTCACCTTCTCATCTCACCTCCCCCAGCTCTCACTGCCCAGCCTTCTAATATTTACGACCTGGGTTTTGCTGGACTAGTTATTACACATCAATATATTAACGGAGGGTTCGAATTAAAAATAAAAAAGTTTTCAGCAGCAGCTCTGTAACACATCATAATTAAAATTAACCACTTAGTGCTGTGGTGCTGCTGATTGCCCCTTGACTACAGATGGGTGTCACCTGCACAAGCAGAGCTAAGCCATCACAGCCATCCTGCATGTTGGCAAGTAGAGCCACCACTAGCAAGAGACAGTATGAGATCCTTACCAGTGCTCCCACCCCCAGCACAGGGTTGAAAGGATGGGTAAATCTGCCTGAGCCCTCAGCAGGGGGAGCCCACCTCTGAAGTCAATGGCTTTATATCAATTGATATCAGCCAAGGCTCTGGCACTCAGCCTTCCCATGTACGTGTTGTAAGCTACTCTAAAGCAAACCATAAAAGATTCATAATGCATGCAACCAAGCACTGCAGTAAAGTGCACGGATCACAGAAAGCATTTCTTCAGCACTCCACCAAACCATCAGAAAAGCAGCAGAAAGATTTATGCCTAAGAAGCTCGTGTTTTCATCCTGTGGTTGTTTTAGTTCTGGTTAGTAAAACTAGAAGTGTTATTTCTGGCGCAGTCATCCTAAGTAGCAGTGCAATCCACAGATCGATAGGGCACTGCAGTATAGCATTGCCTTTCTCTGTTCTTAGGTTTCATCTCTTTCATGCCTTTATTTCAAACAGGAGTGAAAAAACCGGGATTGCTTTCTACATTTTACACATCCTCAGCTTTCTGTACAAATCAAGCAACAAGCTTTGATATCAGTCTTTAAGAAAGACATGCTTTGTATCCTACAAGGTTACATCCCTCTGGGTGCTTCTAATGGCAAATAGCAGCTTTTGAATTCTGCTTCGAGGTGCCTGAGAGTGCTGCAGATGCAAGACTTCACACCAGCTGTTGTGAACCCTAGTGCAGTTACTGGCCTTTCTGCCCCACAGGAGGCACAGCCCTCAACATAGAGCTATTACTTCCCCTTGCTGACTGCATTGCCAGCAGGTGTTTTGTGTAACATTTGAGTAGAGCAAACTGTTGCCATCAGATTGCCCGCTATCCTTGGTTTCTAGTGCTCTGAGCAAGCAGATGATAAATAGAAGTGGATGACAACCATTACTACAAGAGACAGCTGGCTACTGAGCTTCTGTAGATATGAACTGGAAAGAAATTATGAACTCACCACAGCTAAAAAAAAAAACAAACACCAAAAAACACAAAACCTTTCCTATTAGAAAAATAACACTAGAAAAAGAACCCTATAGACCAAAAAGAGCTACACAAGCAAGATATAAACAAGTTTGAAGTACACTAGATATATGCACTCCAAACACAGAACAACCTTCTCCACATCTTTTTTTTTTCCTCATGAGCAATAAGCAGGTACAGTTGGGAGCATAACCAACACAGAGAGGTACTGCTATGGAAAATCTCATTTATGAACAGAAAATGAACACACACACACACACAAAACCAACAAAAAAAAAAAAAGAGGATAAAAAGTGTGACCTCTCTGAAAAGGATTCAATGAAAGCATGAGTGCTATTTGAGCTTGAAAAACCTCAATAGAAGTTCTGAAACAGGTTATTGGAATAACTGCAGCTTCTGTGTGCGTTATTTTGCAGAACACCAGCCTTTGAAAGGATACAGCAAAGGCAGGGAGAAAGGAGAAACAGAGCAACAACATTTACTGTGAAGTAAAGCAGAAGAAAAGCATTTGACTCCCTGCTTACCAGCAAGCCTTATGAAATCCCAACAGTAGAAGTCATCTCCATTTCCACCCACAATAGAGAATAAACAGAACAGATAACATTTCCTAATAACAGCAATGTAATAGCATTTAGGAAGGTTTCTGATATTGTAATCAAGGAACAGGAGCAAGCTGACACTGTACTACTAGAAAGAAAAGAAGTAATCACATTGACACACCACACACAGTTTGCATTTAACATGCGGCTTTTGATCAGAGTCAGATTTCATTGGAGACAGTAAAATGCATTTCTGAATTGCTCTGCTTAACACTCAGATGTACAGAGTGAGATCCAGCAGCACGGATTCACCCTTTTGCTGGCCAAACCAAATCCCCAGAGAGATGATCTCACAGCTGCATAAAATTACATTCAGCACAAAAGAGACAAACTCTCACGGTCAGAGCAAAGCTGCTTCACCACTTATCAAGTCTGGTTGCTGACAAAACAGGCGTAAAATGCTCAAGCAGTAGCTATCAGAACAGCAGGCAATTGACTGCTGATGTGCTCTTCATGCTCTCATTCAGTTCTTCCAACCAGCACAAACAGATTCCCACAGATTAAACCCATACTTACATAAAGGTCATTGCTTGCCCTACAGACCCCAAGACAATCACCTTCCCACCATGTTGAGCGCTTCCATCCCCCACACCTCCGAGATGCAGCTGCCCTGTGCTGCTCATTGCTAACGACTCATCAAACACATTTGGGGAGACTTGCCAGCTGCTTGGGCTTAGGACTTCACAAAGTGTAGGCAAGTAGAAATGGCTTTTCCAAGAACTAACAATCCTTTTCAGAGCAGCTCCCTAGCTGAAAGCATGCATAGTTTGCTGTCAGTCCTCCATAAGAAACACCGCCTCCTCCTTATTTCTATAGAACTTATAAGAACAACAAACAAAAACCACCCAACACTAAAACCAACCCCCTCACCTAAATAACACTGCAGGTAACGCGCTTTTTGCGTGATTCTCCCCATCCAAGTTTTTGCTGCTTGCCTGACTCTCAGACCCAGCCACCCTCAGGGCAGGAGCCCCAAACTGATCAAATATTTCACGTGTCAAAGCATTCCCACCACACTGTTTTATCTCGTGGGCCTGAAATTCAGCCTACACAGGTGCAGATGTTGGCTGGAGGACTGAATGCTCCCAAAGCGCACCTGAATTGCCGTCGGGTTGTGCTTCTGTAAAGATGCCTGCATGCGGCTTGGGGCTCCTCGTGTTTGGGCTACACAGCACCCCACAGGCAGAATCCCACTTCGGTGCGTTTTTTTCTCTTCACCCAAATCCCTGCTTTGGTTTGCGAGTGACGATCGCTGCGGCTCCGACACGCGGCCGCACAGCGCAGGGAAATGCATTTGCAGGGAGCGAGAGCCGCCTGGTGGGGAAACGCCGGAGGTGGAAAACGGATCCTGGTTTGCAGCCGCAGGTGACGTGAGCTGTGCCAGGTGCGGGGCCAGCGAGCTCTGCGGGGAGAGAGCGGGTGATGGTCAGCAAGCGGAGTTCGTCCATCAGCCGCATACAATGCGAGCTCTGGGATACCTCAGCATCCTCTTTGCTCTCCCCCATGGGTGGTTGCCTGCCTGTTTCATAGAATCATAGAAGGGCCTGGGTTGAAAAGGACAACAGTGATCACCTGGTTTCAACCCCTGTTATGTGCAGGGCCACAGACCACCAGACCAGGCTGCCCAGAGCCACATCCAGTCCGGCCTTGAATGCCTCCAGGGATGGGGCATCCACAACCTCCTTGGGCAACCTGCTCCAGTGAGTTACCACCCTCCGTGTGAAAAAACCTCCTTCCATTTCCCCCATTTTGCTTCTGACCCCCAATTTTGCCAGCTTCTAACCACGCGCACTGTTGCTGGCCACAAGGACTTTACTTGGTGCTTGCTGGCTTCAGACTGCCATGTCAATATCTGTAGCCTTAGCTCTTGTAGCTGGGACTTCCGTGCTGTGTAATTCATTAGAGGCTCATGGGGTTTGCAGAAAGGCAGCAAGGATGTGCTGAGGCACAGCAAAGCAACCACACAAAGCACAACTGAGCAAGCCTAGCCCCTGCTGCTAGGAAGCCCCAGAGATGTGCCAGATATCTGAAAAGCCAGGAATGACATGCAGGAGGCAACCACCGTGGTGCTGCTTCTTTTTTGGCATCTGCTCCTGGCCTCTGTTCAGTCAGATATGGTTCAGGTGCAATCTGGATTGGAACCAGCACAGCTGCCCAGAGCAGGGACAGAGGAACAACCTTATCTGAGCTCTGGGGCTTGGCCAGCACATCTGATGTATTACTGCTCCCAGATGTCTGCTCTGTCCCTCTGCCAGAAGCTACCATGCTTTCCAGCTAGAGCAGGAGGAGGACATCTGCCTGGGCTTCAGCCACTGTGAGTCACTGCTGGCCTCCCTGTCCAAGCCTGTCTGCTATCTCAAAAGTAAGAGGCCAGACTACAAAGCCAAGCTGCATTTGTCTAGCAGGACGGCCAGAGGAGCGCAGGGGTGGCCTACAGCAGAGGGCAGCCAAGGCATGTGAGAATGGTATTACTTTCCCTGCTTCATCTTTTACCAGGGCTTGCATATATTCTCAGCTTGCTTGCATGAGGAGTGAAGGTTGAGGAATGAGTGCATTACAAAATTGCACCCTGACTTATTGAACATTGACTTCCTAAGGCTCATCTATCGTGGATATGAGTGCATTAACCCATTATGGATTTCTTCTTGGCCCTCAAGCCCTCTTATTCATAGAATCATGAAATCATAGAATCATAGAATGACCTGGGTTGAAAAAGACCATAATGATCATCTATTTTCAACCCTCCTGCTACGTGCAAGGTCGCCAACCACCAGACCAGGCTGCCCAGAACCACATCCAGCCTGGAGAGCCCTATCCAGCCCAGATTCTCTTCAGGATGTCCCCAAACCCTCTCACCCCATGTTGCAGTGCTGCCTTTTCAGAGCCATTTTCTTTGGAGTTAACGTCCACAACTTGGCACAGGCAGCTGCCCTTAGGGCACCTTCAGCTGTGTAATATGAAGCTTGCTCGCTTTCCTACCACATTTTGGGTCTCATGGGAGAGAAGGGACCCTGGGTAGGCTGGCACAGTGCAAGTCTGGATAATGCTCTTAGAAAAGACTATCCAGTCCTTTCTATTGATTGTGATGGATCTGAAGGTCAGCTCAGTGAATCGTGGGAGTGAGTTCATTTTGACTTATTCCTGTTGGAGGGAAGAAAAAAAAAAAAAGTATGGCGCAGCAAAGCCTTATTTCTCCACTTGGACTAGAAATGAAGCACATTTGTGCAGAAAAGAGTGATGTAACCCAAGCCCTACGTATGTGCTTGCAGCCTGGAATTAATTGCCTTACGCCCCTGGTTATTTATAGCCTTGATGCCATTCCCAGCAGCTCAGCACTGGGTTACTGCTGCTGCGACACCCGAGCGTGCCGCCGCCCATGAGATCTGCAGCAGCAGCAGCAGCAGCTGTGTTGTGTGTGCAGATCACATAGCAACTCTGCTGGGGGAAACTGGCCCTGCTCTCTCCCACGGCCGCCCCCCTGTGCTTGGACTTGGGACAAAGCAAGAGAGAGACCTGGAGCCTGGGCTGGTGGCACCTCAAACCTTCCTCTGCAGCCCAGGGGTTATTTTGGCTATGTGGAGTGGGGCTGGTGGGACAGGTTGCTCAGGCCGTGCAGGCACAGGTTAGATGGGCAGCATAAATTCCCAGTGCTGCTGACAGAAACACATTAAACCATAGCTGATTTCCTGCTTAGCAGGAGTGAGCGAGGCAACGAGGCAGGGCAGATTTGGGGAGCTGGGCTTTACCTAACACCTAGCTGCCCCTTTCTTCTCGGGGATGTGCATTAGGCCCCAGCTGACCTGGCACATCCACACCTCGAATGCACTGCTGTGACTGGGAGCAAGGCATGCCTTCTGGGAGCATCAGCTGCCAAGCTGAAATCATGAGCCAGGATCAGGGAGAGCTGTGTGCCTGCAGCATGGCTGCAGCTCTTTCAGGGCTTTCTGACACCTATTTTTTTTCTTTTTTTTTCCCCACATCATCCAGAAAACTTTCAAGTCTCTTACATTTCTTTTGGGCAGGATTTTTACCGTGCCCCCAGCCTCTTGCAAGCAGCACACCTATGCTGCATATGTCAGTCCCGTGGGCTGCATGTATGACAGTGCCGTGTCTCTCCCAGCAACGACACCTTTGGGGATGAAGGTTCCAGGGATGAGCAGCTTGATGACTCCTCACACCAGCAGTGCTGTTCTGCATATGGCACAGCAGGGTCGTCACACCATAAGGCTGATTTAACACACGATGCCCAGCACTTAGAGTGACCGCAGCTCTCCCTTCGGGATGGAGGTGTTCACCCCCACCAGCTGCTGCTCTCTGATCAAAAGCAGCTGGAGAACAACAAGAGCCAGGCAGAAGCAGGCAGCCAGGCTGCGGCTTGGGTCCCTCTTGGCTGCAGCTTCTGCTTTCTGCCGGTGCCAAAGTTAGCAGTGAGAAACAATGACTTTCACACATCAGAGAGTGCCAGCTTGACTGTCTGTTAGAAAATACATAGGACACGGTCATCAGATTCATTTTATTAAAAAACTTGCAATAAAATTCCTTGAAATTCACAATCTTAACTTTGATAGTTGCAATATTTTACTAGTACATAATAACACAGTCTCACATATTTACATTATAATCTTCTATATAACAAAAATAGCCGTGTTGTACTACTGAATAACGCTTCCAAATATTACCCTTAATGTTTCAGTACTTCCCCCAGCTGAGTCACTGTCCATGCTCTATAGCATTTACAGTATATAACAAAGCAAGATGAAAAGGAAAGAAAAGCGCGTGCCTCATAATTGCAGGCAAATCCCTTTAGGATGGTGCTTCCGACTCCCACATTTTTTTCAAGAGAGCTAAAGTGCATCGGAAGGGAAGGTGTACACATCATAAAATGTCAGCAAAGAGTTAAGCTGTGTTTGCAATGCGATACAGAAAGTAAACCTAGAAAAAAGGCTCGCTTCACAAACTGCTACTGCCATTTTGGCAGCACATTCACAGGTAGGAGGACCAAAAAAAAAGCTGATGGGAAGAAAAAGAGCTGCCTATGCAAACGCCACAGTGTGATTTTGTCACAGCCTTTCACTAGCTGCTTCCCAACCCCAATTCCCACTCAAACAAAACCAGTGCAGCGCCAGTACCTGCAGAACGGCTTCGGCCAAAACCACGTCCCCATCCCTACGGCCCTGCAGATGCTGAGATGCAGTGTGTGAGCGTGATGCTCTCGCCCTGTGCCTCAGGTTTCTCAGGCTGTCAGCTGCAGGGAGAGGCAGGGCTGCAGCACACCCTGTCCTGTCGCCCGCTGCGGGACCGACCGCCTCTGAGAACTTCACGGATACAGAACGTTGTTTCCCAACTGGAAATTACTTTGGCAAGCTGTGCACTGATGCATATGGTATTCATTCATTTTTTCTCCACTCCCTTTTTAACATTGGCATTTGCTGGTGTGGCTCTGCAGCATGCGAGAGGAGATGTTGCTGGAAAAAAACATTGGAGCCATCACTCGAAACCAGAATACTTCTGCTCTGTTCATGAGCTGCGTCCAAATAGGACACCGCAATTTGTTTTGGTTTGCTTATAAACTACTCTAAATAAAAGTAATTCTCTTCTGGAAATGGATGGAATGTATATCTTGACAAGTACAAAACCATTTGAAGTGTTCACTAAATACAAGGAACATCTTGCTATAGATAGAACAGACCCTCCCACCCGCTGTCCCCTCTTTACATTTCTAATTACAAAATGGTACAGTAATTTCAGCTTCCAAATGTGGAGCAAGAAGGAAGGATGGCATTATGTGCACATACAAAGTGTTTAGATTTGGGATAGCTGCAATAATTTGGAGCAACCAAGCGTCCTGATCTTGCTATTGTTTTTTACACAGACTGAAGAATTTTACACAGACTGAAGAATTGGGAAATAAACTAAAAAGGAAAATGCTATTTCTTCTTTATATTCCTCTTCTTTCTTTTTTTTTTTTTTTTTGGCTTTTGCTCCAGAAAGCAATAGCTTCCACCGATGCACAGTTAAAATAGTCAAGAGAGCCAAGATTAATTTCAGATGGAAAACCCATCCACTGGCTTTTCCCTCAACACATTTCATCCATCTTTCCCCCTCTGCTTCTCTCCTTGAAATACAGCTCGTGCTGAGAAAGCATTTTTTTTTTTTTTTTTTTTTTTTTCCATGGAAAAGAAGAGCCAGAACCAGGGAGGAGGAAGCGAGCTGAGCGGCTCTGAGCCGCGGTGATGCCGCACAGCAGAGGGCAGCCTTCGCCCTCGCTCGCCGCCTCCCAGCCCGCAGCTGCCATCTGCTACACGCGCAGCCCGAGCGCGGAGCCCATCTGGCGCTCCTCTTTCAGCCGCACGGCTCTCCATTTGTTCAGGTAACAGCTTGTTAGAATTCAAGGAGTGCTTGTGTTGGATCAGTTGTCCCTATTAAAAAGCCCGCTAGAACAACACCCCCCTTACGAGAGACACGGGCAGCACAAATTGCCACAGAGAAGGCTGAACGGCGTTGGCTTTATCCCATCAATTCCCTTCCCTTGTGCTGGAGCGATCCATTGTGACGGATGGATTTCTCTACCATTTCAGTCCTGCAAAATGGACGCAGCAGAACAGCAAGCCATTCCTGCCTTCTGTTCAGACAGCCACCTTGCCCCGGCCTGTATTTCTAGCAGACCAGAAACTTTCATCCAACAAGGCTCTATGAGAACTACAAATGGTTAAAAAGTCTCCATTCTTGCTAATGAAATAGAAGGTAATAAGCAATTACTGATTTTCATGGTTTGCACGGCCTGTGGACTCATTCTCCTGGCTTATTTCAAACTATATGCTTAGTTTGAAATTAGCTTTTCTATGGACAAGAGACCAGGCAGGAATGAGGCTCTTATAAACACAACCTGGGAGACTCCCAACTGCCTGGGCTGAAATGCATCTCCTGCTGCCAGGCACAACCTGTCTCATCATTTCAGTGCAGACCAATTGCCACAGTGAGGACTTGCAGGTTGTCTATAAAGGCTCATGCTCTGATCTTTGCCTGTTCATCACTGAGTCCCCTCTTAGGGCTGTAGTGTACATTCCAAGGAAAAAGTTTGCAAGGCAAAAGACTGGAAAATCTATGCGACAACTGCACTCCAGGTTAAACCAGATTGGGAACTAAAATACCTTTTATGAAGAATCTGCAGCTGTATACTAATGACTAGAAGTACATAGAGGTGTTAAGAGATCTGCAGATAGATATCTGCCAGGACAACCCACCCAGGTGCAAGCATCTTCTGAGCTCAACATGTTTCAAGTTAGATGAGCACCTCTTTTTATTTAGCAAGGAGGAGGAGAGGCTGGATTACCAGATGTGACAACAAAGATTTTGGATCACAAAATGAGTACTCTTTGTGAAACACTGAATTCTGAGCTACCTCTGTCTTCAGTGCTTGGATTCGTTTTGTCCACAAAACAAGAACATATCACAAACTGGTTGTTCAATAGGAGACAAAGTACTGGCCTTCTTGCGACATCATCATCTGGATCTGGCCCAGATTTCATTAAAGTAAAGTAGCGAGATCCCAGGGACCTCTTATATGTGATCTCAGGATTTTTATTTCAAATTGCTTCCACAAAGCCTTTTTCTTTATTGCCATGTTCTCTCACATATGGAAACACTCTAAAAATGGCAGCAGCTTGTTTTCACTACAGTTTCCATAGACATATCAATGTACTTACATACGCATATGTGGAAAGTAATTCTGTAGAATGCTTAAAGAACAAACTGTAGCACTGCATCCATCCCAATCCTGTTTCCCAAGCTCTGAGGCAGTCAGGAAAAGACACGACCCCCAGACCCACAGCAAGGGTCTCCACCAGAATGGCTGAGCTGAGGAAAGGATTCAGAGCTGGTGCCTTGCATACCTGCACACACATTAGACTGGCTATGAGCACAGAACTCATGCAATTTTTTATGTCTCTTACCTATCAAACAGACCTGCAGCTTAGTGAAACTCATGAAAACCAAAGGGAATGCAGAGCACGGGCTCTGCTTGCCCAAGGTTTATTCTTCAACACAGCTGGAACGAAGACAAGCTGGCAAATGCTCTCCCACACAGTATTAGCTATAGGGAAATAACAGGAAAGAGCTTCAGGTGACAGGAGCAGGAAAAGCAACAGGAACACTTCTCAGAGAGCTGTGCTGTCCTCCAGCCGCCAGCCCTGTGGAGGAGGTAAGCCCTGCCCTGTCCGTGCTGTCCTGGCAGCAGGCAGTGGCTGTAGCAGTAAAGCCGCACTGTGCAGGTGTGCAGAACTACATTCTTGAGCACTCTTTGTCAGAGGGCACCTGAGGATTTTGTTTCTCCATCGCTGCAGGCCAAAGGCTGCTCTCTGTTCTGAACAGGTAGTGCTGTGCCCCCGGCAGCCGAATCCCACCTGCTTAATGCCGGGCTGGCAGGCAGCAGTACTGAGAAATTGCCAAATGCTCTCAGGAAGGGAATAATTTTGCCCAAATGTGCCAACAAAGAGGTTTAATTTTACCCTGTGAAGAATCACAGTGGAGAGATTCACACAGGCAAAACTGTGCACGGGCACGCAGATCTGCAGAATTAAGGCTTTCATCTGTTACAAACAAACCTCTGAGGTCTTAATATTTCTGAAGCACCTCAAATTCCCAAGGCATCCACAGGTCATATGTACAAAAAACACTGGCAGCCAGGTCCTACTTTAGGAAAACATTTCCATTTGACACAGGGGTTTAAATACGTTCATAGAGGACCTGTTCAAAATAAAGTCATTTCCGTACAAGCCCAAAATTAACCATAAGTGCTTTTCTGAACAAGGACGGATTAGAACATCTACGTAAATGCTTTCCTAAGTTCTGCCTTCAGTGAGGTGTGACCTGCCTCTGCACTTGAGATCACTTCACAGCACTCAGAGCTATGCAACACCGCAAGAGAGAGATGGAGAAAAATCTTTCCTGAGCAGAACTGCAGGTAGAATTTGGAAAACAAAAGCCAAAATGCTCCCGGCCCAGATGAGCTAGGACCACTCTTTTGAAAGACCAGAATAAGGTGAGACGTAAAAACACCGTACCCAGCCAAGCACTCTGCCCCTGATGGTGGCCAGCCCTAGATGCTAAGGGACTGGATCTAGGATGGGGTACTCAGGACAAGTATTATTGCTCCTAGTGATAAGGGCAGGGGCTCAGTTACGATGTGCTGCTGCATTCAGCATAGCTCCCTTAATGATTTTGCCAGACAAATGACCCCCTTCACCATTAACTGGAGGCTTCATCTCCTGCCTTGCCTTTTTTACAGCCTCTGGTGCAAACACAGACCTCATTTGCTGTGCTGTACTGCGGGGTACTCCATTATAGCAACAGATAATCAGTCAGTTTGTCCATTAGCTTAATTCCTCTGGCAAAAAAGACTTTGTGGCGGGTACTCCAGCAATTCAGTCAAGGGCTTTGTCTGTGTGCTGGGCTGCAGCAGGCGGCTGTGAAAGGACCACTGACAACTCGGACATCGTGTTATGATGCTCTGTGACATGAAGCACCCAGGATCCAGTACTACAGAAGATAATATACCAGCATCTGTACTTCCCACTGGGAGCCCTGTCTGTGTATAACCAGCTTCTGCCTTCCCCCTACAGTCAACGGTGACGCTTCAGTACTATGTAAAGGGCCAATAGGAGGTGTAAGCACCACCTGTATCTCATTTCAGCACTATATTCAGAGCTTAAGTGGGGTTGATGTGGTACTTGGTGTAAACTCTATTGTGAAGGGGTGAATTTAAGCAGAATTTCCCCTGACAGTGGCAGCATTACCCCTAGTGGCAGGGAATAGGGTCACAAATATTGGCAAGAGTGACTCAGCTGCATGCTCCCTAACAATCTCTAACGTCCTTTTCGAATGAAACAGATTCCAAACTGCTTGCATTTCATTAATTAAGGAGAGATAATTAAGGAGATTTGAAAGGCTTATAAAAACATCAGGGCACATATCTGGATGATGGTTTTCAAGCCTCAAACATACCCTACAACTTACGGGCTAAAAACATTAAAAAAAAAAAAAAAAAGCCCTAAAACAAACTGAATTCTAATTGAACCCAAAGAATGGAGTATAAATCTTCCTTCTCCCCACAATAAAAAAGCAAGCTGTCCAGAACTTTGGGTACAGTGCTAAACACATTTGTTGCTGAATAAAATGTGACAAGCTGAATTTAGGGTGGGAGCTGTTTTCCTCAGCTGAGCAAATCTAAAAGGAAGTTTAAATATAGCAAGAAACCCAAATGGTTGTGTTTAGAGATGCTGCAGTGATACAAGTGAAAATGTTTGACCTCTCCATGAAATTCCAATGTAAGATGAATCGTTGATTCTGCTGACTTACTCAGGAGGCAGTAATGTGATTCAAATCATCTGACTGTCAACAGAAACCCTTTACTCTTGTAAAACAGGAAGCTAAGAATGCTTTTTCACAGTTGAGTATTTTGACTGGAAAATGAAATTTTACATTGAACAAGTCATCATAAGCTTTTCTCTGCAAGCGCAGTTAAGGATGGATTAAATCACAAATGATTCTTATTTGGATGTTTTGATTTGGGTTACTTCTGTTAATTTTCAGATTCCTCCCTCTCTACCCAGAATGGTTTGGAATACATATATATATAAGCAAGTAAGTAAGTACATACTAACATGTAGTACATACTAACATACTGTACTAACAGCATACAATGCAGCAAAGGACTACAAGACACTTCTTTCTCTCTCTCAACTCTGTATCATACTTGTCTCAAAGACAGCTGTACGAAGAAGCCAGAATAATGCTGTTTTGAACCAAATCTCAGCAGCCTTTGTTAATACAGAGTGCTCCTACAAATAAAGACCTTCAGATTACAATATCTCCCAGGCTCCACTTAATGCAAGCAGGTTTCACATTTACACAGGATGCTGGTGCACCATGCCTCTGAAGCCACGTGTACTTCATGAAGTAATAACAGGCAATGATAGATCCTGGAGTGGGATCATTAAGTGACCAGTGAACGGGGAATTGAGGTTTTTGGACTGAACTCTTGAAAAAGCTGGGGGTCAGTCAACAAAAAGAATGTCTATTCATAACAAACTATAAACAAACAAACAAACATAACAAACATACCTCTTAAAAAAAAAAAAAAAACAACAAAAACGCAATTGAACAAGTGTAGAAAACACTCAAGCTGTCATTTCAGTTGCGTATTTATGGGCCACTCAAGAGTTACATGGCTGCTCTCAAGCACGTGGGCAAACTGGAAGCATTCATCTCCCATGTGAACATTACGAATGTACGTAGACGATGGAACTGCATCCAGGCAGACACAACTGTTGCTATTGCTTTTCGTGACCATCTCAGAATGGAGTGTGCAGGAGTGACAGTGCTCTGGAGGCAAGTGCGTGACTGGTCCAAATCCTAGAAGGTCGACTCGGTCCCTCCCTGTGGCCCTCCCCTGTAGTTTAGTCTCAGAGATCTGTTTGTTTTTCAAGACTTCACCTCTTCGCAATCTTGGTCAGTGGAAAGCTCCACATCGGACAGTCCAACCTCCATTGCCATAATCAATGAAATATCTGAATCGCTGCTGACTGCTGGCTCCTGTTCATCTGTGAGAGTAGAAAAGACAGAAAAAGGGCATTATGCTCATATCTTTCAGTCAACATAGTACTATATTTCAAATCTGCAGATAGGTCCGAAGAAACCCAGGCTTCTCAGGCACTGAAGCTGTGCTCAGTTTCCAAACTTTGCTCTCACAGAATCACAGAATGGCCAGGGTTGGAAGGTACCTCAAGGATCACGAATCTCCAACCCCCCACCACAAGCAGGGACACCAATCTCCACATTTAATGCTAGACCAGGCTGCCCAGGACCCCATCCGACCTTGCCTTGAACACCTCCAGGGACGGGGCATCCACAGCCTCTCTGGGCAGCCTGGTCCAGCACCTCACCACTTTCTCTGTAAAGAATTTCTCCCTAACATCCAAACATTTAGTACATATCTAAAACATCACCAAAGCAACACAGATTTGACCCCATCAATAGAGAGAAACATGATGACAAGGAGACTGGATGAGTAGCACTTTCTACTCTTCCTCATCCTGTTTAGGCCCATCATTTCCATGGCCTTCCTCCCACACACCTGAGTACTTCCTTCCCCTGCCCCTTCCTTGATGTGGCACCATCCCACTCACTGCCCCAAAGGAAGTGAAATAAGGACAAAATCACAGGCACATGGTGGAATGGCTTGGTCACCAGGAAAACACTCCTAACTGGAAAAAAATCTGTTCAAGGCCTCATTGGGTGCTAGAATCTCTGCGACCTCTGCAAGGCTTTTAACAGGGTGCTAGGTGAATTTTTTGAAGGAGCAACACAGGTGTCATTAATTCTGCCATTAAACATGGGACCAAGCTACTTGCCTTCTCTGGTGCCTTTCCTC
Organism: Lagopus leucura; assembly: GCF_019238085.1. NCBI lineage: Eukaryota > Metazoa > Chordata > Aves > Galliformes > Phasianidae > Lagopus > Lagopus leucura. Next base: position 9,500,389 of record NW_024962264.1, read on the forward strand.
ACCCTCTGCTTTGATTTGCAGATACCTTGCAGGTTCCAGATCCAGGCCAAAGAGATCTACTTAAATGCACGATCCCAGGTACAGTAAGAATCAGATTATTGACTTCACCAAACAGCAAGTCAAACTGCAAGTGTGGGAGGAATAACTTATTTTTCTTTTGATTCTGCAGTGCTTATTCTGCGCGTATTTACTAGCAGCTAAAAAGCAAACAGATTTTGAAGAACTAAAAGCCGATTTTCTTTCAAGAACAACCAGGAGAAGCAAAGTACATTGAATCTCTGGGGAGATTTTCAAAGGCACAAAAATCACCCAGGTGGCGGAGTCTCTCAGAGAAAAATTTGATGGTTCCTATTTTCAAGTGGTTTAATTACAATAATGGTACTTACACTGTAACAATATTATGTATTTAAATGTGTGGCAGTTTTTCCTTTACACATGTTATTTTTCAGACAATAGAACAATAGAAGCAGAACTTGACTGATGCCTAAGTGTCTAAAATTTGAGTATGTAAGAAACAATATGAAAGATTTAGAAGCCAAGAAAACAGTCAGTCCTCACATTTTAATTTTTCACTTGAAGCTAAAGGAACACAATTAGCCTCTTCTCAAGAGCTACACGATTTTTAAGTCAGTTTTAGAGAAAAAAACATGTACTTACTTGTGCTGTTATTAGACCTCCTGTTCTAGAGAAAAAGCTTCAGCAAGGTCTGCATTATTCCAACTGAAAAATACAGCGTGTTCCTTTATAATTCCCCCCATCTTTCACCCTGGATTATTTTTATACTTTCTTGATTGCAAGATAAACAATTAATACACACAGCCTCTCTATAACTGTGTATTTTTTCCTGGTAGTAAAATGTCTCACGGCACTGCTTCAGACTATATTTCTAATGGGGACAGAGTGGATGCTCATGAACTGAATGGCATAGCTTGTAGACTTCAGTGGGCTTCAATTACAAGTAACCGTGCAGTGAACTGATAGATCCAAGGGTGCAGAAGTGCACAACATACACCTCCATGACCTAAAGCACCATCTGTAGTGGTGACAGCTCCCTGAGCCAGAACGATGTGCTTCCAGATCACTGGATTATTCATCAGTCCCTTGTAACTAATACAGTTCTCCAAAACAATGACAACGGTGGTTTAAATGTAGACCTAGGAGCAAGTTTACATTTGCCTGAAAGAGTTGCCAAGGGCTTAGCCTTGTTGAATAGCTGCTTGGAGCATCTTTGAGAGAAAGGTGACTTTCATATGAACTAGCTGTGCGAGGAAGAACTAGCTGAATGGAGTGACTGAGCCACAGGCAAGTTGAAGTGGTTTGAGTGGCCAAAATCAAGTGTGAGAGAGTCAAATGAGAATCATTTATGGTGCTGAAATGCTATTTCAAGATTTGCTATTTCTTTCAGAGCTGCATAGAAGAAAAAGATCAAGTGCCTTCAAAACAGACAGAACAGAACCAGATCTACAGCTCACCTACCAACAGTCTCACCCACGAAGGTACAGAAGCACATGCTTTTCAAAATGGCAAACATGAATTTTACATTTATATAAACTATATGTACTTGGAGGAATTCTTGTATCTGTCTTTACGTACTGTGTTCTCCACAGTTATTTTTTCTTTGGGAATAAAATGCAGGTCAATAGGAGCAACGAACAAAGGATCCTAAACATGCCCATGTGCCAGCATTGCTTCTCCAGTGCTACAAAAGTGCCCAGGATCACAGATGCTCCATTTCCCTTGCTTGCTATCAGTGCAGTTGTTCAAAACGCAAAAGTTGCAGCCTGCTGCTTCAGCAGAATGGGGAGAAAAGCTCAGGCATCACCACTCCTTACTCCTTCCCATTCTGCGGAGTCAGCACTGACATTTCTTTGGAAGATGCAGACAACACAAGGATACTAATTCATCCCTCAGCTTTATGTGCTTCATTCTGTAAACTGGAGTCCTACTGCCGACCGCAACATGCACACGACGCTATCTCAGGGAGACTGCAGAAGTTACACCAGCTGCTGCTATATTTGGGTGCAGATCTGGCTCTAAGTCTTCAAACTGCCCTGCTGTGACTCTCCCTCATAACACAGGCTTCTCAGACTGGCATGAGGTTCCTTTTGGCCAGCTACACAACAACATGAGCTAGCACAGTCAGGGAGCTTCGTTAAAGGTACGCAAACCTCAGTGAGACTGCAAGTGCCAGGAGCTTTGCCTGCATACTGCATTCCCAGTTTTTAGATCCTGTTTACAATGACAAAGGTTATACAGACACAGCCTCTACAGAACACGCCTGGCTTACTGTTAAAAACTTTTACAGCATTTTTGTAAGTTTTCTACAGTGTGGTGTATGTTTGAGGTGAGGATCTCGGCTTTCCCTTACATACAATTTGAGAAGAAAAAGTAAATAGTTGAGCTTTTTTACAGCTCTAAATTTTAAACGGATCTCATTTTGGAATATACGACTTTTGGACGTTTGAGATCGACAGTCCTGCCTAACAACAAGTACTATAATACTTCCACTGTGTTTTACAGCATTTCATGCCACAGGCAGAAAGCCTTTTGCTTAATGAAGCAAAAAGCACATCCCAATCTGCTTTTCAGCCGGAGTGCGAGCGCCCACAGCCAGCAACTCTAGACCTCACTGCCACATTCCTCTCATGTCAGCGAAACGCAATACACCACAGCACGCCGCCTCTTGCCAGACAGACTTTTTCCACTCACTTACATTCCCTGACACACATCCATTTGAGAGAGGCCCAATAAAACAACTCTTTCTCTAGTCAGTGTTACTTGAAACTTAACTATGCTAAAGAGGGAAGAATATTACCATGTGAGATGAACTGTCAGACATAAAAGTAGTAAAGCCTTTACTTTTCACAAAGTTCACAAAATTATATTTGTTTATAGTTGCAACCAAACAAGGATGAAAATAACTAATTACTCTGGTGCTTTCAAACAGTAAGACTGCACACTAATGGTTGTCTACTGCCACTGCTACTCCTAATACCGTGTGTACCTGTACCTGTAGTAGACTAATAAATATTCCAAAGGAAAAAGGACAGACTGTCGGTATCTAAGAATTTCATACTGTTGCAAGAGCCCTGGGAAGGACTTAGGCATTCAACAGTGAGTGAATAAGTGCATTTACAAAATGCACAGGTAAACACGTACGCCTGGGCAATTGAGATCTGAGACACAGCTGAATGACCAAGCAAGGAAGAGGAGCAAACCAATGTACCTGTGATGAGTTTTGTACTCAGGGAGGCCTTACTTCTGCCCCACACTGTGCTCCCTCCAAGGAGGCTGCATCTGGCACTCTACAGTGATGTCTCTAGGACACGGGCTGTGCAGCAGAGCTCTTCTAAAATTGCTTTTGCTTATCCCAGATGCCATGATTCCCCCTAAGCTCACAGGGCTGGAAACACTGCAGAACCTTTTGACTAGGCTAAGAGGCCCACAGTCAATCTGCGTCCAAGAAATCAACAGGAAAAAAAACAAAATGGAAAAATGTTATACTGCTGAAGTTCCTCAGCACTGAATGCAGACAACGGACTTCTTTCCTCTTCTAGACCTTCAGGTAGCTACCTCCTTAGGGGAATAAACAGAAGTATTGATTATCAGATGTCAAATGAGACCTGTCACCAAATGTGTAATTAGGGCTTTAAAAGAAGTGTAACTAAAGGCAGCAATCTCCTGTTCTTGTGGATTAAAAACATGGGCTGCAGCAATAAGCCATTCAGCTGGGAGTCAGCCTCCCTTCCCTCATCTATTATCAGTGTTCTGTGAACTAAATCAGCATACTAAGGAACTTAGCTTTGTCCAGAATGCAATTAAACCATCGCATAGAGCTGCGCAGCTGCCAATGTTTTTTATCATCTTACAGCAGGAATCAGAGAGTAAGAAAAGACTGCTGCGGTGCTACTGACTTGGGTGTAACCTACCTGCCTAGCTTTAGAGCTGAACGTTTAAAACAAGCCTTCCTTCCCTTCTGGCCCGGATCTTTCATTCTTGATAGTAGATGCCCAGTTTTGAGGAGAAATGAATAATTACTGATTCCTTCATCTAACAAAATGCTTTGAAGAAGATATCATTTATTATCCCACCTTAGCTGAGAGAAACAGTACGTGGGACAATGGTACTCTATCTAAAACTTGGTTCTGACAACATATACACAGCAAAAAAATGAACTTTATTTCAGTATTCATTTCACATTTTTCACTACTGTGAAATATACCCAGTTTCAGAACTTTTATCTTCTGAAGGTAGCACTGAGCCAAAACACAAACTCTTGGGTGATGGTTATGCCTTCAGGTACAAAGATATATCTAAAATTTATGTTGAAACATAAACCTTATTCTAGCCCAGTGCACACTTCTATTTAACAAACATTGCCCCCAGTCAGATGTGACTAGAAACATTTTGTTCTGGAAGAAAATAGAAACACGAACACCAGTTGGAGCAATGAGGACTTGAAAAAAATATATATCCAGGGACAATAGAGGCATTGAAATGGGACCTTCACCGAAACAGATTCTGGTCAGTACGAAGCCACAGAGACCTGCCAAGGCAGGCAGCGCTATTCCAATTTTGCTTCCAGTATTACAACCCGAATACACTATCCGTCACATTTGATGTATGACAAGGAGAGAGAAGACATTTCTAGAGCTCTCCATTTTTCTTTGCCCAAGAATGCACGTTGTTATTACAGAGCTTATTGCTCCCCCTCAGAGTAACCCTGCCACAGAATCACATTGCTGCTTATGGTCTTCCAAAAAAGGAGCACAGTCAGTACATCAAATGGCAACTACTCCACAACCAATCATATTTTTTTAATTGCTAAGATTCTTAAACACTGATTCTTTAATTTATTCTCAGATTAATCATCCAATATTTTTTATTGGAACATTTTGTAAAATACATGCAAAATCCCTTCCACGTCATCTTGATAAATCATCATACTTTGGAACAGGCCATAACTGCACTAACAACACAACTGACTAAAAAAATGCCTATACAATCTCTAATGCAAAAAAAGCAATGGGAACCTGTTTGAGCAGAGAGAGCTATAAAAAAATGTGTTGCTAATGAACTCCTCTACACAGAGGCTAATAAAAGGGATGAAGAAGTCTGGCTGGCTGCAGCTGAGGGCAAAGTACTGGGGAGGTATTTTTATTGATATTCCCTGGCATCACACTCAGACTTATCTGCACAGCGAGGGGAAAAAGTACTTGAGCACAGTAGGTCCTCTTGGAAGGAAAGGCAAGAGTCTTCTCCACAGATTACTAGCCAGAGCTCTGTGAATGTACTAATGGCAGCACTGCCTCATTCAGAGGATAAAGCAGCAGCATATGGAACACATTGCAAAGAATACCCAAACATCAACACACTAGAAAGAACCAAACGATGGGACTTGGCAAGATTCATTTAAGAAATAACTCCAAAAATCTTTTTGACTGGATCAACCTCAAAGTGGCTGAGAGACATCCTAGGTGGCTCTGAACTTGATACAGAACACCAGAGTTCTGTGCAAAGAGCAGAGTTTTGCAAAGCCAACTTGTGTTAGCTTCTTATTCAGTGAAAAGGCAATAATCTTTTTCCCTCAACTTTTCTTTAGAAGATGTATCTTGGGAGAACACACAGCATCTTTTTATGAGGGATGACCAAAGATGTAGCTCCCCATCTTCAAATATTCTGTAACACAAAGGGTAACATCATTCTGGAGACAAGCTACTGAGATGGAAAGACACGACTGTTCAAGGCATTTGCTAACTCTGCGTGCCCAGGTAAGACATCCTAAACCTTAGTTTTCAGCTGTAGCATTAACCTGCACACCGTATACTCCAGGCATATCTTCTGCTGCCTTCAGGTACAGCAGTAAGTACTTAAAACTTTTGGAAATCATATCCCAGTATTCCAAACCAATAATATAACAAAAAATTTAAGGAAAAAAAAAGAAAGGACATATTATTAGCAATATTAGTAACACAATCAAATTTCCAAAAGCCTAGATTTAGAACATATTGTACTTCAGCGATAAACTTTGATACCAGTTACCTGAAAAGACATCTTGTCAAAGTTTCAGCAAGATCAGTAAACTCATTTTCATAAACAGTAGGGAAAGTGGAAAATACCACCATAAAACACATGGAACAGATAAGTAAGCGCATCTGCAGAAAGCTGAAAAAGGGAAAGAACATATACCAGATGTTATTGCATTGAGACCTGGAGACTTGATTCACTGGAAAAGCAAACTGATTTTTGTTCATTTTACACACACACACACACACACACACACACACACACACAGACATACTCTATGGGATTTTGTCCATCAGTTGGAAGGTAAGTCCCTGAAATTCGCAGCATGTGATATAATCATTTTAGGAGTCGGATGTTTGTCTTCTGCCTGTAAGAGGCTGGCTGACATTCTGGGAACTTTTCATCAGCTGCCTTAGCAGGAGCCACCAGCCCTCTTCCTGATACAATGAACATGCTTCTGCCAAGTATGACACAAAAAAACCCCTACAATTTTTGCTTTTAATATGCTTTTCTCATTCTCCATACTGCTACGGGTCATGTTCCTGCCCTGGGACCAGCAAGGAAACTCCTTCTGTGGCTTAGTTACTGCATTGTCATGTTCTCCCCTCCCTATGACTAGTCTCCTCTTGCTTCTTGGAAACTCAGTAAAAATACAAATCAGAAAAACTATCCGAACAGTTGACACAGTCATTACACCAGGGTGTCTGCACAGACCACTGTTCCCTTATATCAGCTAGGCCCCACAAAAAACACTGTTTCCTTTATATCCAGACTCTTAACCTTTTGCAAGGCCCCCTCAAAGCCCTCCCGCTGTCTGGAAGGAGACAGCAGCACCGGGAAGCCACTGCCCATGCAAAAATACAGCTCTGGCTGTGCCTCTGCTCAGGACTGCATGTTCTGGTGCCCACAGCAAGTTTCAGAAGTAAACATGAACGCATTTAATTCAATGTACAGACTGCTAAAGCTGATTATTATTTGGAAGACGTGAAATTATTCATGCAGTTGTTTCGCAATCAGAAAATGAGATCTCTCATAAAAAGAGAAAAGCTTCAGAAGTACAGAAAAATGGAAATGCAACAACACGACAGTTTTGATTTTTAAGGACCTTTGGTAAAATTATTAATACTTAAAGATTTTTACTTCTGAAAGATTTTAGCTACATTTGGTAACATCCTGCCATTTTCTACACTGCTCTAAAAGTTCAAAGAAATATTAAATTACATTTTCCACTTAACATCAAACAAAAAGTCTAATTCAAACCTTCACCAAATTAACTTACAAGACACCTCTTAGGCCCGGACTGAACCAAACTCACTAGCACTGTGCAGTCCAGAGTAACATTAGAACACACGTGCAGGTGTCTTTCATTGTTTTTATTACTCTGAAACTTCTGCACACAGACCTGCTTTCTCACTCAGGTCAAGCAGAGACTGGTGTAGCAGCAGCATGACAGAGCCAAGTGACGAGGTCCAGCTCCCTGCCTTAGCTTGCCCTCCTGTCATCTAGCCCTGTCATTCCTCTGGTTGGCCAGGAAGTTAATTTACAGAGATACATGAAAACTAATTTCAAAAAAATGTTTGCGAGATTAGCAACTGAATAGGCTGGTTCAGTCATGGGGCTAATAATGCAGCCAACCTCAGGAGAGAACCACAGAATGGTTTGGGTTAGAAGGGATCTGAAAGATCATCCAGTGCTACCCTTCCAGCTATAGGCAGGGACATTGCCCTCCAGCCCAGGTTGCTCACAGCCCCATCCAGCCTGGCCACGAATGTTTCCAGGGAGGGGGCATCCACAGCCTCCCTGAGCAAACTGTTCCAGCGCCTCAAAGTACAAAATTTCCTCCTAATATCTAGTCTAAATCTACCCTCTTCCAATCTAATGCCATTTCCCCTTTTCCTATTTCTACTCACCTTCATAAAAAGTCCCTCGCCTGTTTTCCTGTAGACCCCTTCAACTACTGGAAGGCTGCTACAAGGTCCCCCCCCGGAGCCTTTTTTTCTCCAAGCTGAAGGTTACCAGCTCTCTCAGTCTGTCCCTGTAGGGGAGGTGCTCCAGCCCTCTGATCACCTTTGTGGCTCTCCATCGGACCCACTTCAACAGTTCAGTGTCTTTCCTGTGTTGGGAGCCTGAGTGCAGTACTCCAGGTAGTGACTCACAAGATCAGAGTAGAGGGGCAGAATTACCTCCCTCGACCTGCTGGCCACGCTTCTCTTGTTGCAATACAGGATACACTTGGCCTTCTGGGCTATGAGTGCACACTGCTAGCTCATGTTGAATCTTTCATCCACCAGCAGTCCCAAATCCTTCTCTTCGGGGCTGCTCCCAAGCTATTCTCTGCCCATCTTGTACCTGTGCTTGGAATTGCTTCAACCCAGGTACAGGACTTTGCACTTGGCCTTGCTGAACTTGAGGTTGGCATGGGCTTACCTCTCAAGCCTGTCCAGGTCCCTCTAGATGGCATTCCTTCCTTCTAATGTGTCAACTGCATCACTCAGCTTGGTGTCATCTGCAAACTTACGGAGGATACACTTGATCCCACTGTCCATGTTGCCTACAAAGATGTTAAATAACACCAGCCCCAACACCAATCCCTGAGGAACACAACTTATCACCGATTTCCACTCGGACACTGTGCTGTTGACCACCACTCTCTGAGTGCAACCATCCAATTCCTTATCCAGCAAGTGGTCCATCCATAAAATCCTCTTTTCTCCAATTTGGCGAACAGGATGCCATGCAGGACAGCATCAAACACTTGGCACAAGTCCAGGTAGATGACATCTGATGCTCTTCCTCTGATGCACTGACACTGTAACTCCATCATAAAAGGCCACCAAGTTTGTTTACCCTTGGTGGAGCCACGTTGGTTACCACCAACCACCTCATCTTTATTTTCCATGTGCCTTCAGGAGGATCTGCTCCATGCTCTTGCGAGGTACAGAAGTGAGACTGACTAGCTTGTAGTTCCCTGGATCTTCCTTTTTTTTTTTTACCTGCTTGAAAATGGGGGTCATGCTTCCCCTTTTCCAATCACTTGGAACTTCACTAGACTGCCAAGACCTTTCAAAAATGATGAAGAAGCATGCAGAAGAAGAGGAAGGAAGGGAAGGCACTCCCTGAATTCAACATCTATCCCTGCTGCACCATGACATTAAATCTCTGAGCCACCAAGTGTGACACAGAGGCTGCTTTTGTTTTCTTGGCAGCTGCTAAATGACCAGGGCTCCTTGGTGATGTTACAAAACAAACAGCATTAAGTGACAAAGTTAAAAATAATTATGCTTGGTCACGGTAATGGTGCGTAAGGAATACTGCAAAGATTTTTCCAGTAGCCAAGGTGAGAAGTATGTAACGCCAGCATGTGTTACATGCTTTATGGCCTAGTGGCAGCCTGTCATAACAAAGAGACTTTTACATACAAGAAGTATAATCACACAGTTGAAGTGGGTGTATCACTTTCCATGGGCTATCCTGGTGACTGCTATTGTGACTGACCTTTTTATTTGTATTTTAAAAATCCCTGTCAGCAGTGTGCTTTGCTTCCTGCAAGCGTGAAAGGAGAAGGAAATTACAGGCTGACTCAGACGCACAATGCACTGGATTCAATGAACAAGCATCTAATGGTAAGAGAAACTTCAGTTCTGCTCTGTTCTTAGGGAACAGAAGGAAGAAACATCTTTTCACAGAGTGATCTAGAGACATAGTCGCCAAATTCCTCACTGCAGTCACACCATAGATGTACCCTGGTAACCCCGAGCATGACACAGTGTTAAAGCAGAAGGCCAGTGGTTTGCAAAACTTTTTCTTGGTGTATTGTGGCTTCTCCTTGGGAACCCCCTTAGCAGAAGTAGCTGCACAAAACTGTCTTCCTTGTTGGTCCTTCTTGACCTCAGCTGTGCCTGTGGCTGGGGCTGACTGTGGCTTATAATGGCCTGCTGGACACCGCACTGTGATCTGTGCCAAATGGCCCCGACATGGCAGGATCCTGCACAGGCACCTGGAGCCATGGCCAGCCTAGGAACGCCACCTCTGACACTCAGGGGAACAGGAGAAGTATGTCTCAATGCCTGGAAGAGGCACTCATCAAAGGAGCCACAAGGCAGGGACAACACAGGATCAGCAGAGCCTGGCTAGATCAGTTTATTGCAACGTTTATTCAAGGCTGTCACAAGCTTCTCACTCCTACTTCAGTTCACGTAAAAGGTGGCAACTAGCCAGTGAAAATCTGCATGGGGGCAATTAATCCCGAGAACTTGGTGTGAAACGTAGGCTGCTGTGACAAACAAAAAAACCCCCATTTTTGCTTAATCACTATGAACTGCTTCCTCAACTAGAAGCTCACACAACTGTAAGAGAAAACAACAGCTTGCTTTAAAGCAAACTCCTGCTAATTCCTGAATGAGGGGGCTGGATGAGCTCACACCAGCCTGGCTGTTCCCTCATCATGGCAGCGTGTGCACGATTTCAATTCTGCCTCTTTAAACAGCATGAACCACAAAAGCTCTCAAAAAACCCTAGGTCACTAGCAACCCAACACACTGACGAATCACAGACTGAACTCTCAAGAGCAGTTACAACAAACAAATCTGTGCAAAGGCATCACAAAAATGGTTGTGCATATATTAGAGGATTTCTCTGTGAAGTAGACGGCTGACAAGCACAACAGTGGTGGAATTACTCAAGTAAAACACATGCACATCTTCTTTCCTCCTATCTCCCACATGGTCCCCCCTTCCTTTCCAACAGTGGGCTCCACCTGGGATCCCTGAACATTTCCAGAGGGTCAATTCTTCAGCCCAGCGCTTGAATTTTGTGTGCTTGTCACTAGACATTTCTATCCCACCTTGTACACTGGTGATGATGATCCTTTGCTGAAATTTCATTCCCTTAACACAGGGATGCATTCCCATTAACTATGGAAAGAATGCACACAGTAATGTAATTAAAAGAGAAAACAAAAAACACACTCATAGAGATTATATCATTCTTACTGCCCTCACAAACAAAACAACTTTTAAAAGATGAACTTCTACCTTCAGCAGAAAACAGCCTTCCTTTCTTCATGATGCAAGAGAATAACATGTTTGAGAACAGGTCTGGCTCTGCTGTAGCAACAGCTCCAGTGCCTAAAGCGTGGCACAGCTGTGGGACTGCTATTCCTGCCAAGTCTGGGCAGATCAGGATGACATTCAGTGGTCATCCACAGAAGGCTCAGCAGCCTCTGTGCTACCCAAGGGCTGCCCACAAACAGCAGGCACGCACAGAGGCTGTAACAATGTATGTCACACTTCCCCTGCTGCTGCCTTATCCTCTGACGCCTTGCAACAAACCAGCATGCTGCCTTCCACCAGCCCCACGTTCACTTGCAGGATTTGACTCTATTCTCCCAACATATGCTCATGCCCCAGTAGAGCTGTTAGATAAATGCCCCCAAAACACTCAGAGATATCCAGCCAAAGCATGCTGCTTAGGCTAAAGATCACTTCTCATGAGTCTATAAAAATAGAGAATACATCACAGAAACAGCACAAATAGCCAATGAAAACAAGTTTCTGAACTTTACAGGACGGCCCAATCTGATTTGAATTGGACAGCTTAATTACATATTTCTTTATAGGTCATTGTTTATCTACTTACTGTAGTTCATAACACAAATATTGATTTAAGAGCAATTCAGCTGTGGAAGAAATCTCTTGGAAAAAAACAGCAGCACAGAATCATGGAGCCTCAATTGTAGAGCATCTCACTGACTCTGTAAGCAGTCTACCATTTCACAGTCTCCTTCTCACAAGCTTTTTGCAGCCTTCATACACTTGTGAGGCCTCTAGGAGTACTTAAAAACTCTGCAAGAAAGCCTTCATTAATATTCAATATCACAAAACCTCTATATAAGGAAATTTACTCTGAGAACAGTCTAAATTTCATTTCTAGTGCACTGTGTTCACATGCATTCTTGATAGGTACGTAAGTCCTGTCCTCACTCCTGCACACACAGAGAGCACAGCCCTGCCCTTCGCTGAACAGTGAACACTGAAGATGACTCACTACCTACTGCTGGAGCTACCACAAATGTCTCCTTTAAAGTAAGTAAAGCAAAAAGAGTGAAGCATTTCAGATGTTTCATCTTTTATGGAGTCTCAGAGACAACATTGTTTTAAAACAGTAATAGCAACAAAAGGCAGTGCCGAATTCATGCTTCAAAACAACAATTTATAATCTTTATTTATTTTTTAAACACGTGGAGTATTTATTTTACTTAAAAAGGAAGCTTCAGGAGATGTGGTCTGGAGGGGACATCCTGGGTAGTAGAACATACTCTGCTATTGTAGGGGCTGCACAATATAATCCCTTTCAGATTTGCTAGAAATTAGTATCACTCACTGTACAAGCTCCCCAGTCACTTTGTTCATCTCTTTGTCAGCGCAGAACCACAGGCAGGTATCAGTTAAAAGCTATAACGCTGAGGTTTCAAAAGAACACTTCATACAACACCAACCCACAGAGATTAATTATTTTTTTTTTTATTACTATTTTTTTTTTTTTTAAACATCCTACAATAACAGATGAGTTCAGCTGCTAAAACCTCTCTCTTAAACCTCACAAACCCATCAAACCTTGCTACACATTTTACATTCTGGTGTAATTGTACAGTTTTTGAACAGAAATTATTCCACCTCTGATCTTTCCTGCAGCCTACTCAATGGTTTGCTATCAGTAAGATTTTCTGCCTACAGTTGTGGCCATCTCTGCTCTGACTGAACACTGCATGTGATCCTGGCCACAGATGGAATCCTCCTTATGAAAATGTAAGTACAGAACAATAATTGAGAGAAGCATTCATAAAGGAAAAAAGTCAACAATTTCTTTGAAAATGCTGCAGCATTTGAACAGGTTTGGTTTTTTTCCCTATTAAAAAATAAACCTTTCATCTGTCAGGCCAGGTCTGCTATGTTTGAATCTTGTATGATGATATATCTATAAAGATGGCTTATTTTAAGAAGTCAGCATTTACATAAACAAAGTCAAAGATTTCTATTTAATTGAATCGATCTCCTCCCTCCCTTCTACTTGTCTCCCTTTCCTTTCCAAAATGAATCTCTATAAACAAGAATATGGCACAAGCTTAACTTGATCTGTCTTCCTGAGATGCATTGCCAACTATTTTGTCTCATCGCCCTGAAGCAAGGATGCCAGCATATTTTTGCTCTTCATTTAACTAGCATCTCTTGCTTTCCCAGCTCTCAGTTAACACAAATAACAAAGCTAGCTCCACTCAGCTTCTTACAAAATGCAAGATGTGACACTCAAAGCCTAGAGGGAGGCAGCCATGACAATCAACAGCAAGACTACCACAACTTTGTCACCTAAAGGCCACAAAAGCCAGACATGTCGGTCAGAGCACTCAGGTTACCTTCCCATTGGCCAACTGCACTCAAAGGCATTGGGCTGCTTGGTAGGAAACCTAGTAGGAACATCAATAAGCAGCCAGTCTTAGTTTACATAAACCTAGGGCCAATTTTGTGTTTCCCTTTGAATAAGCTTACAGTTACAGCTGAGTTTCAAGTGAGCAGCCTCTGGCATCAGAAAAACCCCTCCAAGCTATTGTCTCACCATAGATTTTTGCTGACATGCTCATGAGAAAATGAACAAGGCCAAAATAGAGATACCAGTTTCTGGAGTTTCTTCTTGATAATGGAAGGGTAAGGCCATCTGATGTTTGACAAATTGCAGCTGGAATTTTACAGGAAAGTATGGTCATTAGGACACCATCACCATCATCAAGACCACTCTAACACTCAGCAAATACAACTTCATACTGGAACAGAGTAAATTTTAAATACTGTCCTCTGCATTAAAAGATTGTCTATTTCAATCTCACTGGTGAATGCATACTTCTATTCCACCTTCTTTTGAATTGCAGATATTTATGCTCTTCGGAGAGGCAGAAGAGATGAGTACTGGTAGGTACTTGGGAAAGATAAAATATCAATGCCTGGAAGCCAACCACAAAACCTCAGAAAAATGAAAATACCTTTGCATCAACTCTTCATTATTACTCTTGGAAACTTTATTGCAAAGTCAGAGTCAACGTTTCATGACATTAAGTTCACTTTTAACCCTTCTGCCCTTGCTTTTCCATTCCAAGTCTTCTATGTCGACACTTCTCATTGAGAATGATGGTTCCCAAAAAATATTTAGGCCTTGGGAGATTTTTTGGTTTTGCTTGAATACTTAAGTTAAAATACCGTTACATTACTTAGGAGGGCTTTTAGAAGGTGAATGTAAATTTATATTTTCTGTTATATTTTCTGTTTTTAAAAGTGAAGTTGACTTGCTTGTTTCAATCATAACAGAGAAAGGAAGAAAGAATTACTGCAAATAAATGAAATTGTTTCCACCCTGTAGAATACACAGCCATTACAGCATTTTAACAAAGCACTTGTGAGTGTGAACAACCAGAAATAAACTCTTTTTATCACAGCTTTTCTTCAAAATTATTTCCTTTATGGGATATCTTCGGGCTGCGGTCTGCTCAGCACCTGGGAGTATACATTCCATCTCCCACAGCAGGTTGCAGAGACATTTTTCTAAAAACTTCTACTCTGAGACTACTTTGGCCTTGCAGACAAAGAGCTGGTCATGCATAGAAAGACCATTTACTGGTGCCATCACCATTTCAACAGCAATTATAAAGTAATAAAGTTCAGTAACGTCTCATCTTCAATATCCCCCTCACAAAGCAAAACCTGAAGCAAGGGTAGTCATATGTACAGGACATCATACTTGGAGGCTGTCTAGACAGTGGCAAACACAGCAGAAATTCACCACAGATATTTCCAGGTGAGTTGTTTTGCACATTAATTTGTGCGTTACCATAAGGTTTAATTATTGCCAGAACAGAGCATATGTTCTTGCCTGCTCCTCAAGTGCCTCAGAAATGAGTTAAACAGGAAAAGAACAGTCAAAAGTATTGGCACTTGTAAAAGATAGTCATAATAAACAGGATGAGTTGCAAGGATATTCCATCATACATTCCCTGGCCACTTTGGGAGCCCATTAATGCAGCCCTGATGTCATTGTGCACCACACTGAGTACATCCTGAATATGCTCCTCAGGATACTGCCCTTGGCACTTGTTCACAGACTAGCCTAGAGGAATAAGGAGAAAATACCAACGACTGAAAAAAGCACATCAGTAGAACTCTTGCCTGGCTTACGTCTTCATTTGAGTCAGCTTCCATCTTCTTAAGACACTGGGAGCACTGAAGAAAACGTACACTCCATCAGGAAGCAATGCAACCAGAACAAGAGAACATGCAAGCAGAATCAGTGATGACCACAGCAAATACTGCACTCCTTTCTATGAGCACCTCCAGTAGCTCAGCCTCAAGTTTTCACCCTCCCAAAGGGACCTCTCTGTCTGCCTGCCTGCTGCTTAGTCTGATTTCTTAACTCTCACTTTCAGATGCTGATTCAAGCTCGTTCATCCCATATCCTATGTCTTTGATCCTGAAATGGTCAGAAAAAGATTTAGAGTACCTGCAGCACACTGCATCTTAAACAGCACTTCCTGTGCTGTTTCAGTGGACGCTTTTGTGTAAAAACTAATGAGAATAAAAACTCCACAGACATTAGAGATGTGAGACTGAATCCTAAACAATCAAGCAGATTGCATGCATGATGCTGAACCAATCTTAAAGAGAACATTTAGTATTAAGTGATCTGGTCTCTGACTACAGCTCAGATTTGCATTTCACTCTACACCGTTTGCTTTACACACACTGTCGTTCAATGCTTTATCTAGCTATATGTTTGAGATGGTGAAGTATAAATAGAGATATAAGCTATGTTGAGCCTGATCCCAGCCCTCAGATCCCCTTTTCCCCTGTTCACATTGAACGCACAGCCAGAGCAACTGGAAGTGATATTTCTGGAGACAATTCCACATGCCATCACAGCTTTTACAATGGCAGTTTTCCTTTCTAAGTTTCATCACAACATGATAAATCTCTGATGTCTTTCACGTTCAGCAGCCTGTATACAATTGAAACATCATGCTTACTTTGCCTATTTGTTTATTCTGATTTCTGGACAAAACAGACAGCTGCACAGGGTCTTGCTATACTTCTGAGATAGTGCGCTTGCTTTTGGCAATAGTGTTGAGAAAACTGGCTTATATGGCCCACTTTTCTCTTGCTTTCCCAAATTCTTTCTTGCCGTTTACTGGCACAACTACTTCTGCATCAAGGAACTGATCCAGATGGAAAAAAAGAAAAAAAAAACAGAAAAAAAATCAGCTGGCTTCTGGATTGGGCTCACAAGGTAGCTGCTTAACAGAAGGGCAACACGGAGGCAGGAATAAGTTATCTGTGACAGAGAGGCAAGGTGGTAACTGCCACAGCATTGGCACAAAGAGACAGACATACTGAAGGAGAGTATTTTCTCCCCAGCCTCCCCAACCTTGGCTGCAGGGATGCCACAGAACTGTTATTGCAACAGTTTAAAAACGTGTTACCCCAGCATTTCACAGACCTGATGAGATGTTGATTTTTCTTACAATTATATTTAAACTGTTAGGTAAAGACTGTCAGGCTCTTTCAGAATCAAAGTCTGGGCCAGGTCCTTCCTCTGCCACTTGCCCTTGGTTTCTGCAGGAGGGAAGCACAAGCCTGAGTTGTACAAATGGGGGCTCAACTGTATGTACCTACCCTGCACCTTGATCTGACCATGCCACAGGGACAGCTTAGTGTGCCTGTGGGGAAGAAGAGCAATTTGGGAACCAACAGTTTCTTTTTAGCTCTACACAGAATGCCAATGTACATAACAGATGTGAAATCAAACAACAACAACAAAAAAATCCACCAGACTTAAAATTTGTTCCTTGTTCCATAGCATTCTTTGAACAACTCTTTCTGCTGCATGCTCTACTGGAAGACTTTGCACTTCACATCTCAACATATGGAAAAGCAGTTTTGTAACTGGAAAATTTCACTATTCGCTCACATAGCCTGGCATGAGTTTCTGAGGTATTTCTAACAATCCAGGGCACATTTTTAGTGCCAGTTAAGCCTAACTTGGTGACCCTTTCAAACCACCGCTGGCCTTCCAAAGCACCAATGCTATGTTGGCAGTGGTATGAGTCTCAAAACATATCTAGGACCTCAGCTCACTGGAATTTTCAGTCCATGGTAACTATTTAGCGCAACATCCGCACAAGCTTTTAATAGAGCCACCAGGACTTAGGTCATACTCCAGGCACACGGGGCCCAATCTGCTCAGCCTTTAACTAGGTCCCATCAGTATTCTGTCTCAAGGACTGTGGTAAGCGCTAATGCAAGTGTTAATAACTTTCGGTATTAACTAGTGGCTAGGGAATTTTTCCACCTTTTCCTCCTCCCTTACATCTGCTTAAAAAAACCTCTAATAATAGCAACGAAGAACAGTCAAGTGGTTGCAAGACAACAGCAGATCAGATTCTTACCATGCGCTTTCATCCTCTTCCAAAGACTGATTATTCTTCAGAAAGACATTTTAGATATACACAGATCAAAATAATTATTTGAGAAGTTATATTAATAGATTTAATGAAGAGCTATCAAAGAGACTTGAAGGTGTCCTAACAGTCATGATGAGCTTTATGCTGTCAGGGTTTCATGGAAGGAACAAAAAGGGAGGTAGAAAAGGAACTACTGCTATTCCCTAGACCGCACACACAGCCATACAGCCTGCCAAACTCAGTGGACTTCGCAGGCAACAGGCTACCATTGGGGAGAAATTGTGCTTTTTCTATTAAATTCCCCCCGTGTTTGCAGTAGAGCTATCTATGAATATTCCTCCAACTGCAGAGACAGTGTAGGTGTGATTTCTGAGGTCTTACATAGTATGATAGAACATGACACTGAAGAGAACATAACAGCTTCTCTAAATTAAAAAAAAAATACCAACATACAGCAAAAACTAAGGCAGTGCATATTATCTACTACTGTAATTAGCAAATGACCATGGATACTATAAAAGATGAAAAAAAAAAAGAATATTTAGTTTTCCTCCTTCAAGTGTCAGATGTACAACTCTCAAAATATCTAGATGCTGCTTTCTCATCACCTTCAGTGTCCCTGCACTACTGCACCACACCCTGCTGAAGAGTCTATCCCTATATTTCTTGTAGACCCTCTTCAACTACTGGAAGGCCGCTGTAAGCTCTCCCCAGAGCCTTCTCTTTACCAGGCTAAACAAACCCAGCTCCCTAAGCCTGTCCTCAAAGGAGAGGTGTCCCAGCCTTCTGATGATTTTTGCAGCTCTCCACTGGACTTGTGCTATTAGGTCAAAACAGAAAACTCAGCTGAGATGAGGTTTTATGCATTTCACACACTTTTCTGTCCTCCTCCTTTCCCACCCCATTCCAGTTTTAAATTTTTTCCATCCCCCCATTTTCAGCAACTGATAACAGAAATTCCACATTTCAAGATGTCATCCCAAGATCCTGCACAAAATCCCAGCAAAAAGAGCAAAGAGACTAAAGACTAAATACTAAGACTAAACACTGAACAGTATCAGGTCTGTAGACATTTCTAAAAAACTTGTTGAAGGCTTGAATGTTGGTAGAAGCCATCTGACCAAATTGCTGGTCCGTATTGTAGTGTTCAGTGCTACTAAGCAGGAATTTAACAAGGGACTCGCTACGGACAGGCCTCCAGATGAAGACCAACCAGATGTTCATAGCACACCTTGTTGCCAAAATTCCTTTGGAAGACATTATCCGTTCCAGAACACTGGGGAGAAAAAAAGGAGGGAAAGAAATGTCTGCTGAGCACACACAGAGAAATGAAAAGGAAAGCACTGGCTGAGTTCCAAAAATGAAAAACTAGCCTCAGTGAAGAAGGTGGGAGCTTTGCCACCAGATTTCAATGGAGACAGAATTTCACCCAATGTGAACAGTATTCTGGAAATATCCCCCCTCCAGACACACAGTGGGAGCTCTTCTGGCTCTGAATGCTCACTGGAAACACAGAAAGGAAAATTAAACCCAAACCAAGAAAACAATACCAGAATTATTAATCAACAAGCCAAAGAGATGCAATGACAATTAAGCAAAAAGTACTGCAGAAATGAATGGAAACTAGGCAGCAAGTCCATTACCTCCTGGACTACTGAGTTCTGCCAGGAAAACAAAAGGATGCAAGAATGGGTGCTTATGCTGCTGGGCACAAGGGTGTCACATCAAGACTGCACTGGAGGCAGTCTACAGAGATTCAGCAACAAGAGGAAGAAAAACTTCTTGCACAAATTCAGCCTTGCAGTGCGTTCCCATCACCAGTGCTATATAAAGAGGCCATAATCTAGTAACTTCAGCAAAGATTCCTAGGAGCAATCAGTGTCAGCACTTATAAATTCCCAGGCTGGACAGGTCACAGAAAGGGCACATGCAGCGAGCTCAGAAGTTGTGTAACTCTGAGGATTCTGGAAATGAGAAATATAATGCCTGAATACAATAAACTGACACAACATTTACAAAGCCCCAACTATATGACAGCTGTGACCCAGTTATTTAGCCTAAAGTTGCCCTCTGATTTAGTTAGCATTTGCTCTCACACCACAACTATATCGCAGTCCAAAATGTTCCCTTTTGTCTGCCTGTGATGTTAGGCTCTACCTTTTAGAGTGCCTGAGCACCAACAAAGCCACATATGCAAGTCAGAGGGACAAATTCCCATCACTGCTGGAATCAGCTTCTAGCTTCCAACTGAAGACCTCTTCTTTGCTGGGAGATCCACTACAAAAAGAGACCAAATGGCTGTTTCTGGGAAATCTGCAGATTGCACTGCTTGCGATGTGGCGATGACAGCACGTAAACTTGCTCACCTACAACTGACTAGTATGCAAGTACTGTACTCCATGACATGAGAAATCCAGATGAAAATTCCTGGCTACATATTAAAGATAGTTGAGTGAGCTCCATGGTTTGCTGCCAGCTGTGTGCCTGGACACAGTACTGGCTTTCCTGCAAGCTCCTTGCCCATGGACTCTGCTGTTAGCTCTTAGGATTGCTTAGTGCTAAGTGACTACTGTCCAGTGACATCAAAGCTTATGGGGAAAAAGGGAGGACATGAAGGCAAAATTAAGCATCTCTGCATTCCTATTTTGTTCCTCTGGCTCAAAGCAAGTTTTTCAATCAGTTATTTAGCTGGCAACTTGGAAAACAAAGAACAAATGTGTTTGCACTGACACTATCCTTCTACAGACTCTGGAAACAAACCAGAAGGAAGGAGAAGAGGGTGGCTGGAGCATTACTGAGCTCTTGTGCTCCCTGGCTGCCTCCACACTGGAACCACTGATGGCAAACCAGCAGAACTGCTTCTCAGTGTGCCAAGATCCTGGGATGAAAAGCATGAATCGCCCCCTGTGCTGGGTTTTACACCAGACTGCTGTTTTTTCTCAGTGTGGGCCATGCAGCCATTGGTTTTCTCCCTTCTTTCCTACACCAGTACTGGGCCTTTTAAAGAACAGTGGGAAAAGGGTATTACCTTTTAGGGGAGCTGCTGCTACAGGAACATACCAGGGGTACAGCTGAAACCAGAGTGAAGCCCAGTCTTTGGTAGTATTGAGATACTGTGATGTAAACCCCCTCCTTCATAGTTTAAATCAGCCTAAAATGTTTTTAAAAACAATTACTGGAAGGAACAAAATAACACCTCATTTTGAACAGCCCTTGCCAGCATCCAAAAAGGCTTAAGAAAATCACAGCTGTGTCAATGACCTTGTTGGATCCTGAACTTTGACTGCAAAAGGACCAAAACTGAAACAAGTACCTAACCAACAGGGAGAAAAATTAAAAACCCATTTTTGGGTCACTTATAGCTAAGGTCACAAGTGTTTCACTGCCATCACACTGGCTGTGATATGAGTCCCCTCATGTCTCTTCCATCGTTCACACATCATACTATTGCTTGACTTTGCACTCAGGCCCAGACTAATATGTACAAACACTTCATTTTTTTTCTTCCCAGGACCCATGCTAGCTCCATACACAAACCTGTATTTTCATATTCTTCTGATTCCCTTCAAGTATATCTGATGATTTTTTACAATATCCTTGTAAATAGAATCATAGAATACTAATACAAGAACTGGTATCAAACAGATATATTGATTTGCTATTTTACCTAATAGTAAGAATTTGAGTCTACTACAATGCTCAACCAAAGCAGCTGACAAACGTTCTTCTTAAGCTGTCAGTAGATTTTCAACAAGGAACATCATTTTTAGGAACAGAGGTGCAGACATTTTGAGTTAGTAGCTGAAATGGCAGCCCTTGAACAAGTGAAAACTAACCACTGAAAATATTCAAATTTATCCTTTTTAGTAAGAATTGGCAGTGTTATTTTACTCTGCTCAAATTTTCAAGTGCAGGAACTCTGACCATCAAACGTTATAAAATGACAAATCCAAAAATGAATAAAGAAGCCGATGAGCTCCAGTTGACATAAGAAGATGAAAGGAAAGACAAAAATCAGAACTCAACTTCCTTTTTTTGTAGACCAGGGGCACACAGAGTTTGCACACAGGCAAACACTACACACAGTGCTTGCAGTGCAACAGAACAACACGATATCTTTAACTACTTACCTTGTGGAGTTCCTCTGGGCTTAACGTAAGGCCACTGCTCCACTATAAAAGCCCTCAAAGGCCACTTTTCCCCCATTAAATATTGGTCTGCGATTCAAGTTCCTAACCATTTCTCCCCGTGCAAATTCTGCCACAAAGAGGAACTTACTGCTTGTTGTGAAGTTACCCTCCCCAGCCTGGGGAAAGGAGTCTATGTCTTGGATTACTTGTAGTACTCCCACAGTCCGCACCGGGGGATCCAGGGCTACAGAGCTCTCGTTCACTGTAATATCGCTGGCTCCTGTTATCTGGTTGGTTGGTGGTCCTCCTATGGAGGCTTCCAAGTCTGGAGGTATATCGTCCATACAATCTGCGTTGGGCTAATGGGAAGGGAAAGAAGAAAATCGAGCTTTTACTTTATAAAAACATTTAATACACCTGCTCTCACTTTTTCACTTTTTCTTAGGCCCACTGCTCCTACTGCCACTTTCTCGATTCCCATGGAAGTGCTTACAAACAAGTACTGAAAATGGCAACATATGATGAATGAACATGCACAGTTTGCAAGCTTGATACAATCTGTTGCAAGAGAGACCCAAAGCACGCATTAAAAATATCCACTGCCAAACTCCCAATCACGGTCTCTAAATACCATTATTTGTACTGAGAGGTTTTGGGGAACATGTAAATTGAAAAAGCAGTGCACTTATTGATTTTTATGGTCTCTCAACACAGGCAGACTGCTGAGTCAGATTATAAATGTAAACAGACAGTAGCTGAAGGGAGATGATCACTGTTTCCCTAAATATACATTTTATAGAGCAGATATCGGAGCTTCCAGGAATAGGAATTCATGGGAATTGCCTGTGGGCAAATTTACATGTGAGGTGCAAAAAATAGAAGCCAAAGCTGCTGATAAGACACCTATTTTAAAATCACAAGATTGTCCCCTTTGCTAATGCTACATTTTCCACATAAATAGAATGATGAGAAAACAAACAAACAATATTGGAAAACTGAAAACGCAGTCCAGATTCTTCCTTGGTTTGTGATTCAAACACCAGGGATGGAATCCAGACCTGCGTAATTTCTTCTCTTTCGCAGTTTTATATGAACATGACTATTCATACAGAATGAGCCAAGCTCTTCAAGCCAGGTGTTTAAATTTTCACTGAGCTAACAAGGAAGCAATGCATTGTGCAGCTTTTGCACTGCATCCTTGGCATGAGAGTACCTATTCAGGAAGAACACTGAGATTTCAAGTGAGCACCAAGAGGCAGGAAGAATTGTTTGTCCAGTAAGAAGACTACATCCAAGCTGAGGACTTAAAGCAGTAAGACTAATTTCTATCCTTGATTTCTTTATGCCAACTCAATCAAGATCAGATGCTCCCATTCATATATCAGCAACTACTATGGAGTTCTCCATTTACAATGGTGAAAAACACAGAGGTAAAGAGCCTTTTGAAACACATTCTTGTGCCACTAGCCCACTCAGGAAGATTTAGTTCTCCCCAAGGCATGGAGAAAACATTTTGGCACAACTATTTCAAGAATTGGGTTTGAAGTTCTGATATACTGCAAAAACAAACAAACGAAAGGTTAATTCAGAAATGAAGGTACTGTATGTTAAGGTACAAAACCTTAAAATTGACAAAGGAGCATCGCAAGGTTGAGCTACAGTTATGTAGATACCTTGCTCAGTTAGGAAACGTGTGAAGTTAAGTTGCTCCCATTTATGTTTATTGCCCAGGAATCAGACAGATAATCTGGATTAGTCATTTAGGCTTACTGTAACCTGAATGACCTGAAGGTAATTTTGCCACGTGATTTCTTCCCCTCGATGGTAAGTGGTGTGAACGGCCCACTCTACCTTCCTACTGATTACCACTAAACACAGAGGGGGTTTAAACCACTAGACTGGAAATTCTGTATTTGGAGGGCTCAAGTCAGAGGAGATGAACTCTGCTCTGTGAACTTGATTTTCTGCTATGCTCAGCTATCTCACATGCTAAGGCACGTGTGTCCAAACTTTTGGCTTGCCTGGGACGCTTTGAGGAAAGAGAAACTGTCTTGGGCAGCATATACATAGACCAGCCTGAAAGTAATGCCTCCTATTTATTTTCCATGGAAAGGACAACAGATACAAAGAACACAAGAACATTAATAGAGGAAATCCTCAGCTACATAACACTTTTTCAACACAGCCTCTACCATTAGCTATGCATTGCTGCCAGTGATGAACAAGAGACTGCATGCCACGCTCACCAAAATCTGCACCAGCAGAGGTACTGCCACTGCTGAAACGCACCACCCACCACCTCATTGTGCTCACATCCGTTGTTTGGTCTCCAGAAACATTCAGCAAGTGTCAATGAATGTCAATGGGTGCCATTTTTTCCACAAGGAGGAATTAACACACGTTTGCTTCATACCCACTTCCATGTCAGATGCCATTTAGGCAGAGGGCCCCTCTGCTGCCAGCTATTGCATGGCAACAACACAGAATGGGATGCTGATGGGTGTGGGGCAGGGTGCAGCCACGGGTTGGACATGCCTGCATGAAGGCATTTCTGAAAATCTCACTACCTGCCTGCCTCCAACATCAGGCATCTAGAAACTAAGCAACATATACAGCAAAAACATAAACAGAGGCTTAGCTTTAAGCACAAGAGTAATCCCTTTGAACGCAGAAGGTTACCATATGCTGGATAGTTTTTTGTTTTTATTTTTCAGAACCAGGAACTTAGCACGTTTTCTCCCCTCCCATACATTCCCTCTGACTGTTGGCCCCCTCAAGACTATTTTTCACAAATGCTCCTGATGAAAAAGACAGGAATTTTACATAACCCCCAGATGACTGATATCCACAAGCTGAAATTTGGGATAAAAATTAGAATTGCCATAGTCAGGCTCCAGCCAAATCCACAGGCAGGGAGAGCTCCTTGCAGCTGGGGATAAAGGCATGTTCGGATATACCTAGCTTTAATGGAACCAATGGAACCTGTACTTTCCTAAGTGAAATACCAGTTATTTATCTGTAGGACTTGGACTCAGAAACATTCATTAGATCTATCACTCTTAGCTGTTGAAACAGAAGTCTTCAGAATTTCATTTTTAAATGAGATGTGGCTTTGAGGGCACCGTACCTTAAAGAAAAAAAGACCTGTTTTATTTTTCTACTGCAAGAAAAATGATTTCTAATTTTTTTCAAGGGATTGGTTGTCTATCCTTTGCTCTGATTCCAGCTATTCCTAGAATGGGGTTTTATCGCCAACTTTTAAACCTTTAAAAACAGGGGATTATAATTGAAAGCCAAACCAAACATTAAAGAATCTAAAATAACATTTCTCAATACCATTAATCCCTTTACTCCCAAATGATTCTGGTTGGAAAAAACACCCCCAATTAAGCGGCATATTGTAAAATCAATGATACAAAATACTGATCGAAAAAAATATATTCTGGGTTTTGCTGTTAGAGTGACCCAGATACATTTTCTAAGTTTAATTATATTGGTTTCACTCATTACCTGCTTGTAAGTGCTTTGAGGGCACAATTCCACTACAGTCAAGGGAAGGCTCTGTATTGACTTCTGAGCGCTTGGCTAAGGATGTTAGCGAATAGCTTCAAGTCATCCAATCCACTGCCAAAATGCAACTGTCTGCATATCCAGCAGATATTTGCAGAAAGGAAGGAGAAGCAGAGGGAAACTATTCTATGTGGTACAATCACCCCAAAAGCAGTGTAGGTCTTCGAAACTGAAAGACACTTCCACTGATTATTTACTTAAAATACTACAGCCAGAAGAAGCAAAGTCTGTGAGTTGGCTACACCAGCAGAGATAGTAGAAAAGGTTACACCAAATGTTTGCTGATAGATATTTAGTTAATTATCCTCCTGAGCTGCAGTGAAAAGCTGGGATGTTTGAGTGCTCAGCTACTGTGAAAATCAGCACAGTCACTCTGGTGCTTCATTGCAGCTGAAGAACCTGGTTTTAGGGCAGACAATCTGAAGCCTTTGTTACAAACTAAACAGAGAGTTTAGATGTGAACTAAATTGAATTTTTTTTTTTTTTTTTTAACTTATCGTTTTCTGGAAAATCCTGGGTCTCCCTGCTAAATGAAGCACGATCAATCCCAAGTTGCACAAGCCAGCTCTTTAACAACCACCACAGGACAAGCACACAGTTGGCAGGAAAAAATGGTAACAAGCCTGCCTACGGTAAGATTTTCTCATTCCTCCCATTGTACAAGCCTGCAAAGGATGTGGGCCATTTATGCTCAAGCCTCCCAACAGAGCCTGCTGCTTGCCTAAGGCTTCTTTTCTCTGCGTGGAAATTTCAGCTAAGAAGGCTCAGCAAGACTCAAGAACATGGTTAGGGAATGGCATTTTGCTTTATCCGCTCTACAGAAATGTTTGCCACCTCTCGCTGAGAAGCCCTAGAGCTTTACAGCTTCTTCCTGGGAAATGTCTTCTCCAACAACAGCCTACTGACATCTAGATGAATCATGAGCCTCTGAAAAAAATCAGTTCATGAATGCTGATAGAGCCTGGTGCCTTATTTGGGACTGATGACTGCAGGCTTTCTGCAGTGATGGGAAGCTCCCCATGGCACCAGAAAGCACCACACAGGAGCAATGTCCTCCTGGGCCTACCCTCAGCTGCTCCCCACAAGGAGAAGGGTGAAGATGCACAGTTTGTGAGCAGCTGGAGAAAGGCCCTGGGAGCTGAGCAGGGACTGGCAGCATGGGCAGTGACACTGCGCAGGAGGGGGCTACACAGGGGAGAAGTAGGCACAGGAGAGGATTAAGAGTTTAGAAAGAAAAGGCAGAGAAAACAGAAGAGCACCAACTGATAACAGAACAGGAATTTAAACCTGAAGTTAGCAGAGGCTCTCAGACTGTTTCGTTTGCAGTCAAGCCAAAGGAAAGCCCCAACGTGAAGGCCACCATTTGCTCCCAGCTCCCATGGACAACAGCTCCTACTGTAATTCACTTCAAGGGGTAAAGCTAACATGACGCTCTCCCTCCCTAAATGTAACCAATGCTTCTGCAGGTGGAAGCCAGCATGCATTCTCCAAACAATGGAGCAGACTGTTTTCAGTTTGCTGTTTTAGAACAAGCTAAGGAACTTTTAACTGAAATTAAGAAAATAAATTGTTCTGAGCAAATTCTGCTATGGGCACATCATTAATATTCAAGCATCCGATTTTACTGTTCAGAGATTGGTACTGAAGTTGACTGAAATCTTCATTTGACATGGCTGCATATGTGGATTACAACAGTATCCTTAATTACAAGAACAGCAGAGTAATTTCCACAAAATTCCATGTGGGAAGCCCTCACTGAGGAAAACAGAACAGATCCCACTTCTGCCACACAATGTAGAAAGAACAAGACTGGGAGTTGTGAGAAGTAACACAAAGGCCTTGTGAACTGAATGGTGCTTTAAATTATTCCTGGCAATTAAGTTCGTAGAATCACAGAAACATAGAATCATAGAATGGCCTGGGTTGAAAAGGACCATAAAGATCATCATGCTTTGACCCCCTGTCATGGGCAGGATCACCAACCACCAGACCAGATTCCCAAAAGCCGCATCCAGCCTGACCTTGAATGCCTCCAGGGATGGAGCATCCACAACCTCCTTACCCGCTGCTACACAGCTGTTTGTGTATAGTAAAGCCACTCACGAAAATCAAAACTTTCACATGTGGCCTCTAGGCATGTTCTTCCTACTCTTGATGCACCCAGCCTCAGATAACCTGTGGCTCATTTGCAGACATGCTTGGCCTTCAGCAGCTGTCAGTGAGGTCTCTGAGAGTCCTTTCTGGACGTGAATACTCACTGAAGGTACTGAACTTTCTGGAAAGACCGAAACATCTCACTGCAGTTCAGTGGAGGTCTGTGTTTGTATTGGTACTGAAGCAAAAATACCAAGAGAAATGGACCGCCCTGAGAGCAGGAATTGCATGCTATCACATGTGTGGAATAAAGCCATGGGAAGTATGCTAAATATATTGAAATCCTGGGTAATTTCACTGGCAGGTCTATGAACTGTGATATGGAACTGGGGAAAAAATTCTGTATTAAAACCTGCAGAGAGCCATGCTGAATGGCACCGATCCTTTTGTTATGTCTGAAACATATTTAACAGTTCTTTCATCTTTTAGTATCTCAAAGATAATATACACTTACAGAAGAAAAATTATCCCAACTGTAACGATGAGTTACGCTAGCTACAATGCTTTATGTCATTCTTCCGCTGCATTTTTAGCTTGGATTATGTTAGGTTGACTAACACACTTGCCTCCTCCTGTAAAAACAAACTTCATCACATGCCATAAAGCTTTTTCTGCAACAACCTGTCCCTTGTCTCCACAAAACAGATCTTCTGAGGCGTGGCCACATCAGCTTCCCTAGTATGTTCTTATTATGTGTTATACTTTATATAACTCTTTCATTTGTCGATTGGCATGTCACCAACTGGGGAGGGTATCTATAGCACCTGTTAATGTACTAACCAGCAGTGCTTCACTATTAAACTTCACTGACACATGGCAAGGCTCACACACTGCAAGAAAATGACTCACTGCTTCCTGGAGAAGCCCCTGATCTCTGGTAACTGCAGTTAGGAAACTGTACGGCAGACAGGATATGCACTGAGTGGAAACATACAACCTAAAAAGATCAATTGTTTTAACTGATTCTAACCACATCGAAATGTACTAAACAATAAAGAGCTCAACCATTTCTTATACGGCATGTGGTCTGCCACATATTTAGTTACTGGTAGAAATCTTCCTAATTGGAATTAGCAGTACAGAGCTTGCCACAGATAAACTTCAAGAGAAATCAGACAGAAAAGAGAATGGCCTTCCTAGATAAAGTCACTGGCTGTCCTTGACTGGTGTATCAGGGAAAATTTTATTTGTTTATCTTCTGCTTTGAGATTTAAACTCAGTGTGGGATTGTAAAAATAAATCCAGCCCTGATTTGAAACATAAATAAAAGCAATATGAAAGAACACTGATCCACCTGAACACCAGTAAATGATACCTTGCTCCACAAACTGGGCAGTAACAGACACATTAACCCCAATAAAGACTCTTCCATGGTAACATAAGTGGGGTGAAGGAGAGAGGTAGCTGCCCAGACCAGCTTCTATTATCCTTAGTAAATTAATTAACACATCAATAACATGGTCAGAAGAGTAGGATGGGAGCAGACAGGTATAGGTCTGGGGATGCACCCACATGGCTGACGCTCCCTTTTTGCCCAAGACAGCTCCCCTGTGAAGTGCTTACCGGGATCCCTAGAGCTTTTAAAATATTCATTTTACACATAGGGCAGGTACGATGGTCTAGCAGCCAGGGGTCTACACAGGACTTGTGAAAAAGATGCCTGCAATGAGAAACAAGATACTTTAATTCAAATCCACAACAGCATGATTTACCACTTAACACCAGATGCTTTTCCTGAATTCAGTAAGTGCAAGCTTTTCAAATAGTATGGTTTGTGACTTCTGCAAGGGCTGCCAGACTAAATCCTCTGCAGACAAGGCTTTACAATGATTTCTGCAGTGTGTCAAGCATGTGTGCAAAGTATTACTCAATTGACCTTGGAAAAGAAAATGTACACGATTAGACAACTAGGAAAAACACAAGAAATTAGTAGCAAAACACATACCTTAAATGTTAAACACCGTCAAGTAAGCAAAACCTACTACAGGTGAAATCATGTGAATTTCTTGATGGTTCCGCAAACAAATCTGATTACATATTACAGAAAGATTAAGCCACTGGGGCCTGGTATTATTTTGAAGGATACAGACATAAGGAAAACAAGTGAAATGAATAAATGTATATCTTCATTTACATGGAAATATCAGGATGATGCCTTTTAAAATATGGTCCCTGACTTCCCTGCTCTTTCTAATTTACCCAATGGAGTGAGCTCCCACACAATTCCAGCCCTGAAGGGATTGTTCCTAAACCCATGCTTCATCTGAAGAGACCACTAAGCAACTACCTGAGACTCATGGCTGCTGCGGGGCATGGGTTTATATATTTATATATACATATAAAACCACATACATTTATAACCCAGACAGAGGAACTCAAAATTATTATCTAACTTAGCCTGACAGACACTGAGATAGAACACAGAGATACTTAGTGCATGAACCTGACAGCTGTATTCTCTCTTGTGAGCGTATTCTGTTATATTGTGGTTATCAAGGATGAATGTTACAAAACACAGGAAAATGAGGCTTAGGATTTAAAAACCACTCGTGAGGAGGTCAATTACAGCAGCTGATGCTCAGCATAAGGCAGAAAAGTTCCTCTCTCGCTTCTTTCTCCTTTTCTTTGAATTCACAGGCAGCATATTTGGGCTGACATATTTGTGCTCCACTAGCTTATGTAATGCACCTATTACCAATCAACAGTGTTCTGTGGCTTGGGATAGTTCGTTCTCAGCTCCTGCAGAAAACGAGCAAAATTTCCTACCACATTAATAGCCTCAGAAACTACACTGACACGTAGGAAAATCTTTTTAAAACAATGAAAAGCCTAAGCAAAACTGACGGTATTTTATTTTGTAATATGAAGATCAATATACACAGACTTTCCCCAAGAATGCTAAGACTTGCTTCAAAATGACATGTATATAAGCTCTAATTTCCCCAAGGCCTGTAACAGGTGTCCCACATCTTAGTTAGCAGAGCCTGAAAGTCCCATTTCAGCCTGTTTGAACTTTCACATTTGAGAACAGGCAGGCAGAGGCTGGAGATGGCTGTCACAGCCAGTCACACCACTTGCCATCCAAGCCACTGGGTATCAGCGGGGGGGCACAGGTCACAGCTGCCCAGCATGCTACCTGGAGCAGGGGCTCAGCAGCACACACAAGCCTCCAGCAAGAAATGCAATCTCTGAGAAAGCCAGGCTCACTAAGTGCACCCAAATAATTTTAAATATTTAAGTGGTACCCATTCAGCTGAATGGGTTGGCAGCTGTATCCTGTCGCAGACTCTCTCACATGACAAGGTACACGCAGCCTGTCAGCCTGATGGAAGACACTGAGGTGCTCTTTCCTCTATATCGATTTGCAGCCATAGCTCATAGTAACATGTGGCAGCCCACACCGTCTGGTGTACTAGCTGACTTCAGTCCTGATGACACTTGGAATTCAAAGCCACAACCATGTGAAATCTCAGAATCTTATTCTTTTCTCTTCAATGCTGTCCTCACTGCTTCTAAAAGAGACAACTCCCTTGTGGAAAAAAAAAAAAACCACCAAAAACCTCTGTGGCAAATTGTCGCTTTGCTGTACTTGGTCTGACTTCACACAGCTATGGGAAAGGGCAGATCTGTTCTTGGAAGTTTGACCTGTCTAATTATATCAGTTGGCTGTGATACGAAACTTTGTCACTTCTCATCTGATCCTGTATGTCAACATGATTAACGCAAATGGAGTATTGTTATCCTTGAAGTTTAAGCCACCACTTGACTAATGCTACTGCAGTTCACAACCCTCCTTCAAAACAAGGCTTGCCTGACCAGATAAAAACACAATGCACTGAATTCCCATTTCTGCCCTGGATGACTCTGCTTTTTATTCCAGCAGGGAGACATCCAATGCACCATCAGGCAAGCATTTTCAACAACTCCAAGTGCAATGACACAGGGACGTGCAATTTTACATTCAAAAGCCTAATCTACATAAACTGCATGATTTCATGCAGAGTATTGAAAGTACATGCCTTGTTTTTCGGCTGTGTGGAAAACTACACAAGTCTTCATAGCAGTTGGTTCTCTTCAAATGTGTACTCACATCTATAAATACATATGCTTAACTGCATGGATGTGAAACACACTGTGCCAAAATACAAATACAAAAACCCTGAGATTTATGCTCTTGAAAAAAAAAAAAAAGAAAGAATTACAAAACCTGTTTTGGATTAAAAAAAACCAAACAAACAACAATGTAGCTTCTATCAAGCCATTTTACTGCAGACTAGAAAGTCCTCTTTGGTTTTCAAGTTCAACCTTTGTAAGCTTCAGTCAAGCTGTGGCTCACATTACAGCATTTCATAATGCTCATTAATCACCAAAAGCTTGGAATTTTCATGTCTTCAAGACTTCACAGACTGAAGTTTAGCATTTTTAAAGTTGGCTTCAACAATGACATTGTAAAAGAAATCCTACCGATGCTGAGTAATTTAAACACGTGACAGATCATTTGGCACCTCCCAATAATACATGATTAGGGCTCCATTAATTTTAGATTTAATATGTACAATAGAAGGATCTTGATTATTTGACAAAAATGGAATGCTACTGAAAATCATTTTTAAAGATTTGTACCACATTATACGATGTATGATTATACAATTTGAGAGTTTGTATTAGCTACAAGCAAACATTTTTGTGCGGAATTATAAAATCACAGAATCATGGAATGGCCTGGGTAGAAAAGGACCACAATGATCATCTGGTTTCAACCCCCTGCTGGGTGCAGGCTCACCAACCAGCAGACCAGGCTGCCCAGAGCCACATCCAGCCTGGCCTTGAATGCCTCCAGGGATGGGGCATCCACAGCCTCCTTGGGTGACCTGTTCCAGTGTGTCATGAAGTTACTGATTGATAAACATCCTGATGAGTTTACCATCTAAACCCAGATAAAATAAGAATCTGTACAAAATAAGATGAGGGTGTAACTATATTATTTCAGCCATCCTAAGCCATAAAATGATCAACTGCATTTCTGCCTGATTCAAATTTTAAAAAGGAGAAGGTAAAGGCATTACGGTTGAGTTCAGAATTAATGAGCCATACACAGAGGCAGTAAGAAAGATGTTTCAAACACAGGCTAGGAAAATGGCTTTGATAATTTAAGTCATAGCTGCAGAAAAGATGCTTTTTGTGTTCTGTTGTGTGCAACCACATCCATTGCAAAACTATGTTGGTTTGGATGGGTTGAGAAGATTCTGAGAAGGACTGTAATTGATTAGTTGAGAGAAAAGAAGGCGAGAGGAGAGATGTCATAAAAATCCTCATACAAGACAAAGGTTTCCATAAGCAGAAAAGAAACAAACTGTTTTTCACCTCTCCTAGGGATAAGAGACACAATGATGTGTTTAAATTGCAGCAAGCGAGATTCAGGTTACACAATAGGAAAAGCTTCATCACTCTCAGGGTGGCAAAGCACTGTAATAAATTACCGGGAGAGCCTGCAGAGTCCTCATCCTTGGAGGCTGCAGTGTGTTGGAAAAATAACTCCCAAGAACGACACGTGTGAGGCCAGTGCCCCAGCACCCTGGGGTGGGTGGCCTCCCGGGATCCCTCCTGCCCTGCTCTGTGCCTGCACAGGGCTGTGTACAGCTCACATCAACCAAAGCGAGGAAAAGTATCTCAAAAATCCCACAACACTGCATTGACTGCTATCTAATTAGCACTTGATTTATTTGTTAACTACAGATTATTTGTGTCTGAAATGCAATTCACGTTTTCTTTAAAGCTGCAACTTCAAACATACAACAGAAAAAAGATATTTATTTTGGGCTCAGCCCAAAAATTGTAATAATAACTTCATTACTGTAAAACTCTTGTAAAGCTTCCAACTTCCCAACTATTTAAAAAACCTTTTTTCCAGGCTAAAGAGGACTGTTCTCCTACCTTCCTGTTCCAGTTCCAACTTTCCAAAGCACATGCAAACAAACCTAGCAGTCACTTGGGTTGGGTTTTTTTTCCTGAATAAAAGCATAAGCTACAACAAAAAGAGCCAAAAGCAGAAAGGCACATTCCCAGAGACATGGATTGAGCATCCCTTGCTCAGCCCTACATCAGATGTCAGGCTGCAGCAGAGGACTGAGAAGGGCTTTGATGAGGGACTGAGCAGCACTGAGTACCTGGCAAGTAGGTTTCAGCTTTTGGGGATAAATATGAGCTACTGTTTGTTTATTCCTAAGGTAGAAGAAGCAAGGACAAAGGGACATGATGATAAGCATATCTGAGAAAATGGAATAAAAAAAGAAGTGCTGTAATGAAATGATTTTCACAGGAGGCTAATGAAAAGGGAGGGAAGGAGTGGAACAGTCTGTGAAAACACAGTTGTTCACTGGAGGTTCAGAGGAGGCGTGCGAGCTCTAACAGTATCTGTTGGTGACAGAAATGGAACAATCTGAAAAAGAGGTTATGAAGAAATAGAAAGTTCTCAGCAGAGACGAGGCTGAAAGAGCTGCCCTATCTCTCTGTTAAAGTGCAGGAAAGAAAAGTTTAGTGAGAGGCAGACAAAGGGAACAGCAGCATCAGTGATTTCTCCAAAGAACGGCAGAAGAGACGGGAGTTTTGAAGCTGAAGATGGAAGACAAGCAGAAGGAAGTAGGGCTGTGATAAGAGAAGTGACTCAGGGAACAGTGAACTTGCTTATATTTCATGTTGTGTCAGGGCCCTCACTGTGATGCTCACTACCACTTCAGTGTAAAACCAGCTGCAAGCCAACACTTTCTTCACTATCAAGAGTCAGTATATATTTATTTAACACACTGTAGAGTGAGGTTTATTAATACAGTCAGTTGTGGGAGTTGGCTTCTAAAGAAGAAAGAGAGGAAGAAGCACAAGTTAACAAGAATTCTCCTCCCAGCTCTCCAGCAGAAAGAGGACATTTGGGAAATCAGCCTCAAGTACTAGGAAATATCATTTCATACCTCATCCAATGAAATCCAATGGATTTCTGGTACCAATTTCTGAGCAGATTCAGGACTCAGAAACCTTAAAAGAAATACAAAGATATACAGCACTTCATCCTGAGCGTGTCTGCTAGCCACAGTTTTCCCAGTACAGCCTGCAGGACAAAGCAGCTGATCTCAGGGTGCATGTGGCTATGCAAGTAGAAAGTGTTTCATCTTGTGTAACTCCTGGATAGAAACATGAAGGTCAGCCAGCATGGTGTTGGCTTCTGTAAGACTTGGTGAAATGTCAGCCTCTTATTAAATGCCAGACTAATGCAGATACTGTACCAGAACTGAAGTGAAACCTCTGTTTAACTGAGGATGCTGAAGGAAGAAACCTTCAGTGTCTGTAGGCCTTCATCCAAGATATAAAAAAAAAAAAGTGCTCTCCTACTCACTTAACAGGGTCCGCTAAGTAGCTGCTTGAGAAAGATCTTTCAGTTTTTATAATTCAAAATCGCTTAGACTCAAAATGTGAGCATTTTACAAGACAGATCTGCTGCTGCTAACCTTTTAGCATGAGTCATTTTCTAGGCGACCTTTTAAGTCAGCCAAGAACTGAACATCACCTGTTAACTATGTGTTTCCTATTCACTCTGCTTGACTCAACACTGTGCATGATGAAGTCTGACTGGAATTGAATTATGAGGCAAGACACAAGTGAAAGCTAGAGCTTA
Organism: Lagopus leucura; assembly: GCF_019238085.1. Classification (NCBI taxonomy): domain Eukaryota; kingdom Metazoa; phylum Chordata; class Aves; order Galliformes; family Phasianidae; genus Lagopus; species Lagopus leucura. The sequence goes on from NW_024962264.1 coordinate 9,535,433, forward strand.
GACATATTTTTTTGCGCTGTGTAACCACTTCTGAAAACTGCCTGTCCCTATTACGTTAAATTTCCAAACTTTATTATGCTTTACAAAAACAAGCTTGATGTCAAGCCAAGGTCCACATTTTTTTGCAGTTTCTCTTTTTTCTTTCCTATTTCTGCTTCATGAACTATTTGCAGAAAAAAGAAGAGTTCATATGCAGTTTGTCATTGTGGGGGATTTAGAGTAGGTCAAATTTATGATTAATCCATTGCTTTTTGTTTGCCATTTAGCGATGGCAGTAAACAGATTAATGAGTCACATGAATGAACACAAATGGACAGCTTGTTACATTCAAATATCTACTAGGGAAAAAACACAGCAGGAAAAGAAACAAATATTTCACTCTTTCAAGCCAGTAAACATGTCTTCAGCAGAAGAAACTCTAAAAAACTAGGCTCTGTACGTACCACATCTGAGATCACGGTTTCTAGGGAAATTAAATGCTTGATCCTCTTCTCCTAAGGAAACCACTGTTTATAGGAAATATCTTAAGAAAATGATTTCCTTTGAGGTATCTTTTGTTAGCTGACATCCCAAGGAAGACAATACAACGGTACAGAGAGGTGAAGACAGCTCTTTTCGCTGGCAAGAGGCCACACTCCTGCATCACATCACTGTGAGCATGCATACTTCGTTGGGCATGTTCACACAAAGGGATGAAAAGAGAAAGGAACAACCCTAAAAGCTCTTCTTGTCACCTCCATATCCCACATGTCTGGGAATACTTCCATGGAAGCAATAGACAACATCATTCTCTCAGCACTTGGTCCTGGCACAGGACAGCATAAGAATTGCTAACTTCTGTCTATGGGGGGCAGTTAGCCTGCTCTATTCATGGCTGCCACTCCTAGGCCTCACCTTCAAGTCAGAAACAGGTTCTTCTAAGAGAGTTATTCTGGACTAACGTCAAACCAGTGAGAAAAAATGGAGGAAACATCATAACCTTTGGTTTAAAACTCTACTGAAAACTTTTGTAATATACCCAGATCCGACAAAATTTCTGACTATCAAGCTAAATTCAGGTTTTTACCACCACTAATGTTATTTTCACTTCAAGTAAAGAATGAATCATTTCAGATAGCTTTACAGAATAAATTAGGAATAAATCAAAGCAATTAATTTTTCCATCTCTCCCTGGCTCTCAGGAAACCTCAGAGCGATACTCTGAGAACAGAGCATAACTTGTGAAACAGGCAGACAATCAGAGTTAAAAGCTCCTTCAACCTTCAACTTACCTGCAAGGTAAAATTCTGACAACATCGTTGGGTTTGTAGCCTTCAATACAAACAGCACAGTTATCAAAGTCTGCTTCAGTTTCCTACAGGAAAGAGAACATCATTTTCATTTTTGATTTTGTCAGCTAATCTCTTCAAAGAAGAGTCTACGTGACAAAATAAAACAGTCCCTGATGCATGCTGCATATTCAGTAATGCATTTCAAGAAAAGCAAGTCAGACTTTCAGACATACCCTGTTAGAAACTTTCCCTGGGAATCATGCAGATATAGGTAGCACGTTTGAACTTTCAGGATTTTCTGCATCTCCACATTACACCTCCTCCTTTCCCGACTCCATTCCTCCCATAAATTACCAGAATTCCTCCCCTACCTAGAGGACACATGTGAGCTTAATAAGCAATTGCCACTTGTGTTCTGCCTCTTCATCGTGGTGGTCGGAAGGAATACTCAGTGCAGTGATTCATTTGGTAATGAGCAATTGAAAAAATTACCTTATCACCTTTCCTGATTGTTCTGACTTGCAGCTTGCTGATTGCTTTCTTTGCAGCATCTCCAAGCCGGCGCTGTAATACAAAATGTGCTCTTAATCAAAGAGTAGCTCTTCATGAAGAATTCATTTTTCCTCCTTACATTTCTTAATAATCTCAAGTAACTGCATATGAAACCAGACAGTTCTGTATAAACGTGAACAGATGAGGTCAGTCATGATGTTATTCAGAATAAGTGCACAGTAGGTATTTTAGGCTTCTTGGTACCCCATGGCGGATGAAGCAAAGCTATGCTAATTCGGTTCCAGAGAGGACGGCACATGAGCCTCTTGTGATATTACACTATGGCAACTATACTATTTCAGTGAGTAGCAATGTACTTAACAAGTCTGCTGTTTTGGTATCCCACTTCTTTCCTCTCCTTTTTTTAATCACACTTACAAAAAGTACATTTTTAAATGAGGCCTGGGCTGGTAAGCTTAATGAATGCTGGACTTAAGATCCAGGAGGTCTTTATTCTTACTTTGTTCCACGATCAATTCAAGATACTCAGCAAAATTTAAGTATTGCAATTGAGGTGATAATTTTTTCATCAAGACGAACACAAATTATCTTCACTGTTTTTTTTTTCTTTTTTGTTTTTTCTACTTCATAGAAGTATAAAAATGAGACAAAAGCACCTGCAACTTCTTAAAGGTAAAACAATATATAGTCCGACAGAACATCATATTCATACCTAACAGTTTGTTTTTTCCTTTCCTTTCACTACAGTGACCATAAATTGCTTACCACGTGACATTTCTGTTCCCCCGTTTTTTCAAAACACTGTTACTGTGCTGGCTGGGCCAATGTTGCTCAAGATTAAAGCAACAGCTGATGCAAAACACTGTTCTCAAAAGCTGAAGATGGAGATGAGGCTGAGAATGATATGGGGCAGTTCCCACAATCGCAGCTCCGTGGAGCTACTTCTGCAGGCTTCTGAGCTTGTGCCTGCATCAGCACTCCCAGGGCTTGGCTGCTCACTGTGCTAACGCAACAAGGAGACTGGGCAACAGACTCACAGGCTGGAAAGGTCTCAGAGAGGTCATGAGCTCCCACCCCCTCTTCAAGGCTGGGTCAACTTCAAAGTCAGACCTACGTCCAGTCAAGTTTTGACTGTCTCCAGGAAGGGAGATTTCACAACCACTGTGGATAACTTGTTCCAGTGCTTCACCGCTCTCACAGATATTTCTTTTTTTTAAATCATTATCACAGAAGTAGGATTTCCCTCGCTGCAATTTGTGACGATTATCCTTGTCCCTTCTCTGTGCATCTCTGAGAATAATCTGACACTGCCTTCCCTCCAAGCATGCGCCGTGTCAACAGAGGCTGCAGGCAGAGCCCTCAGCCTCCTCCTCTCCCAGTTTACTAAATGAGATTGCCTCCACCTCTCCTCACTCGTTGCACCCCAGAACATACTGGCAACCCTCCTCTGGGCTCTCTTCAGTTTTTTCTTGCTTGTCTTGCACAGGATCACACAGCACACCTACTCCCACGACATCCTGTTAGTTTTATAACAGTGCGTTCCAAGTTGCTACCCATAAATGACTTCAACTCATCTTCTCGCCCCCTTTTCCCACCTAGTTTCCAGCCATGTGCAGTTAGTTAGGCGGGAGATTTAGGAGCTCTGGTGACTCAGAAGACATTCAACTTTCAGAGCCGGGAATACTGCCTGTGCTGGAATTCTGAGGGCACGTCAATGGGAAGGGTTTCCAGCTGGAGGGAAGAGAGCTTGAAGCCAAAAATGGGAGGAAGCTGAACGTTGCCTGTAAATTGAGACCTCATCACCACAGAGATATGATTAATAAATTATTACTTTGTTCTTTGGATTCAATTAAAACCACTATTTAATTTACAGGGTGAGTTTATTGGATTGGAAAGACATAGAACACGCGTAATCCTGAAAGCAGCGAGCAATTTCAGGCCTGCCTAAAGAGATGAAAACGATCTTGGCTATCATATAAGATTTACATATGTGCTTCCCAGCACAGCTAATTATTACATGTGAGGGAGTTCCTTCTAGTTACATATCTTTCCTGTGGTACATTTTTCTCACAGTCTCCCTTCAATAAACAGATGTGACAAGAGCTGGAAGCATTTCTTGCCAGCTATTTGTTTCTTCAATGTAAATCAAAGACAGACTGATAACACGGAGCGAGACAAGAGCCATTGCACCCTGCTCCAGGAACTGCTTGTGATTCCTTTTTATCATTATTACTTAAACTAATGAAATGTTTCAGCTCCTTTTTTTTTGCACATTCTTCAAGGGGACAGGACAAGATTAAAGACTCATGTACATCTTTGATCTGCTTGTTTTCGTGTTTGCTTTCTCTTGTCTATCTTAAATAGTCAAGTTCATGACTTAAACGCAAATAAGATTTAATTTCTGAAAGAACTTGGAGCAAAGTTGTACTTCTAAAGGATTCTTCTATTTGAACAAAAGGCATGCTATCACCAATCATTGTCCCTAGAAGATAAGAGGCATTACAATAGCTTAAGGGTTTAAAATGAAGCTTAGAGATTTATAATCATAAAACCCATTATCTCATTAGCAAGACTGCAACACTCGATACTGGACTGGAAGGAGTTAAGAGTATCAGATGCAGTGGTCTTGTGGAGATGATGCTACTATATAAAAAGGAAGGACAGTAGCATGGAAAGCATCACTCATCTGCTCCTGAGTAAGTAAATGACAGAAGACTGCTTCAAATACGATGCCTCTCTCCAGTGGCCCAAAACTCTCTCAAGAACTCACGACCACCTGCTTTCTTCCTCAGAGAATTGCCTGACCCTCCATACGCTGTCAGTTACACACTAAACTAGATTCTTCCCTGGATATTAATGCAGGACTTGCACGTCCCGGTAGAATAACTGCCTGCTTTGGCTTTTGCCATCCTGCAAAAATTATGGAGCTCACTTGGTTTCAAAATGATCTCCCGTAAAACTTCTTAACAAGAAGCAAACGGGAAGAAACAACATGGAAGAAATCCTGACAACAGATGTGGAACACAAATACCTCCTGTTTGCTGTCTTCCTATCCCATGGTTCACAGACAACAGAAAGGGATCTCTGACCTCAGGAAGAAACACTACTGGTGAAATATGAACTGTGTGACACACTGATGTGATATTTTACTTTTTAGAACCTGTGTCCTGGCTACTACAAGGCTAAGATGGCAAGTCACAGTTTGCAGAATGACCTCCAGGAATTCACTTGTCACGTCATTCCAAACTGCTTTCAATTAGCTCTGCCACCTGATGCTGGTAGATACAAACAATTCCCACAGTCTTTCATGGACATTGTCAGAAATCTCATTTTCAGGAGGGCCTCAGGAACAAGCTGCCGAGGAAACGAAACAGGTTGACTACACTTTTCTTTCACAACATGATTTGCTTGATATCAAAAGAACATCACAGTGAGCATATCTACTTCCTGACCATTTTTTTTAAATGGTAAAAGAGAAATAAAACTTGGGACTTTCATGCATATGAATATTACTACCTACCTTCTACCTTCACACGTATCACACAGTCAGCTGCACTAAAGACACTTTTAAAAGCTCAAAACGTTACAATCAAAATTGAAACGTAACCATGTTTTCTATGACTGTAGAAAGCATGATTGTATCTGTAGATGACACCTATCTGCAGAAGTATAACCCCATAATGAAAGGCTATTTTAGGCTCCACTGCAGAAATTCCCAACTAACTTTACATTTATATGAATGGGCCTCGGCACGCGATGGGAAGCCTTGCAGTCCTGGTTCCCCACTCAGCTAAATCAAGCACCTAACTGGTTCTCCCTTCTGGCACGTGAACCTGGATTTTGCAGAGAGGGTGAAGGAGAACGATGGCCGAATATAGATGTACGTGGTATACGCCCAGGTTTCATTCCACTAAGGAGTAAGAGGAGAAATCCAGGAAATTCTTCAGACTTCCTATCTGCCTGTATAATTTGCCAGAGCTGTTTTAAGTTAGTTCTTCTTGGAATTACTGACTGAACAGCAACTTCAGCTGTGTACAAGATGGGAAGCAGAGTCACTGCATACAAAAGAGCAAGGAGGCAGAGATGGTGATGAGTCTTGACAAAGAGATGCTCCCCATTTTGCAGGAAACCAAAACATAGTTACAGTCAGTTAGCTGAGAAGACGTTAAATGAAACGTGACCCAGGGATACACAAAGTAACCAATGAAAGATGTTCAGAAACCTTACTTTCCTATAATATAACTTTTTCTGCTGATGATGTATTACAGTTGGTGATACAGCTGGAAAGATTATCACAGTTAAAATGGGAAAAGAAACAAACAGGGAAGGAATGCTCACCAGTATCCAAAGAACTAGGTTCACAAGAAAGACTCCACAAAAGAGGAATCTCCAGAAAGAGAACCTTTCCCAATAGCAGTCAGCCCTTAAATGAGGTCTAGGAGAGGTGCAGCCAGGCTCCACCCCTTTCAGTCACACAGCTGAGTTGCTTTCACCTGCGCTCCCATGGCTGACCCAATCCTTTCCCCAGGTGATCCATCAGTGGTTGAAGCCATGACTCAATAGTTGCCATACATCATATTTTGCAGTTGGCTAACTTTTCCCCTTTACTTAGCACAGTATCCAAGCTACCAACTCAGAAGCTGGACTGCTGTTGGTAGCAGCCTCGCTGTCAGCCAGAGCTAAGAAGAGTATGCATAATGAAGTTAGCAAAGAGGTAAGTGCAAGTTCTCCTTCTCCTTCAACTAAGAAAATACTGGCCCTTTTAAACTTTTATTTTAATAATGGGGGTTCTAAAATCATGCAGATGTCAAAACAAATTCAACCTTCTTTTTTACTGTTTTTAAAACCAAAACCTAATTAACGAGTCACAGCTTTTTGCACTTGAGCAGTCAGTGTGTAGGAAACTGGGTAGGAAACTGATGGCACAACTTTCCTTAAATAAGCTTGCTGGCTCCCTCTTCATCTGAAGCTCTGTTTATACAAACATCTCAACCTTACCCTTTGGATAAACTTTAACTAACAAACAGAAGAAAGCTCCCTTCTTAATGCTGGCCAGCAATGAAGGCGCTTACAACAAATAAGCACAATACCTTCATACAGATAAACAAATGCAAGCTAGAATGGCAAAAGCTTTTAGGACAAATGACAGAAGAAACACATTCTAAACTATATCCCAAAAAGCGACAGAACACATTTCTCTTGAATATATCTGAATATCTAAGAACTTTGTGCTGCCATCTTCACGTTACAAGATAACATGCTCAAGTTTAAAAACAAACAAACAAAAACAACAAAACAAACAAACAAAAAAATTAGAGGAAGAAACCCTCATGAAAAAGGAAAGAGCAAATGAAGCTATTCTAACAGCTGCCTACATATCTGTACTCCATAACCAGGACTAAAAAAGTCACTAACAGAAATGGTTGAACATTACCCAGATGCATCACTGTTTCATAAGAAAAGACCAATTAGGAGATTAAAAGACAGGCAAAATTGAATGAAGAAAGTATGTAAAGAAATCCCAGTTCGTCCTGTAAGAATAATTACAGCTTTAGGGGAAGAAAAAAAAAGTAACAATTGCTTAGGAGGTCTGTTTTTTTTATTCTTTTCAAAAATAATAATAATAATAATAATAATAAAAATTAGTATTAATAACAAAGTTATCAAAACCTCTGCACAGGATAATTGTTTGTGCACACATTAGTCTCATTTAAACTCTGGAAGGAAAAGACTAGAAAGGAAAAACACTTGAACACATAGACTTGTACTTCCAAACTATGATGTATAACCTGAAGGGTGCTTCTTATTTTGCTGGGTTTCATGTTTATGTATATCTATTTACACTGCTAATCTGCCTGTATAATTACTTGATTGTAAGCACACTCAGGATATTCACATGCATAAATCAGGCACACATGTGCTTCAGCAGCCAAAGCATCTGAAAACTACCACAGCAGCTACAGCCACAGTGATTCTGCTGCCAGTGATGCTCACATTCCAGCTGGGATAGTCTCATCTTTACTATTCAGAATTTCATGATCTATATTTAAAAGTAAAATATATTCTTTCTGTCTGTAAATACAGAGCAGAGCTCTCTATCTCTGAGGATGCCTGAGTTTCAGTGGGAGTGGTGAGGGATCCCTATATGTGAAGTTTATATTTGAGTGCAGCACTACTTTATTCTACAAAACAATTGTAAACAATCCCAGTTTATTTTTTCAGCAGAGCAAGCAAAGCAGTCTTCCTCCTGCTGGAACAGGAGTTTATTAAGGGTCCAAAACCATCTCTGAATCACAGAGCATTATTTTTCCTGCAGTAAAACGGTCATCTCCTCAGATTTCAGCATTGATAACATTTCCTACTGCACCGTTAAAATGAAACGTACAAGTTTCATTTTCACAGTTCTGCTGATGCCAACATAAGTTGGATCCAGTCAAGAAAAGATGAAATTTATCATCAATATCACTACTAATAGTCGTTGCTGAGCTACTATAAAGATTATAAAAGGGTGCTTTATAAACCTGAGGACCTCAGGACCTATCACCCATTCCTACACAACGCTGCTGGCTTCTCTCCAGCTCTATAGGTTTTGTGTTTCTTTCCGGGAGCGGCTGGACAAAATGCCAAAACCAAAGGTTTAATAATATGGGTGGCTATCACTACACCACTTACATGCTCAGTGATCACTGTCAAATGAACTGGAATGTCTTTTCCTTTAAAGGCCCTTCTGAAGAAGCATGAAAATGAAAACACTTCTTTTTAATCTCCTCACATGTTGTGAAGCCTTATTTCTCATATGTACTTCCACATACCTCATTACATTTTAGTTACCATTTTGATCATAAGGGTATTTATTTGTATTAATTCCTCCATCCCTTGGCTATATGTAACAAACTAATCTTTTCACTAATACACATAATCATTCTTTCTGTCCGTTTCATGTGTGTTTTGCACAGAAAAAAAAATCCCACATCACACATACATTATATTCATTTGTTTTCCTTAATCCCATCTCTACTGACAGAATTCTTGACTTTCCCCATACACAGACATTTTTACATCCTCATTCTTTTCACTACTCATTATTAGATGTTGTGTTTGTTGTTTTTTCTGAACCACACATTTATTTTCCTCAAATTTTACTTCAAGCTTATTTAAAATTGAATCCCACGGAGATTATTTTTTTGGAAACCAAGACCCTTAGCACCACTAACTCACCTGATTCCTGTCCCTGGCATTTGCGTAGCGGAATCGCTGGATGTAATAGAAGACCAGCCATGCCAGCGAGATGATCATCAGCACAATGAAGGAGATGGAGACAAACACCACGGAGGTCCGGCTGACGTACTTCTGCAGGTTTCGTGTCCCAATAGTTATATACATCATCACAGTGATGTTCCTCTCCAGGAGGCTCACTATCTCTTTTCCTTTGGGTTCAGGAATCATTATTGCTACAACATCATCGAGGCCTGTCAAAGAGGAGAGAGAAAAGAAATTTTCATTGGAACAGCTGAATACAATGTGTGGTAAGGCAATAAAGCAAAAACAGTAACAAAAAGCTCCTCTTTCTCCTCCTGATTTTCATCAGGAGGTAAGCTGGGTGGATGCGGTGAAGTTTTCAACCAGAACCAGTTACACAGTTTGTTCCTATAAAGCTGATCTGTGAGATCAATAAAACACATTTCATGGTTTGACAAACACAGACATGCAATTCTGCTGAGGCTTATCCAGCGGACTAGTGCTGTAACCACCACAGCAAGAGAGATCTGTTGGAGCTAGTGTAATTCCCTCCAACACCCTATGCACTTATCATCGCCCATTTTGCACAGCCACAAAACCCCTCCAAGTTTGCTCTAATACCAGAGGTGCTTCCAGTCACTGATTCCCACAAGGCTGGAGGGTGAACACATCAAAGCGTTGTTCTTTTTGCTCCAGGCCAGGGATGGGAGAGAGCTGTGGGGACAACAGGATCTCCACACATAACTGCCCTATGCCACCAAGGCACTCTACAGCCTGAGCTCACCCAGGTGTTTAGAAGCCATACTCAGAGTCAGCAGCACCATTTCATTTCCTAAAAAATGTTACCGTAGGCCAGCTCAGCCCCTGACATAGTTTACAGCACACACTCCATAAGGGCATGCGTCAGCACACCCAATGTAGCAAAGGGGCTTCCATTGGGTAGCGTCTTCCTACTATCCTGTCAGCCCATCTGAAGCCACAGCTCTGTGAAATTGGGCCCTTTCATGACTCTGCATCATTTTTCCTTTATGCGCAGTGCTGGTTTTGTTTTATTTGTGTTACACGCTGCTGAAATTGTTTTACTTTCTTTTATATGCCCTCCGTACACAACAAATGAAAAAGTGAAATTGACTGGGATGAGGCGGCTTGTTAGATGCTCTTCTAGCTCTTTGGATAAGAAGAACTCCTTTATGGTTAATATTAGGCATATTTTTCTTTCCCTTCATTAAACAAGTGTACACAGCTGAGCTATATTTTGCAATGGTCAAATCCGGCATTATACTAAATAGCTAAGTACCAACAAGACGTACTTGAACACAGAAACACGCCAGATACAATAACATGTACACTGACCACGAACTGGAATTTAGAAAGGAAGGTACAAACTTGAAAGAAAGGGTTGAAGTCAGAGAGATGAAGAGGAGGTGAGTGCTTTGGCATTTCAGCTGAAATCCCAGGAGATTGGCCGGCATGCTGTAAACTCCATCGTTATCTGTATTTTGACTGTGGAAGGAAGGAAGACAAAAAGCCACCTACTGTGGGACATTCATAGATGCGGCAGAAGATTGCCTACCAAAGCAGCAACCTGCAACCTCACAAACAGCCACAGAGTACCCACAGCAAAAACAAAACAACAACAACAAAAAATTCCACAGTTGAAAAAACTGAAATTAATTTCATCAATTTCTCTCAAAAGCCACCGTTCTGACCTCCTCGCTTGTCCAAACAGCCATCTAACATCATCTGCGCTGTGATGTAGGATGTGGTGTGGAAGACGTTACTTGAAAGTCTATGCTAATGGGAGGAACAGATGCAAATATTTTCAGTAAGAAAATACAGGTAGCACCTTAACTGTTAAGATTATCCTTAACCTCAAATGTCTCTTAAAACATGCTTTAACATCTTTACTATGTCTACTTCATCTCAACAGAGCTCAGTGTGTTTCTGTAGAAATATATGTGATGGACAATGGAGCTCAGTGTGTTTCTGTAGAAATATATGTGATGGACAATGGCTATACCTGACACACTGCACATTAAGAATCATATTCAATTAATAATGGGATTAATATACCTATAATAACAAGGATTTCACGGTAACATCCTACCTTCTTTCTTTACTTGCAAAGACAGACAAAAATTCTGATCTCCTGGATAAATCTGACCTCATTCCCGCTCTTCAGCACCTGCCCTTGCTGATCAAACTACAGTGCAGCTTTCAGTCTTGGATTTGCTATGGAAGCATCATGAAGTGATGCTCCACTGATAAGAGTGGAACCACACAAATACCTTCTCTTCCTCGTCCTTCCATCTCATTGCTAGGATGATCTACTGCCACCTCTGGCCTACGGCCTTTCACTTTACAAAACAAAATACTAACTATATATTGCCATGGACATATGCTAAACAAAGCTGTGTTCAGAAATGCAAAGTCAGAAGACAGCTATTTGCAAGAGGCAGGCAGCTGCTTTTATTTGTTCAAACAATATATTCAAATTGTAAGCTATCTGGTTATTTTCTTGGAAAACACTACAGCTTGTAATGCAGCATTCTTGGAAAAAAAAAATCCAACAAAACATATCAGCAATAAATAATAAGCAGGAAGATTCTTTTTAGCACTTCATGAAGTTCATGATAATTTCTCCAAGGCCTTATAGAAAGGGCTATTTGGTCAATCAAGCTATTAATTTTTTTTTTATCTCAAATACATCTAATATTGGGAAAAAACAACAATTGTCAAGTGTTTATTTTCCCTTCTTCCCACATATCACAATATTATCAGTGTTTCAGTATCTAATGGCATGTGGGAAGCTCATATATATAGGAAAACTATACATATTCTAGAAGAGAAATAATGTAAGGAACCATCAATCATAGAGATGATTTCTATGCTCAAGTACACACTTGTTCAACAGACTTCAGAAAAAGAAAAACTATCTGGCAATATGTACTGATGCTTCTCTTGTGAGTTAGATGCTAACAATGCCTTTCATTACATCCACAATGGCATCTGCACTTTGTGGCACTCTTGTTACCTAACACATTTCTTTTCTTTTTCTGGCCAAGATTAATGCAGACTTTGACATGATTTTTTAAATAGCTGTCAGGATGAATCAGAGATTCATAAATCAGAGGTATTCAGGCTGCAGTGAATGGATTTTCTTCTTCTTCAGCTTCAGAAACACTTAACATATCAACGTTCTCTCCTTATATGCCAGTAACAAAGCAAGCAAGGTAGAACTTGCAGGCACTCGTGATGTTTCAACTCCCTTCAGTTTGCTGAAGAATATTTACCTCACCAAGTATTTCTGAGTGGAGAACATACGCTGCTGATCCACAGGCAGCGATTCAGCTTCTGCGCTCTGCATTCTCTGCTATTATGTAGCTCTGCCAACAGGGCCAAGCTTTGCTGGCTCCAGAGGGGCAATACTGCAACACTCTGTACATGCTCAGCTTGGCTCCCAGTCACAGGGTAACCCTGTGGCTAATCCATCAGTGGCAGAACAGTCCAACCAAGCTGCGTCTGCTTTGTTCACTTAAAAAGAGTTGTTCTGGAAATAATTCTGAATCACCCAGGCACTGTTCCATCCTGCATGGGTCATCCTGAACTCTCCCTCACCCCAGCCTGCAGGAAAAGGAGTAACATTTTGCCACTGTCCAAGGACTGGAGGAACTGTGGAGGGAGGGAGGTGGATGTAAAGAGCCTGCAGTGAGCTTCAGCTCTCCTCTGCCTCCTGCACGAGGTGATGCTCAGCAAAGCAGCAATAACGTCAGAGAACATTTTCAATGGTGAGATACGCACTTAAGAAAAATACCTGGGAGAGCCTCTCCAAACCTTCCTCCTCCCCACAGCACTTGGCTGTGAGCTACATTTCAGCTGGGATGTTTTCCACACCAAGCTGCAAACTTCTTCAAGTGTAACAGTCTGTCCCGTGGCGACACAGGAAAACAAAGACTTGGGTTCTATAACCGATGGCTTTTGTAGCCCTTACAACTCAATTAATAAAGAGATTTTATGAGAAGAAGATGTATGTAACATTTTCCACCTTGTAAACAGGCTTTGGCGACAACCCTATGATGTTTCTTGATTCTGCTTTGGGAGCTAGGGAATAACATCGAAAATGGTCCTCTGTTCCCTTAATTAACAAGCAGGTCCAGCAGTGGGGGGCGGCTTCTTTACTGCTTTGTCAGTTTCTGACTGAGGCTCTGACAAGTGGTATGTTTCTGATACATCTTAGAAGATTTACTTCATGCTTGGCAACTGCCAGAAGTCAGAGAAATAATTAAATGAATTACTTGAATCGAATTCTAATTTGGGAGGTATATAGCTCTTCTCCAAGATGTCCTATCAAAATGTCCATACGGATTTCTCCTAAGTTGCACATCAAAATCAGCTACTAAACTATTTCCCTCCACAGATTCTGCAACAGAAAACTCAGATATAATCTTAGAGTTCAGAAATTGCCTTAATGCAACATTGCTCATAACCTGATCTGTGTTGGGAGTCGAGGAAAAGACACCCTACAGAATGGTGCAAGAGCCTAAGCAATTCTTCCTTTACACCTTCAAGAAACAGTTTCGTCATTAGGAATCTATTTCAGTAACTACCACCTATTATGAGCCAGTGAGACAAATGCAGATCTAAACAATTTGACAGCCTGCAAGAGCCCAGCTCAGATCATAGTGTTCTGGATTCCCCATGCAGCAAAAGCCAATTCAGCAGTTGTGCTTCCAACAAGCTCAGCAGCCTGGGCTCTGCACAAGCACTGGCTGTGCTGCCACTCATGTGGCTGCTCTGCTGTTACACCCCTGCTGCTGCCTGCATCTGTGCGAATGGATTTCACAACGCAGTCCAGATTATGTGTTTAAAGCAAATTTGGAGCAAAGCACGGACTTCAGGATATATTGTTTCTTTTTCTCTCTGGAACAGTAGCTCAGCTGGGAAGTAACTATCAAAGAGGAGGAAAAAGAATTCACGCTTATGGTGCCATACCTGTGATTGTCCAAGACTGTCTTACCAAGACTGCTGTGCTGGGCTATTCACAAGATAGGAGCTTTTGCTACAGACTTTGTTCTCTCTGAAAATACTACTGCTTACTGTTTGATTCCTTTACAATGAAATTACGTGGGAAATAGTATATATGTTAATCAGATGGTATTTCAACTGAATGTTAATGCTGTATAAATCGTTCTAATATTTCACAGTTGCATCAAGAGAAACATCTTAAAGATCACCTGATGAGAGCTGAATCTTAGATCTGTTCTTTATGACAGAATTATAAATCGACCAGCATATCAGCTTATCTCTGTTTTCTTTTCCCTTTAGCCGTAAGCATAGGCTTAAATTACATTTTTGCGAGATCAAAAATTACTTTGGGAAATCAAAGCAATATTTTAGGCAAACTTTTTTCTGAGTTTCAACTATTTCAGAAAAGTAGCAATGTAAATATCACTTAAATGAAGTATTGGAATTTTATATACACCAACTGTGAAGAATTATCTGAGTAAAATCATAACATCGTGCAGAAACTCTCCTTTTTGGGGTATTTGCAGCACAGGTCTCAAATTGAAGCGTCAGTAAATGAGACTAGAGGCAAAAACTGGCAAAGAGCAACGTATAGTAAGTAACAGTAATACAGCATTGATTGATCTTAGGTGAAATGACCACAGATTGAGATCTACAACCTCTTGCATAGAACTATCTTTGTGCCAGAGGACTTCTCTAGTCCACCAATTTCTAATGAGGTTTCATAACAGTTATAGGCAAATATAGGTGCTTCAAGGTTATTCAGTAAGGCTCCTCACCAAAAACTCTCAAAGAAAAAAGTCACCTAGCCACCTCTGAATAAAATGTTTTTTTCGCATGAAAAAAAACAAGAGGTTAAAAGCAGGACTTTTGTGCTGCAAAACAGAAAGCTACCAAATAACAGAAGATACCCAGGAACCACCAATCAATAGAGGGTGGGAAAGCAGGACTCAACATTCACCCTGCTTATATTATTTTTCCATTTAAATTTTTTATTATTAATTTTAATTCATTAAAATTCCCATATTAACTCCCCTGTTAGGTACTGTTTTTGTTGCACTGGTTTTCTATTTATTTATGTTACCACACATTGGCCCACAGGTTAGACAGACCTTTGGTCTGAAGTGGCAGACTTGCTTTTATGTTACCTGGGCACTGATATTTGCATCTGCTCAGGACAGAAGTAAAATTAAGTGAGGTTTTGACAGCAAAACTACAAGGGCAAAGTCAGAGCTCTAATGAAGCCAAGAGGCCTCACCGCACAGCAGTGGGGAAGGCGCACCTGCTTCTGTGGCTTACAATAGACAAGAGAAGGGCTTGGGCTGAGATAGTTGGTGCCTCTTGGACCCAAAACCCAGCTAGGGTCAGAGCCAGGGGAAAGGGTGTGTTCTAGGTGCAGAGGCTCTCACCTGGCAATGAGAGCAGGCTGCAGAGCAGGGTAGGATGCATGAAACTTCACCCATTGCTTGCTGCCTGCCAGGAAAGGAGGGCAGGAGCATAGCCCTGTGTCCTCACTGCTGCTACAATGCAGAGCCAAGCCCATCCTAGGGAGCACAGCCAGAGGAGAAAAACACACAGAGGAAGGCCAGAAACAAGGACAGTGTGGCAGCGCATAACTCCATCTCGATGGGTAAAAGGGTGCATAGGCACGTGAGTTTTCATAGTATGCTCTTTTCCTTATTATTCCAGAGTCCTTGCTTTGCAACGACGTGGGCTTTTTCATCTCCTCCCATCCCTGTTTCCACTTTGCTTTCCTATATTTTGCTTTTTTTCCTATATCTCTTTGCTTTACTATATCTCTTTCCTATATCTCGCAGAGTGATATTTTCTTCAACTTACCCTCTGCTTCATTTCCCCCTTACTCTTGGCACTCCTAAGGCCCTCCTTGGTCCTTTGCCCATCTTCCAAAACACTGAGCTGTAAATAAGGTCTCCTTAAAAGGCAAGTGCAGCGTCTGCTGGAAAGAGGAGTGACACCTTTTCCCCATAGCCATTCCTTTTCCGTATTATAAAAGAAGGAAACTCTTCCATGCAAACACTTATTTTTTTTTTCCTCAGACAATCTTACTGTCACAAATCATTTCTCTCTGCAGAAGTACAAATATCCAATAGGACAGTTAAAGAAAAAACCCTACTGATGTTAATGAGTGGCTGCAGTATTTAAATAACTGATACTGAAGTTTTTTCTTTGGTCCTGAGGTGAACAACAATAACCTCCAGCTGAGATATTCTCGGTTCATTTCTTCTGATGCTGAAACCAGGAGAGGCAAGATGCTTCTGGCTGTGATCTTCTCAGCAAAAAGCAGTCTCGGCCACTTATTATTACAGTTGAGGGAGAAAGAAATTTCTGTTCATGTTTTTGTAATCAGCTCTGATCTTGTCAAGGCTGTAAGAGCTCAGAATGTATTGACTTCCTCTAATTTTATGCAGAAACTGCAGCAAAGGAAAAAGAAGTAAACAGCTATAAAACTTACAAAATCCAGCTCGGCATGATAGCTGCATTTGTCCTGGGCTTCCTTCCCATAGAGTCAGCTCATCAGTCTGCTGAACTAACCAACACTAATGAATCAGCGTGTTGTTATTTATTCACATTTAATTACAGGAAAGAAAAGGGTGGTTCTCTGAGAGGTTTCCCCAGACCCCAACCCAAACCAAGGCACAAGCTTTAAGGTTTTCTTATCATAGCCAAGGAAGTGCTTAACTATAATCCCTAATCATTTGTTCTGAAGACATCTCTGGAAATTCCCTTTGTTATCTAAACAAGATTTGATGACACGTGCCACTTGCTGTAAGTTCTCTGTTCTTGAACCTGCCTTTGCATTTCTTTTCATGTACAAGGTGACCAGAGAGAATCCTTCAGGCAGGTCTTACAGCTAGGATAGCCTTAGGCTCCAACTCACAGCAAAACATGCCAAAGCAATAACCTTCTCGGGGCTGGGGCAACACACACCCACTACCTAAGCAGAAGCCGCCTTGCTATCTGTAGTGGAATTATGCCAAAAGAAAATATGTCTTAAATAGCATCTGAAGTAGCTGCGATAGAGAGCAGTCCAAACACAAGCCAGTTCCAGTGCCTGGCGCTGCTAGAGCAGTATAAACACATTTTCATTTACAAATGGGGAAGCTCAAGCAAACGTGTTGAATGACTTTACAAAGGGTCACTGAAGATAAGTGCACGGCATCTAAATCCCAGCCTCTGTGAAGGAAAGTTGAATCAGCAGAATGGCTGGGGCTGCTCATATTCTCCCAGGGCTCAGCACAGCCCTGTGTCTGCCCCAGCTGCCCTCTCCTCCTGGCAGATCGTCCTGCATGAGGACATGCACACAGCTTGTCACAGCACCTTACATTAAGCCCTCCTCCCTTCAAACTACAGATCCCTTCTCAGGTACGTCTGTACCTGGGGTAACTGGGACATTTGCACTGAATGGAAGAGAAAAATGAGGTCAGTAGGTAATACTGAAACGATAAGGGGAGGTTTGCAGCACCTCCCACAATGTACTACCCAGGGATGTGCCAGCAGCTGGGAGCAGTGAAAGCCAACACAAAGCACGGCTTCCCGCTGCAAATGCACAGTCAGCCCACAGCCAGCTGCAGTACACACCTGGAATTCCTCCTTGCAAACTTGAGCCCCATGCCTTGACAAGACCCGAACACGTATGAAATGCATTTACACAAAGAGCTGTGGAGCAATCAGAGATAAAAACAGGGGAAGCAAATAAACGGTGCTGGAAGTAACAGGAGCTGCTGTTTGCATAATTGATTAACCTATATGGAATTATGTCCTGCTAATAGAGTTCAGTTCTGTTTGTGTTTTGTAAAGTTTGTGAGCAAAGAGCATTGAAAACACATAGGAAACTGGGAAATAACCATGAGACTATACACAGAAAAGAAATATAGTCATTACCACACACATTAATCAACAGCTTTTCATCTACATTTAGAGACAGAAGCAGTGAGCTTTTGGTGTTGCAACAACTCCTGCTTGTTTACTCATGAAATCAGATGCTAAAAAAAAATACTAGTGCCATATGCAAAATAAATAGCATTCAAATGTGGTGAGTAAAATACTATTAGGAACTTTCCAAAGAATGAAAATGAGGAAAAGAGAAAGACAGAGAGAGGAACAGGGAGAAATATGTAAAAAATCTAACTTCAGCTGAAGCCCCCAGGTTCTAAAACCATGTTTCAAGCACTTCTAGCACAGCTGGAAATATCTTTCAAGACCATGAGGTTTCATCTGCAATTTGAGCTGAAAACTGTTAATTATAGAAATTAGATGGGGACCAGGAGAGGTTTTTTTTAATCACTGGTTCTCATCACTGGTCCTATGTCTGGGACAGCATCAATTCCTAGCAGAAGTCCAGGCATTTCAAAGGCTCCCAGGGTCTTGCAGCCCTCTGATACCTTCTCCACCTCTCACTGCAGTATCTGGGTGCAGCTGATTAAACCAGAGCTCTGGCTGAAGGTCATCCTCCTTGGTATCCAAATTAGCAAGCAGGGACAGCTCAAGAGCGCTGTAGCTTTCCCATGACCTTCTCAGCCTGATTTTCACACTGAACCAATGACCAAGCGCTGTGGCTTGGAGAAAAGGTGATATAGCAACATTGCTGCTGGGAGAGGGGAAACTATGCACATCCTCCACTTGCACCATCAATCTGCCACTTGAAGTAGCTTTACAGGACACCTGATTTTCTCCAGAGAAGAGATAACTTCATAAAAGAGGCCCTCAGACTCCTTTGCCTAATCCAACACAGAAAATCCCCAAACCGAATGATTCAGTGTGCTTTTGAGCAATGCTGCTGGGTGTATACCAGTGCAAGCGAGCTCTAATCAGCTGGGTGAGAAACAGGTTCAGAGCAGCAATCCTAAAACTCTCTGGAATTGCTACAGGGGATTTCCTCTTTCTTATCTCAAAGAAAACTTGGGCAGAAGTGTGAAAGCATCCGTTACCTGTATTGCTCTGTGCTGGGGGGATGGGAGTAGAAACGACTGACAGGAACAGTGAAAGGAAACGTAGTGATAGAAAGAAAGTGGTGGAGACTAACTGCAAA
This sequence comes from Lagopus leucura, assembly GCF_019238085.1. Classification (NCBI taxonomy): domain Eukaryota; kingdom Metazoa; phylum Chordata; class Aves; order Galliformes; family Phasianidae; genus Lagopus; species Lagopus leucura. Next base: position 9,554,531 of record NW_024962264.1, read on the forward strand.
CGTGAAATAAAAGGACAACCAAACCGAATGTCAGGCAAAGGGCCAGGAACACTTAGGCAGAGTGAAATGAGAAATAAGCTAAATCTGAGGGGAAGTACTGTCGACACATTGTCAAAGCCTCCAGAAATTGCTGTACATCCCTCAGCGTCACTGGATTTTTATGGGAGTTTTGTAGACCTCTATGATAGCAGTCCTTAGTCATTTCTTTGAGTCCTGTCTTGCTCAATCATTCTTCATACCTTTGAACATACTTTTCCATATAGGGGATGGATAGGTTTGATTAACAGTGGCATGTTTGCCAGCACTTTTTCTAGTTGCTGCCATCTTAAAGAAGACTGAAGAAAAGGTCTTTAGTCATTATGCTCAGCGTAAGTTGCAGCCACAAGCTTGAGCCTTCATCTTTGTCACCTCACATTAGCATCACAAGGATGATCGATGCCACAAGTCTTTGTACCTCCCACAAAGGCAGCAGTCTAACTTTCATGTAGAATTAGCTTTTGTTCATTCTTAATCAGTGATAACAAATATTCAGAAAACTACGAAGAACTGCTGAAGTCTCCTCAGTTCATGTAACCTTTCCATGTACTGCTTTCCAACTGATGGAGAAAGATGCACTCCTGGGGGCTCAGTAAGAGCCACACGTCTGACCTGCAGAGTGTCCTTTTTTGAGAGCAAGTTGACGGAAGCAGGACAGGCAGGGCACCAGGAGCCATCCGCTGCACATTAATAAAGGCAAACCTCTCTACCTATGCTGTGCTCTGTTGAATCTTAGCAGTTCCCTGTGCTGCTGTGGCCTTAGACACTTTCCAGCTCACCAGCTACCATGCACTGCTGAAATGGCAACTTGTGTATTTTTTAACTCTCCCATCAGATCTGAACACCAAACAGAAGTTGAAAAACCCCTCACAGAGTTAGTTCAGTGTTACCATGTGGGAAGATCCTGCATTGATGCCATGGGTGGCACCATCACTAGAAACTGGCTAGGTTAAATTGGAATAAAACGGGAGGTGGGAACTCAAGGTGCTTAGTACCTCGAAGGAGACTTCAGAAGTGCCAGCTGCAAGTCCCCCATGTCAGCAGATGCCAGCAGCACGTCTTCCAGGTCTGTAGACAATGGGAAAGAAATCACCTTGGGTGTACTGAATGACGCTGAGCAGAGGAAAGAAAGGAGGAAAAACGTGCAAGGCTGTCAGCTGCCTCCTTCAACATGTCATTCAACCCAAGCACTGGACCCACCCAGTTACATCTCTAACCTCTGGCTGTTTATAAGCTGTTAAAAAAAAACAAACAACAACAAAAAACCAACAAAAAACAAACGTCTGCAAATTCTGGAATTAAGCAAACATCGCAAAATAGAGAGGGATGCGTCTTATTTTGCTTTACATCAGATATAAACAAGGATAATAAAGCCTGTCTTGTTTTTGCTGAAGAGTTCTTGTTTGCTCAAGAACTTTGTGAAGGAAACCTTCACAGCAGTGGTACTGCAGAATCTTTGAGCTGTCCTTTTCAGGTGCAAGAGTTAAAGGACCCTTACAACAAGGGACCTGTTTCATATACTGAAATCAGAAAGATCAAACTAATGAAAATAAGACAAAAACCATGGAAAAATGTATGATTCAGCTTGAAAACAACTCATATCCTTTCTCACAAAATCAATTTTTATCTCATTAGTCTCTCTAATACCATTAGTTTTGCATTTCTCCAGCTGTCCATACAATCTCTTAGGTAAACAACACTTAAAATGTCTAATGTAAGAAGGAAAAAAAAAAAAAAAAAAAAGATAAATGTTAAGTCGTAGGCCTTTCCTGCATTATAACAGACATAAGCTCAAACAAAATTGGATTTTGAATCAATGAAGTTAAATTCTCTATGCTGGGGCAAAGCAGTTTAGAACCCTTTTTAAGGACACCAACTTCCAAGCATGCAAGAGTACAATAAAACTTCCTGAGACTCTTCACAGATCAGGGAGAAGGTCTGGCAAATGAGAACTTCGATTTTTAACTACGATATTGGGGTTTCTAAAGGCATAATTCAAGTAAGAGGTTGGGTTTATGCGACAAAAAAAGAATAACAGAAAAAGAGATGTAACTGAGAACAACTGAAGCAAAATTCAGAACAAGTCACCCAAAACTACTGGTGGCAAGGGGGATATATGCTTCAACGAATTCCTGGATACATATGTATATATTTACTTTGTTGTTGTTGCTTGGTTGGTTGTTTTCTCCCAACTCAACTAAGCTATATTGGTTTTGTTAATAATCTCCTGACTGATTCAACTGCCAGCTCTGTAGTTTGACCTAGGGCTGATTTAACCGTGTCTGATGTCTAACTCAACAACCAGCCTGAGCCCTGCCCCCCACAGCAGAACATCTGGCAGCTGCCGAATTCTCCATGTACCACTGCATCTGCCAAGCTCTCTATGCCAGGCTTCAGCTACACTGGTAAGTTCAGCTGAGCTGCCTCGTGCCAGAGATCTGTTTTTCTGCATTTGACTCTGTCTAGAAATGATTGTTTGATTCCAGCAAAAGGTGGGATGTTATTCCCTGCAGCAGTAACACCGTAGTCTTAACCAGCAGCTGTAATGCGGTAAGTAAATATCATCAGCTTAGAGAGGGGCAACTTGTTTAAGTCACAGAGAAACTCAGTAGCAGAGCTGTATCTGTTTTCCCAGCTCACTCATTGAAGTCTGCAAGCTCCCTGTCTGTTTTCACTAAAGCACAGTTCCCTATGCAACCCTGCTGCTAATGACTCGCACTGCAAAATAAGGAACGTTTTCTGGTACGTTACTTCTTGCACTTAGTGTAACTCCCCAAACATACTTAGTAATGCTCCTGAGGATAACCCAGCCTAACCACAAACCACAATACAGCCTGTTTCTCATACGAAACAGCACAACAAAGCAGACTGGCTGCAGAGGAAAGCTGCCATAGTTCACCTGAGTCTGGGCCCTGAGGCAATACACAGACCCCGCACTTTCCTACGAGCAAGGTGGTGCTTCGAGGAACCAAGAGCCAGGCTATGCAAACCAACAGGAGAAGGGGGAAAAGAAATAAAAAGAGAAAAAAAAAAAAAAAAGAAAGAGACTCAAATCTGGGCAGCAGTTAGTCTGACTGTACAGCCAAGCAAACGAAAAAGCACCACACTGGGACAGAGTTCAAGGGTAGCCTTATGGCAAAAAAGTATGAGCCTGGGATTTATAAACAGGAAATAGTGAGCAGGAGCAGAAGCACTGAAAGTAAAATCAGAATAATGCAACTGTTTACAGCTGCAGGGAAAGCATCTCAGGGAGGCCCATATGCAGATCTCTGCTTGTTGAAAACAGGACCAGAAGAGGACTTGACTGTATTTATGCACAAACATATCTCTATATATGTACACGTCCCCGGAAAATAATGGCTAGTAACAGAGGCTTTGTCAATCTGGAAACAAGGTTTAGGTAGAACCAACGGCTGGAATCCTATGGTAAATTTTTCAAATAACAAATAAATAAATAAAAATTCAACTGTGAGTGTAATTAAAAAGGGGGGAATGGATTTACTTATTTACTGAGCATGTCCTTTGGGATGAATTACATATTCAGCTGGTACAGGAAAAATTCACCGAAACAGATAAGATTAAAAAAACCTAAACATTCCTTTGTGATTTTTCAAATGCGCCCTCCAGCTTCATAAAATCATAGAATCATAGAGAGGCTCGGGTTGGAAGGGACCCCAAAGATCATCAAGTTCCAACCCCACTGCCACAAGCAGGGCCACCGCTTCTCGAAAGCCTGAAAACCTCAGGGTGATATACTTAACAGGTTTAATTTCAAACATGTCCAAAGTTTGACAAAACATGAACATTACTGAGTTTCTTTCCATGTGGACAAATGTCCAGCAAATTCTTCAGCAAGGACTTGCATTCAGTTCAGTTGCCAGTATCTGCTATCAGAACTGTAACCCTGAGTGCTTTGGGACTTAGAGCAATCCGAGTGCTGAAATGAGGCTGTTCGATGGGAAGTTCAAGATCACCAGACATTGCCATTCATACAGAGCAGTCTCACTAGAGAATTCCTCATAGAGCTGGGCTTCCTTGGCTCTGAGAACAAGACCGGCGAGGTACTTACAAGCAGCACACTACAAAACATACTGTCTTTCACACGGAGATGTTCCAGCTCCAGCACAGAGCAGAAATCCTGAGTCAAAGCAAGAAACAAAACAAACAAAAACAGACGGAAAAGAGGAAAATTTCCAGAACTGAAATACAGCAGAAGTGTTTTTTCAGGCTTGAACTTGACCAATGAACTGTATGAACTGAGGAACAGTTGGCAGTGGTAACCAAACCTCAAGCTTGGCAAGATACACCCAGATTTAGCTAAAGCTACACATCAAGCCTGGAAATGTTTGGAATATGCAGATCTTCTAACAGCAGGAAAGAAAAAAAAAAAAAAAAAAAAAAAAAAAAACCCCAAAACCTAACCTTGATAGCATGTAAAAAGTCTGATGTTTTGGAAAAAAATATTTATGCTTCTATAGAGGCAGAATGTTTCTCTCCTGATCTCAGGTGGAAGAAGTTGCACGAATGCTTTCTAACGCAACACAGAGAAACAATTATGCATTAGAAACTTACGCTTATCAAATTCATGTAAAGCTTGGATATACAGCTTCTTTTAAAAATCTTTATAATGCACACCTTGCAGCGGTAGCAATATAAACATCTCAAAAGCATACTTGTAATATATGGAAAGCAAATGCCTTATAAACCCCACCTTCCAACTTAAAGCCAAGCAGGGAAAGTATGCATTACCATTCAGAAGTCATTAACCTTTTCTTCGTAAATCCAGTTCTTCCCACAATGAAATCAAAGTTAAATCTTTCACTGGTTTATCATGATGCAGGATCAGAGCCTTAGTATGTAAAGCTAATTGTGTCAGCTCTACTGAATGAAAGAAAGAACATACCACTAGTGAAAAAAAGCTGACTATTTTTATTTATACACTGCCTTTTAGACAACAGGCTTTAAGAGAGTGGCTTACAGGACTTACTTTCCTAGCACAGGATATGAGCAGTTCCTATCGATTATGTATGGAAGTTACAGACATCCTGGGGAAAGGGAACAGGGCCCCAAATGTCCTGGCAGGTGTAAGAGAAAGATTTTTCTTAACGTGCTACAGCATTTCTAGCATTTTGCAGCTTGTCATTTTCAGCAAAGTAGAACTTCAGTCTTCATGAAATGCCATTTTAAACAGCAGCCAGAGGCACTGCCAGGTACGTACCCTGGCTAAAACAACTCCACAAGCTCATTTCAGGGATGCTATTCCCTCAGGGTTACTTAGAAGAAATTCTAATTATTGAAAAACAGTTCCTCTTATAGAAAGATATTCCTCTTCTGCTCAACGGATCCTTTTTCCACTGTCAAATGCATGTAGGCATGACGAGAAGGAAAAAGTTATAGATCTGATGCGCTTACCAGATATCACACCTCTATTTTTCTCCACAGATGCCATTATTTTTATGTCACCGTTACCAAATCCTATAGAGATGTATGTTTCGCAATTGAATGATACAGAGAAATTAATCTTTCTTATTCTAACGTGGAGTGCTTCCTAGCCTTTCAAGTGTTGTCATTGGAAATGCAGACTTAGGAAAATGTACAGTTCAAATCAAGTTGAGAGAGCTATCTGAGCACGTTACAATGGCCATGCAGGATGTAGACATAACTGCATATTTCTGCTTATATATGCTACATTAAGCAAGGAAAATCTTGTGCTTCTATAAAGTGCTACTTACAACATTAGGGTAGGTAACAGTCATCTCATTCCAGGAAAATACCAGCCAGTAGTTTTATTTCAGGCAGTCTTTTTGCCAAGAGTTTTAGTATATTTCTCCTGGCATTACATTTATTCATCTGTGTTCTTAAGACACTCACAGAAAGGTTGAAAACAAAGAAACAAAGCAGCATTACCTGCTCCGCAGGGAGGTGCTCTGCGTTAATCAGGCAGTTGTTGTATTCTGCCTATCTACTTTCCAGGGAGCAGTCTGGTTTCAAGAGAAGAGTCACCATCACACAGATGCAAGGCCTACATCTCACGTCACACTTGAAAAGACCTAGGATTCTCAAAGAGCATAGACCTTTTGTCTGTACTTGACCTAAAACAAAGCTCTGCAGTAATCCTCTGTTCCTCGCAAAAAATTCAGCGTTATTCTGACACTGAACGTAGAAGGCTCAAAAATAGGGGCCTGGGACTTTTGACATGCACAACGTCAGTGCAAAGCAGGCAGAACTGATGGTCACCTGGTTGCAAGCAAAGACATAAATACAGCAGAAGACAAGGAGCATGCAGTTTTCTTCCACCAAAGCTGCACCTGCATCAGGTGCTCACAGAAAGGGAAAACTATTTCCTGAGAGACCATGATACCAAAGGATGGTAATTCTGAGAATACAGTGATGTAAAACTGGCTGTATTATGTATGCATTTAATAATAATGCAAATGTCTTCATGCTCGAGAGTTTAAATCTCTGTATCACGAGACATGAGCACTGTTACAAGATTTCTGATTCTGCTCTGCTCACGTTCAGGATGGTTTTAAAGCAGCACATCAGTTACCTAATTCTTATCAGTGTTTTGGAGCTCTTAGTATTTAGGGCAGTGCCTCACACTTATGCCTTGCTTATGTTAAAGTCAAGTTTGATTAAATCCCCCCTCACTTCTTCTTTTTTTTGTTGTTTCTGTGCACCCAGTCTTGAAGCAATTCAAGGACAGCAATTCAGCAAATTCAATGTTATTTATCAAATGAAGGAAGCTCAGAAATAAAAGAGGGAAATACCAAAGCTCTAAAAGGAATTTAGTCAATAAGCACTGCTCTTTGCACAAAACTACAATTCATACAAAAATTTCTCGAAGAGGATGAGTTTGACAGTCTCAGAGATTGGCATATTAACAGTCAACATGTATAGACACATCTACTCCAAAAATACACTCCAAACATTAAAACCTGAACATCCACTCCCAGAAGTTGGAATAGAAAGAAGAAAAAGACCTCAAATTCAATTCAAGTTTTCTCCAACCCAGAATTTTGATAATCAACTATTTAACATTGTTTTAACACAAGATTGAAATAATCAAGAAGTACATTAATAAAGAATTCAGATTTATAAGTAAATTTTTCAGACTTCCTCTCCCCCCTGCTGATGGACAATTGTTTTGTTGTATGTAGCACTGTCAGGTTACTAAAAACATAAGATGGAGGACCACGGATATGGAGCAATGGTTTCAGACAGTTGTCACAATTGCAAACAAAATGAACCTAACTCATTAAGAGTCGTGCCTTTTGAATGTTCTAGTGCGTTGTGAGAAGCATTTAAGTCAATACAGAAAAGGCACTGATGAGGAAGAATACACTTTAATAAAAAAAACAAACCCAAGTTTGCATTCTGTATGAGCAACAGTTACAGTCACTCCTGCCTTAAAAATGCAGAGAGATGGCCTAAATGGCTTTTCAAGGTCCCTTTCAACGCTATTTTTACATGATTCTCAGCTACTGCATTGTCACACTTACAGGCATCATTGTAGTTCCTAAAAATATTCATATTCAGCTGGTATGTACTTGCAAAAAAAGAAAAAAAAAAAAGAAAACAGAAAAGACAACTATAGAAAAAACACATTTCACCTGAAACCCTTTCACAGATCAGTTGCTTGGGAGTTTTATCTCAAAACCTGAATATGGCAGCTTAAATCTTAGAAGACAAGAAAAACACAGGTAAGTTAAATCTACTACTCTGAATGTTGGATGCCTCAGGATGGATGAATCCATCCCCGGAAACAGAAATAAAGGGGTGCTCAACTGTGATCCTACTGAAATTAAGGAGTGTCTGATTTAAAACCTTATCATTGAATTAACCTCACCTCAGTGCATCTGATAACAAGCTAGCTATCACTATGTTCTTCTTGCAGCTTAAAAAGATGAAACATACACCTTCTGCAGGCACCTTGCTCTCTTCTTCAACAACAAATAGACCTCACCTGACCTATTCAGATTAGAGGCTCTACCTTCAGATAAATTGGGAAAAAAGAAAAAAAAAAAAAAGGATTAATTCTCTCCAAAGCAATTCATACACTTTTGGAAGGCCAGGCTGGATGGAGCTTTGAGCAACCTGGTCTAGACGAAGGTGTCCTTGCCTATAGCAAGGGTGTTGGAACTAGGTAATCTAAAAGGTTCCCTTCCAACCCAAACCATGCTATGATTCTATGACCAACCAAAACCTGCAGGAGATGGAGACCTTGATCTCCGCACACCAATTCTTAACCTCTAAGCTGTTTATCAATTTACAGTAGTTTATAAAAAGTTGTTGCAGAAAGCCCTTCGGAAAGAATGACCACCCTAGTCAGCAACACAATTTTTTTGTTTGTTTCTTTTTACAAGAAATGAGAGAAAGACCAGAAGTGGCATATGTTTTTCTTCTTTCTTTTTTTTGTCATCCTTTATCAGAGGTCATAGCAGAAGTGCATGTTTTTTAAAGACAGGCTTTGTCAAGGATCCAGAAGGGAGGTCACTAGGCAATTATCTCAGTAAGATGTGTTGACCTAGAGGTTTGAAATCTGTCAGTCCATTATATTTTCATTCCACATTCAGACTTCTTTCTAGGAGACCACACTGCAGACAGCTTTTAAATCAGCTCTCCCACGTCAGGCAGATTAGTACAAAACAGAGCACAAAAAGACAAACAAAGCTGACTTCCAACTAACCTCAGAGAAACTGGGAGGAAGAGTTATTCCAAAACATACAGAGCCCTGCTTCTGACTGGAAGCGGTGGCCTGATGCAAGTCAGTGACGGCTGCTACATAAACACTGATGGGGTGCTACCATCAATGCTACAGAGCAGAAGGACCCTTCAAAAAAGAGAAAGCAGTTCATCTGCCACATTGCAAATCTGCATCTAGTAGCTTTTGCAAGGCTGGTTATTCCAATTTGTGATTTACTGTGAGAAAAATAAAAAGTAATGCTTGGGCCAAATAATGCAAAGCCGCTTCCTTGAATCAATGATATTAGTTCAGATTAACACTGGAGCTTTGATTGAACCGCAAAGCTTTCAGAGCTCGTGGGAAGAACCAACTGAAATTCTCCTATCATTTTTATGTGGGAGTCCACAGTACTGGTTGAAAATAAGCCACATGTTACCGAGTTGCGTATCGGTGATGCGTCGTGCAGTTGTAAATACATAATACTCAGCTGGAGTGCAGTGAGTTAAGATATTCCGTTCTGAAATTCTCGTATCACTACTCCAGAGCAGAAAAGTGAATCCCATAAGATTTCCTAGGTTTGATACAGTTTTCTTGTGTTTTAAGAACAGAGGGCTGATGTATTACTCTAATGTGCTTAACCACTGAGATATTATCAATTCCCTTGTCTCATTTCTCACTCAAATGTACTTCAGCATTAAATCGTGTGTTCTTCACTTGGCTGTAGTTGCTCTATGCAATAACAAGACACCTGGATTACAGCTAATGCTGCCCTTTTCAATTTCCTTGTTTATTAAACCCTCAATAGCTTATATATGTTATGTGAACTGTTCCTTGGAGATTCGGTCTTGAATTATGCATGATTCTTAACATCTTTAGTCACTAGCACAATGCTTTCCACATCTTGTTGCTTAATTCAGTAATTCCCTAAAAGCAACTTGTTTACATTAGAAACGAACGTTTTTATACTTGCTGTCCTCTATTTTCTTCATTTTTTAAAGGAACAGTTGGAAAATTGAACTGCAGCTGTCGGAAGCCACCAGTTTAAGAAACCGTTATATAAGCAAATAAGTATTTACATACTCATGACATAGAGATGATTAATCTTCAAAATAGCTCTGTTAGTGCACAGTATTAGCCAAACACTCCGCTGGCAAAATCTTCCTGGCTTCCCTGAAGTTACACAAGACCAATTTGAAGGAGCTGAAGAAACAAGACCCAAAAAAGGCAAAAAGCTAAAACTGTAAGAACGAAGACTTTTGTAGTTCTGCATCTGGAGCCAAGGTAGGCTGATAGTGGGCTTTAAAATGAAACAAAATTGCTGCCTGAACTGCACAAGGCCAAGCAGGTGCTCTGTTTCTGTCAGATTTTCAGAGCAGCTCGCTGAATCAGAGGGAATGAGGGCTGAGGTCGGAGGCTGCATGGCATTGTGGAAGTCGGCTGTCCACACTGAACCCCTCAAAATGCTGGATGCCAGCTCACACTGATTGACTTCAACAATCAAAGAAGGGCAAAAAAGGCTACACTTACAACAAGGGTTGGGGCAAGAGTAAAGAACAGAGACTAGGGGAAAAAAAAATAAAGGAAAAAATGTGAACTCAGGAAACAAAAAGAAGATCAAAGAATCTGGACTGCTGTAAATTCCACTGACTGCCATTCCTTCGGAAAAATGGAGTGCTTGGGAGATGGAGGACCACCACCTTTGACCACAAACAGAGAAGGCTTGGTTGTGACCCTCCTAGCTATTTGCCATCCCCTCCAGAACCACAGCTGGTCTCAGCATCTTCAAAAGACCACTTGGCATTTCTCCATCTAATGCCTTCAGAAGCACCACAGCGACAGGTATCACGCATCTCACACACTCCATGGGCAGAAATACCTAAATACGAGCAAGGTCGGTATATGAGACTGGCTGCTTCAAGGCTAAGTAAACACAGCATCCTCAAATAAAATACACACACTATGGCCATGGGACTTCATACTGAGATTTCCCACTTTTCTGGCAGGATTGTCTAGTCCCTGGCTTATTCCCCTACAGTTGTTATTGCAGCCCTGTCACTGCTGGCTGAAATCTGATCTCTGTGATGTCAGAAGACTGTCTTCCACCATTTAACTGAGAGACAACAGTTAAATGCAGTTCTGAAAAAGGTATAGTTTTAATGCTTACTGTCAGGCTCTGATTATCTCTCAGCTTCCCCATAGCACTTGCTGCAACCTGCAAGACCTGCCTGTTGCTTTAATTTCATTAGGCTTTTACCTCCTGTCAGTTGCTACGTGTTAGCTAACATCATTTGTTTTCCCCTTATGAAGAGGCTTTCTGAAAGCTGAAGCTGCAGTCTGGATTCACTCCCTACAAATATGCTGTGCTAATCCATTAATGCACTCGGGGTCTGCACCAGGGTGCCCTTGTGATGTGTTCTTCAGCTACAGCAGTAATATGGCTAAGAGGCAGCAAAGCCTCTGAGAAGCATGCATAAGGCACAGATTCACTCACTCTAATGAGACTTCGGTCTTCCCTGCTCTCCCTTTATATCATGAAATTAAAGAAAAGACAGCTACAGTAGTCTTCAGTATTCAGACATTATATAAACATCAAGCACTATATGAACTGCTGCTCAGGAGTCATCAAGATCTACAGACCAATGGACTTAACTGAAAGAAAGCCAATGCAATAAATGTTGCCAAAGCAAGACCTATATTCACCTTTTCTCTAAGTTAGGATCAGACAGTCTTGCTACATTGCTTCCAAATGCATGGATATACACACCGAGAAATAGTAATCATTTATTGGAAAAGGAACGAGTTTAGAAGTAGCATAGCTCTCAATTCCAGCTCGTTTCAGACAAGACACACACACATCAGAAAAATGAGGGAACCGTGAATTTAACTACTTAGGTTATGTTCAGCATTAAAAAGTGATGAAAAAGAGTAATCACAGCATTATAAGCTGGTCAAGGGAGTCTGGTACTGATAAAGTATGCCTCGTTTTTTCCAGAAGGGAAGTTGAGGAGAAAAGTTAATGTGATGAATGTGTTGGCAGTTAATGCCAAATTCCATAGACAACAGCCTGAAATTTAATCCCACAAATCGCTAAAAGGAAAATGTTCACTTCCAACAGCTTGCTCTCCTAAGCGCTCCTGCCCTGAGCCTGTTCCTGAATGAGCTGCTGTCACTCAGCCCCTCCCGGAACACACCAACAAAACAGATTAACTGTTAGATAATCTGATCAAGGGGGAAAAAAAACAGGAAAAAAAAACCGCTACCCAACAGCCCACCACACACTGCTTAAAAGTACATGGCATCAAGAGTCATGAATATTAGGCTGCAAAGTCTGGTGCTCCCATTGCTTTCTACCAAGTTTGGAAGCATTTCTTCAGCCAAAAAGAGGCAAAAGGATTTTATACAGTGACAGTCAGCTCCTTACCTGAAATGCCCACAACGCATGTGGATTTTGCTCTCTGATTTACAAGATTATTGCAGACTGATAAGCATTGCAAGTTATAAAAGATGTTAACTTCTCTTTCCTTCTAAATGCATAAATCAACTTTATGTATGCTTTTTAATAGATATATAGGCCCCAGTAAGTCATCGTCTTTTTATTTTGCTTCAGCAGTTTTTTTTAGTTAAGTCTATTCTTCTCTATCTTTGTAGTGATCTTTTCCAATTGGTTTTACTTCATGGTGTCAAGTCAATAAAAATGGCTACTGCCGAATTAGAGAGATCTGCTTTTCTCCTTCTGAAGAAGTGTTTTAAATCATAAAGCACCTTCCATGGAGGAAAAAAAAAAAAAAAAAAAAAAAGGCAATGGAGCAGAGCAGCTGCTCCTTTTCCAGAGCAGCTGGACAGCAACAAGCTCAAAACATCACAGCACTACACTGCTTTTCAAAATTAGGACACAAGCTTGCCTTTTGTAATTTATTCCTTTGCACGCTTTACAGGTGCAAAGAATCTTGATTTGCTTTGTCTGGGCTTCAGAAACAAACCAACAATTAGGTTTATAAAACTTAAGTGTTTTATAAGCGCTGTAGAAAACTTTGAGGTTAGAGCTCTTAAATCAGAAGGAAAAAATGTGCACAAAGATACTGGGAAATACCTGATTCTGAAAGTCTTACCCCAGATTATCCTATGCCACGTTTCAAGAAAAAGTTCTTAATGGATTTAAACAGTGATAAAAAAAATTATCTAAGTGAAAATTTTACTCCATTGATTTTTATTTTAACAACTCACTTGTAACAACCCTAAATTGAGGTTAAGAAGCAGTAATTTTAGCTACCAAAGACTCCGTTTATCTTTATCTGCAGGTATCACAGAAACGCATAATGGCTTGGGTTGGAAGGGACCCCAAGGATCATCAACTTCCAACCCCTGCCACAGACAAGGCCTGCAACCTCCAGATCTGTACTAGACCAGGTTGTCCAGGGCCCCATCCAACCTGATCTTTAACACCTCCAGGCATGGAGCATTCACAGCCTCTCTGGGCACCCTGTTCCAGCACCTCACTGTGAAGAACCTTCCCCTGACATTCAATCTAAACCCTCCCTCCTTCAATTTCAAACCATCCCCCCTTGTCCTATCACTATCTACCCTCGTAAAAATTTGATTCCCCTCCTTTTTATAATAACCTTTTAAGTACTGGAAAGTAATTTGTTTCTAAGCTTTCTTCTTCAGATCATTTTGGTTCACTGTGTGAAATATCTGGATTCTAAAACTGAAGCCAAAAACTTCCACAAGACTGCCCTCAAGATACCTCAGGAGAGCTGTCAGCGCAAAACCACTCCATCTTATTTCTCTCTTGGGGATCTAAGAGATGATGTCTTCATAGCTCTGTATTCTGGGGCTCCAGCTCTAGAAGATCCCTACAGCTGGGAGACATATTGTTATGCAGGTGCACTAGAGCCAACAGCGTATGTGCAGGGTGACACTCACCTTTCTCCTTACAGCAACACTCACATTCACTTGCATACACTCACATTCACTTGCATGCACTCACATTCACTTGCATGCACTCACATTCACTTGCATATGTGACGTAGGTTCTCCGTGCAACAAACCTGCTACCTTGCTCAGTTTACCAGACAACTAGGAAGGCCCTAAACAGGCCCACAGAGATTGTACAGGTGAAGGAATTTCACTCTGTAAGCCTGTTCACCGCCTCGCGGACAAAGACACAGCTTAGCACAGCTACCTTAGCGATTAAGGAGGGGTATGTAAGGCTTATTCTTTGCACCCGATCCCCAAGCTCCCTTCCTTCATTTAAAACTAGAAAAGCAATGATCCAGACCTAAATTGTCAGTATAAACTCTTTTGCTTTTGTTTAGGCTTTAATGTTATTTGCCGCAGGATATGGAAGGCGTCTCTGAATAGCATCACCGAAATTATGAAAAAATGACACACTGACAAAAGCAGACTAGAGTGTTTAGTACAGAGCACTATGAAAAAGAGGAATTTTTAAGTACAGCCTAAGGACTGATTTAGTGCATATGTAGGGCCACTAGATTAATAGCCGAATAACAGCATTAACATGCTGTTCTGTACCCAGTGTGCCCAGATGGGTGAAATAAGATAAAAAGAAACTGAAGGAAAAATGACCTTCAAGCTGCAGAACAAAACAATTGCTCACCAGCACATCATTCACGCAACACATGTATGGAGAGCTTAAGAGAAGAAGGTGAACAGGTGCACATTTGGCACTCATTAAGAATTAGTGCCTGCAATTAGTCAGAATCCTTGACCATTAATCCTAGAGAGTCCTTGATACAGAAGATGTTCAGTCATTTGTCCAGATGTTTCTGACACAGCCTTAAGAGGAACTACTGTATGTCTGCATCATAAATATTTGACTGCCTTAGTCATTCAACAATGGAACTTTATTTAGCCAACAGCTTGTTAATAAAAAGACAATAAACATACAGCTTCTTAGGGATGTTTTGGTTCTTTGCCATACAAAAATTACAAGCAACATTCAATGAAATAATATTGTTATGAATCATTTTTGCAGGGAGCCATAATCTACTGAAATCACAGTGATGTTCTCTTTGGCTAAAGTTGCGTGAATTATGTGCTGCCTTGATTGATTTAGAAATGTTCTCTTGCAATTAAGCCAGGCAACTAACTAGCTCTGGTAAAGTTAATAAACTACCACCGCCTCAACACACATATATTTTTGTGAACAATATCAATTATAGCTTCAAGCAAATAAACAAAAACTAATCAAAGTGGAGGCAGAGATTGGATGAATTGGAAAAAACCTCTAACAATGCTTCACAATTCAAAGCCTGTGGGAGACTCGTTTTTAATTTTCCATGGAAAAACAAAACAGAACCCATTTTTCTTTGGAATGGAAACGCATTTACTTCAGTGGAAACAGTCAAGTGCCACGTGTGCAATTTCTTTTCCACCACAGTTTAACTAGCAGAAGGCTGGATGATTTCTCTTAAAGTATACGCTTCGGTTGTTTCTGGCTGCAAAGACTTTTTAGAAATCCAGGCACTTCTGCACTGTTAACACCAAACATCCAAAGCCAAATCCTTGGATTTGAGCACAGTCGATCTCTGAGGACTACCTATGTCTAAACAAAACAGAAAACCAATACTCAACAGGGCAAAGTTTCAAAGATAACCTTGGCAGTTTTAAAAAGTCCAAAATAGTCAGATATCTTCAGTACTCCCAAAATTCTTATATCATATCAGACGTTTAGACCCTCAAAATATTAGCTGGGTTTCTGATCCAACCTTTTTTTGGTCATGAGATCTTTTATGCTAATTCCTAAGAGAGAAGAAGGGATGAACGAACCCCTATTGCAAATCTAACACATCACATACCATGCTGCAAGCTTAAGTGTTGAGGCATTCGCTATTTTATGATCTATGTGCCTATAGCCACTGCCAAAGAACACACATTGCTATTTGAACCTCCAACTTCTGTGCGTAGCCTTCTGGGTTTCCCACAGTAGTTTTTCTTCACAACATTAGCATGCAACTTCTTGGATCCCTCAAATCTGATTAAGGAACCGCAATTTTTTTTTTTCCTGTTTATAAAATTCTAAGTTAGCCAAAACACTCATAACAAGGAAAGGAACACCATCACAGTTAAATATATTGCCTTTCTTTTCAACTAAAGAGATTTACTGCTTGCGATTCTTCATTCTCCATATAAAGTTACTTTTCCTTTTTAACACACTGTAAAAACCGTTTCAAATCTGAGGCACCTTGTATGCAGAGAAAACCAATGGGGGATGTAGAAACAGAGAGCAAAGATGCATGCCCCTTTAATGAAGCCTCAGGGAAAAGTGTTCAAGCTCCTTGCTCTCAATGCACTGATTCAACAGAACAGAGAATTGAGAACAGCCTCCTCAGCTTTTCAACCGAATTCTTCAGCTTCTTCCTCCTGCCTAAACTGGAGGCAGCTGGACTAAAGGATTTGGATCACAGCTAAAACAAAATGTCTTCTATCTTTATCTTTTCGTGTCCAGTAAATCCAAATAAGAGTTCGGTGTCAACAAATGAAGTTCTGATAAAATCAGAAAATGGAAGGGTGACAGAAGTTCTAAGTAAGGAAAGCTACATTTATGAAGGACTTGGAAACAATGCATTCAGTGACATTTTTTCACCACATTATACTGCACTGTTCTACACTACGCTCTCTAAAAACAGTCACTGAAAATGTTCTACAGTCTTCTGTGCTTCACTTTTTGAAGCCTCTTCCAGTGCTGTTTGAGAATCTGGTATTTAGTAGGTCCACCATTTCCTGTAGCACAAAAAGGCAGAGCACTGCGCACAGCGCTTTCCCAACTCCTGCTAAGGTGCATTTGATAGATGACCTGCACGTCATGTCAACCCTGCCACTGTCGATACATCTTTTCTGCTCCGCAACTGCACATGTATACGATGCAGTTTTCAACTGCAGTCCTGTACTGAAGTAGGCAGTCTAATTACACTCAGAACAAACAGTTTCCAAGAAAAAGCTTTGGATGTCGCATGAAAACACCAAACTAACCAACTTCCATCATGGTGTTGCAGCTAAGCAGTGCTTAAGTTTCTGATTCAAATTTTGGACCTATCACTGCCACTTCTGCACTCTGGGAGGATCCTGACAGAATGAATAATTGATGAGCACGAAGCAGGTGGCAAAAATACGACATTTTATGACTAATAAGTATTAATTTATTCCACCTTTGTTCTTTTCAGACTGCTACACTATTGTTAACTAAGTAGGGGAATATTAGCTCTGACATATTTATTTTGTTGGGTTTACTACCTAAGAACAGCAAAAGTCATCTTTCCGCCCTTTGTTAAACAATGAAAAGTTGCATAATTCCCATTTCTCCACCTACATTGTTTTCCTCCATCCTGTTTCTAGCAAGGTGCACATAAGAGGCTTATTTTCTCTGTTAAGACTAAGCATGAACGAAACATTTCCGCACCATGCAGCCCTGCGGTCCATTTAGAAAACAAGGCTGTTTTGCAGAGTTACAGCTTAATGCATCCATAAAAGGGAACGAGAGAGAAAAAAGGCATCATTCAGTGGGCATTACTGTACCACCTAGCTGAGAACAAGCAATCCCTAACTCAGCTACTGAAATAAGTTATACTGTATCAGCAATACATTTCATCAGAATGGTGTTCCCTACTAGAGAAAAATGTAGGCATATTCGAGAAAACCCAGCAATTTTGCTAAGATTTCAAGTACTAGTAACTAACTAGTGCTTTGCTTGATGTTTATGTGCATGCTGCATTTGGACATGAGTAACTTTGTCACAGCCATCTCAGAAAACTGGTTATAACTTTTAGCATCATCATTACAGTACTTTGTTCCGAACAGTATTCTGCACCCTTTAACCAAAAAGTGGTAGAAATCTAGGAGCAGAAACAACTAGTACAAAGATTCCTGGATCTGATGAAGTACATCAGACTTATCAACCCAAATTTTGTCTGTTGCAGAGTAAGTCATCCGTGTCAACACAGAATTAAATATATGTAATTCCAACTTCTTACTTATATTAAAAATACCAACAAGACAATGCTGGAGAATGAAAGATGAAACGCTCTATGAAAATTTATACAAAGTGCTCTGCCAATTTTTATGTATTGTTCTATCCAAATCAATCCACTTGCTTGTTTTCATTTAAAAAAAAATCAGAAACAGAATGCCCCTTTCTATGTGAAAATAAGATTAGTCCATCTTTCTTTAATAATTTAGCTTTCAAATTAGGATGTAAAAGAATTTGGCTTTTTCAGCATCAGTTTAGATCATGCATTTCAGAGAAAAGAGTACAAGCAAAGAGTGGATCCCATAACCATCTTCATTTTTCCGGAACAGCATTATATTTCTAATAGTCATTATTCGCAACTGACGTATTATGAACCTCATGAAGTAGAAAAAATACCGTAACAGCTCATCACATCATGCTCTAATAGCAGAAGATTTCTCCTGAATCACAATTTACTTGATTTTCAGTTATGACTTAGCTTCTACTGCTCTTCAGACTAACAGAAGTCAGGTTACAACCAGAAATACTACCTTAAATCAAGAAAATTAAAACCTTTAAGGTTGTGTTTTTTTGTTTTTGGCTTTTTTTGTTTGTTTGTTTTTCCCCCAATTGGCCTATTTTTTCTCATTTTAATGTGGTATGAAAATATGCTTTTGGAATCAATGGCTTCTGCACTTAAAGCACATGTATTAATCTTTCCAGGATCACATATTGTATGCTCAATATTCACAGGCCTGAATTGCATGCGTCGCTTCAGGACTTTCCTTTGTAAAAAGGAGTGCAAAATGAAGGTCTTGGGGAACTCAGGTTCTGTTCCTTCTCCTGTCCCTGTCTCCTGAGAGCTTTAGATGAACAACTCTCATTAATACTCTACTGGTAGAGGAGAGGAAGAAAGAAGAAAGATACAAGATCTTTCCCAAACAAGTACAGAGCCTGAAAGAGATCATCTTCAGAGCAAAACCAACAGCTCATCTTTCAAAGAACACATACACCCATAACACAGCAGAACTGTAATAACTGATTTGTTGACAAAGGTTATTTCACACTTAATTTGAAATTTTCATTTCAACAGTGTTAAAAAAAAAAATAGCTTAAAGAAAATCTTCAAAGAAAACAAACCACATGCAGTGACTGACAGGGAAATGACAAAGCTAATGACATGGTACAGCTACAGTCATAAATTTTTGTTCCGATTCTGTAACAAGAATAGTTAATCTTATGAACTGGAATCACATTCTGGAAAAACAACGGAAAATCTGAATGCATCCACAATTTCCATGTACTGGGCTTGATTAACTTCTCATAAAAGTAACTGGAAAACTGACTGTAATGGGAGGCCTGATGAAGGTTGGAAAACTCACACAAGTATTTAAGGAGTTGGTGATTTTGCGTTCGCGCTCTTGACTTTGTACAAGCCCATGCCTCCCACTTGCAAACGTCACTACAGAGTTGGCTGGAAGATATACAGCTCTGCAAGTCTTCCCTGAAATAAAACATGATCTGCTTAGCATCGTGCCTCAGAAGCTGCACATTCTCACACCTTGCTGAAACTTCATCAAGTCCCTGTGGGATGGATGACAAAGCACCAAGAAGCTGCAGGAACATCCTGATGTGGGAGGCTTCCACAGCCTCTTACAAGGCTGAGGGTGTTGGCCTGTCCAAAATTAGAGATGGGGCCAATGGGAAACCATCCATCTTCTCTCCAAAAAGAAGCCCTCAGATAAAAGTTGATTTGAAAGTAAGATGGTTAAACGGAAGAGTTAAGGGGAGTAAGAGGATACTGTGTGGAGGAGGGAAGTATTTAGTGACAGAATGAACCTCAACTTCCTGTAAAAGTTGTTTCTGGAGCTTGGAGCTTTTTCTGAGAAAAAAGAAACAATAAACCTTAAAAAAGAACGTGAAAACATAAAACAACTACACTTTCAAGTCTCACACAAGAAAGCGGCAAAGAAGGAACTTATAGCACTTCCATTTCTCTCAGTTTAGAGGTGGGAAAGGGAGACTTCAATTACAGGATTTGAATGGTGACGGCTGAAATTAATGTGTTTTCAAAAGGCTGGAGGCTTGAAGTCAAATTTCTGAAGACGAGGTAAAAGAGTATTTCGAAAGGAATAGTTACTATGAAATTCATAGCAGGGAATGGAAATATGGTCAGTAGGAAAAAGAGTGTTAAAAAAAACAGAGAGAGATTCACCTTCTCTCATTCTACTTTCTGACATTCCTGAAGTCTTTCTCACAAGTATAATGGTGTTATGTAAGGATTAATATACAGACAAATAAGGTTAGTACTCATACTCAAATTTACACAGTAATGTATCTATTCATTTTTTCTTTATTCAAAGAAACATAACTATATAACAGTCACAACTCTTTATTTTACGGAGGATTAAGTAGGATCACTACTACTACTGTTCTTCTGGGAGATTCTTCAACCTTCCAAATTCAGAAAACAGCAATTTTGCCCTCTGCAACATGAGCGTTACTCGCTAAAAAAGATATAGTATTCTACTTTCCCTCAGCAGAGATGGGGATGAAAAAAGGCTTCTGTAAAGCACTGAAATGAAAAGTTCAAAATTGATGTGAACAAAGGAGGGAAGCTGTTTACTTAAAAAAAAAATAATAATAATAATAATAATAATAAAAAGAAACAGAGAGAAAATAAAAGGAAAAGTTCCTCCATGCAACATTATGTTTCTCCTTGTGGAAACTGGACAGCTGAATGTTTAATTTACCTGTCTGCACATTTCCCCATCATTAGTATTCATCTTTTGTTCTCTTCTTCTGTACGTCTAACTACAACATGAGCTTCTCAGGCAGGCCTTTTTTCTGTTAACCTCCTCTTTCCAGCTCAGACTAATGCTGATAAGACTCATGAATAAATTCTTAAATGATGGGAAAGGAACATATATCACAGGCCTTTTCAACTGACAGCCATGATCAGCAGCAAGAAGTCAGATATACTCGTGTTTTAGTAGTGCTACACTTCATCTCCAGACATCTCCTCTTACAGGCTGTAAATGAGTCTTAATACCTTCACCTTGTCAAGGACAGGCACGGAATTTGTAAATGATATTTTTCCATGACTGAAATATTAGCCAAGGAGAAGAACCTGGAATTTACAGATGACACAGCGGAGAGGCAGTAGCTGGCAGCTCTTATGCAAGGTGTTCAAAGTGCACAAAAGGAAGGTAAGCAGTGAAGAAGATATGCATTAATACAATGTTCACGTTAAACGGTGAAAAAAGGCAAAACTGGACAAGAGAAAGAAATTGTATCAGTGAAAGATGCATGGCAATCTAAGGATATTAAGGATTTTTCTCAATATATTATTGGAGGGGAAAAAAAAGCATGAAAACCTCTCAAAGAGAGTAACAAATATTGCAGATAAGGCATAAATATTAAAATTAACTAAGTAAATTTAAATGATAATATGGAAAGATGAAACATAGTATGGTAAGTCTCACAGTGATCCTCTGCAACTCCAGGAAAAAAGGTATAAGGAATGTACTAATAAAAAAAAATGAAGTGGTTACATTAAGCAGATGCAAAGTAATTATTGTGGTATCACAAGGTTAGCAATGTTACTGATACACAAACATTAAACCTGACCTAACACATCTCTTGATCAAGAAACAACAGTACTTGACCAAAGCAGATTTAATACCAAGTCCTGCTGTATTTAGAGTCACAAGTAGACTTGGTTACGAAACAATGTCATTCCTTCTATTCAGCATAATGAACCGAATTTGACACGGCCTTTTTTATGGCAGAAAGACTCACACTTTCTTTCCTTCTCTAATCCAGAAAAAGCATCCAAAAGAATTAGGGAGAAGATGGTCAAAATAATGTTTCATTGTTTTAGTTCTACATAATGACCTAATTGTTACTGCTCAAGCACAAGGAAAAGAAGAGTCTTTTGCTTTGCACTGAAGAAACAGTACAAATTTTGCCACAATGTATATGTAGATGTTTGCAATAGATAAAATGAGTTCAAAAACTACATTACAGCTGGAGTAGCAGAATACACATATCTTCATTCTCCTGACCACAAAAAAAATATAAGATCCAGAAAATGAGAAAATGACTTTTTTTTTCCCCTCTATTATCTGTTTACTTTGTTTACAATCATCAGAATTTTTGTGACACTTTATCAGGGTACTGACTTCATGTGCTAAGTAGCTAAGCTGATAATTGCAAGGGTTTCAGTTCCTCAGTCCTCCTCAGGGCAAAGTCCTAGTAAAAGCCACCATACACAGCAATTATTGTTCCACCATGCTGCCTTGCTAAGACCAGCCTTTATAACACCTGTTTCAAAGGCATAAGCACATCCTGTACGCTCTGCCATTCAGAGTTCAGAACAAAGATAACCCTGAGGCCTCACACAAGCACATTCTGCACCAGCTTCAGCCAGAATGATGGTTTGGGGTTTTTTCCTGTTGATTTGTTTGTTTGTTTTTGCAAGAGCCAGCAAAGATGTTGCCTGCAGAGGGCCAGACCCCAATGCACACTTGGAGAGACCTAAGCACCCAGTGCCCTCCTCTCCAGACCTCTGCTCCTGTGCAGCACCTGGATGCCAACAGCCAAGGGTTGCTTACCAGACAGAACGGGGCAGTTTTCTTCTTCACTGCCAGAGGCTGGAGCAGGAGTCTGCTCCCACTGCTGTGGCAGCTCTTGGTGAAAGAAATCACCACGTTTGCATAGAAAGCTGCAATACTTCACTGCATTATTTTGAAGTCAATGAAGTAACGACAAAAAAACTCAGATGTTCTGCCCAGATTACTGACTGAGAGTTGAGCTGAGCACTTGACCACTCATGGACAATCACAGTAACTCACTTGGAGCTGCTCTTGGCACACTAAGAAGATGACACAGACAGTGCCAGATTGAAGGGACGTGGTCAGCAGAGTGGTACAGCCAAGTCCAAGTCTGTCCTCTGAGCAGCTCCGGCCCACACAGCTCTGGCCCACTGAGCTGCTGGCTCCAAGATCGTTTTGCCTGCAGCCAGTGCCTTAAGTGCATTAACTTAGTATTTAAATTCATTCACACTGCACTCCTGTCTCGGTGGTTTACACAGATCCTGTTTTCCATTGCAGCACACACATGGTACATTTTTTTCCACGTGAATTCTGGTTTTTTGAGCATGGCCTAGTTAGTGACACCATTGCTAATGACTTTCCAGTCATGACTTGGCTTCAAGCATCTTCCTTTTCTCTATTTTTGGCTTTATATTTTCTCTACTTCAAAACATTCCTGAACCATCAGTTTGGCTCTTATATGCTACGTGCAGCCTTGACAAATATGCGACTTTGTAGACTGCAATTTTGTCAACAAACCTTAGCCATGGAACAACCAACTACACACAGGAAAAGAGCTACTGGAAGACAAATCCAGCCTGAAGTACCTTTCTGTTGCTCCAGGAGGGGAGCAATTAACGTGCTTCGATTAAAAAACACATCAATTTGTAAAAGTCAGGCTACAATTTTATTTTATTTTATTAAGTTTCTTTAATTATGTGCCTGTTCCTCAGCACCTACAATATTCCCTTCCTTTGCCTCATGCACCCTCCCTTACCTCTGGCTCTCATTGCTGCCCTCCTCTCCTGGTATTTCTCCCAAAAGCCCTCTCAGCAACTTTCTTTTGCCACAGAATTCAGGGACCCAACGAGGGGTGCCCTGTGCCACTGTAGACTTCTTGTGGTACATGAAAAAGCCACAAAGGGTCTGCAAGCTTGATGGATATGTCACAACGCCTGGAGTGGTACCAGGTTCTTCGTTTATGTGACTGAACCCTGCTCCTGTTGTCTGTTTTTGTTCTAGATAGCAAACACCAAAACCACCTTACTGACGTCCTTTGCCTCTGAGAGCACATATAAATATAAATCATGTTTTCTGAAAGTACTACGTGCATTTAATGGTTTGTGACCTAGATTTTCAAGATCCATGCCATTTCAAAACCAAGGAATTGGACCTCAAATAAAGGCTTAAATGCCTTTGATATACAGGTGACAAAGCCCAGTCTGGAGCAGAAAAACAGGTCCTAGCGGTTTAGTGAACAGAAGTTGTCTCACTTTGTTAGGATCTCTTTTTCAAGTATATACTGCTCTTATTTTAAACTTCCCTATTGAAAAGCAGCATTCCCATATTTGAAGCCTCCTACTTGTCACTCAAGAACTTAAATTAGCAAACAGACAAGGGTACAAGAGAGACCGCTAAAAAAACAAAAACATATTGGAGTTCTGCTATTAGTTACTATTAGGTATCATTCTCTTAAGAAGTACATTAAAAAAATACTCATCAAAACACATCTGTTTGTGTTATACGCCGGGATTGTGGTGAGGACAAAATGCCCACTGAATGGGGATGGGACAAACAGGTGGAGTTCTAGAATTTGAAGATTCATAAGATTCACATGCGAAGTGTCTGTATACAAACACGTATGTATGCACATATGTGTGAGGAGCTAATAACCTTACAAGGAAAGCACAAAGGCTCAAAGAGAAATCAGACAGCAGAAAAACAAAAGACAAAGCAAGAAGAAAGATATCAGATTTTACTCTTCTATTTCGTTTGAAAATTATCAGTTTTCAACCAGTCATGTCACCAGTACCAGATAATGTATTATTCAGCTTAGTAAAACACCGGTACTTAGGCTTAGCAAAACTGCAAAGCAGCCAGATTCTTCCAATCACACACCTTGAGCTTCTTTTTTTTTATGACCTTCATAGACTTAATCAGCACACTGATCCAACTTGGAGATCAGGGCCCAACCTTCTGCTTAAATATGAGATGTAGAAAATCATTTCTTTGCAAAGGATGCACTATGAGAGCTTGGTTATAAAAGTGATGAGAAAAATCATAGAATCATAGAATGGCCTGGGTTGGAAAGGACCACAATGCTCATCTAGTTTCAACTCCCCTGCTAATGTGCAGGGTCACCAACCAGCAGACCAGGCTGCCCAGAGCCACATCCAGCCTGGCCTTGAATGCCTCCACGACTCCTGTTGGAAGGGAGAGAAGACATCACTCTGCGCACAACAAGACCCTAATTTTCTGTTTGTACCAATTACCACTGCCATCCTCCCCCAAATGGGAAGTGGCAGGTACTGTAGCCCAGAAACCAGCAAGACATTGTGAACACTGCTTAGAAGAGCTGTTTCATTTTCCAAAGGCTGCAGGCGTATTCCTCATAGAGATGTCTGTCTAAAGCTTACGCATGGAACAAGAGACCAAATTCTGGGACTGAGACCTGCCTCATTAGTGGAGCTATATATCAAACCACAGAAAAAGTAGTCTCATAAGACAAGCACATCAATTATATAAGCAACCTGCTGGCAGCAGTTCACTCTCAACTGCTTCTACTGTATTCGTATTCAGCTTATTCAAAAATGGCCCGTACATCTATATATATGACTCTATGCATTCCTTATGCTTACGTGTTGTTTACTTTACCTTTTTTAGTTTTTGCACTCTCCGACCCATGTCCTGTTTGTTATTTAAAATTAAATACTTGTGGAGTGTTTATAGGAAAAGCATCTACTCTCAGAAGGCAGGAAAATTGCCATGTATGCAAACCAGTGTCACGACAAACACATAAAATTATCGGGTATTCATATTTTTTCCTGTAACTATCTTTGTATCTGACTTCTGAAGAAGGGAAAGAAAAAAGGAAGATGACTATGCTCAAGTTCATTCCCCAGAAGAACAAAAAAGAAACAGAACAAGCACTAGCAGCCAGATTTATCTTATTTCTTTTTCTTCTGCTAGCTTTGCCGCATCAATAAGCAGGTCTTTTTCCAAGACTGAGGGCAAAAAGTCTCACAGTGTTCAGGTGTAACTGGGAACGACAATGAACTCTGCTCCTCTGTTCTCAGTACATTGTATCAGAGCAGACTATTCTTTCACAGCATGTTTTTTAGAAGGTCTTTCCCTGCAATGCCTGTTCTGGTGGCAGCAGCAATCGGCCCATTTGAGTGCCAGGAAACAAACCAGCAGTTAGGCAAAAATGCGATTGCAGCTGGCAGAGAGTCTGCAAACAAAGCAGACTCATGGCACGCTGTTTGCGAGGCAGCTCTCGCAGTTTATGCTATCATATTTAGATTAATGATGCATTTCATTTTCTAAACAAGCTCAATTCCCCCCTCCTTCCCCTCTCGCTTGCATCTCACTTGCCGATGCTTCCATCACACAACTCCCTGCCCTGCTAGGTATGATTTAGCTACCACTCGCTACAAGTCAGTGTTTGATACTTAACTAAAGGAGTCTGATCTGAAACAGGCTTCCATAGCCAGCACTAGTACTGTGCCATTATAGCTGCCCAGTCGACCTTTGCTCATTAAGCAGCACTAAATAATCTCTGCTTAGTTGCATCAACTCAGATTAAACATTCACTGAAATAAAATGACTTTTTGATGGAAACTCAGCATCTTCCGTGAATAAATACATCTTCACAAGAACTTAAAAGGCAAACATGATTAAAAATAGGCTTATCTGTTTTTACTACAGGTGAATGGAACACTGAGAAGAACGTTTTTAAAAGGTGGTTAAATAAATTTCCCATACACTATTTAACTGCTGAATTGACAATGACTTTCAAACCGCACTGAAGTCATGGCACGGACACAGAGACCAACCATAGCCAACGTTGAAGTCTGCTGTCCCAGTTACACAATCTGCTGGGAAAGCATCCCTACTCTATCAAAAACTCTTTGGAAGTTCAGGAGCTGCTACATATAAGCAGAGGTCTGCTATGATAACTCCCACATTGTAAATGTCACTCCAGTTGTACAAGTTCTGGTCTCATCTGCACTCTGCCCTGCTGATTATCTTCTCCAGGTTCATCGTTCACCATCCCAACAGTATGGGATATCTCACGAGGGAGCTCTGTCTTAAAGGCTATCATTTTATCCCATCGGGGATCGCAGTTGCTCAGGCACTTCAAATGATACTCAAACCCTAAGTCATGTCCAGTTTTCAGAGTCCTTTCTGTTGCCAAGCTACCACACTGGAAAATACTCCCAAACCAAATCAGTACATATTGAGAAACTACTGGTGTCCTCTTCACCCTGAAGAGAATGTAGGTAAATGACCACTGCTGTGACATTACAGGTGTTCTTGAAATATAAGTCTCCATACTAACAAGCCTTGTTGCACCTTAGAAAAAAACAGCTCTGTCAGAAATAAGAACTGCTCATTCCCTGGAACTGAAAAAAGCCAATTGGTTGATGTTAAAATCAAACGAAACGGACAATCCGAAGACAAAAGGAGTCCATAACATTGTGACTCTTCCAACAGTGACATGAATGTAGTTATGTTGCTTCCCAACTTCCTCCTGGCCTTCTGCATTCCTTCCTACTTTATTTTTGTTCTCAAGTTCAGTGTTCTGTGGAACAGAATCTCATGACATCAAGTAAACAAAAGCATCTTTTGTTTGTGTATCGTCCACTCTTGTTTGTATTTTTGGCTTTTTAGTGCCTCTACAACGATATATGAAAAAAATGAATTTTGCTTATTTATAGGTATCTGTATTCTCTGACTAAGCTGAAATGAAAACTACGCCATTGCTGCAATAATCTCTTTAATAGGCCTGAATCACTGAGAACATCATTATAAATAAGTAGTGCTAAGAAAAGCATACTCAGGGATAGGAAGAAGGAGCCATTCTAGAAAATCTTTCAGTTCAAAATGTTTCCATTGCTCAAGGTTTGATATTACACAACTGAAGGTGAAGCTTTCTGGGATGAAGCAGCCTGGGGACGTGCTATG
The DNA here is from genome assembly GCF_019238085.1 of Lagopus leucura. Classification (NCBI taxonomy): domain Eukaryota; kingdom Metazoa; phylum Chordata; class Aves; order Galliformes; family Phasianidae; genus Lagopus; species Lagopus leucura. The sequence continues at coordinate 9,582,000 of NW_024962264.1, forward strand.
GGTTTTCCTGTGGTCACGATCATTGTGACTGCTCAAATGTGCAGAACCATCACGCTCCTTAACGCACATTGGAGAATTTGCACTGAGATCGTCACTTTGACTTTGTTAACAGATGTGAACTATGATAAGAAGGAGGCTTCTGAAGACCACAGCTGTTTTTGACTAGATTTGTAAACTGCTTATCAGTGGGCCTGAATATCCATTTTTTCCACTAAACAGAGAAAGAAAGAAAAGAAGTGCACGCTCTCTCTCTCTCTCAAAATCAAATAAAATACAATAAAAGACCATGCACATAGCCAACACTAGATCATGAATGAAAAGGACATAGTTGTTTTAACTTTCAAACTGGAGAACATCTAATAATCGAAATCATTTCATTAAAACTGAAACGTAATCTGAAGCACTGACAGGCAACAGAACTAACTTTCAGTGTCTCTATGTGCTTAAAGCCTATGCACACCTATACAAAAGAACATACAGTTAAAAGATGAAGTCACATTTTTCTTTTAGCTAGTGTGGGAAATGCACACAGAGAAAACTGCCAAACTTTTAACCACAGCAAAACCAAAAAAATCCAAACACCTCATAGCTAAATTACTGCTCCACAGGACAGAACAGTTTGGCCAAAGCGAGAACTCCTGATCATTCAGTTCAGCATTGAACAAAATCAGGGTCTAATATTAGCGTAAGCATGTTCAGTCCCCAAAAGGTACCCCTTTGTCACCTGTGTTAGAGGCTGTGTTGCATGCATCTCAGTGCATACCCCCCTCCTAAGATCAGTGAAGAGCACTGCAGCTGCCATTCAGAGCAGCGCATGCTACCTGACTCAGCACTCTGCAAGGTTCACGAGTAAGTGGGCTGCTGCTTCCATCAGAGTTGGTGAGGAATGGCACAGGATAACATCTACCCCATTACCTATAAAAGATACAGTTATGCCACAAAGTAAAGCATATTATAAGGATTTATTCTTTTTTCCATCTGAAAAAGACATCAGTTTCCTCAACCAACTCTGCGATACACGCTGTATTTGCTTGACCTTTATACTGTTTCTTGTTCAAGTTTCTTAAGTCTGTTCATTCCATAAGTGGAGAACCCCTGCTTGGAGTGGAAGGAAGATGGTAAAGATGCCCAAGTTTCTGCCATCAGTTCATTTCAGCCTGCATGTGAGCACGACGCTGTCACGTCGCCATTTGTTGCTGTGGGACAAGTTAAACACTCATTTTGCTCTCACATGTAATTCTCTATCAATAAAAAGAATACTGCCATTAAACAAAACAATCTCTTTGCCCCAAGCTCCATTTTAATGCATAAAGGGATAATTTCTCAGAGACAGATGTCATTACGCATTCCAAATTCTGACTGAGCTAATCTGCAGCACTTTATTTTCTATCTTACTCCATCAGTGAGCATTTTCTCTGCATTACAGCAATCAGAAGCACAGAGACAGACAGGATCTTTTTATGGTAAGGAAGAGAGTGCACTGGTTCAGCCAGTAAAGCTTAATCTGGAATTAAAGTCTGCAAGCGTGCTTTAAGTGCCATTTCCGCTGTTCATCCACATTATTTCCTCTTAAGTTTTTTCCTCTGAACCGAATAGAATGTGATTTTGCATTGTGTATCACAATGTCAGTGCTAGAGTTAGCTGCACTTGGTTTGGGTCAGGCTTTTTTTCTTGCTGTTAAGATGTGTTCCAGTCATTCCAGAGCTTACTAGTGAAACTATCCCAAAATAGCACAGTCAAGAGCTTACAAGGGCAGACGGTCATCTCCACAATAAAAGAGACTTGCTGATGAGCACTTCTGATTAAAGCAGAATTGTCAATTTATGCTAGACAAGGCACTTACAGCTTGATTTGTAGCCACAGGTGCTTAGCACCTGAAAAATTGTTCCAATTAAGCACAGGGAAAGATTAAAAAAAAAGATACTGTGTCTTTCATTACCAGATTAAACAGCATTCAGAAATAGATCAACAGTGTTGACAGACTGCTGAATTTCATCTTCGTTCATGATCAAAATATATCCCACTGTTATTTTTATCCCAAAGCCCACATATGGATTATTTTTTTTCAGGTTTGAATTTGATGAAATGTCTGATAGATTAAGATATCAAGTAGTGCATTACTTATGGTACTATAGATGTCATGCCATAGGTGCATCATTTCAAAGCTATGGCATTTCGTGTATTTTTATACAGTTAACAGATCACGAGACAGATATACGTGTAACAAACAATGCTGACCTTTTTTAAAAAGCCAACAAAAACCTGCAAGCCAACCACAGCCCGACCCAAAGATGTAAGGCTGTTAGGCTATACAAATGTGAAACCCACAGTGAGTACCTAGAATTTTTACAACAGAAATTGCTGTTACGACAGAACTAGGTAATAGTGCTAATATTAACCTTTCTGACTACAGTAACAGGCTATTTTTGACAGGCAGTTTTATTCCGTGTGCAATTTTAGAGAACTGAGACGCATGAAATTTTAACTACCGCTCTTCAATAACTCGCATATTAAATGTTCTTAATCAACAAGTAAGGTTACATCTCACACGTGGTACATGACAAGTGTGAGTCAAGCTGTGTTCTGAGCATTAATTACTGACTCTTCATTCTCCCTGTGGGGCTCTGAAAGACAACCGTTCACCAACCAGTGCTGTAACAGAGACAGGCCTAAGCATAGGAGCAGCTGTCAGTACATTTACTACCAGGAGACAGCATCAGCTGTCCTCATCTTTCAAAAACCTTGCAGAGAACTACCATAAGCACAAATTCTTTTGCTTGTGTACAGAAAGATGTCTTCAACATTAGAAGATATCACACATAAAAAAAAATTACTTTTCCTGGTAAGAAAGTCAAATTTAAGAAGTCAAATTGAATACTTCTTCCTTCTACCTTGTTATAGACACCAACCCTTCCATTCCACAGAGCTGCACATTTCCAGAAATTACTCTCTGTTTCTAAAGCTGGAGAACACGAGCAAATAGCAAAATAAGTGCAATACCTTAGAACTGCATGGATTTGTATGCAATAAATTAGGCTATCTTGCTGAAAAGCAACGTTTTTTACACAAAGCAGTGAAGGAACTTGCATGAAGCTGTAAATATAAATTTATAATCCATGTTAGCTGTGATGCAAAACAATCACAAAAGGAAATGAAAATACAAATGGCTTGCTTTTTTTAATATATATATATATATATATAAAAAATATATTTTTTTATATATAAATATATATATATTTTTCCCATTTTGAACTGTAATTTTTATCTCTGTATACGAAGAGATGCCCAAAGACAGGGAGGGAAGAGTTTTATTAACTCTTATACACACATATTCTCTTGTGAGGATTTATTTGCAAAATACATTTTTCAGGATTCCACATACAATTTAAGAACCAGTTGGTTGCCAATTAAATCATTCTTTCAGCAAAGCAATTGCCCTCAGATATAAAATAGAAATGCCAAATGAGGTTTTATGCTTACAATCATGGATATCAAAATTCTATCATGTTTTCAAAGTGCTCTGATCCCTCCAGTTTTAGGGATATTAAAACATGGAAGGTAACTTCCTTTTTTTTTTTAGCTGATGTTAAACCTTCATTTTTAAAAACAAGAAGAGCTGTGAATTAGCCAAGGCTGAGCCACTGTTAATGAAGAATTAACTTTAGGTTTAAGAGGAACAAAATAGAAGCCTGAAAATCACGTGAAAAAGTTACCAACACCAAAAACAGGGATTAATGGAATACCCTCATCTATCCTATTTGTGCAGATAGCACAACGCTGTATTTCGCTTTGTAATTCTAACCAATTGCAAAGGACTATTTTTGTGCCACAAGTTAAACTGCTTTGAAACACATACACCTCCAGTCCAGTAACAGGAGTGGTAACAAGTTATAACTAGAGCTTTTGTTCAAGCCAAATGAGAAGGACAAGGAGCCTGTGACTGGCCTGCACAGTGCGTAGGAAATAGGAAATAACGTGCAGAGACTGCTGCTTAGGATGCTGCACCAGCTTGATGCAAAACTAACTTGCAGTACGTCCTCCCCACTGAGGATACTGCCTGCTTTTCCAAAGGCTTTATGTGGGGCACACCTCGGCACCATGGACCTGAACGAAGAATCCAGTGAGCACTAGAGGGCATGAAATTAGAGGCTGGATGGAAGGAAAAAAATCACAGGAGAGGACCCACAGCGTAGATGTTGCAATTCTTTTGTTGTGCTTGGGTTTAAGTCCCTACATGAGGGGCCTTTTCCCAGCAGAAAGCAACAGCACAAGGACTGGGGAGCAAGCAGCGTGGCTGACAAATAACATCAGCATCACCAAAAATGTGGAGTATCAGTGAAAATGCAGGGCACGTGCATTAGTAAACAGCACAGGAGAGGCAGAGTGCAGTCCACCCTGCTGTAGTGGGGTGCCCAATGCTCTGATAGCCCACCATACCACCAGGCCTGTACCACAGGCACGCCTCTGTGGTCTGGGTGAGGATCACTTCAGCTGGGCTGTGCACCAAAGCTGGGCTGCACTTAGATGTATATTCGCTGTATTATATTAGTCTTGCCTTTGCAAGACTTGATGGTGTACGAGCTTCTTTCCAAGACAATGATAAAAACAAACATGTAAAATACATCTTGCATTCCAAACACTCTGAACTTTTCTACTGACTGTCACCAAAATTATCATAAATCCTATAATCCTACAAAGGGCTGCAAACCCATGATATTTTGCTAACTTGCAAGTATTTCTCTGGGAAAAAGAGTATAAAGAGGAAGTAAAATTACCTTTTCAAGTATAATCAAATCACCGAACATCAGCAGAACAGAAAAGACCTTAGGAAATGCCATCATCTACTCACAGTCTGGTGACAACTCCTATCTTGGCAAATATTTCAAACTTGCTTTCTCCTTCATAAGGATTTCCATCAACAGCATACTCCCACATATTTCTCTTCTAGTTATTTCTGCTGTTACCTGGCTTTCTGGTTCTCCAAACATCTGGGGCTTTTTGTCATTTCTATTTCTCTTCCCTCTCTCTCAGCACTCCTCCTATTTGGTGCTCTGAATAGCTCTGCAGCACGCACGCCTGCCTTCTCACAAGACTGCTCTCCTGGCAGTAACAGATGAAGCACAGTGTTGGCAACCAGCCTCTGATGAGTCAAAGAAACTTGGTGAAACGATAGCGGAGCACATGTAATTTTGAGACAACGTGCAACAAAATAAGGAAACATGGAAATTTGTTGTGAACCCTTCAGAAAGCTCCTTGTCACTGACCTGTGGTGATACAACAGGGCACTTGGCTGTATGCTCAACCACAGGAGCACGTTGCCTCCTCTGAACAGAGGAGAGGCTCTGTGCAGAGGCTGCTGCTTAGGACGCTGCACCAGCCTGATGCAAAGCTAACTGATGTCAGATAAAACTCTACGCTCAGAGTCTGCTGTTCCATAAGTAGCCTTTACTGAGGTGTGGCACGTACTGGACATTTCAACTGTATTACTGATTAAGTTTAAACACACAAAATAAACAATTGCATTACATCATAAACTACTCTCCTGCAAGCAGCTATCAGCACTGCTGGCAGCGTATGTAACGCCTTTGGTACATATGGCACCTAGAAAACTAATACTGCAAGCAGAAGGGGAGCAAAATCACACAGAAATTTCTAATTATGCTTGCTTCTCGTCTTCTCATTTGGTAACATTCTTTTCTTCTGGATTCAAAGACAAGGAATGCATTCTTTCTCCATTAAGATGTAATTATTGCATGCTGGGTGTCTGCTTCATAATGAGATTTTGTGATAGCTGATATTTTTTACTAGCACTGCTTTCCAGCTGGCGACGTCAAGCTTGACAATAAGCCTATACCGACATGAAAGTCCAGTACCAGCTTTTAACCCCTCATCCATCCTCACTGATCTAAGAGGTATTTTCCTCCCAATCTGTACGTAATCTGCAGTATTTGATGTATTAAAAGCAATATTTAATGACGACAGCTGTTCTCTGCTACCAAAAACCCTTTGTTTTTCTCTTAAAAACGAAGATATCTTCTAAAGCGCAGTCATGAGCACATACATTGACTTTTTACCTTTTCTTTTCAATCACAACAAATTTTCATCTTCACTAAGCTTGCTAACAAAATTACAGAGAAAAATCATGCTAATGAATCGATAGCACGCCTGTGATAGGAAGACAGCACAGGACTAAAGCTACAAACTCTGAAAGTATTTTCATCATTTAAAATGCATTTTAAGCTTGCCTGGAATCTTGAAGACAAATTTATTCACTAAGTCTCACTCAAAATTGAATGCTACCTTAGAGTCAGATTTTTTATTTGTAGTCACTTAATATCAGTTCTGTAAACTTGCAAGAAAAATAAATGAAAAGAGCTGTGAACAAAGGTAAGAAGACATCATGCTGAGTCGGCAGCGTGATGGAGTCAAATTTAGTCAGATCATTTATTGCCATTAGCAAGAGATGTGCAGTTGGGTACTCTTTTACTAGACTGATCAAATGTAATTTCATAAAATAAGGTCTACCTTGACTTCAAAGACAGACTGCCCTACACTCATAATTGCTCAGGACCAAGAAGAACAGAGAGCCATCAATGCCAGGTCGGAACTGACCTGGACTTAGAGTTTCAGGCAGCTTTTCATGATTGTGACAATTTGCAGAAGTCAGTTTGTGCTAAGTGAACTTCTGGTCGGTCTGAAAAGCATCCGATGATTCATAGAAGCTGAGGACTACAGGAGTTGGAGCAGAAAAACATGATGGTCCCCTGAAGCTACACTGAGGAAGCAATGTTTTATGCACATGAAAGAAACAATGATAAATAAGGAGAAGTTTTCTTCAACAAAGTCATAAAGGACTGAAAGAAGATGCCTAAAGAGCAAGACGCAATACCTTTTACCTTGATGAAAAAGCCTCATTTTGGGAGAGCTACATTTACTGTACAGGTAACTCATGCACTTCTCCATAACTGACTGGAGTATGGATTGCAGACGAACAACCACACAACCATGTCAGGGAAGCACAAGTGTCAACAAGGAATTCCTACACATTAATAGGAATTATGAACAACCCCACCACCACCGCAGTGGCACAGGTATACCTGGGAAGCATTCATAAATTTTTAATCACAGCCACTTTTCCCTGAACTTTACTGCCTTTTTTTTTTTTTTTTTTTTTTTTTAAATCTCCCTCTCTCTCTCCTTCTCCCTCCCTCCCTCAACTCTTTAGATACTTATTCTAGGAAGGCAGACATTTTACATTTAGCTCTTCTACTATATGGCAGAATATTACAGCTGTTTCAACAAGCGACAGCTACTAAAACTGTTAAAGAAGATTAGAAACCACCCTTAGGAAAAGCACTGATTAAACATGATCAAGCATGCACGCAGCTAAGAAAGAGCAAATGATGCCTGGCAACTGCAGGGCTATGGCATGTGACAAAATGACAGGAAAGAGAGGAAAGAGACTGAAAGTGAGGATGAGTTGGTGATGGGACAGGAGGTCATCAAAGATGTGATAGATGTTCTGGAGAAACAGACAGCTCTGCTAGAACAGGGAATATCATCAACCTAGCCCAATTGCAGGGTGTGCCAAGATCTGGGGAAGGGAAGCTGCAAGCTGGTGTGACAGAAGTGCTGTCTGACAAAAACAACATGCACCGCCTAAGGATGTGTATATATAGTAAAGAAAGAATATGCCAGCTGCCTGAGATTAGGAAGCTGGGGCATACACACACTACATGGACAGTCCTGCACCCAAACGAGATGTGTAAGTTATTTACACAAATTCCAGTCCCTTGTTCCTCTAACAAAGCCATCAGCTGTTTTTGCTGCGGCCCAAAGCATTTCAAAAGACATCTGAATACACAGCAGATTTCTGTACCGGGCCCATCCTCTAAGCTGGAAGTTGAACCCAGAAACAGGGGAATCCTTTCCTGTCTGACCTCAGATTAGGAAGTAGCTAAGGGGCTTTTGTGCTTTGCCTGCACATTACCGCTCTGTTTTGTAGGCAGTGTAATAAACACAGCTGCACTTGATGCTCAACTCAAGATGTGATCCATATGCAGTTCCACTATGCATTCGTTTTGGGAACAAAGCCATTTTACGAAGTTCCTGGCCCTCTTCACCAATAGCTGCCTGTTCCTGCTGCAGCAATACCACTCACCTATCTGTCAGCTGGGGCAACACAGCACTAAGGGACTGACAGTCTGATGTGACCTAAACATAACATTTTCGGTTTTTGAGTCGTGGTCATTCTGAAACATCTGAAAGGGCAGAAAACTGCAATATGAGAGTGGGGAACAAAACCAAAAGCCAGGAGGAGAGCAGGGGAGAATAAGGAGGCACTGCTAAGACTTCTATGCCTCTGAAGAAAGATACTTACGCTAGGTAATTAATAATCCTGTTGTTCCAGGCCTCCTACGGGTAGTGCAGAATACCACCTACCTGAAGAGTTCATGAAGGCAATAAAGCAGGCAGTGCCACAGACAGAAGAGCAAGAAAAGCTGAGTTGACTGATACAAAACTTCTAACACTCTTGAAGCTCTTGGAAAAATTTCCAAGTCCATTAGAAAGATCTTGCAGAACTTTTTCAAAGGACATTTTCCATTTCAAGAGCCTTCTCAGAACGACGGCAAAACCATAAGTTTTAAAAAAATAAACCATTAGTGACAAATGTATAGAAATTGCACTAAAGGCAAAGCCACTGCTGTGAGTGCTACGACTAAAGCAGCAGCGTTCCTTTCTTCACTGCTTCCCTGTAACTTCTGAGGTCTCCTGAATTAAAACGAAGTTACTTTTAGCTCAAAACAGGTACCTTATGGCATCTGGCTATTTGCAGAGTCAAGTTATATGTTGTACACAAGAGGCTGTATTAAAAATCTGAGGCTGTTTTTACTAACACGGCAGAAATATATTCGCCTCACCACCTTCAATTTGATGTGCTGAAAACTGATCAAGAAGCAGATTTTAATGCTCACAACTCTTACACTTTCTTTGATGTAATCCCAATCTAAGTAATTGTCCTGTTACAAGTCATAGGAAATAATTCACAATCACCGTGGACTTCAAGAGGGCTTTTCTTTGTAACCCTCTCAAAACATTGGCAGACATCCTTACACACATAATATCTGACCTATGAGTGTTAAAATCAGCTATCCTAGATGTGTTTAAGTGTACCAAATATTAGCAGATGTAATGCCATCCATTAGCTGAAGCCGTCTAAAAAAAAAAAATGCGTAACTCAAATTTTATATTTAATATTAAACCTATTATTTCAACGGGTGCGGAGGTGCACAAGGAAATGCATTTGCTCCAACTATAGTTTATTCTAAGCATTCTTTGTCAGGCTTGTTTCCCTTCATAGATATGGGTTTTTTTTTTTTTTTTTTTTTTTTTTTAAGATTAAAAAAAGAACAAACGAGGTGACAGATTGAAATTAATCGTCAGTAGAATAACAGAATGTACATTAAGATATTTTAAAAATAAAACAGAAGCTCATAAAAGAAATGAATACAAACGGGCTTCAGGTAGGCACCAAGGAAAATTTCAGAAAATCCTGCTTGGAAAAGAAATCCAGACCAGCCTTTGTGCAACTTTACGTGTATGCAAAGAAGAAACAGAGAACCACAAGAGGCAAAGAACAGGCTTGCAGAAGCAAGATGCTGCAGTCAAGAATGACCCACTGCCTCTGAAACAAGGGGAAACTGCATTCTCCCCCTGGCCCACTGCATGATTTAGCTATTCTGCCCTTTTAGTCCATTTCTCCAGTCTTAACATTTGATGTTATCTGCCTTTCCTTGTAAAGAAAGATAACCAAAGATTCCAAAATGTAATATGTTTTTCCAAGTTATACCAGTTACAGATTCTTCCTGCAGAGAGGTGCCAGTAAAAGATTGATATGCATTGCATTAACTAATTACAGACATCTATTTAATTAAGTTCATTTGTTTGCTACCTGGATTCTTGTCCCGCACTGTGATATGTAGTGGTAGTATGAACTGCTGCTCATACACACAGTCCACTGAAATTTTAGGAACACCATCTGGGTACAAACATACACTGAATAAAAGTACAAATAGATCAAGCAAGTTCATTACATCCATAAGGTATCTGCCTGCATGAGTATTTTCAGATCATAGAAAAAAACTCTACAGCTTTCCTACTGAAAACCTCTTATTTTGAGTTGAGAAGCTAAGCCATTGAAAAGAATTTTTATATTTGAGACCTGATTTTTGTCATGGAATACATATATCCAGACGGAGAAGAACGCAGAGACCGCTCTGACTCATTTCTAATCAAGCAGTTGGAACAATATGGGAACCAACATTTGTTTAATTTTTGAACTATTTTTGATTTGAAACTATTAGAAACTCATCCCCAGATGGAGTCTCTTCCTTCTAGTACTCTGAAATAATAGAAGGCAAATTCCTGTCCTCACTTGTTACATTCCTACAAGTTGCCGGTCTGGGTAGCGTTGCTGACTGTACAGCATATTGTATTTAAATTGTCATACCTTAAAGGTTAAGGACTAGAACTGATTAAAACAGCTTTTTTCTTACCACTCCTCTCCCTGCCCCCTAGTCCAGAAAAGAGCATAGAGAAGTAGCTTTCAGAAAACTATCCATATGATTTAAATAGCTATATTTCCCACCCCTCTTCCTCCCCCATGTTCTATCCAACTGCTGTTAAAATGAACCTCAAAGCAACCAGCAAGAGTACTATCCTATGTGGATGTGCAAGAGGGTCTGTTCCATCCGTGTAGATTATTCACTGGCAAAATAACTACATCAGATAATAGACCTACATACCTTGGTCCACCTGCAAGTTCAAGACCAGACACTAAGTGAACATAATCTATTGTAGCCAATCTCTCTTAAAGAAGCTACTAACTTTATAGATAAATGTGCAAGAACACCTAAACTTACATTCACATCTGCATCTATGGATAAAGGATTTGTGCTATTGACTACCCAAAAATTCTTTTTAGATGCCTAAACGGAGGTTACATGCTTAAATGAATCCAAATCTGTTTTCAGCAGGCAGAGTCCTTCCTCTGTACTGTTCCTTCTACAGGAACATGGCAATACAGACTTTGCGTCTGACTACTGAGTCACAAATAAATTCCTCTTAACACATACTTCTCAGGCAAACTCACGACATTCTACTGAAATGCTCTCTCCAGAGTCTGTTGCAGGTGCTCCTATTTCTAAAAACAAAACAGCATTCGTCAGTCACCTCTCAACATGTACAGCCTTCACAGAACAGTACATCTTTGCCCACGTTACATTTTGTATAACTGTGACTGATGCCTTTACACGGTTCATTATACGCTTTGCACCATTTCTCTGTGAGATTCAGGCGAGCTTTGAGGATGATGAAAACATCTGCACTTAACATAATGCTGATATCACAGCACATTGCTAATTAGATCCCTCATTTTTAATTCTCCAATGCCAGTTTGCAGATCTCTTTGCGCTACCTGCTGATTTTAAGGGTTCTCCATGGTGCATCTATCTATAACAGATAAGACAAATGCCTCTACTGAAATCTGATTATCTGAAGATGTAGCAGAGCCAAAAAATTTCACTTTAGAATTCTAGAATGAGTATGCAATTCATAACACTTGGAATGACTTGAAACAAGGACTTGATATGGAATACTTCAGATCTACAATGTTCAGAAACCAAATCTTGCACCAGATTTTCAACATGTTACTATGCAGATTCACTTGAAGATGTGAAGGGGATATATTGAAGTTATACAGGTGAGCCCAAGGTTTTTTTTTGGCCAATTTTAGTTGCAAAGAGGACTTGAAAGGAGAGTAATACCATTTACCCTGGCTCCTACGTGACAGCTTATGCTCTCTCACTCTTAGCTTCTATACTTCGGATGACTCAGTGTTCAAGCACCAGCTGATCACAACTGCCAGCTTAAATCGTGAACTTCAGCTACGCTGTTATTTCTATGCTGAATCACCTATCAGGATTTCTCCTTTGATTTCTAACACTTTTACGTAATTGTGGCATTTCTCTTAGGCACAGCTGTGCATTTTACATTTCTGTCTGCATTTAGTGTCCTACAATTGATGGAAACAAAGAGATCAAAAGGCACAATGCCTGCATGAACTGAAAGAGAGAGAGATTTCTCATTTCTCACTTCCATTGGCAGAAGTTCACCACAACGCACGCTGAAAACACGCACAGGAGCTAAACAACTTCAAATTCCCCAAATTAAGATGTAGCGAAGACTGAAAATAAACCATTTGCAGTACAAATCACACCATTCAATATTTTGTCATCAGACCCTGGAAAGAGAAAGCAAACTGAAGCATGTTATAGGAGCCAAATGAAATTAACATAACAGCGGTTTTGAAAATCCCACAAGCTCTCAAAACAGATCAGCATCACTCAAAATACAATCTGCACTAGAACAAAGGCACTGAAGTTGCCATGCAGCTGCCATATTGCCATACAATGCAGGCATTGTAGTCTCTTTGACTGAACAGTATTTTCAGGAAAATTAAGAAGAATGAAAAAAAAAAGTCACCAACAAACCAAGCACACATTCCAAGATTTTACAGTTTATCTAATCCTAACCTATAGCACTTGAGGGAAGTGATTCTCTCTCCCTCTCTACTCCACTCTCATGGTTCTGTCCCCTGGAGTACCGTGCTCAGCTCTGGGGCCTCCAAAATGACAGATACAGACCTATGGAGCAGGTCCAGAGGAGGAAAACCAAAATGACCAGAGGGCTGCAGCACTTCCTCTGCGCAGACAGGCTGAGTAAACCTGGAGAAGGCTCCAGGGAAATCTTATAGCACTCTCCCAGTTTTCAAAGGCGCCCTACAGGAAAGTGCAGGAGGAGCACTTAGCAGGGAGCGCAGCAATAGGACAAGGGGTAATGCTTTAAGCTAAAAGAGGGGAGAAGTTAGAGATTATGAGGAAATTTTTAGAGGGTGGTGAGACAGAGGCACAGGCTGCCCAGAGAAGCAGTGGGTGCCCCAGCACTGGAGGTCCCATAGCAGGAGGTTGGAAGTGGGCAGGTTTTAAGGTCCTGTCCAACTCAAGCCATTCTGTGATTCTATGGATTCTGTGTTTGCAACAGGTTAATCCTGCATTAAATGCCTCTTGACTTGGTCAGATTGGAAACAGGTAAGGAATGACCTCTTTTAAGCTTCACATGGATAACACACCATTTCTCAATTTCTATGACAAATGTCCACATTTATTTGGCATACAAACAGAGGGTATAAAAAAGTAGATTCTGCTCCTTCCTTGGAGATTGCAAATACTAAATTTGAGCATTCTCCTGACAAGCTAACAATAGCTGAAGCATCCTTCCCATGATAAGGCTGTCACCACTGCCATCCCTTCTGAGAATACCAGTTAGTGAAGAAAGGTGTGAAAACTATATACTTACCCTCCAATTATAGAACAGATCTTTTTGCAGTGTGTCCAGCTAGTACCAGCCTGAGACTTGGAAGTTTTAATTTGAACTATGACTTCTGGCAGGCAGAAACATCTGTTACAGCTGTTGTGAGGTCAGCTGATCCCTCCTCTTGGAGACCAACTAGCAGGCATCTGAATCTTGCAAACCAAGACTCTTGGCCTCCTTCTGCAACACAGCTGTAAATACACACATATACATCCTCCCTCGACTCCCTTAATTTCACACAAAGGCCGTCAGGCCTTGCAATAACTCAATTTCAGCAGTCAGTAGGTTTCAGGAAAATTTCCTTTGAAATCCACTGTCAGAAATAGATGCACGATATTCTCAAGCACTCCAGAAAGTAAGAAAATTAACTTCTACCTATATCAGAAATAAATGTAGCAATGGCTAGAACATTTATATTATCACTTCAGGCTAGGTGGATCTTTTATTAAATGAGCTGGAGAATTCATGCAAGTTAATACTTACAGCTTCAAGGCACTCACAAACTGGTCCACAGTTTTACTCAATTACAAAGCAACCTTAATGAAGCCTCAGTATTGTTTGTTGGTTACTTGAATCTGATTGATACGTGCAGTTCATATGACATGCAGAATGCCTATACCTAACTTGGACTGCTGCGTAAGGACTGACATTCTTTAAGTCGTGTTGCAATGAATAGGAGTTTCTCCATGCTTGACAAGAATGCTACGGGAGCAGCAGAAGATATATAATGAGTTGAGGTATTTATTTTCTTGCTTTAACTGCTTAGCAATGAAATCCTTAGCAAGTTTTGGCACTGACTTCAGCAGGGTTAGGATTTCAGAAGTAGAGGTTACAAATTAATAGCACAGGTAAGTGCATTGCCGTGTATCAGCAACCACAAGGTAAATTTTTCCAAAAGGAAAGGGGTTGGAATTTTAGAGGATGGCTATTGATTTTCTCTTCATAGCGTTTAAAAAAAGAAATAATAATAATAATAATAATAAAGTGGAATGAGGACTTAGGAGACTTTTAAAGTGATAGTAATAACCTACAAGTTCAGACATCTGCACATGAGCTGGCCTCTGCATACAGAAAATATGGCCTGTGAAAATTGAGTTTAAAGCCCAGTCTAATCCCAATACCCCCAACTAAAAGCTACAGAGACCACCATAGTGATGTTGGAGAGTTTCTTTTCCTTGAGAACTTCCTGCAGCTATTTTTCAGATAAGCCACCTGCATGCATCTTCAAAGTAGTGGTAGAAAAGTTATCAACTTCATACATTCATGAGACAGCAAGTCTGCTCAGTGTAACACCTTTCTGCCAAAAAAAAAAAAAAAAAAAAAAGAACCATCTCTTCCTTGCTATGGTCTGAGTATACTCAAATGCAGTGTATAGTATTTCTTTTTTTGGTAGGGACATAACCATTATTAAAGATGGGATGTTTTTTTAGCCAACTGAATATGGTACACTTGACTACCTAACGCACTCTCAGATCCTGAAAAATCTGCCTTTGCTACTAGCTGAGTATGACTCTTGGGAAAGAGTATGAACATCATGTTTATTTTCTAATTAATCAAGCCTGCAATAATTATTTCATTGATGGATGGATTCCAATTCTGCTGTATTAGACAGAGATATGCATGAGAAGTTAAACCAAGGCCTAGGTCAGTGAAAAGCACAGAACGTGCAGACAGATAACATCACTTCTAATTGCACTGATGCAGGAGGATCTTTGAGGCTCGTGGTGATGAATGCAGATTTGCAGAGCATGGAAGACAATACTGAGTCACCTCTGGCGTTTGTTAATATTTGCACACTATACGTGACTGTCTGGCCAGTCTTACTGTGACATCAACATGGTTGTCTTGGAGCACCTTCACTTACTTAAAAATTATTAAGAATTAATAAGAATTCTATGAGGAAGTTATTCACACAGAGGGTGCTGACACACTGGAGCAGGTTGCCCAAGGAGGCTGTGGATGCCCCATCGCTGGAGGCATTCAAGGCCAGGCTGGATGTGGCCCTGGGCAGCCTGGTCTGGTGGTTGGTGACCCTGCACATAGCGGGGAGTTGAAATTAGAAGGTCATTGTGGTCCTTTTCAACACAGGCCATTCTATGATTCTGTGATTAAGTATTTCATTATTTCCAGACAGATCTCTGTAACTAAATATGACAGTTAACTTGTTAAGAATACTTCATAGAAGAACATCCAATAATTTTACACTTTGGTTTTCCTCAGTTACAGTTTCCCGTCCTCTCAACATATTCCAAACAATTTTCTGAGTTGCTGCAAGTGCTGTTCAAAATTGGCACATACCATCTGGAACACGAAGAACTTCTCCTGAGTTACTCAAAACAAAATAAAGCTGACAAACTGATAGGGCCACAAGGGAGGATGAAAAATGTTATCTACTGGAAACAAATCTGCAAAACATTACAGTAATTATTGCCTAACTGGAATGAGTTTAAGGTATGAAGCTGCAGCACATCTGAAAAGCCTTAGATATGCATGTATTTCCAAATTAGGAACTCCCCGATTAGCAAGAAATATTGTGGGGCTATTCTCAACTAAATGAACTTTTACAACTGATTGGTTGATATCTATTCCTAAGCTATCTGCAAATAACTAACAAGCTGTCCACACTTCCGACAACTGCAAGCACAGGTAACAGCAAATAAAATCCAGGGGTAAGAAGAGACAGGGTCTGAGTTTTTGAGCATTTGGGTGGTCATCTCTTCCTCAGTCAGAAGGGAAGCAGATCACTGAAAGCTGCAGAGCCATCTTTGCTTTGCATGGTGATGCAGCCATATCTGACAGCCCAACGAACAGCTGCCAGTTAATGTAGAGAAATGTAAACTAATTAAAACTTCTACTTCATTAGGTGCTTATAAAGCACATGCTTAATATATATTTCATATACATATCCGGAAGTAACGCCTCCCATTTATTTCCATGGAAACTACATCAGCTACAAAAAGCACCACACCCTTCCACAGAGAAAATTCCCATCTACAAAACACTATTTTTCAAGGCAGCCATCCCCTTCAGCTACGCATTTTCACCAGCAACAAACAAAAGCCTGCCTGTCATGCTCATAAAAATCTGCACCAGGGGAGATGACCCACTGTTGCTCTCACCACTGCTGAAACGCATCACCCAGCACCATACTGTGCTCACATCCACTGCTTGGTCTCCATCAGTGTTCAGCAAGTGTCAATGAATGCCAGTGGTTGCGATTTTTTCCACATAAGGAATCCAGTTACACACTTCTGCTTCATGTGCACTTCCACATCAGACAATGCGGACCAAGATAATCAAATGGGAGGTGTTACTTTTGGAGCACCCCACACACGTATTATAAAAACATTCTGCTGTTTTAAGGACTTTGACAATACACAGCACACAGTGTTACAGGAGGCCCTAAGATCCCACAGGATTACCATGGTAACATTCTTAGTAATAAATTTCTGGGCTACATCAGACATTTATTACTCTTGCATAGACAATGTTTTCCCATAAAACCACTTTCAACCATGTTTATTCAAGATGCTCAACTTCCAGTCAGTTCTTAGCAAGAACTAAATGCAAGCTTAGTGACGAGCATTTACATAAACCTTGTCCTCAACTGGCACATGAAGCACCCTCCAAATTACATTATTGTAATGTAGGCGTGACAACAAAATTGCCATCATAACAAAGTGAGAAGCGACTTGTATCAATCAAATTTGAGAACAAGAGATTCTAGAAGTTGTCATGCTGATCTACGCACAGAGCGAGACACAGTTACACCTTCCTCCCTGCTAACATTACTACCTAAGTCTACATATGTTTTACATACATACATATATTTTGTTCTGCTGTAGCTCCTGGTCTGCAGACTAATCCAAACATAAAGCTGGCTAGTGAGTGCCAGAGCCAAAAGCTTTGTGATAAAACTCGTGGTTATCTTCAAATTGGTGAAAAATATTTCTGGACTATGAACATAAAATAAATTGACCAGAAAAGACCAACAGCAGCCAATGTGCTGACTCAGAGCAGTACTGCTTGAGAACAAAGATTCTACATGTTAAATAAGAAATATTAAAATACCCTGTTCTAAAAATACAGTGCATGCTTCCTGATTTATTTTTTTTTTTAAGTCTAAGAGCAGAAAGATGACTATATAAATCAGCTAATGGGAATGAAACCCTTAATTATTGGAGAAAGAACTGAAAGGTCATGCATACTTAAACTAGATAATATCAATTCTCCTTTACCAAACATTTTCTTGAAGTATCACCCATTAGAAATTATAAATTCAGAAAAAAAATGAGTATACATTCATATAATTTTTTTTTCTCCTAAGAATAATCCAACAAAAAGGTTGTCTAGGACATAACAAGGATAAAGGAAAGATAACGTCTTTACAGAAAAAGAAAAGCGAAACAAAATTATTTTCTCATGTGGTTTCTTAAGCAGGAGCTAACAGGACAGGGGAGTGAAAATGATACATGAGTTCCCGGAAGGATCAATATGCACTGGGGGATCCTGCCTGCCTTTGGTGTAGCTCCTTAATTTCCCATACAGTTCAGCTGTTTGCTGGCTTTCTCCAGCTCACTCTCTTGATTGCAGTGTAATTGCAACATTCCTTTGTGCTGGCAGCCAGCATTTAAACAGACATTTTGGAAGAGAGAGACTTTTAACTTATTTTACCATATGAGACAGCATCTTCCATAGATGCCCCAGCCAATGCTTGTCTTGTGGAGGCTTATTGGCAATTCTCTGCATTTGTTGGATATCCAGACAGGAAAAATACAAGTGGCTCAGAATGTATTTTTTCTTTCAAGAGCCTTTTCTTGCAGTTTCTTCTTCTGTAAGTAACAATCACAAAGAAATAACAAGCTGACATTTGTTCACTGGTCCACGCATTTCCTGGTGACAAATGTCATGCCCAACATAGAACCCATCTTCAAGAACAGGTGTTTCAGGCCATAGAGTTTATCTCTGGCCATGAAGAACTTCTACAGATGATTTGCCATGACATTCCCCAAGCATGGAGAAGTGTTGGGTGGTAGCTCCAGATGGGTACAGTCCCTAAAGCGGAGACTACCATGATGTCCTTTTCTAACCTTTCTTATACACATACTGCGTCAATTTCCCACTGGATGGGCTGAAGTTTTCAGTACATGACTGACAAAGAGCTATTCAAGCCCATTCAAATAACATCAAGTGTTTCTAAAACAAACAAACAAACCTTGGTTATCTGGACAACCATTTAAGGAATTGCATCTTAACCACAAGCCTGGTAGTTGTCACTGACAACTACCAATCCTTGTGATGTTTCTGTCTAAGAAGACTTGCCCTACCTTGTATCAAGTACAATTCCCACGTGTATGTAGACACTTAAAATTGTGCCAAGACTGCTGATAAGGATATGCACACAGAGAGAAAGGACCAAAGGTATTATAGCTTATGGATTGCTCCATGAGAAGACCAAGCTGTAGGCATTCTGTCACAAGAGAAACTCACGTTCACAAAAGCAAGTTCTACTTCTTCAAATGCTTCTTCTAATGAAATGCATGTATTGATTCTGAAAGAAGGGTAATACTTGAGTTGGGAAGAAAGTCTGTGCTCCAGACAGGAACTAGTGCCTACAGCATTAGAAGCAGATTAAAACGTAATGTATCCAAATTCAACTGGTTTGGGTTTCGGGTCTCTGAACCTGAAATCCTAAGAAACTAAATATTTACTAAAATGGAGTCTTTCTTTAAACGTAGAATTTTAAGATCTTTTCAAGAGAGCAAAAATGTTCCTAAGCATTTTTTGTTGAAAGTTCATTCAACTCCTAAAGTAAAAACATTTTGATGGAAAAAAAATCCTGGTCAGTTTGTCTAGCACCCACCAAGAAAAATTTGAATATTCTCTGCAAAAAAGAAGAAAGAGCAGGAGCTGCATTTTAGGTAGAGGGGACTGTAATTCAGTCTTGTAAAAGTTCATGAAAAAGACTTAAGAGTGTTCAGGGCAAAGCCATTCCATGCACGGCAAACTTGCTGCCTTCTTGGCAGCCTTCCATTGATAAATGGCACTGCCACACTTCTGAGTGCTGGTGTCCCACTCCTCCAGCAGACCCCGAGTAGCAGACAGCAAGCAGTCTGCAGTCACTCTTTAAATCCAGGGCCAGCTGCAAAGCAGAAGCAACTGAAAGCACATAATCCTGCTCTGCTTTCCTTCACAGCCTTCTGCTACTTGCGTCAACTCAGAGTGATGGGGGGGCTGGGAGGAAGGTAAAGAGGTAAGGTAAAAAGTTAGCTAATATATATATAATTATATATATAGCTGTATATGTGTGTATATATATATATATATATATATATATGTATACACATAAAGGAGGAAGAAAAAGAAAGATAGAAAAAATATTTGAGTAGACAAAAGGAAAGATTCATTGGAACTGAGAAAAATCAAAGAAATCATACAAAAACAAACCAAAAAATGAAGAAGATTGAAGGAAAAGTAAAGTAATATTGTCTTCGAAGTCTTTCTCACTTACATGTAGACCTAAGGGATTTTACTCAGCTCCTTAAATTCCAGAGTGAAGAGTCCTGAGGTAGTATTTAGTAAAGGTACAGATTTCAGGGACAGCCAGATGGTGCTTCTAACACGTGGACACACAAAGAGCAGTAAGAAACCTGGCACAAAGATTACACAATCTTGCAAAAGCTGCCTCACTCAAAGAACACGATACTGGCAGGTAAAATTAGGAGACAGTACACACATTATAAGAGCTTAAAAAGGCACAAAAGGGAAAAGCACATCATGTACAAGTATAAGAAGCAATCATGAATGAGACTACAGCCTCAGACAGTTCTGGTTGAAATATATACTATTTTTTTGCAGTACAAACATACACGTGCCCCAGAAACATAGGGAAGATTTCATGTTCTCTAAGACAGAGCTTGCTAAAAGGCCAAAGGAAAAGCAAAAATACATTTCCATCTTTTAACAGAAAAGACTGAGATGGAACAGTATCATTTTAGCCAGCTCTGCAGGGTGTAAAACCACAGTGATCTTTATCAGATATTGATACAGAACTCTTGCATAAGTGTAAAATCCACGGCATCTTCTATAGCAAGGCTTGTTAGACAGAGCTTTGATCGTAAGGCTTTGGAATCACTCTGCTGTATGACAGTAACAACTGGGTGCAAAAGCTGAAGAGCTCCACATATCAATTTAAAAGAAAGAATAGACCCATAAATCTTATTGTACAGCAACCCACAACACCACAACTCTTACTAACCAATACCTATATATTTTACAGTAAAGTCGAGGCCAGACATGGATTCACCTTCAGTTAACATACATCTGCTAGACTCTCGAGCTCAGTCTTAGTGCTGCTGTATAATACCAAACACAGAGAATACAATATAGCAGTCACTGTGCTGGAAATACTTATTTTTACTAGGGCTGAAAGATCAAGCAGTAAATAGAAGAGCACGGTTTAATGAGGTGTGAGTTATAAAAGATGGATGCTGCAGATTGATGTGATACCTAATTCCCTTTAAAATACAGCATTATCTGGTGAGATATTACTATAATGACTTGCAAAAAATATATATGTAATAATAATGAGGTGCTTTCTTAGGAGAGATGTGAACAGTAAAAGGCAAATTAGTGAGCATATTAAAAGGGAGGAATACCAAGCTATCAAACAAATTCTGAGGAAAAGCAGTATCTTGTTCCATTAAGTCTTTGTTCAGGGAGAAAAGATGATGGCTCCCAGACAAATATATCAGTAACAGGGAAGCAATTAGGTAGGAAAGGATACAGAGAACTGCTCTGTTATGGAGTACTGGTACCACTGCACGCCATGCTAAGCAGTGCTGTCTCTATGCTCGACCCTCAGTCTGAATTCACTGGCTATGTGGTCTCAGATTGCAAACTGACATGGTACCTAGTGCCAGGGGTCTCTCTCATGATAAAGGCTTCAAGACACGAATGATTATAGATGCCTTTTTAAAAGCTATGTCTCATTAAGTGTGTAAGACAACAGAATACTCATCAACTAATCCTATTCTTCATTTTCTTGTAGGAACTGTATTCCTGTGCAGATGGAATCCTTTCATCCACGCTTAAGAAGCATAAAAGATATAATCAAACCACAACCGCAGGGAGTTACGTAGTTAGAAGTTACATTTTGGTGATTTGGGGATTAAAAGGACAAATATTTTTTCCTTCAATTTCATGTCAAGCTGAAAATAGTGGGTTTTTTTGTTTGTTTGTTTTAAGTTTAAACGAATGAGTTAACTTCCCAGTTTACAACTGGGAATAATGCTACGTACACAAACACAGCTAAGCATCAAATTTGAGATCAGAATCTGACAGGCTCTTAGGTCTAGCAGTGTAATTGAATATCACTATGATTATATTGTCAGAATTAAGTGAACAGGCACTTCATTTTATTGATGTTATTTATTAGTCACTCTTGAGAAGGAAAAGGAACAATTATTTGAAAAAGCTACTTTGTCTTTAAGTAGCAGGGATGCTAGCTTTTCATATTTCCGTGTAAAATAGGAGTTAAAGTAACAGGCTAATCTTTTCATCCCCTCCTTCAGTTCTCCTCAGTTCAGTTTTGTAAGGTTTATCCCAAGTGGTTTACTGAAGAGGAGCCAAAATACAAATAATGCCCTTGTTAAGCTTCTCTCGTAAATAAACAAATAACTATACAGCTGCACAGTGTTACTGTTTCACAGGCAACCTAATCTTCACAACCTTTCTCAGCCTCCTGGAACAGGTGTAGGAAGAGGTGTTACCACATACCCATTTTTGAGCTGAAAGCCATTATTTGTACCAGGATGCTAAGTTCACCTAAGTCAGTGATTTTCAAGCTTTCCGTACAGGAGAGATGTGGACCTGTTGGAGTGCATCCAGAGGAGGGACACAAAAATGATTCAAGGGATGGAACACCTTCCCCTGTGAGGAAAGACTGACAGAGCTGGAGCTGTTCAGCCTGGAGAAGGCTGCATTTTTTTTTTTTCCTTTTTCTTTTTTTACAATAGGCAGAGTGAAGCACTGAAACGTGTTGGCCAGAGGAGTGGGAGGGATGGTAATGGTAGATGTGCCATCTCCGAGACAGCTCTGGGCAACCTGATGTAGCTGTAGTTGTCCCCGTTCATTGCAGGGGAGTTGGACTAGATGGCCTTTAAGGGTCTCTTCCAACTCAAAAGATTCTATGGTTCTACGAAATGAAGAGATGATCAGGCACTAGCAAAGTTCTAAGTTGCATCCCACTGTGCAATCAAGACACAGCAGAGTAAGCCTGCCTGGACATATCCAGCTACAACATATCTCATCTCCTCTTTCCTCATACAATTGCCACATACTTCCCTGAAGCTGGTTGAAGTTGGCTCTAAACCTTACCCTATGGCTGCTACGCCTCAACTTCTAATAAGATGTATCAAGAATGACAATGAAATATTATTGCAGAATACAATATTGCTATTTAATATCCTCCTACATTTCACTTCTGGTCTCAGCACTATACAACTGCTCACATGTTGCATGCAGCACTTGGTTTTGATGCATTCCAAGACTTCTTTAGCAACGCAATAAGCACTGTGTCAGCAGTACATGGCAACACCGCAGTCCTGCATCAGTAACGTGACAGATTACATGGACTACTGAAACTGTTCCATATCTGGTTTCTATGAGTCAATGATTGCATTGTATTCTCACTTTTTCAAGGAAGTCATCAAGTGACCAGTACAAGTGCAACTGAAAGGGCAGAAGTGGGGCTTGCCTTGAAATGAATGCTGTTTCTGTGCAGGTTTGCTATGCAGGAGTCACTGGGAAGCAGAGATATCATTCGGCTACCCCTTCATAAAGATCTGACTCCTCATCAGCTTGGCTTGTGGTGCAAGACGACAGAGGTCACTTGAAACTCAGCAATCTCACATGACAATGCACTATGAATTCCATCAATTAACTGTGGCAAAAGAATGGGTTCTTTCAGTCCCTTGCTTACATGAGAAAGTTAGGAACTGTTTGCTTCTCTCAGCAGGAAAAGACACTTAAAGAGGTAACACTGAAATAACTGCAGGTTTCTCTACCTGTTTGCTCCAAGTGGCCACATGCCTTGTGAGGTATCATGGAGGGGGACAGCACAGAAACGTATTGGCATGAATTGGCAAGCTTTAACAGACGTAATACACCAGCCACAGACTGTCACAGTACCCTAATCAGCCAACTTAATGAGTGCCATTTTGAAGTCAAAACACCTAATGAAACATGACAAATCATCTCTTTATAAAGATCAAAACCAAGGACAATAGACCAAAAGGAGATGCTCCAGATTAACAAGAGCAGTTATAATCATTGCTGATACAGATTCATTCCTAAGAAAGATTTGCTTCTTGCCATGTCACTTCATTACAGAGAGCTGAAGACAGCAATTGTATCACTGTGAACAAATGCTGCAAATAACCAAAGGGCATGCAGAAATATAACTGCTTTGGCAATCATTAAGTTAGTAGGATCAACACAATCTTCTATGAATCGATACTCTAACACTTTGTAGAGAAAGCTGTATTCTTAGGTGACCAAAGCTCAGACTCAGACTTGCTGTCTTTCCACCAACTGCAACAGGCTCTGAAAGAGAAATACAACCTAGCAGTAAGGTTCAAAGTATTTGCAAGATTCAACACACAGTGTAACAGACACTGAGATTATTTTGTTGCCCTAGTCTCTACCTAATCCTTTGTAACTTCAATCTGTCCTTTGTAACTTCAAACTAAGCATAGAATCCCTCTTCACTTGATGTATCTGAAGAATCTGCAATACAATCACAGAATACAAGTTGGAAGGGACCCACAAGGATCGTCAAGTCCATCTCCTGTCTTCATACAGAGCAACCCAAAAGTCAAGCCATATTTCCGAGTATTTTGTCCAAATGTGCCTTGAACTCCAGCAACTTGGGGCCACGACAAATACCCTGAGGAGCCTGTTCCAGTGTCCGACCACTCTCTGGTGAAGAACCTCTTCCTAATTCCCAACCTGATCCTCTCCTGACACAGATGGGTGTCATTCCCTCGGATCCTGTCACTGCCATCAGAAAGGTCAGCACCCGCCCCTTCTCTCTCCTCACCAGGAAGATGTAGCCCCCCATGAGACCTCCGCTCAGTCTTCTCTTCTCTGGGCTAAAACAAACCACACAACCTCCGCCACTCCTCATACGCTTTGCCTGTTAGATCCTTTACCATCTTTAGAGCCCTCTAGTAGGTTTATGTTCCTACACCGTGGTGCCAAAACCTGCACACAGTGCTCAAGGTGAGGACGCATCAGTACAGAAAAGAGCAAGACAATCAATCCCTTTCCTCAGTTGGTCAGCAGTGCTGAGCCTGATGCATCCCAAGCTATGGTTGGCCCTTTTGTCTGCCAGAGCACACTGCTGACTCATGTTTCAACTTGCCATCACCAGAACTCCCAGATCCCTTCCCATGTAGCAGCTCTCAAGCCTCTTGTCCTCCAGCCCGTACACACATCTAGGGTTATCCTATTCCAGGAGCTGAATCCAGCACTTGCTCTTGTTAAACTTTATGCGCTTGGGGACTGCCCAGCCCTCTAATTTATCAGCATCTCTTTGTGAGGCCTTTCTATGCTCAAGAGAGCCGAGAGCTCCTCCTAATTCACCACTGGTCCAGCACCGAACCACAGCAGAACTTGCAGGCAGAAGTGTGACTCACAGCAAAACTCAGTAGAACAGCTTGCTGGCACTACTGCTGAGTCTAGCCACTGTTATAAACATCCAATTCTGATAAGTATCAAGAATCAGATTTACAATAACTGTTGAAAGCCAGCCTTACATGACAGATCTAGGAGCTCTTCTTTGTTCCTATGGCTGGCAGCACACCTCAGCCATGCTCTGGTTTCATGATTGACAGACATCAGTGCATCTCTGAGATGCATCTTCCTCCTTCACTAAGTCATTTCTACTACGGATAAATCCTGGGTGCCTGAGCAGAAGAAAATTGCAGCAGGGCCTGGAAGCTTCAAATCTCTAACCCTTATTCATACTTATCCATAAATGAATTCAGTCTGAAAACTATCAGCTTATTTCTCTTATTAAAACATAACAAAAGTTTAGAAAACAATTGTTTCAGTAAATGAGCAAATGAGATCCTCACAATATTGAAAAAATGTCGGTAATGAGAAATCTTCAACATCAGCGTTTAATTTGCACATCAGTACAAGTCATACAGAGGAATCCCAATCCAAAAGTACTGACAAAGCATCCCAAAATATGTAAAAAGCAAGACTACTCACTGATCAGGGAACAAAACTCTGAGTACAAGCAATGAAACTGTCACTGAAGTGAATGGGCCTGGGTCAAGAACGGCTTAGTGTGGAGGGATCCACTTGGTTTTGCAGTGGAATAGCCGTGCCTCCCTCATGCCATCTGGTGCACATACGCTGCACTTTAGGCCCAAGGAGGAAGGGAAGAAGTCAGAATCATCTCAGACCACACAGGAGATTCATGCCTCAAAGATATAACTGCCAGTTGCTGCCATTACGAAAAACAGCTGGGCATCTGCCTCTCATTGAAAACAGACTGTCATACATGCAGCATACAAGGAAAAATGTCTATGGCATGCACTGGAAAAGCAGAATAGAGTGAACTGCCTGACTCGCATCTGCTCGTGGTGCCAAGTACTTAGGATATAATTTACTTTGAACAATAACCTTATCAATTTTGTGAGATACTTTGATGGCACTCCAGAATTCAACCTGTTTGTTACATATGGTGCTAATTAATAGAGATTTGACTTTCACCCACACATGAATGAATTCTGCACCAGTCACACAGCTACACCCCGCGCTAGCACCATGTCACGGATGGTCAACCTAGGATCCCTCAACAGCGAATGAGAACTGAAGTGAGGGAAGTTGCCATCTTGAATTATCTTTGGTAACATCTGCTAAGACAGGCAGTGAGAATATTTCCAGTTAACAGTAAGTTATTAAATGTAGACCCACACGCTAGAGGATTTTTGAACCTACATAACAGCTAATTTGTTGCAGGTAAGAAAAAATGCCAATCGGAGCCCTGGATGACATTATGGATTATTCTCCTGGAGGAGAAGAAACATCACCTCTCTGTTATTAGAGAAACTGATAGAGGAGAAACAAAATGCATCTGAAGCAGAAATTCTACATGTTTTTGTGCCTCCTCTGGTTAAAAGCTGCTTAGTCAAAAAGCAAACACAGTTGGACTCCAAGCTCCTATACCATATGTCAAGCCAATAAAAATAAAGATACTGGTTCATGAATGCTATAGATTATGATACAGAAGATAAGTGCATTCTAGCATAAGAATCACAGAGTTCTGCTTTCCCCGTGAACACGGATGTCACAACTTCACCTCATTCTTCTGAATGTGCAACTAGTGACCGAAGAAGAGGCTCCAAGAAAGCAAAGGCTTTAAATACAGCAGATAAACTGGTTACAATAGAGCATTTGGTTTGTTCCATCTGGTGCACAGAACAAATCCTGGAAAGCTGCATCTCAAGATTTGCACAGCATGCTTTCAAATAATACCACCTTAGTTTCCATTTGAGGGGGTAGGAAGGCTTGGGGTGACGAGATAACTACCAACAATGTTTTGAATTGACAAGTACCTTGCTGCAGTTTCTTATAGACTTTAAGATCAGGATATACCATTTTAGCAAAGACTCACTGTAACTGAAAACAGCAGCGAAGTTAATCTGTGGCAGGAGATACAGAATAGTAACAGGTTAACATGATCGAGAGAGGGAGTGAAGCATAGGAGTAGATCTGAAGAATTAAGAGCAGGAGTGAGAGAAACAGAACGTGAAGAAACAGACGAGAAGAGAATACGATGGTAACAGAAAGAAGGCAAAGCACACAAAAGAGAAAGATGTACATGAGGGAAAACAGGAATCTGTCTCAGGAGGACCAGCAGTTCTTTCATGAGGGCAGGAATCAGGGAGGACATAGCATTTTCTGTATAGGAGTTTATTAAAGCTTGTAAGAAACCTCAAACAAATCTGCAGAAGGACAAAAGAGAAAAAAAAAAAAAACAACACGTACGTATTTCTTTGGACTCCTCAATTGCTTTTTAGGTCATATTTCACACACACACACATCCCTTCTTCCTCCCCCCTTCCCCCCCCCCAAGTATTTTTCAGGATGGAATTTTCTCCTTCCCACTCCAGAATTTGGCGTGGGCAGAGCACTGCAGATGCTGCTCTACTCAGAAACCAAGAACCTGATTCATTCTTCCCTCGAATCTTGCACTATCATTCAGGCTAGGACCAAGCAAACAACAAAGGCTGCAAGTCAGAAAGATAACCGTATACAGCTTATACATTTACTTTGCTCCAGTGTAATGGTGATAAAAAAGGAAGAGTAAAAGCAAATTCAACTCTGAACCTCTGCTAGTTTGTCCAGTATTAATTTAAGAGTAGTTATTTTTCCTTCTGTTTAGCTCTGAAATGACTGAGTTCTACTCTATGCAGAGGGAAGGTTTTCGCTAAGTTACCATCAGCAATCACTTTTTCAACTTCAGAGAATAAGAACCCTTAAAACAAAGACAGACTCACACAAACAGTCAGCAAAGCCCTTGCGTCTGATCATGTTCAACAAGTCTACATCATAGTCTGCAGTGCCCATTTCAGCCTCCATAACTGTGCAACTGCTGGGTATCAACTCATACTCAAAAAAGGATTCTCAGAATAAGCTGAAAACGGTCATATGATATCAAAGAAGCTACCCCCAAGTTTAGTGATAACAGTGATTGGATTTCTGAAAGCAGAGGCCGCTTTCAGTAAGAAAGATCCCTTGCTTACTTCACTTTAGACTTAAAAATAAACAAAAGCTCTAGCATTTTAAAAGGTTAGACACTTTTTACTCCCACTGTTCCTTAATAAAACACCATTTGTGTGGAAAAACAGCTTAGTGCAGGCTTTAAAAACAGGCAAGCCATTAATTGATCCAACATGTTTTAGAGAAACTCACTGGACATACATAAGCAATACATTTCGAGTTTCAAAACAGCCTGAGATTTACTTCAAGGGTGCATAAGCATGCCAAGGTCCTCCTCTGTTATACTGCTTAGTAAATAATCTGTCATACTTAAAGTACGGAGGAGTATCATCTGGACAGCTACTAAACTATGTGCAGTTTACAAAACACAGCTCTAAGAAGCTCAGGTGTTCAGGAGTTTCTTGTCTTACAAAACCAATGGAAAATGAGAATGAAAATCTTCCGCAGACTCTATCAAAGAAACACAAACGTGCCCAACTAATCTCTTAAGGAGGTGCCATAGGAAGGGTTCCAAAAGCACCACTTTTGCATGGGCACTAACATAACGCTCGTAAGGCAACAAATTGTTTTTCAACACATCCTTGCTAGCTACTTCAGTGAGGGACTTGAAAATCTCGTTAGAATAATATCGTGTTTTGCAGCCTTTCTGTGTCTCAATTTACCCACAACTCTGCTGAGATTCAACTGGTATGAAACAGCTGGACATGATTAGTTACTGGATGCAAAACACAAAGATTTCATAATAGGTGGCATTTTAGTACCCACAGAACAAGCTGGTGGTATAAAAGAGCAGTGACTCCTGGCAGAAAACACTGCCCCTAAATAGAGGTCTGCTGAGCTGTTTTAAAAACTCAATTTTTTTTCAGACCAAACATTGTTACAAACACAGCGAAGTTGTTTGCGGGAATAACTGGAGGTTTGTGCTGTTCCTGACAAATGGATTTCTGCTCCGTTAGGCAACAAGAGCTTTTGGAGCCAAGCAGCCATGTGCTGGCACTGCAAACAGAAGCTCCATCTGAGGGTTCTCCTGGAGAGTGAAGCCCCACAGATGTCAAAACTGGACAAAACGTCACACGTTCTCACCAAATCAGATACTCAGCATTCCTGTCTGATCCCTCGGCTTTTACGTTATCACAGACAAGACAGCGGTCACTGCGTTCCCCTGATAAGCATATACCACGAGCACTGCTCCTCTCTGGAAGGTCTCAATCACACCTGCTCCCGCACGGCACCTGACAGAGGATCCTCTCTCTAGCCACAACAAAACGCCGGTGCTCCCCAGCGGACTCGAGGTCCATCCGTTCCTCCGACTACCCCAAACTCGGCATCTCCCAAACTTTTTGGCACCGGAACGAGCGCCGCTGGGGAGAACCGGGCCCGGCCCTCGGGGTGCGCCCACGAATAGGGGGCAAGGCAGCTCACCTGCGTAGGGCATGGTGACGGTCTCGTTGGCGTTGCTGGAGCCCATGTTGTAAATGACGACGGCGGAGGCGTTCTGAGCGGCGGCGTGGCGGATCTTGTCCTTGTAGGTGCAGTTCCCCCGCGGGATGAGGGCCACCCAGCTCTTGCCCGGCGCCGGGGCGTTGAAGCGGGTGCCGGGGTCGCAGGCGTAGCGGTCGGCGGGCGAAGCGGAGAGGGCCACCTGCCCGCGGGCGTCCTGCTTGGGCGACTGGTCGCCGTAGCGCCCGCACTCGCTCTTCTCGCTGCGGAGCTCGGCGCCGCCGCCCGCCGGGTCGGCGTAGGTGATGTTGACGAAGGCCGTGTACCACTCCTCCTTCTCGGCCACGGTGAAGTCCAGGCACAGCAGATGCACGAAACAAAAGGACAGCAGCCATGTTGAGAGAGCCAGGCTGCGGCACGCTTGGATCACAGACATTGCCATCTTCATCTGCCGGCCCCCCCGGCCGGCCCGCCCCCGCCGCCCGCCTGCGCCGCGTGTGCGTGTGTGCCCCGGCCGCCGGCTCCGTGCGGGGCGGCGCTGCTCCCGCCGGGCGCCGTGCGGGAAGGGCGGGCGAGGGGGCCCTCCCCTCTGCAGCCCGCCGCCTAATTCATGTCGGGGCCGTTTGATTTCCTCGGGCTGGCCCCGTCCCCGCCCCCTCTCCCCCCGACCAGGCTCGCTTCCTCCCGCCCCCTCCCCTCGCTCGCCCTGCCCGCGCGGCCGCCTCCCCCGCCGCTGGCAGCCCGGCCGCCCGCCGGGTGGGGAAGGCGCGGGGGTGGGGGGGGGGATTTCCGCACGCGCACGCGGCGCCGCGCCCGCTCCGAGCCCGGCCCCTGCGGACGCTCCCCGGGGTACGGGGCGCCGGGGGCCGCGGGAGCGGCGCGGGAGCGGCACCTGCCGGCAGGCGGCGGCCGCGGCCGACGAACGTCAGCGAGGGCAGAGCGCGCCCCGCAGGAGGCGGGAGTCGGGGCGCCCTCCGCGCGGCCGGGCGCCTCGCGGCTCGTCCTTTCCCTGAGTAATGTAGGGCAGGCGGCAAAAGCGAACATCTTACCGCCTCTGCTTTTGCCCAAGTGCCCGCCGAGTGCTGCTGTACCCCTTACAGGGAGAAGCGCTCGCGTCTTGTCAAAAGTTCACAGTCATAGAATGGCCAGGGTTGGAAGGGACCTCAAGGATCATGAAGCTCCAACCCCCTGCCACACGCAGGGCCACCAACCTCCCCATTTAATACCAGACCAGGCTGCCCAGGGCCCCATCCCACCTGGCCTTGAACACCTCCAGGGACGGGGCATCCACAGCCTCTCTGGGCAGCTGTTCCAGCACCTCACCACTCTCTCTGTAAAGAACTTGAAAAGTTGTTCTGATTTAAGCGATTGTGCTCGGGTTTTGGAATCCAGACCCTGTGCAGCTGTGAATGCCGCTGACGAGCAGGTTTGCCACGGTCAAGTGAGCTTCTGGCATGAAGACAGCTCCTAAAGCAACACCTGCAGAAGTGACAGAGCAGCTCCTTCAGAACACCCCGAGTTGAGGGACGTGACCAGAAAACAACAGTTTACTCTTGGCTCAGTGAAAGCCCAGATTTGTGGATTTAAACATACCAAAATACCCAAAAAGAGTTACGCCAAGACATAAGTACCTCTCAACAAAAAACGGTCAAACAGCAACTGGCTCTGTTCACCTTAGTGCAAGCGAGCAGCAAACACTGCATGCTTCCATAGGTATGTTCAGTATAACAGAAGGACATCTCACAAGATTTAACATACATTGCCTACCCGCCTCATTATTAAAAACCCGACGAGAGAAATGCCATACCCTTTGGCTGAGACGTATAAATATCTCACCGCTGGCAGTATTTGCCTGTTTCCACTTCAGCTTCATAGCTGCCATTGATCTAAGCCATCTTCTGCTGACAGCCTTAACCACGAAAAGGTTATTTCCCCAGTGCTGACAAAATTGAGTTTGGGAGGAAAATGTACAAGTGTGGGAATAACATAGAGAAATTTATAACGAAATATATTAGATTGCCAAAAAGCTCTAAGTCTACCAACAAGCAAAAGGACAACTTTGCTTGAAAGCCAATTCCTGGAGAAATGAAGTCAGCAGTGAAAAAGAAAAAATTACAATGTATAACTAATGGTGAGAAAGGAAAGTAGATGACAACAGTAATTAAAAAGTGTTGAGATTTCATAAGGGAAGCTAAGCCTGCAAGGAAAATCCATGGTTGGCAGGGCTAGGGGCAATGAAACGTTTGTGTATTTGGGAGAGTATGAAGTATTATTAAAAGAGAAGGCAGAAACCATATAAGTGATTGACAAATATTTCAGGTTTATATCTGGAAAAAGAAAGATGATGTGTTTCCCAGATTAACGACTCATAAAAGAGAGATTAAGACAGAAAAATAGAACTATTATAACTCATAATATAACTCACGAACCCCAAAAGAGTGGATGGGGAGTGGAGGGAATAACCAGAAACTTGGCATAACAGGAAAATCTTGAAAATCACCAAATTACGATGACCAGGCAGTTACAGGTAACCTAGTGTTAACCAACCCCAAGGAAAACAAAATAGAAAAGAACAGTTGTATAGATGCCAGAAAGGGTGCTTTTTTTTTGTTTGTTTGTTTGGTTGGTTGGTTTAGATGGGAAATAGCCTGCCAAACAAGCACAATTTGTGTTTTTGTGAGGAAACTGTCAGTGCTGTTACATAGCCATTGCCAGAGCAGACTCTTTAAAGGTGTGTTATCCAATGATATGTGATATTATCATTACGAGTAACTCATGAAGAATCTAGCAAGAAGAGCGTAGTTGTGACAGAATGCTTTCGTACAGCTCGGTGCAAAAATATGGCTCCAGGAAACCAAAACCAACAAGCACTCTGGAGCAGAACTGGGGGCCATGTGAGGAATTCCCTCCGGATTGCTAGGTTCATTTGTTTGGACAATTCTGTGGAGTTCTGTGAATCTCTATCTCAGCCTGTTGGGATGATCACTGGTGTGAGATAAAATGGCTATGGTTTCAAGTTAGGTTAGGCTATCTAAATTCTGATGAGATTTGCCTGGAATTTAAACATCTCAGTGCGGAAGAATGACTGGGCCTTGACCAAGATGGTGTCACTGGGTATTTAAAAAGGTGCGTTGGCACCTAAATTAGGCCCTCTGGCACCCTTTACTGTTAATGGAAAGTGCCTCCAGCAAGCAATTCAGAACATGTAAATGTGATACCTTATTGAGAACAGGACCTAGATGCTCCCAGATGTTGGTGATTCTATGTTGAGCTGGACACACACAAAAGCAAAACTACAGAAAACATATGCTCCAGGGCAGGCAAGAAGTTCTTCGTCTCTCTCCACTTAGAAAGCTTCAGCTGACAGCTCCTTTCCCTCAGCTTTCAGCATGGTGATCCTTTATAGAGCTGGGACCCCAGCAGCTGTGGGCTCAGGACAACTCCTAAGAGCTAACTATAAGGCAGCCTGAAGGCTTTTTAACGCTGATGGCAGCAGAAATAGTTGACTGAAATATGATCTCTCTGCAGGTGCTCAGGAAAATGAGTTCTTTCTTCTTCCCTTGCTATGAAACTGAAATTGAGTCTTGCTTACACCTGGAGAACAGAAGAGATGTGAACACCGGGAAACCACACAAAGGGTAAAGTGATACCATTGCCTCACCCATTTGCTACAAATACTATGCTTTGCATAAAAGAAAACAACACATTTGTTCATTAAGCGAGTTAATTGAGCAATACCTATTTTCCTGACCTAATTGACGCTGTTAATATTCCATCCATCTTCCAAATCATATGCTAATAGCTACACTGCTTGCTATGGAACTTATTACGGAATCTTGCCTTAAATTTAAATACTGCTTCATTCTTCCATAACAGTTTGAATTACTATAGTTGCTACTGTCATTCTGGTTTCATTTACTTAAGTCAATTTAATATTTTGGATAAAATTCTAATGCTATAAAGAAACACTCAGAGTAAAGTTCCAGAAAAAAAAAAAGAAAAAAAAAAAAAAAAAGTGCTCCAGCAAAGATAAGCTGACTGTTGCCATAGGAAAGGTTTAGTAGAATTTATGGGGAAAGTGACATTTTCATTTAGAAATTATGAAAGTGTTGAAGCAAGCTTTATCTTGTTTGATCCTCAGTAAGTTTTCATAGTGAGATGGTCCTCCTTCTGTCCCAGGGGCAAAACTGCCACATCTTATCACATTTGTTTAGTATCTGCTTTTGGTATAGGAATTTTTTCGTAAACTACAAGAACCCAGGAGATTGCTGCTGATGAATGCCATTCTGCCTTCTCCTGCTTCTGTTATAGCCTCTTAAAAATAAAAACTTTTGAAAGAAACACGTCTCTTTTGTGCAGTTTCTTTCTCTGCCCTGATAGCTCGCTCAGCTCCCTTAAACTTTCCACATTTTTATTGCTTGTCATTAATTTCATGTAGAGGTTTACTCAGCCCTCAAAATATTGGCCTTTCCTTTGCAATATAAAAATATCAGAAGTCAGCTTTCTTCAGCTACTAGACTATTCTCCTTGCTCTCTTGTAAAGGGAATAATTTAAATAGCTCACTCAGAGAAAATGCAAACAACTCAGTCCCAGCTTTGCAGTGTAGCCCAGGTGTTAGCACTCCACTGGTATTTCTTGGTATCCCAGCTGGCTGGTTCCTTCTGCACTGTGCCACTAACCTCTTGATTTCAAGTGCTTACACTACCGTATCTTTTCTTTCAAAAAAAAAAAAAAAAAAATTATATATATACATATATATATTGACTATGACTGTGAAAGAGTAACATCTGCTGCAGAAGGTGCATAGAAATGTGTGATTAAAGATCATCTGTGCCTCACGCTGGAAGTTCATGTCATCTGGAAGGAAGAAAGTCACGCTAAGTGCTAGTCAGGTGGCTCATAACTTGAGTTGCATAAAGATAAATCTTGGAAGTAGTACTTGCCAGCTATATGCTGCTCTCTGACAGTCTCTTAAAGAAATACACAGATCAGTCTTCATGCAGGAAAACGGGCATCTTGCCTATTGCGGACAGCATATATTAAACACCAATATAGTTCTCAATTAATGGCAGCTTCCTGCTCCACACTATTTTACCTGAAACATTTTAGCAAATAAGTTGCAGAAGTAGCATTATCTGCATGGGCAATCAAAGTTATTCTCTCAACAGACATCTTGCTTCCGAGGCAATCGGTAGCAGAAGAGCATCAAAATGCAATGTTCATCTCATGAAGGCTGTACTGTAAGTCACGAGAGGCACAGTCACACCCAAAGATTTTTTTAGTGGCAGGCACAGCTTTTGAAAGGACACTTCTAAAATTCTTCCGCCGTTTCTGATACGAAGCTATTAATTGCCAGCACAGAAGGCTACGTGTGCACTTGGTAGCTGTGATTCAGATTGCCATTGTTGAGCATAGCCAGCGACACTGAGCAGCTACCGTTTGTCAAGGCTCCCACCTACAAGACTGAATGGAATAACAAAGAGCAGATAGAGCCAGGATAATTGTGGGGATGTTCTTCTGGTACAACTCAGACACATACAGATATTCCTGATCTCAAATGAGAGCTAGGAGGGGTATATTTGAATTAACTAGGCATTTTTCCTTACTAATACACCTTGCTGCTGAATTACACCATTCATATACAGTGCCTCACAGGTCACTGGTGGGGGAAAAAGAAAATGGTACCTAGAGCAAAAATAGATCCTTGCCTAAATGGAAGATATTATTATGTTGTATGAAAAAGATGTGCCGGGTTACTAATGGAGTTTTTACAGGGGTGACTTCTCGGATTGATCATCTTTAATATTATCATTAATGGCCACAGCACACACAAACAGAACGGGAAAACACTAATGAAATTCATTGATGACATAAAATAAGGTGCCACTGGCAACAGAGAGAAATGCCTATCTGGAATATTGAATAACTATATTGATTGGGCTGAGAGAGAGATGTGATGAAATTCAATAATTCGTAATGCCGGGTCATGAATT
Organism: Lagopus leucura; assembly: GCF_019238085.1. NCBI lineage: Eukaryota > Metazoa > Chordata > Aves > Galliformes > Phasianidae > Lagopus > Lagopus leucura. Next base: position 9,617,664 of record NW_024962264.1, read on the forward strand.
CACAGACTAAAAATACCTATTTCTGCCCATTAGTTGGGGTATTGGTTCTTTAGGATGTCAATGCCACAAAGATGCCATTAAAACAAAACAAAACAAAAAAAAAAAAACAACCCTAAAATGCATTAGAAAACAGTGTCACCAAGTGAAGGGGGATACAAATCTGCTCACTTATGTCCTCAAGAAAGCCTACCTGGAATTGTTTGTGCAGTTCTGCATAAAAGGAATTTTGCAGCTGGAGAAGATGCAGGAAAAGATGACTAGGAGAGTGGGGGAATGAAAAATTTTTGTCAAGGGAAAATTAAAAACTTAGAAACAAGGGAAAACCAGAAGGGATGAACTACTGGACAGCAACTGTATCTGGAGGGCTAGATGCAATGGATGAAAAACAGCAATTTAGGATAAAGGCCAGTGTTTGGCATAAGGAAAAGATTGCAAGAATGTAAATGAATATACATAAAGAAAGATGAAAGTTTCTGGTTACTTTTATTTAATACTAATCTACACTAATTGCTAAACCTGTAACAGTGGCATTAAAGATGAACTGATAAACTGATGTGATGGAGTTATTAAATGATATGCATTTGATAGCCAAGTTTGGATAAGATTATTCAGGAAATCCCCTTTTCAATCTAAACTCCACTTAAAAGTTGACAGGATCTTTTTCTCCCCTCCCTCCTCTAGAAGCAGCCTAATAAATATTTTTGGAAGACACCAGATGTACCACATGGTGCTGCCACAGACAGTTTTCTACATGCCTAGTATGCCTAGACTTTCATTTTTACAAGTTATGGTTGAAATGCTGCATAGCTGTGTTGCATTTACCATATTTTATGATGTTCTTGCATATGCCACTGATGTTTGTTTCCTACTCAAATCTGTGGCTGAACAGGTTCTTAAAGGAAACATTTTCAAATGTAAACACTAAAATACCTCTTGAAATGGTGTTTTTGTCACTGGCTTGAACAAAAATTGCACTGAATTCTAAGGATGCCAAGCACATGACAAAGATGAAACACCAGAATTTTGTTGTCTGTTTTTTGTTTGTTTGTTTGTTTGTTTTTTCCTTCTGGCTTCCTTCTTTAAATTTAGTGGAAGGATGTTCCTTACCTGATCTCCGAGTTGGGATGTAACCTATGAAGGCTTTGCACACACTTAAAGAAAAAAGTACAAATAGATGTTATTGAAAATTTGATAGAGCTGAGATAGCCCAAAACAAATAAAACCTATCACCACTTCTCATTCCCTTTGTGCTTTTCCTCCTCTAAGACTTGCCTTTGAAAACTGAGTGTTCTGGATTCAACAGTAAAATAGCTCAGACAGTGCATTTAGATTTTAGATAATAGCCCTAGCTGTTGTTTCATGTCTTCTCATCTCTTACATTTATTGGTTGTTTATCACTACAATGAGAATGACAGAGAAATGGTCCATGCAGGATAAGAACTGATGAAAGATTCATATGTACTTTTAGCAAATAAGTAGTTCAAGGAAGTTTACCCAAGTTCTAGTTCTGATTTTTTTGTTTGTTTGTTACATAAAATTGAGCACAGCAGTTAAAACTCAAGTCCGTTTATGACACTGCACCTTAATTTGGCGTATGCATTAGTCAGTATCTTGCCTAAAAGCTCCTTTTTGCAAAGAGACTAAAAGTTTTGTTGTCAGACAAGTCAATTTAATGGTTCATTATAATGTTGTCTTGGGAGAAGAAAAGGCTTTTCTGGAGTCGGCGTGGCTTTGTTTGTTTTTGTTGAAGACTGCAAAGTCTAATTAGGATTCCTGTAAGAGTCCATTACGATCACCTATTCCAATTTTCTACGACACTACTGATGTTATTAACATTGAAATTGTTAACATGGATTTTAATACTAAATATCCCTCCTAGCTCCAAACATAAAAAATGTTTTATGAGACATTTAAAAAAAAAAAAAAGCTTTTCAACTTGTTAGCATTTACACTTCTCAAAATTCAGAAACTAACATTTGATCTTCAGAGTAGATTTGTATTAAATTCATCGGTGGACTCCAAAGCTACCCATGAACACGGGCAAATACCACTTCTGTTATGAACTGTTTTCCTCTTACTATCCAATCCACTAATAAAAAAATAGCAAAATATTTCAATAGGTGGAAAGGCTGCTCTGCTGATGTTGCAGAAGACAAAACCGAATATAAATGCAAAATACGCATTTACAAAAATAGCTGAGTTCCTTCACAAGCATAACACGGCCTTGTTCTGGTTTCTTTGCCTTGAATGCTTTTGTCCTAAGCAGAGTGTTCAGTTCAGCAATTGAATGCAGCTACCAGTTCATGAGTCAGACACATATAAGCCAAAAAGCAGACTTAAAAGTTTTCTTCCCAAATGGTCTGGAGAGATCCTAGAGAAATATTTTGTTTATCCGATATCGCGCCTTTCACAGTCCAGCTTGTAGAGAATCAGCTATTAGAAAATCAGCTTTTAGGGAAATTTTTGCAAGACAAGAGGCTTGAAAGATTCATAAGGAAGCCCTCAACCCTTCAATCTGTTAGGACCTCCAAAGTGGTCAGAGAAAGTAGAGCTCTCCTCTCCACCCTGAGGAATGAGAAACCTCATAGCCTCTCCTCGTGTCAGGGGCAAGTTAGGGCTCTGCATTGGAGGGACAAAATACAAGTATTTTACATTCTTGACAGTAATTATTCAGTATTTTTAAGAGCGGTGGAAGATCACATGACTGGTGATGTATGTCTGTGTGCAATTGTCAGAGACGGCTACACTTGTGAGTTTTGTGCCAATGCTCAACTGTTTTTTGTTGTCATTGTGTGCTTGCTTTAAATTTTTATTATTTATCAGCACCTTTTGTGTTAATGAAAGGTCTTCTGGATAAGTGTCTTCACCTTCAGCAAAAACTGTCTTGCTCTTCCCTCTCTATTTTAAAGCAGAATGAAAAATCCAGCAACATAAAAATGCTCCACTTCCTCTATAAATACATGAACCTTCTAGGGCAAATAGGTGGTACCTGGTGGCCGGTTCCTCTGTATTTGATGGACGTCCTCAGAGCTAACGGGTGGCTTTGGGTCCTCACCCTGAGGAACAGTCTGCTCAGGTAAGTTGCTTCGGACTGTTTACCTGATGCCGGTGATGTGACCAATATCTGATCCTTCACACCATTTTAAAGTAAACTGCGAGCTTCCAAGGAGTAACAACACTGCAGCATTACTCTGTCTTTCTGAACTGGAGGGCTACTGACCGCAGAGGTCCTGTGTACCATGATTAGTCCTGGACAACTGGCTGGGTAATGCCTCTATAGCACTGAGCCACTAGCCCTGGAAACAAAGCCCCTGGAGTAGGTGTAAGACAAACAAATCACATACTTGGTGTGCTCCAATACCACAGACAGTGGCAACATCTCTTCGTCATTTAGGAACTGTCTATGTTACCTTTATGTGTAGCAGTGATTTGAGTAGAAAGAAAACTGTTTTCTTCTTGAGTCCTATTTTTTTCTGATTCTCAACACGGTCATTTATTCACAGGACCTTGAAAATGGATGTATTTAGCAGCCATACAATCCAGAACAGCAACCAACTTCTGTATGGCTAAAAAAAGGTAACACAAGGGAAGGTATAAAAAGCCCCATGATAACTCAACGTGAGGTGATCTTTCCTCTCTTTGTTGCTTCCAGTTCATAATATACTGTCTTCTGGAAGTGACTGTCTTAAATCTTGAAGCCCAAGGTCTTTGCATTGCATTAGCATCAGCCACCAGGAATAAATGTCTTCAAATACCTCAGCTCAGCCTCTGAATTTTGCTTCCAGTTACAATGATCCAGTAGTAACAAAGTCTGTATCCATGTTTTAAATTACTTTCCTCCCAAGATTATTCCAAGGTTTAGATGTGCTCCTTCTTTAACTTCCAGACCACAGTTGAACATGAACAGCTTAAACTTAAATAACAAACTTTTTTATATGATTAAAGATAATTTTGTAACTCAAAGGGAACATACTGAGTGTGAAGTATCTTTAAAAACACAAGCCAATGTAAGTTAGATTATTTACAGAAGAGAAACTATTTTAGGAATACATTTTTCCCCAACCATCAAATGCAGTTTTCAGTCCCTGTATATAGGTCAGCATAAAGAGTGAAAAGATGGTCCTTTCCTGTAGAAAGCACACTGCCATAACTCTTGGTTTGCACAAATTCAATGAAAATTCAAACTCCTTAATAAACGGGATGTGAAATTTAAGCATATGACCACAAGAGGTCATCATTACTCCATGAGAACAATGTTCAGGCCGTCCAGTACTAAAAATACGGGTCTCTACACATTTGTGCTGGATTTACTCATACATAAGTTAGAGGTAATCATAAAACCGAGATTGTTTTTTCATATTAATTGTAAAGCTTATGCAATAAGTCCTAAGTGATTACCAAAAATACATACTTCTATCTTCAACCTATATCTTCTCTCAATTTCCTTAAATTTCATTCTCGAATCTCTACATACACTTGTCATTTCACTTTCACAGAAGGATAAAGAACAGGTGACTCTATGGGATACCTTCCTTGCTAGCAGAAAAAAATACTTAATGCTCCAAAAGAAACGACTTTTAAGATCACAGCTCATAAGAAATGCTTCTCTCTCTACTTTGTTACCTCACTAGCATACGGAGGTAAAAAAAGTTAGAAAACTGCTTTAGAATCAGAGATTCTCTTACCCTGATTACATGTAAGTCTAGCTAATGATATTTTGCTTAACAGTTTGAAAATTACAGTTTGAAATTCTCATTCACACCTGCACCTAAAAATTGGTTTCTAGGCACCCATCTCACATCCTAACAGAAGCCACACATACTCTGTCTCTATGCCAGCTTCCTTAGCCTGGCAAAAGCATTTTTGGCATGTTTAGGTCACTTGAGTGTACAATTCATTATCTTATGAGTGACCCTTTTCTCTCTTTTCTTTATATCTCTCTGCCAGCTCTCCATTTTCAGTCACACCAAATTGTTGCTACCAGCTTCACCTTCAGGGACATCATAGATTCTCTCAGGTTTGCCACTGCAGCATCCTCACCCACCTCCCTACCCATGCTGCCAGTCTGTGCTTCCCACCCATTTGTCAAAAAGCACTGCCATGCTTTCTTCCAGCTGGTACAAAGCACTTGGTCTTTCTTCAAAATCCTCCTTAAGCCCAATGGCAATTACTGCTGATGGCAAAACACCAAACCTGATGTAGTAAGGCAACCAAGATGCTACGACTACTGACTGCAACTTCTTACCTGGTTCTTTCCCACTTCTTCTCAGATGGACTTGTGTACCCAGCTGTAAGCTCATGGAAAGAGAACCATCTTCCACATTTTCATGATCCTTTATGCAGTAGGGTCCAACTCCATTCTACGGGCTCCTGCAATGGAATCAAATAAGCACAGACTAAGTGCCTGAGTAATGAGGGAAATGGCTTGCATAACTTATTTACTGCGGAGACATGCTCAGCCTGGGAATGAATTTCAATGTCAGCACAGTCTGATGACTTTTTATTTTATTTTATGACTCCAGAGTATGTTTCCAAATCCAGTCATGATAGAGACCATGGCAAATTCACTGAAATCAACATCAAACTCCCATTCATTTTCAATAAAGCTGGGATTTCATCCTCAGCTAAGTACACAGTGCAAAATCACATCAGCACAAAGAAATTGTTGTAGTGTCCATATTCTCATCTGGTGATATCACCATGGAAACCTCATCACAGATTAAAGCTAACAATCCAGTACCATTCAATTAGCACAAGTGTCATGCTACTCTCATGAGCAGCTACAAAAATATATAATTTCTTGAGATAATAAAAGCTTGCTGCACAGATACCCCACATGGGAAGAAAACTAGTTCACTGATTTCACGGATTTATTGCTACATGCAAAATCTATGGCTGAAGACTGCATTTGTCACTGTACTTTCAGATGATTTTAAAATTAATTCCAAAATCAATATTTATTTCAGATTTTATCCACAATAGCCCTCATCTCATTTTTTTTCCTAACTAGTATTGCTGTGAACTGAAGAAATTGCTGTTAGAGAAATAGAGATTGCAGTGGAGAAATAAACATACTGTTGCTGTACACTTAACTTGCAACACAGCCAAAATGTGTTAAATATTTAGCTTATTTCTATATAACCACTGTGTGAGAAAACAACAGTGTTGTAGCTTTCATTTGAAAGCTGTAGTACACTGACTGGCTTTATCAAATAGATGGTTTTCTCCTTGTGTAGATTCAACTATGTTGAATCTATTTCTTGACTTGAAAAAAAATAATTGTTTATGTTCCATGGAGAGGAATGTGATAAAAAATAGCATCTATAATCTTCTAACTTATTAGAGCTGCTTCCTGCAGTGTAACTAAAACAACTCCAGTTGTTTACAAGCATATTCCCCGTTGCTCAAGAAGGTAAAGTTCTCTTAATTCTCACTTCAAATATTAGCTCTAGCATAGTATCTCATATCTTCCACTCACCATCAAACGAACGCTGTTGACTCAAGTGATTTTGTGCATACGCACAGACACTCTGCTAATTACTGCCTGAACATTACAAAACTGTGTTAGCCTTCATTGCTCTGCTAAATCAGTTACTTTACGGCCAGAGAGGTGACTCCAGTGCAGCTCCGCAATCAGTAGTGAATCCAGGCCCCCATAGTTCAAAGCTCAACATCCTCCATCCACTTCATGCTACGAGGAAGAACTAATGGAATTTTGACTTCTTTTTATTCACAAGTCCTACATGAAACGTTGATTTGCTTTATGGTCAGGTGAACTTTCCTCCACCTCCAAATTTGTCTGTCCTTCAGCTCACTTTCAGCATCTGAGCCCAAACACATCCTACCCAAAGGAATGGTACTTTTTGTAACTGCATCTGGTTTGTTGCATCATCTCTCAGCTTCTCTGTTCCACCTGCTGATTCACTGCAGATAAACCCAGCTATGCTTTTTGACCCCTTAGCTCTAAAAGCTGCACAAACTTGATCTGCACGATCAAATCTCACAGGCACAGGGAAGGCGGCAGTCTGAAGTGAAAAGGGAGAGGGGTGCTCGTCTCTTTCCTGCCAACAGAGCTTTCAGCTTTGCTCTGAATGGTGTGCCTTTACCTTCTTTGTCAGCTACATGTTGCTCAGAAATATGACATCACAGAGCCACTGCAACAGGAAGGGTTGGAAGCCCGTTCCTTTTCTGGCAAAGATTTAATCCAGCCTGTTCCAAAGCAAAGGGAAAATAAGGCTCCTGTCATCTTCTTTTCTGTGTGATAGCTCTCTACACGTGAGGTCTTTACATATTCACTTGCTCAAGATGTCAGAGGAATGCATATCTTGCCCTCTTCTCTCACACAGCTCTTCCTTACGGAAGCACTCACAAACCTGGCATGCTATGTGGCCTTTTTTCTCTCCTTCTCTTTTCTACAGCCCTGCTTTGCCCAGTTCGATTGAGTTAATATTTGAAAGAAAACAAATTAATAATATGACATATTTAGCATCTGGAACTCCTCACATAAGGATTGCAATTTTACTTTTCCCTCCTGTTTGCAAGCATCATCTCTGAGACGAACACAAAAGGCATGAAAAGCTACAAAAGCATCAATAGAAAAACAGAGCTAAGTGCTGAAACCACAGAAAAAGGATAATGTAATGGAAGACCGCAGTTCTGCAACTCTGTGGGTTACAGGAGATCGGAGCGCCAGCCTTAGGCCATGCAAGCAACCTGGCCCACTCGGTACGCCCGAGGGCTGGAGCATGGTTACATTTCTACGGACCCATGGCCAGAAACAGATCAAGACAACAGCCAAGTCCTGCAAGGTCAGGACAGAATGCAGGATGCTTCAAACCAACAGCTGGGCAGAGCTACCGCGAACTCCAGGTACTGCCCAGCCAGAGCAGACCTCTACCACCTGCCCCAGAGGAGGAGAAATCCCCATCTGCCAGTCAAAGCAGGGAACCCCTACATTATCATGGACTGCCTGAGAGTTTTTTCTCATCAATCATCTGCCAACAAGCCTCTGTGAGGGAACACCTCACAGCCCTGTCAGCGCTTGAGTCAGGGGGCATTGATGGTGTTAACTTTCAGTCAGTAATAAGCAAAAGCTTTTGAGCGCTGCTGATGTATATTAGGCTTAGGAATTTCTTCTATCAGAGAATGGAAGTGGAAGGACTGTTTCTGTAAAACTCCCAAAAGGGAAGGCAAAAAAATTGTGCCGCAACTCATTTCCAAGCTGGATAATTGCATTTCATGTTTATCTGCATTTATCTCTGCGTTCTTCTTTTCCTAAGATGTCTGTGGTATTCCCACATGCTCTTTGTTAGCTACAGCAGCTCCACAAGAGACAGAGCTGCACAACAAAGACAAGGGTAGCAAACTCTCTTCTGACATTGTTTGGCCAGCTTTCAGTAACTGCTTTTATTTCAGTAATCTGGCTTTGCTCATAGACGGGCTCTGTCAGAGTTCTCTGTAAACCTCTAGGGTGCATTCATACCTAGCAAGGCTAAAATATCAGCAATAAGAAAATGACTCCAAATTTTACATCAGCTTCACCTCTGATGCAAACATTGCCATCTGCTGGCCCCTAAAGATTCGGATGAGATCAGCAGCAGGCTGAGGAGCAACTGTTGTAGTTGAATCTGAGGAAGTCTGATGTAATTACAGATCGAGGTTACTGAAAGGGAAGAATTTATCTTTTTCTTTCTAAACTTCCAGGCCATTCTCCCCTTGCTCTTTAAGTGGCTACCTAATTATCAGTGGAAGAAATGACACCATTCTCTAACGAGTCAAACTTCAAAACTTATATCTTGCCTCCTGAGGGTCAAACTCGGACTCATTCCTCAACTTTGTGACACCCGCAATGAAACGAACAGCAATTTAGGAAAGCTCCAGCAAGTTCCCAGCAGAGGTCCATGTACTCAGAGCTCAGCCTGCAGCAAGCACACGGCACAAGCACCTGGTTCCTTGGGAGCAGCAGGTGACTGCAGAGCTCTGCATCCCTTGTGAAAGCCCCCATGGGGAAGGCCTGTGACAGACAGAAAGAATGGCTGCAATGAGTGCAAGGCAGTGGGATGCTGGCGCATACACAGGGAGCATGTTGCTGGAAGAGCCAGACTTGGCAGGGCTGCATGAAAACACAGCTAGGTGGTGTGTAGTGTTAACATATGCTCAGCTAGTGAGCTCTGAAACTCTTGCACCCTTTAGCAAATATCTGCAGGCTGCCACTCACATTTTACATGTACTGTGCTTGCTGCCATGCACTGCAATCCCCACTCCACCAGCGTCTGAACTTCACAAGGCCTGATGCAGAGTGAAGCCAAACAAGCCCAGCAGTGGCCATGAAGATGCTTGTGGAGCTCGAGAGCATCCCACAACAGGGGATGTATGCACAGGACACGGCGAGCACATCACTGCTACCTTTCATACAACTGATCTCATTTCTATTCTACATTTTTAAGGATCGTAATTAGGGGTCGCTGTCTTCCTTGGAACTTTAAAAGACTCGTGAGAAGCTGCCAGAACCCTGAATTTACTTCAGTCCCTGAATCCTCATGAATAAATTCAGCAAGCTATGTTTTTTGCTTGGTTTTTTTTTTTTTTTTTTTGACAGTCCAGCTATTTGATAGCCTTGATTAAACCTTTTCAGAATGACTGGAGGCTTTGCATGTTATTTATTCATCTTCAAGCACAGAAACAGTCACTCATGCATAAAAACCCTCAGCAGCTCACAGAATGATGTGCTTACTTATCCATAGGGAGCCTCAGAACCTCGCACACTGGCACACTCCTGCCCCACCACACTGGGTAACGTGCACACTGACAGACTGGCCCAGAGCACTTATTTCAGAAATCCTCCCAGGCTCCCAGCAGGCCTCCTCTCCCTTGAAGCTGAAAACAAAACTCCCCAGCAGCTCCAGCCCCTGCTGCCAAAGGCTCACCCCCCCCCCCCCCATCTCTCAGCAGAGCTTTCCCTCACCGTTGTGCCATTTCCCTGCAGAGGGCTCCCCTAAGGTCGCTAATGCACTTATGAAAGAAGATCTCATTTTCATTACCTTCACATTTTAATGTCTTCATGTCAAGAAGCCGCTGTTCTGCTTTTCGGGTTTTATTCTGTTTTGTTTTATATGGAAATTTTATATTAAACAAACATTACATGGCAGTCAAGGGGATGAGATGGCTCAGGGGATCGGTAATGGGCTGTGAAGCCTTCCCTTTCTAGGCCAGCATTCCAATTCACTCTATGCTGGTTTAGCTGGATTTAACGTTAGAAAAAGTATGCTCATTTGGAAGGTCTGAGCTCTCTGAAACTAATTAGATTTAAAATGAATTGACTGGTGACAAGAAAACCACTGTACAAATAAATTTCACCAAGCAGGCACTTGAAAAAAACCACCACCATACAATGGAAGTACATTTCACTTCAGATGGCTAATAATACAAATGGGAATGCTCCAGAGAAATAAACAAACAAGGAACAATGAGAAAGATAAAGAAATAAAAAAGAAAGAACTAACAGTGTGAAAGACAGATACAATAAACTTGTGCTGTTTTCATGGAATCATTAAGGTTGGAAAAGACCTCTAGGATCATTTAGTCCAATTGTCACCTACGAACAATATTGCTCCCCAGACCACATCCCTAAATACTGCATCTACCTTTTCCTTAAACACCTCCAGGGATGGTGACTCCACCACTGGGATGGTGACACCATCCACTGGGCAGCCCGTTTCAATGCCTCCCCACTCTTTCTGAGAAGAAATTCTTCCAACTATCCAGCCTGAAGCTCCCCTGGTGCAGCTTGCAGCCATTACCTCTCATCCTATTGCTGTTACTTGGGAGAAGAGGCCAACCCCCACCTGTCACAACCTCCTTCCAGGCAGTTTTAGATATCTATAAAGGCTCCCCTGAGCCTTTACTTCTCTACACTCAATCTCCTCATAAGGCCGGTGCTCCAGACCCCTCACCAGCTTCGTTGCCTTTCTCTGAACATTCTCTAGGCCTCCATGCCTTGCACGTAGCAAGGTGCCCAAACCTGAACACAGTACTTTGTGTGCAGCCTCACCAGCACCAAGTAGAGGGAGATGATCACCTCCCTGCTCCTGCTGGTATGCTATTTCTGATGTAAGTCAGGATGCCATCTGCGTTCCTGGTCACCTGGGCACACTGCTGGCTTACGTTCAGCTGACAGTCAACAAACACCCCAGATCCCTTTCTTCCACGCAGCTGGAAAGCCTGTAGCATTGCCTGGGTTGTTGTGGCCAAAGTGCAGGACCCGGCGTTTGGTCTCATTAAACTTCATCCCATTGGCCTCAACCCAGAGATCCAGCCTGTCCAGGTCCCTCTGAAGGGCCTTCCTACCTTCAGGCAGATCTCCCCAACTTGATGTGATCCTTTACATATAAACTTATATTTATTTGCACGCAAAAATGCAAATAAAGCTGTCGTAATTTTTTCATATATGCTTAGATAATGAATTTCGGTATAAATAGTAAGGTAACATAATAAAATGTTTTAAAAGCTGTTCATTAATTGGTGATGATTGCCAGATTTGCTCTGTAATATTGTAGTATTTGTAATATTTTTACTAGGGCATTGTGAACTGCAATGTTTGAAAGAAAACTTTGTTCATCAAACCTGAGAAATTTTATGAGTGCTCAGTACACAGAGAAAAGCTGCTTAAGTTCAGTAAATCCCTACAGTTGATTGTTACAAGACTGAGAGGGGTATCACTGTATTCTTCATTAGCATTTCTGTATTACTCAGGTCTTTCAACAACTGAATTTTCAGCTCTGATTGCCAGAGGTAACTGCTTCATCTTCCAGCTCAAGTCTGCTACACAACTTGCTTTTGTGGGATGCCTGGAAGGTCTTCAAGCTTGGTGTGGATCGCACCAAGAGAAGACGCCAGGAACCAAAACTTACTGCTATCTAACTTCACTTACCAGGCAAATAGTATGCTCGATCTGAAGAGCCTTTTATTTGGAGACAAATATTCAACTTAAAAATACAGAACTACATCTTAGCTGTGGTTGACATCATCATTCGATACTTGTTCAGATTCCCAGACTGACCACTGACACGAGAGCAGCAAGAAATAGAAAACAAACAACCCCTCAGCCACCTTGATGGTACTTCCACCTGCACATCAGACACACACTCACTGCAAAGGGAGAGAACTTCCTCTTGTCAAAAGATCAATGATCTAGGAGAAGCTGGTAAAGAAATTAGATGCCTATCCAGGATGCTGTTTTTTTTTCTTGTTCCTCTTCTGTAGTTTTACCTGAGGTACATCAGTGCTGCAGTTTTCCACCTGTGTTTTCAATAGTACACACATAAAATAATTCCCCCTTATGCTCCACCAAAGAGGCTTTTGCTCCGCTTTAAAAGAACCAACTGGAATATTTAGTAAAAACTGCTTTTAGTAAGAAGTGCAAATAAGTTCTAGCTCAAGGTAAGACTAGAGACACATTACAAAATAAGTATAAATAAGAACTGTAGTGAACATCGGTGGCCTGACTATGGTGACAGTTTGTTAACCTTAAGTGTTGTGTTGATAATGGATAGAACTGTTATTGCAACACTGCACTAGAATGAATTCTAGTAAATGAAATACAACGGAGAATAAATAGAAACTACTGTTAGAATATCAGCTAAGAGCAGCGGAACATAACCGAACAGTTTTGTTCTGAGGGCTGATGCCCATGTCTAGAAAAGGTTCTAAGCCTTGTCATAATTACCTGCATTCAAACATTTTATTTATAATGCAGCTATTGCATCTTACTGCATCTCCTAAAACATGAAGTCCGTTATGTAATGAATTGAGGCACTATGCTGTTATCAGCATGATGCTGAATGAAAACCTTCATCCATAATGCTTTAGAAAAATACGGTGTAGAAAAAATAAGGGATCTTTTGAAGTTTGCAAAGGAAATCATGGGAGCTCTTCACAGTATCAGGAATTGAACTGGTGATTCAGAAGATCTCCTTCAGTCCCGTGAACCAACAGTTAAACCAGCCACGTTATATGCTATAAAGCAAACAATCTGTCCTTCAGCTTTCATTAGGTGAATACATTCAATATTTAATTCAGCCAGTCCTCAGTAGCACTGATGTTAGTCTCATCTAAATGGAGCTGTAATTAGAGAGGAAAACCATTCAGTTCATATTTGCATAAGATTTCTATGACTGAAAGCTACCGAACAAGAAAAAGCCATAATTAAAGGAGAAAAATTACTGTCCGGATAAGAAGTGACACAAAAGGGAAACATGTCATGCAGGCTCCATAACTGAAGAAAATCATGAAACAGCTGAAATGTTGAATTTGTTACCATGGACATTTCAGAAAAAAAGATGCCAAACAAATGCTCTGTCTCATCTAGGCCATAGTCCAACTGCCTTTGAAGTCACTTGGATGCTCCCATTCAGTGGACACTGGCTTCTTGCAAGGAGAGCTGTTAAGCTTGGATAAAGGTTGCTCAGAGCATTTGTGCAACCTCCACCCTTGGCAGCATTTGAGATTCAGCTAAACAAGGCAATCTTATTTGATGTGGAAATTTTCAGCAGGAGAATTGAGTGGGCAAACTCCAGAAGTCCCTTTCAATCTAATTTATTGCACTATTTTACTAATATTTTCTCTAAATTAGAAGGGAATTTCTTGTCATCAGCCTATGAGGTTGCAGCACCGATTTTCCATTGCACAACCAGCATCACTGAACAATATTGTTCCACACACCATTTATAATTCCACTTGCTGCTGCTTGTGACTGTTGACTCTCATGCTATCACTGCTCACCCTTGAGAAGAGTCTCTTCTCTATAATTTCTCCTTAGGTCCTTGAAGACAGCAGTGAGATCTTTTCAGCCTTCCCTTCTCCAGATTAAACAACCTCAGCTCTATTCATACAAAGCACACTACAGCCTCTTAACACTCTCCCATTATCACTCACTCTCTTGTACTGTTTGGTCCATACAGTTTCATATCCATTTTCCTTTTGTGACAGAACAGGCTTTTTCCTCCCCCCTCACAGAACACTGATTGAAAACCACCCTACCCCATGCTGACCTTTCATTTTGCCAGCCATGGGACATTTGTTAGCCTTCTTCTAGGTGAGAGGCTTCTTAGTTTCCTGATCACCTTAGCAGAGTTTCCTTCCACACGGCCGTATTAATCTTTTTTCCTTCATCAAGGATGAATTGATACTAACTTGTCCACACACATAGTGTAAGACGTACAGGAAGTCTACAGGGACTTGAGTCCATCTTCCTTCAGCATCCGCCAGTAGAACTCATCTCTTAACTCGTGTGGCATGGCTACAGCTGTACACCTCACGTTAGATCAAGGTTAAACAACAGCACTAAATATTCTAGATAATGTCATGTAAGACCTTTCTGATACTGCTATCTCTCCTCTAGCTCAACTAGAAACACCACCTTCAGGGCGCCCTAGGATCATACTTCCTTTGGCAATGACAGCCTGTAGACACACTGGTCAGGTTTCTTGGGCCCTCGATTCAGCTGTCTGAGAAGAGAGATCACCTTGAGAGAAATGACTGACCTCCTTCGGGTGCCCATCTCTCTCCATTGATTAGAGGGAGAGGCCAAGCAACAAACTCAACTCAGACTGGTGAGCTCATCATTACAAGGCTGAAGCTAGGTGAATTAATCTCATCTCCTGTGACCAATTAGAATATTCACATTTTTCATCCCCTTCTGTTACTTCCATCTGACAAGCATCCAGCACTGCAAGAGAAATTCTTTTTATTTATCTTCCAGTCTGACCTTGATTGTTATTTTTTACTTCCCCCATTCCTTCACACAGGTGCTCCTGTTTATTTCTGTCACCAGGTATCTCCTTCCCGTTCTTCCCTCACAGAGCCTCCCAGTTTCACATATGCAGAAAATGCAACATCACGTGCCACCCTCCTGATGGGATCAGTTGGACAAGAAACAAGATTATTTATGACATTACAATCTCAGCATGGAGAAACTACACTAGTAATAACTTGCCACAAGCCAGCAAGTTTGTACTCCAAAACTATTATTGTTTTGATTATTGTTTGCTTCTTTTGTTAGAAAAACGAGTAACCAATTAATATTGTGCCATTCCCTCACCCCAATCTTAATTAACCTGTGATAATTAACAAATCATACCACATTAAATGCTTTATAGAAATCCCAGCAGCTCAGCTTTACTGCATGACTTCCACCTTAAAAACAACAACAAAAACCAATGAACTGCGGTGATAAAATGTTGTGCAGTTGTTTGCTGAAGTGATGGAAGCAACGTGAAGATACACAACTTGGCTATCATAGGAAAGATGAATGGATTTTAATAAAGAAGTGACAGCTGAGAGGGCCTCTTGAATTGGGACTCTTCTCATTTAGCAGCAAATTCTCTTGTTGTCTTTTTTTTCCCTTATTATTTTTTTCCTTTTGATACATTTCACACTCAGTCAGACAAAATAATCACTTAGAAAATTTTGTAGGGAATCATTTTGCAGGGCTAAGAGGACTGGAACACTCCAAAAAATCTTTCCAGTTTTAAAATATTCTATTTGGACATGCCGATTCACCAGACATCAGTAACAATTCTTGCTAAAGTTCTTCTCCTTGTCTCCCTTTTCTTTATGTAGTGAAATCAGCAAGGATGAAATTATCTTACATCAAACAAAGATTGATATGACTTTTAAGGTCAGTTGCTGCAAGGGCAGGATCTGAAAGCAAATTAGATGTGATGTACGATGCTTGAAAGGTCAGTTAGAAAGGTATATGCTGCACCTGTTTTACCATGCAACCCCTCGGGAGGTAAACATATCGAATGCTGCAAGGAGACACTGTAATAACGAAGATAATTATGGTAATAGCTAGTTAGGTAATAGAGGCTTAATGAGATCAGAACAAGCGTGTTATTTAGAGGAGAAGAAATCGCAATGTATTAAAGGAAAAATAAATCATTGCCATTCGGGTCAATATTTATTTCAAATTGATAGCTAATATGCTTTACTGTATATTTAAAGGGACTGACCAGCAGTCAGTATGTAATCCATAGTATCGCTGCACGGCCACACAGCCCCGAAAGGTGAACCAAGAAGGGAGAAAGATGGGGAGATGCTGAATGAAATGTAGCTGCAATCTACATATTCTGACTCAGCGGGGTGATGAGGAATGATGCGCTCAGTTCTGAGAGATGCATGCTCTCCTTCCATAGCTTCTCTTACAGAAGTCCCTACAAACAGCCCTAAGAGCAGGGGTGACTCCCCTTTCCACACGTATCTTTGAAAAAGCAACAGTCTGTAGTATTCTTGCACACTACTTCATTATGTGCGAATTTCCCAGACAGCCGTCCAGCCTTGCTAATGGAAATAGCGTGAGCCCTAAATTAGTTACCGTCATCTAATTTTCCTCTCATTCGCTTGTATTACAGCCCTGCGCCGCTTCCAGCCCTTCTGAAATCAACGCGTTTCGCTGTTCTCGAGCGAAGTGACTTCTGCCATCTAGAGGGTGCTCTGATGAGCGTCATCGAGGAGGAGATAGGGGATCACAGGATTAACAACAGCCCTGCTTAAACGCCATTAAAGTTATGAGATTAAACACCAAAATTACAGATTCTAGCGGCAGCACACCTGCTTTTTTCCTCTCTTCATTTGTGCATTTCCTTATGTAAAAATGCACTCGAATGGGAAGATAATTTCTACGGATGTATCTGCGAGTCCTTGCCTTAGCAGCTCCATTCATTCATGAAAGCAAATTAGCTGCCTAGGATAATTATTCTAAAAGAGATTAAAACCCTCTGTTCATCTTCCCCCCTCCCTCCAATGCTATATCAGTTATTCCCATTGTGGTCTCGCATTCCTGGATGCCTAAAATAAATTGTCACAACCAGAACAAAATATTAAAGATTAGGGGCATTCATTAAGAAAAGTGTGAATGACACTAAAAGCTGGAAGGCCCTGCAAAAGATCACATTTTCTTCTTTGGTTGTTAGTTTGGTTGTTAGTATGTAGCTATGTAGCTATAGTTACAGAATAACGAAAAATTACTTCTCATGCCTTCTTAGGAGGAGAAATGTGCAGTGAAGTGATCATCACGAGTTTTTATCTTAAGCAATCATGCATTTTCCTCTGTGCCCCAGTAACCTGGTGTGAAGGTAACATCTTGGGGGAAAAGAGCAACAAGCAAAGAAACAGTATGGGAAGACACATCCCTGACTCAATGAAGCTACAAGAGTGGTGCCACTAAATCCCTATCTCTCTCTCTAAGCCAAAATCACCCACCAAACCAGTAACCACTTTAAGTAAGAAAGGCACGACCAAGCACAAGGTGGAGCAACACAACCAGCCCACTGGAATGAATGGTCAAAGCATGCTAGAAATAAAAACGTGTGCTAAGATAAATGCGTATGTCATCCGAAATCTGAGAAGAAAACTCTAATGAGGTGTTAGACAGTGGCTTTCTTTTATTCCTTATACTATATACTGGGCAACTTGACAAATCAAGTGCATGCCTTCAGAGCTCAAGTTCCACATTTAAACAGTTAAGACATACACATGCAGTACACTGGCATATAAATTCTTTTTTTTTCTTTTTTTTCTAAGAATCCACCTCTGGTGGTCTTTGACTGCTTAATTTCTCCCCATTTTTCCTCCAAACCTATCCCTATTGCTAAACCAGCCTACATCAAAATATATAACATACCTCTCATCCTAAGCAAAAGACCATGAATTATATTGCATTGTAAGTGCTCTGAGAGCCTTCCACTCATCTTCATTTAAATAACTATCTGATGAACTTCATCTAATGATTTCCACGAAGGGATTTCTAGGCAAAATGCTCCAAGCACTTATAGTATCAAAAAGAATCAAAGACAGCCTTGCAACCTTTGTTTCTACTTCTGCCACGTGCCACTTACGATGAGGAGTTAAGTGAAGTAAGAAAATATACAGCATATTTTAGAAGCATATTTCTAGAAATATAGCTGTTGAATTGTTGCATTATATGGTTAGTTCTTGCTTGCAAAACTGCAATAGCTTTTAGATGTCACAAATAGTTACAGGTGTAGCATTATAAACTAGGAAGCGTGTTGTAAGGCTATTCTGTTTTGACAAGAGACCTTCAGCAAAAGAAACACAACAATGAAATGAGCCCAGCAGGCTTATGAAATATCAAAAGCACCAAAGGGCCTTAACACAAGGCTGAACTGTCTCACTCCGGGGGTAGGTTGGGATGCAACACTAGACATCAAGATACTTCTCCCTATCTTCTGTATCATAGAATGGTCGGGGTCGGAAGGGACCCCGAGGATCATCAAGTTCCAACCCCCAGCCACAGGCAGGGCCACCAACCTCCAGATCTGTACTAGACCAGGTTGCCCAGGGCTCCGTCCAACCTGGCCTTGAACACCTCTAGGGATGGAGCATCCACAGCCTCTCAGGGCGGCCTGTTCCAGCCCCTTATCTTCCAAAACCTCACTATATATCATTAAAAGACAGGTTGCCAAACTTACCTTTATCCAGGGATGAGCAGATGTTCAGAGATGATGGCCGAGTGCCGAGTGAGCAAATGTTATGATTTTGGTGCCTACGGATTACTTATAACAGCCATTCTCTTACTGAGCGCGTGCCAGTGAAGAAAGTGCATCCAGAGGGCGATGGAGGAAGACAACTGGATGAAGTAAAAGGCTGTTGGACTGCAAATTGGACCGTTATGGTGCTAGAAGGATGCTAGACTGCAGAGGAGACCGTGGAATAGAAGTTACAGGAATGCATATGTTAATTATCTCGTAGGTAACCGATGAACGTGTTCTGTGTGGAAATACAACGCAGTCTGAATCATATCCCCTTTGGAAATATCAGTGGAAATATCCCCAGCGCTTCCCGGCGCTGCTAATAAACAACACCTGACTTAACAGCAACAAAACTTTGCTGTCGAGTTGCTACGTATCAATTTCTTTGATTCGTAACCAAAGTCTCATTTACGCACAGAAAAAGCGGGCAGCAAATCCCTGCAGCCAGTGAGGGAGGGAGGCGAGCAGAGCGCCACAGCCTTCAGGACGGAACCTTCCCGCTTCGCCGCGCGGGACCGTGCGCGCAGCGCACCGCTTCCGGCTTCCGCGCCGCCGTCGGAGCGAGGTGCGCGAGGCGGCGCTGGGCTCGGCGAGGCGGCGGGAGGCGGCGGCGGGCCGGCACGGAAGGTGAACGCCGTGAATGCCGAGCGCCTCGCGTTTGGGGGCCTCGGGTGGAACAGCTGGAAAACGAACAGACTTGTGTGTTTGGTTTAGAGTAGAAAGCTGCGCGCGGAGAAAAGCTCTGATGCAAAAGTGCGGAGAGGTCAGGAGCTCGGCAGGATCGTACCTCCTTGGGCTGGGGAAGGGAAGCAGGCACGGACCTGCCACGTCCTGTAGGTGCAAAGGAGCAGGGTAGCAGTGTGGCTGTCACTGCCAACGTACAGATACTGTTAGGTTCTATTGTTAAATCAGCATTTGAGCAGTTTGAAAATTAACGCGCAGTCTCACTTTGTGCTTCCAGTGTCAGAAATGTCATGCTTCAGAATCATGACACTGGCCAGCAGGCAGCTTAGCAAGACATCTTGGACTGCATAATGAGACACTTCAGCGTGGTGCAGAATGCTGCAGAGCGAGCAAGCTGATTTATGCATGCCATCAAAATCAAATTGTAATATCTGGTCAGAACAGTATGTTCGTTTGTTCAGGAAAGCTGAGGCCTTTTGAAAAGGGATGCTAATTCTTCTTTTAAGTTCAAGCTGCTACAGTTCACTGTCTGTTGATGCTGCAGCTGTCCTTACAGCTACCACCATGCACGCCTATGCATCAACTTGATGTTAGGGATGAAGTTGGGAAAAGCAGGAATTGTGGCTCTGTTGTGCAACACAAGATGTGTTGGGGCATCTTGCTAGAGAAGCCAGGTTTTCAAAACACAGCCGCTATACTGAAGTATCAGACGTGGAGCTAAACACTTGGGATGGCTGAATTTTCACATCACCTGTAAGCATGGTGGT
Organism: Lagopus leucura; assembly: GCF_019238085.1. Lineage (NCBI taxonomy): Eukaryota > Metazoa > Chordata > Aves > Galliformes > Phasianidae > Lagopus > Lagopus leucura. The sequence goes on from NW_024962264.1 coordinate 9,637,663, forward strand.
TTGGTAGCTACAGCACAAAGAAATGCATCTGCCATAGACTTGGGAGTGTCTTTTACAAACAGGTTTAATCAGGCAGTGCTGCTTTTTTCTTTGCATGTTTGTATGTCAGTGGAGAGGTCCTTGCCTCTTCCTGAGCTGCTTTATTTCAATGCTTGCTAAGCAAATAACCCTGCTGCCCCTTTCATTGCCTTGCCCTATCAGCTGTACACGTCTTGACTTTGGGGGAACATTTGATTTCGTTTGATTCACATTTTTGCGTTTAGTCTGTACCTGGTTTAGAATGTAACACCAACAACAGTTACATCAGCAGAAGTGATGGTGAAGATTGAGGCTGAGGAAGAATGCCTGAGTGCCAGCATCAACAAGAGAAATTCTAATGTCAGACTACACATTTAATCTCTCAATCATCCATTTCATGAAGTCAGGATAATAATGGATAATTATTATCATTATCATGATAATGATAAATATCATTACCAGAATCACAGAATTGTAGGGGTTGGAAGGGACCTCCAGAGATCATCGAGTCCAACCCCCCTGCCAAAGCAGGTTCCCTACACCAGGTCGCACAGGCGGGCGTCCAGGCAGGTCTTGAACATCTCCAGAGAAGGAGACTCCACCACCTCCCTGGGCAGCCTGTTCCAGTGCTCCGTCACCCTCACTGTAAAGAAGTTCTTGCGCACATTATAATAATTAAATTAGCATAAACTCTTCTTGAGAATCACTGACATCTTTAGAGAAATGCTCATCTCTTCATTATTACTAGTGTGCTAGAACGAGAAATTAGTGGCTGAGACATCCCGCTGTCATCGCTCTTAAAACTAGAATAGTAACATATTGCTTTCTAAGCTTTCACAGAGTGTGCCCTTCGCATTTTTGCAGCAAGCCATGACTCACTAACCTGAAGAATGTTTTTTAGTTCAAGTAGAGAGCTTGAGAAGTGAAAATGAGCTGAGAATTGTCGTTATTAAACAGGCAACAAGGCAGTCAAAAAGGAGAGGACCATCACAAAAAGTTCCACAAAACACATTATTTCAAAGGCAAAACACTTCAAAGACAGTTAAACACTGAGTCTGGGAAAGCAAAATCCTTTCCAGATCACAGGATTATTCACAGGTCATCACAGGATCCTTCATAGGAGCCAGGAGCCTTTTTCTACATTTGAAAATCTTTCAGGAAAAAAAAATGAATGGAAATGAAACATTTAACAGATGGAAACTCCAAGATCCAGTTTTAGTGCTGGCTATGTCATGTGTGTCCCTGCACTAACCTGTGTAGTTTTATTGCATGCAATCATTACATACCTTTTTCTGTCCCACAGACAGTGAAAAATGCCTAAAAAGAAGACTGGTGCTCGTAAGAAAGCTGAGAACCGTCGAGAACGTGAGAAGCAGATAAGGGCTTCAAGAGCCAACATAGATTTAGCCAAACATCCTTGTAATGCCTCAATGGTAAAATAAACTAAAATATTTTGCATTACAGTACTTGATTTTAAATTATGGAAGACGAGTGATAGTACATCAACTATGTATAGTACCACTAGAACAATAGTCTTTACATTTAAGATTACACTTGTATCAGAGGCAGTAGTACTTGCATGAAAAATTTGGTTCCTAATCAGAACTCAGTTCTGAGTTTTATGTGTTCTACGTAGAATAAAAAAATTACCAGTATTTTATTTCTTTTCTTTAGGAATGTGACAAGTGCCAAAGGTGAGCATTTTTCCCCTTCTAAAGGCTAACAGTTTAACATTAGTTTGAAACATTTTACAGGTCTTGTTTTAACATTTTATTCTCCATGTGCCTAGGCGACAGAAGAACAGAGCTTTTTGCTACTTCTGCAACTCTGTTCAGAAATTACCCATTTGTGCACAGTGTGGTAAGTGGAAATAACGAAGGCTATTCTCTGTTTCTTTTGTGTCTTTAAACCCTCTGCAGTTAAGGTTCCTTTGTCATGAAATACTTTTCCAATTTTTAGAGCAGGTTCTTTTAAATCTGTTTTGAATATCCTCCTTAAGGGAATGTTCTTGCTCAATCACACAAACTAATGAACATACCTATGACCCTCCAGGGTTTGCAAGTCTGGGCCATAGGTTTGTTTTCAGTATTTGATGTTTAGAATAATTTTACTTATTGCCTATTGGGACTGAGAACATGACTGTTTCCCTAGATTTATGTGGGGGTGCTGTTTCCTAGTGACAACAAAGCTTATAAAGAGCTGACTGCCCAAAGGACAGAATAAATACTACATTTTGGGGATGATATAATTGCTGATTGCTTTAGTATCGATTAAAGCAACATAGTTTTGTAACATAATAAGCTGCTGGTGTCAAGAGGGCTGATGCTTGGAAATCAGATGAGAAGGACACTTAGTAATATAACTGGGTTCTGAATCAGGCTATAACACCCATTTATGCAACTTGCTTGAAAGTGAGGTTAATAATCATTTTGTACTTTAAAGTCTTTTGTTTTGTTTTACTGTTTCAACATATCATCACAGATTTTCCATTTTTCATTAAGCAATTTGGCCATTTGGTAGTCTGACACTCAGAGCTGCTGACACCTGCAACTTGCAGTGCTTTTGTTGGGACCTGCAGTACTGAGCAGTTTTAGAAGCCAGGCCGACTGTGTGCAGTGGCACTGCATCATCCTTCATAGGTCTTCCTTCTGTCATTGTGCTGTGAAGTACTAAAAACATTTAATCTGTTTTACAGTCCAAAGTTGACTCCTTGTGCTCAATTTATCTTAATCTGCAGTATGTTTCTGAAAGAAAAGCATTCCTAATCACCACAAAATGATGCTGAGTCCCCTAAGGTTTGCCAAGACAAAGACCATTAGAACTCTTTGGTGCTTAATCAAGTGTAGGTGACAGGCCCCATAAACCAATGTCATCTTTCCCAGAGTAGTCCCTGCAGGATGGGAGCACAGTGGCTGCATCGCTGTGCTCCAGAGCCAGTAATATCCCCACCACATTATACTGCCCAGCTCAGACCACCAGCGGTCATTCCTCGGTGCCATTGGGTATCTGATTATATCAAAACCCTCCTGCTGATGATGCATACTGGCATTCAGTTGCATCTGCAGAATAGAATTTAGTTTTATGAACTCTTGAATAGGTTTGCAGGGAACATCGCCCCTAAGGAGGCAATAATTGAGACACCAAAGGGATCTGTGGTGGGTCAGCATAAACCAGTGATAAAATCCCAGTGCAATGACCTAGGCTAGCTACAAGTATTTTTGCTTACATATCTACATACCAAGTAAGCATCTTCCTGGTAAAGCTACCTACTTTAGGGGAAAGCTATCAGCCTAGTTGCTTGCCTGTGTCAGAGCAGACTTCGAAGTGCAGACTGTGGCTTTTACTCCTGTACAAGCCCTGCATTTAAAGAGAATTATTTTGTCATCTCTAATTTGTTTTGAAAAAACTTAAGCTTAATCATCTAAGTATGTAAGTAATTAAATCAAGTACGTGTCTTTTTTTTCAGAGGTCCTCAGCCATGCTACTTTTGCAGTGGGACTAGCAGCAGTGTTAAATACAACTTTGAGATGTTGTTCCTTGACTTACATCTTAATTATCTTGTTTTGACATTTGAAATCCTCGTCCATCTATTTAGACTGCTTCAAACCATACAGCAAGACAACTCACTACCTCAATCTCAGCACTTGTGCTGAAAACAGACTATAATCCATTTGATCTAAGAAAAATACAGGGGAGGTTAACAAGTTGCAAACATTTGTTTCCATTATTTTTTAGCCAGGTATATGACTAAGTACATGTTTGCTTCAATCTCTGTTTTTATATGAGCACTTATAAAAGTTTCTATATGTTTTCTTTCTGGTTGCTTGTTACTTTTCTTTTGTTCAGGAAAAACCAAATGCATGATGAAGTCATCAGATTGTGTCATAAAACATGCTGGTGTGTACAGTACTGGACTGGCAATGGTGGTATGTATACAAAATGACAGCTTTTGTAAGTACGACATTCTTCTGCGCCCATCTTTCTCAACCAAGGGAAAACAGGTTTACACAGCGATAGCACATGGTACACTAAGGCTTTTCTCTCATCATCCCATTACATTACTGAAAATTTCAATTTTTCTTTTTTGGATTGAGTTCCTGCAAACCCTGGCTGGTAGTTTGTTGCTTAGGGCTGAGGAGGCTTCTTAAATGCTATAATTACGTAGTTGATCTTCTGATCTTGCACTTTAACTAAAATGCAAATGCATTAGTTATATTTCTTAGGAGTTATTTGGTCTTTGCTGTCTGTGGCCCTAATGCTCTAATTTAACATGGTTTAACATCTGAATGAGTATTTCAGCTGTGAAAATTTATAGCCTTTTTCTTCAAATTGCATTTTTGCCAGAAAATGACTATCATTTATAAAGTTCAGGCTTTAGCTAGAAGACAACTTCCATGCATAAAATTTAAGATACAAATTTTAAAAGGTAAAAACAGAAAAGGAGGGGAAGTGGTTATTTTTCATTTTCTTTAATCCTGCAAAAGTGAGTATTGAATTTTAAAAATAAATAAAAAAAGAATCCTGCAATGGCTTGATTGGATACTGGTTGCTTTGTACTGTCTTGTTCACCTGGAATAAACCCACTGAGAGAAAGGATAGAGAGGTGCATTCAGGGTTTTGAAATACGCCTCTCTGGACACTGTACGAGTCCCAGGATGCTGTCTTTCTGTAATTGCAGGGGGCAATCTGTGATTTCTGTGAAGCTTGGGTGTGCCACGGGAGGAAGTGTCTCAGCACACATGCATGCATCTGCCCTCTTGCAGATGCAGAATGCATCGAGTGTGAAAGAAGCGTCTGGGATCACGGTAGGTTGCTCGCAGTTAATGAAAAAAATCTGAATTGTGCTTTTCCTCTCATGTTTTATAAGTTATTGTAGCTGTATGCTTAGCATAACATTTTCCATCTTCAAGATTAGTATGTTTGGTCAAAGCAAGACATTCTCCCCATTTTAATAACAGATCTTATGAAGTGGGGAATGTAAATGTGCCCAAGAACATGTGCTGCTTAACTCAGGGACGTACATATAATTAATTGTCCCATCAGCCGAATGCTTCACGTAATTAAGTACCACATCTGATGGTCAGCATGCAATTTTCTGCCATTCTCACCCCTTTCATCTGCACTAGTTCGGGTATTTGGGTCCCTGTTGCCTGGCAAACCATACTGATCACCATTTGTGGAATCCTTTCGACTATAATTTCAGCGTGCATCAGAAGTGAAGGGGTGAGAAGGAACAGCACTGGATGAGGGAAGATCTGATACAACTTAAACAACACTAAAATGCCATAGTCAAATTGAAAAAAACTGCTAGTAGTACTTGTTCTATATTTATGCTATCTTGTCTTGTAGGAAACGTGGTATTTTTCAGAGTAATAGCTGATGCTAGTGTCTAATTTAGAACTTTCTCTTAGAGAGTTAGACAGAGGGCAGAACTGGTCTTCAGTTAAAAAAGAACAACAACACGTAGCTGCCTAAATTGTTTGCTGAGCAGAACTTGGTGCCTATGCCTGTTACTGGTTATTTTGCCTTGGTACATCTTTCAGGAGGCAGAATGTTTGCCTGCTCTTTTTGCCACAATTTCCTCTGTGAAGACGATCAGTTTGAACATCAAGCCAGCTGCCAAGTTTTGGAAGCAGAGACATTTAAATGTAAGTTAGCTTTTTGTAGTCTCTTAAAAACAAGGCAGACTCAGATTGCTTCCTCTGTGTTCTGGAATACTCTGCAATGCCTTTTCCAGGTAAGTGATGCCTTTTGCCACCATTGGAGAAAAGCGCCTACAATCCTGGTATAGAGCCAGAATTAAAAACCTGAACTTCAATAGAATACATTAACTTTTAACTGTGGCCATACATTTGTAATCTAAATCCCATTCTAGCTGTGAAAAAAAGCTCAACTACTTTCCAACGTCAAGAAGGTTTTGTTAAAGCACAGATGCTCTAGAAATGTTTAAATATACATGCATTAGAGTTTTCCAATTCTGTCTTTAAACACAGAGTGCTGATTCCCACTGCTGTCCTGTTCCCGTGGAGAACTCACAATACTAATTATTTCATATACAAAGGATTCATTATCTTAAGTGAAAGTCAAGATGGAGAAAGTACTTGCACGGAGATTTAAGACAAAATAGTGCTTTTGAAGAGTAACTGTTCACTGTGACTTCATGCTGCTACCAATCCCTGTGTGGTTGCCTTCAATGTGCTCCCTCTAGTGGAGTAAAGAAATAAGTTTGAGGCTTCAAGACAAGTTAGGTTTTGAAAGCACTGATTCTGCTGCTTCTTACAGCTCATGTGCCAGCTGCAATTCTTTCATATGGAAACCTGTCTGTACTAATTTATATGCAATAAAATACATTACTTGAGGATGAGATGGAATATATGAAACACCTATGTTTGGGGTTTGTAAGCTCAATGTGTCCTCCAATCTTACTTGAATTAGATAAAATCTGCTGTGGCATTGTTTAAATGGCTTTGTATATGCTAGTGCTCCTTCTTCTGACATTGAGGGATGAGAAAAAGAAGGAAAATCCCTTTACACCAAGCTGATTCTGGAACTTCTGTTTTCTAATATTGTAAAAATCAAGAAACAACTACACTTTCTCCCTTTTTCAACTTACAATTTTTGTGTCCAATTGCTTTACTACAGGAAGACTTGAATTCAAAAAACCTAGTCAGATAGAGTTAAAAATATATACTGAATGGTAAAATGAACGATTCAGGTTTCCAAGAGGTATTAAAAATAAATACCTTGAATTTTTATGTTATTACATACTTCTTTCTAAAAGGTGTTAAAAAAAAATAAAATCACAGATCTACAGTTTCCAAGTGATGAGTTTTACATATTTTTTTTCCACCAACAGGTGTTTCCTGTAACAGGCTTGGGCAGCATTCGTGCCTGCGTTGTAAGGTAAAGATGACTTCAAGTAGCAACAGTTTTAGACTTGTTCTCCTCAGCCTTCAGGGATGGTACCACGGTCATGTCTTCCTCTGCATGATTTTAAAAAAACATTATACTTTTGATATTCATTTCTGAAGCTTGGGGGTAGATTTACGCAGGTCAAAAGGGCTGTTACTTATATTTGCCTGTTACCACAAGCCAGCTGTGCACCCTCATGCCAGGTGAAGTCATTTGTTATTTGTCTGGCTCTGTGTTTAAATCGGGGCTGTACCATATTAGGACCTTTTCAAATCCAAGTCTTTGGAATGTGTTTTGATCTAGCATAAAGGCAATACAATTCAATTCTTTCAAACAGTCAAGCGATGATCCAGCCAGAAAACACGTCAGCATGGTTAAAAAAATTATCTCCAATTTTACACATGCACAGACTAATTTGTTAAAAACCAGACTTTTGTTTTTACACAGTCAGAAATCATGTTGCATAAGATGTTCCACCTGATTCACCATCAGCATTGCCCAGATTTCCCCAGGTGCTGGTTTGTTGCCTGCTCTTGTTTTTCTTGCCCTCCATTTTTTTTCCCCCTTCATTCTCCATCACAGCAATTTTATCTTTCAAATTATTCATTTCTCCATGTGTCTTCACCAGCATCCTAGTGCTCAAGACATGAGATTCCAGTCTCTAATTCTTGCCTTCAGGTCACTGCATAGTTACATTCTGACATACACCTCCAATTGTATGTTATTTAAGCTTGCCGAGTTAAACCAAAGTTAGCCAGACCCCTTGTGGGCAGCACTGTAATCCAGTCCTTGAATATGTTACTTTTTCCTATCTGTTTATCAGCACCTGTATGCAGTCTTCTCCTGAGATAACCCTGAAACTACCTTTAACATGATAGTTCAACTTTGTAGATGGCGTGCACATTTCCCGTTCCGCTGCAGATAAGAGCTCGATAAAGTTAATCCCATCCAGAAAATCCTGCCGCTGTTGGACACATTTTCACTGGCTTCTTGCTGAACTGTGTGCTTCTGTGATTAAAATATGTAGCCTTTTCATTGTCTTTTCACCCTGCAGGCTTGTTTTTGTGATGATCATGTGCGAAGTAAAGTTTTTAAGCAGGAAAAGGGAAAAGAACCTCCTTGCCCTAAGTGTGGCCATGAAACTCAGCAGACGAAGGATCTGAGCATGTCAAGTAAGCCTGCTTTCCTACCTAACAAACTGTACAGGCACCACCAGTGATTACTTCTCTGTATGGGAACAATGAGAGAACATAGTTATCTTCATCTGTTTTACAAAGCTTTGATGCATCTCTTCTTGGGGAAACATTGTGTTTCATAGTTCTAGAAGCGAGCATCAGGATCTGTTAATCATTAATGGATTTTGACACAGTCAAAGCTTTAGTTTGAGATTTCAGTCGTGGAAGAATTACAGTCCTCGCTTAGACCTTTATTTCATCTACCAAAAAATGGCTGATGAATACATAAGTGTCATTTGGTGACATACATTGAATCTACCTCTTAACTGCACTTTAATAAATCAGAATATGTGCCATGTCTGCAGAGCACATCCAATTACAAGTTTTCGTGGCTAGAGTACTGAAGGCATCCTAAAACCTTTATCATACTCTGGAGACAGTTATTGATTGTGCAAACATGGCTGCACAGGAAGAGACTGCTTGTAGTGGAAAGGTTTTGTTGGAGCACAGATTTAATCTGAAAATGTCAGATTTAGAAAAAGGTTGAGTAGTGAACATAGATGGAAAAGAAATGTCAGATATCTGCTCACATTGCTGTTGATGGGTGAGAGCATGATGGTTTTTCTCTCTGCCTACAGCACGCTCCTTGAAGTTTGGCCGCCAGACTGGAGGTGAAGATGCAGATGGAGCTTCTGGTTATGATGCCTACTGGAAGAACCTCTCCTCCAGCAAGGCTGGAGATGCAGGTGATCGTGATGATGAATACAATGAATATGAAGCAGAAGATGACGATGAAGATGATGATGGAGGAGGGAAGGATTCTGATACAGAGACCACAGATGTATTTGGCAATTTGAGTTTAGGGAGGACTTATGCTAGTGGGTATGCACATTATGAAGAACCTGAAGATTAATTTGAGTATGCTAGTGAGCTAGAGCCTTTGGAGAGGTTGCACCGAGCAGATGCATCATTGCTGAGTTGTATACAGTAGGATAATTCTATCAGGTACTTAACATATCAGAGGTTGACCATAAAGTCTGGGACATCTATAGTAACTGTAGGTGAGATTTGTTGATATAAACCATTATTGGGTTTTGAACTTGGGGGAGAAAATGGGGGGGGAATATTTTTATTCCCCTGACCACCTGAAGTGATGTTGTCTTTCAGTTACTGAGTGTAATGGTTTAACGCCTTGTTTCCATTTATGCATCAGAAATTAAGTTATTTTTACAGTATTTGTTAGCTAACTTTGTAAAATCCGTGTATTGTTGGGCTGCAGACTGCATTTTTGGGGGCCAGCGCAATAAAAGTCAACTGCATTCTCAAATGAGTTGTCTCTAAATACTGATGTCTGTAAATAGTTGGAAAGCAGGTTGTAACAAAGTGTAAGCTGAAATCTAAAGTAACTTTGTAGTTTATGTAGGTAAGGCAAATCAGTGTGCTTCTCTAGTTACTTCAACATTATCTTTCTGGTAGTTTTTAGTACAAGAAAGAAATCAATGGGGCTAATTTGAAATCATTACAAGCGCTCCCCAGATAATCAAAAGTTTTACTGCAACATGAGTGTTGGTGCCATTTAAAGTCTGCACAATTTCTCATTAGATCAAAAGGAGACTGCTTTATTCCGTGCGTAGCATTCAGCTCACTTTCTTGCACATAGTATGAAAGAAATGGGAAACAAACCCCATGTATGAATTGATAAGCTGAAAACACAAGTGTCCGTGGTTCGGTGCAGATGTACAAGACAAGTCATCAGCATGCCTGAGCTGAGGTGGCAATGCTTGCACAAGTGTTTAAAATGAGTCTAATTTCTAAGTCAGCGTACTCACTTTTAGTTTCCTCCTGCAGGGGAACACTGAGAAGATAGTGACTTGAACAGCAGACAGATCGAGAAGATAAAAAGGCAGCTATCTAAAGCATTACTCCAGTTTCCTAAATGCCATACTTGAGCGCAAAGGAACTAGTCCTTGCGATCTGTCAAACATCTGAACCAACAACAGAATGATCTCTTAAACTTTTTCTGTTGTTTCTCACTCAAACAGCTAAGGTCATGGCTTGATAGAGCATATCCTACTGAGGACAATTTTTAATGTTACGATTGCCAAATGAGTGTTTCCTAACAAAGCAGTACTGAGGAATCTGGCCCTCACACTGAATGCATAAAAGACGTGAGTTGGAGTGCATTCGAAAGAAAAACAAACTGACAAACAAGGCAACTTGTTTATGACAACTGAATGAATACAAACTGCGTTAGGGAGGGAGCAACAGATCACTGCTTTTTAAGTGCTTGCCTTCAGAAGCTGAGAGGAAACCAGCAAATACAGTGCCTAAAAGCCAGCTCCTCTTCAGAAAAATGACAGCTAGGTTTATATACTAGCAAAGACCTGCCCGTCTTGTATTCTGTACCTGACAGGGGGCTTGATTAGTCTTGGCTGCGTAACCAAAGTTGAAGAGATGGAAACAGGGCGCTTGCTAGTCCAGCAGTGGTTACCAGTTTGTGAAACTGGCACCTGAGACAGAGTTTGTGATCAGCTTCATGTGGTCCAAAAACTTCCACAGTTGAGTCCATCTGCCAGCGGTCAGTTCCAGAAACAATCACTTTTTAGCTTGGCAAATATATCAAATACAAAATAATCTTACATCACTGCAATGTCTTATATAGGACCAAGAAACAAACGTGCCTTTCTGAATGTATTTAAATTATAGCTGCTTGTGTGCCATTTGTTAATATCATTGCTTAACTGCACAAAATTCCATTTTAATGTTCTTGGCTCCTGAATTAGGTTTTTTCCCCATATGAAATCTGTTGCTGTCATTGGCTCTGCCAAAGGCTGCTGACGTAACAGAATTAATCATCATAATCAGAGTAAAGAATTATTAATTTTCTCATTGAAGTGCCCTTTCTGTGCCAGTTTTTTGAGATCAATCCTCCAGAGTTAATGCATGTTCCTATCATACTGCAGTAAGAGAAGGCCGCGGCACAGATGCTCAGGATACCTGCTGTAATTTAGCAAGGTCACCGCTCAGTGGACAGAGGCATTTATTTGCAGTTCATCTTCAGACTGCTCTTCATACCACTCAACTATGAACCAGACTGGAAACAGAGCCGAGGTATTAGAACTGTGGTAGTTGGCCTTTGAAGGGTCAGAACAAGCCGTTGTAAGCTGCTTTAAAGTAATCCGGTAGATTCAAGGTGGAAGAGACAAACACGACTGCATTTTGTACTGAGGGGGTTGGTCATTCACGATGGGACAGGCAGGATGTGATGCTACAGGTTGCACTTTTTCGTCCTTATCTGTTTATTCAGTAAGGTCTAAGAGCACGGGAATAAGCACTTAGAGCTAAATTTCACAGAACTGCATCATTTTAGTTTGCAGCTAAAAATACTGTACTATATATTGTGTCCGTGGTCCCTGAAAAAAAACAAGAGTTCTGGTCACCTCTGTAAGCTCCTTTCTGGCATTACAGTGTGTTATAACGGTGACATCGCCAGCTCTGGGAGTCGTTTGGTCAATCCTGTTGCAGTTACTGGTTTTGTTTCCAGCAAGTTGATGTGACGATCATTGTAATGTACCAAACAGTTTCAATTGCCAGCTGAAGAGACAGCAGCAGGCATGCTGCAGAGAACCAGAGGATGACATTCGCAAGTGCTTGAAGTCCTATCTCTTGAGCCAGCCTAATCAAGGTCCTGAGCCCATTTCTGGAGAAACCAATGGCCAAGCTCCCATTTATTCAAGCGGGAGCAATTTAATACTCTTCAGTACGTCAAGTTCATCTTAAATTGCCAACAGGTGACAAGGAACAAAGCACAAGGATAAGCTTAAATGGAGAAGATGGAACGAAGCTTAACATGAGATCTATGTGCTATCATCACATAAACCTGTGAGTCATAAGCTTTAACTGTTCTAATGAGGTGCTTTAAAGATTGAAGGAGGAAGCTGTTTGAAGCCAGAAGAGGTAGAATTCTGCGAAGTATTTAACAAGATGTGGAAATGTAATTATTCATCTCCTGAAAGTCTACGGGTAGCCAATAAATATTTGCTAAAAGCTCAGGGCAATTAGGGGACAGACAAATTTTATCATCTCTGCTTTGTAGGTATGTAAATAGAAAACACAGTAATTAACAAAATCACAGCCTGAGTGATCCAGTTGGCAACAGCCCTCAGCAGCTTGGCCTCTCCATCTCATAGCAGGGAAACTCTAGAGTAAATATATTTTATAGCTAATGACACTTCTTCATTAAGTTTACGCGTACTGTAATTAGCTACCATACATCTGAAATTTGAAGCAGAACCTAGTTTTCTCTTTTAGCTTCCATAGTCAAAATAGCCATAAAAAAAAAAAATAAAAACCAAGAGAATGTCACAGACATGAGAATCATTCCATGAAAAAGCCATAGGTTTCCCTTTGCTGAAAGAATGATGGGCTTACAAGCCTGTTCTTTATCTTCTGCAGCTATTTGCTTGATTAAATACTGATGCAATTTGGAGGAAAAAAAGAATTTCATTTCAACCTCTCACCAGATGAAGCTGCCCATAAAAACCCAGCTTTGATGTTTGTTTACAACAATCCTATTTTTAAGTTTTTTTTTTTTTTTTTTTTTTTTTTTTTTTTTTTTTTTTTTTTTTTTAAGAAAAACATCTGTGATCCTTTTGTAGCTGTCTCTATCCCCCCCCGTTCTTCAACACTGAAATGTTTGCTACATTCTTTTCAAGCCCGATTTTGGAACCATACAGTGATTTTTCCAAAGGATTCCCCAGCCTTAACAGGCATTGGAAATTCATTTCAGTTTCCTTCTGAAAGGATAAATACCGAGTGCTTACAAGCTTAAGTATCATTCTGATTTCACCATGATGTTACATGACACCTTCTCAAGCTTTTAAGATTGATTTTCACTTTACAGAACCAATAAGTAAATTTTATTTTTAATTTTTTTTGGAGAACTAGAATACCAAAGACCTGTCAGATTTCTTCAAGAAGGAATACAAACATTTTGCTGCTACAGCTGCCCAATGGTCTTCCTGCTATTTTATTTTTGGCACTAAGAAGTTAATTCTCTTGAAAGACCATCACTGTTAGTCGGGCACGTAACCCTTGGGCTGCCTGCAGCCCGATTTGAGTTCAGCACTTGATTTGGATAGCAAAGACAATGACGAGCCCCTTAGAGATTTTCCCATCAGCAGGAGAGACGTACAAGGTCCTCAGCCTTGATGTCAGCATCCATTTGAAATGCTGTGCTCTTCTGCCAGTTCAAGATGGTAACAACTGAAATGTGACCTTACACTAGATTGCTTTGGAACCCAGCAGAAATTCAAATCCTGCAGCCTGTACAAGCCTTGAAATGTATCTTAGGTGGAAAAGCAACTCCTACTAAGGTGAATCCCATAAAGTTGGTATTTTGCCCTACGGACAACAGACTGCATCTGCAACTTTATACAAAGTATTTATCATTACTTTTCCCTTATTAAAACAAATGAACAAAATCTATTGAACGTAGCTTTAAGTGAGAAAAAGAGACAGCATCAAAAAAGTAAATAAAGATGTAAGAATATCAACAGCTAAAAACCAAAGCCATGTTGAGCACATTGGAACAGAGGGTTGCAGAAACAATACCATATGCTCACAAATAGCTTCTCCTGCACCATCCTCTTAAGTCTGGAAGCACAGGCCAAAGAGGCATTATACAGAGTTTAACCTTGGGGCTTATGTTTGCCAAAGCACTATCAGTTCCAAGGGAAGTTCACAGGAAGCACTACACAGTATTTTAAGCGACATTTAGCCCATACAAGCACCATGACTGGACTTGAAACATAAGGAATAATTTGTAAGCTAGATGATAAATTACACTCCTTGCATATTTCCCCTGCTTTCTTGACATGACATATATTTCAAAGTAAGATCCCATCACAACATTTACATACCAATGCTGCACAAACATACTCCTCTGATCTGCCACAAGAAATGATTCCCAACCAGATAGTGCCAGCATAAATCATAGAAGGTACCTCCTGAGTTTATCACACTTTTAAAAGAACACTCTTCTTTTGTCAAACACTTCACAGAGCCACCAGGACATTCACAGTTTAAGAAACCTTTCCAGCAAAGGACATATCTGACCTTAGCTTAAGTTAGTATGTTCTAGTCAGCAGAGTGGACCCATGCCCAAACAGTGCTGGTACTAGAATGCAAATGCACACCTACCATTCCCTGGACTCCTACATGGCTACTGCACCACAAAATGCTCAGATCTCACCCCAAGCTCAGCCATAGGACTGCAAGATGCAGAAACAGGAACCTCACGTGGCCCAGAGTAGCCACCCTTAAAAGCATGAGAGCTTACACACATGGAAAACTTTACCACCAGCTTTCCCCCCACCTCCCCATGCCTGCAAAGCACCTCTGCTCATTGCCACTTGTAGAGAGTTACACCAGCACTTACCCCTGGGGAAAACAGCTCTGGAACAGGACCTCACATAATGCTCCTCTGCATCAGAGAACTCTCAGGGCTTCCTAATGCCCTGCTCCCACTGTTTATAACCTTCCTCCTCACCTGCTTCCTCAGCGCCTGCTCTGATAGGCCAGCTGAGTAATGTCTCTCTGCAGCTTGTCTCCAGCATCAGCAAGCCCTGTAATTACCCCAGCCTACTTACTTTCTTACATTGTATCTAAAACGAATTTGCAAATTATACATATTTTCTACTGACCCTAGATGGTGATTCACGAAAATATTAATACTTGTTACAATGCCTTCATAATATATTAATGTGACTATCTCAGAACCAAAGCGTAACCTCATGGTCTTTTATATGCTGTAATTTGTCTTTGGGAGTTGAAAGAAACATCACAGCTGTATCAAAGTATTAAGAGCAAAAATGAACCACAGCGCATACAATGCCACTTAAACACGTCCGAAAATCTTTGCCCCATTGGAGATTTTTGGTTCTCGTGTGCTCAGTTTGCTCCCAGCTTTATACAGAATGTTAAAAGGTCTTCCCGCTTGCTCTGTTGCTGGCCTCGTAAGCTGCAGCCCAGCAGGGGAGCACATCCTGGGGTGACAGATGCTTCTGGAGCTGACAGAGAAGTGCCATTCGTACCAATCAGTGATCTGACCCGCGAAGCTGCAGGACGTGCAATTCTTTTTCCAGCCAAGCTCAGTTCCTTTGGTGAAATATCCTGAAGTGAAAACAAAAGCCAAATGATCTGTTGTGCTCTTTACTGGAGTAATTACAGTGTTGGCATTTTGAGATATATGGAATGCTGTCAAACTAAATTTAATAAAACATGTAAAGGATGGGTATTGGGTAGATTTTCCTGAATCTGCTTATTCCAGCCACCAGCTCCCTGCTGTATGAGACTCCATGGGCTGTTATACTCATCCCAGTCCTTTCACCTCCTGGTAAAAACCCCACTGCCACCTACTCCCTGTTAGATTACCTTGAATTGAAGCTTGATACCCAGGAAGCATTGACTGTGCTAGGATGAAGCCATGAAGTTTGTAGGCTGAGTAAGTGTGGTCTTCAGACACTTTGGCTAAGCTTGTGGGAGTTCCTGGGGTTGTTTGTTGGCTGCCAGCTGTGGGGTTCAGTCATCTGTAGGCTACACCTGGGGATCACACCTTTGTTTTCCCCTTTCTTACATCTCAGTGCTCCTTCTGGCACCGATACTGATCATTTAGTGCTTCAGAGTTTGATGTCCTGTGGGTTGATTTTGCAGCATGGGAAGTGACAGAGAGCCCAAGAATAATTTGCTTTTATTTACACATCACTGGCAGCTGGGAGCAGCAGAAGGCAATTCCTAGCTCAGCAGTCTCAGCCCAGCACCAGCGCCTGATTTCCAGGGAGCCATTTCTGCCTGAAGAATTGAGTCTAATGAAGGCCCAAGGCAGAGAACACACACTCCCACTGCTTGCAAAACCGTCTTCTCCCTCAAGCAATGCCTCCCTGCACAGAGCCTAGCAGACCAAAGCTAGTGGCACCCTATGTCCTTATGTGAAACTAAATAGAAAGAGCAGTACAGAAAGCCTTTTGCATGCTTTGTTTTCCTTGTAACAAACAACAGAATTTCTCAGCTCCTGAAATACAAAAATATTGAATATTTGCAGAGATAGTATTAGTGGTTATGGGCTGAAGAAACCCTAATTTAAGGTTCTGGACAGATTGCCTTTTTGTTTAGTGTAGGGAATAAGCAAAGGATAACCACCCACCCATCCTTTAAACAAAGGGAACAGTGCAATCACAGTGCTGAGACACAGTGTTGTCTTCCAGCAGTTACTGCTCGAACAACAAAATACATCTCTTCTAAGTGACCAATCTTAAAAAAGGTTTTCCAAACTCACCTTTCACAAACAGTGAGAGACCTCCAGTGCCATCTCCATGATGCTTCTGGTACCCTAGCTGAGCTGTTTGCTTTTGCAACCATGCTCTGCAGGGAAAAGCAAATGCATGCAATGCTTGACTGAAGGAAGGCCTTTTTGCATTTTGGAAGACTGAGCAGAGGTGGCAGGGGGAGGATTTCCCAGGTCTGCTGTATATGTTGAGGTGTGAGAATTGTATGCCTTCCACAATTGTTCAGATTAATCCTGAGATATGACTGCACCAGAGATCCCTGCTCTTTGTTCTTATTCCCACCACGGACACAGACATTTTTAATTTCACTCTTGCGTTCTGTTAGCCACCATGAATTTTTCCATCATGGCCAAAAGGGTGAAGGTGTTTTTCCACCTGTGCCTGTAAGCCATACAAACTCTAGCCTTTGGTATAAATAAACCTGAGCGACAAGATCCAGCAGATCTGCAGAATTTTCTGCCTTTACCACCATTGCTACTCCACACGCTATAGAGTTATCAGCGCAAGACTAATAAAGCAGAGAGTTCTATAAAAGTGGCAAGTGAGTCATTGCAATTGCTTCAGGCAGTGTAACCTACTTCTGCATTCAGACACAGATGGGAAAGATTTATTCATTGTCTCCATTTTAGGTGCCTGGAAAGAAAGGCAAAGCACAAAAGGAATCTTGCTTCCTCTCCAGTTTGTCCTCCCCTTCAACCCGAGCAGCAAAAAATAACAAATCAGTTTCCTTTAAAGGAGAGGGATCTCAATGGGACTGCACTGCAAGGCGAAAAAGAACTTCATTAACTAAAATTATGTTGCAGTTTAGGGGGGAAGCATAACAGTCTAAAGACATTGTGAATTTCAGAAACCCAGAATATAATTATTTTAAGATATATTTCATATTTATTAGATCAGGAAAATGTGTTACTTTAGAGATAAGGTAAAAGTTTTCATAGTGAGAGATGTTTTCTGGCCTCCCTCTCTTCTAAGTAATGTAGCACCCAAGGGTTCTGCTTGTTTATTAAAGGCATCTGGTTCATTTCCAGAATAAAAATAAAAAACAAACAAAAAAAACCCCGCCTTATAAAAATGTATGGCAGAACTGGAAGGACAGGGTTATTTAAGTGTGTGTAATGGCTGGGCTCTGGCTCTCCCCTCTCTGAACGTGGCTGTTGCTCACACTGGCAGCTGAGCTAACTCCTAGAGCTTTACTGAGTGAGAAGCGTGGAGTGTATCTACTGTGCAGTTCACAAGTCTGGTTTTCGCTTGTGCAAACAAACCTGAACGAGCTGTAAAGCAGGATCAAAACGACCTAAAGCCGCTGGATGAGCTCTCAGCTGCCTGAGCCCAAAGTGCCCCAGCAGTAGGCAGAAACGAGGCCAGGTAGTGGGACACACTTTGAGTACATCTGTATGGGGCAACATGGGCCCGAGGTGCCCAAGATCTGATAGGGTTCTGACTTGTGTATGTTGCTGCTTTCTGCCCCATACCTTACCCAACTGGATTCTAAGAAATTGTGTTATTTGCCTGGCATATTTGAGTACCCACTGTATCTGTCACCAATGAAAGGTGCGGTGCTTCTGCACACAGATCGTGTCGTGCACGGTAAGGCCAACACTGTCAACACCTGACCTGATGTTGTAAGGCTGCAACCGTGACTTCTTGACCTACTCACAGCAGGAAAGGAAGCCTTGGCCAGAAGAGCCCAAGCCAGACAGGATATGCTGTGCCTCAGCACCAGCAGGAGAGGAGACCAGAATGCCACACCCCAGGAACATCAACCTTAGAGCACGAGCCACACGATTGCCCTCCAGGAGTGCTTTGAACACATCAGATTTTGCAAGCACCATACTTACTGTGCCTGTAATGTGGTGATCACCTGGGTCAGTGCCCAGCTGAGGCACACTAATCTTAACAAGCTCCTTGCTGTGCTCGGGTAAGACTCCTTACTAGGGCAAAACTCCTGATCCAGCATATCTTTTCTTGAATATACAGTGAAGAGAGAGTCCATACTCTGGGCAACTGCTGCTTAAAAATTCATCTTGTTTTTCAAATCCCAGTATGTCCAGTGTGGAGGGAAAGGCAGAGAGGTACCTAACAGTCTTCAGATGTGTTTCAATTCCCTTGTCATTTCATGAAACCTGAAGCCAGAATACTATGAAAAGTGCATTTGAGGTTTGAGTTTTCTTTCTTTTCAACAGCCCACTGCCTGCTTTTTATGTTTACTGAGCTTTTGGCTGTAAAAATATAGCTGCAGCACACGGTTGAGAGATTTTTCTCATTCTGCAGTCTCTGTCACAAAGGAATTCCTCCTCCAGACTCCTTTGCCTTCCATTCTGAGCTCCTCAGAGACCTCTGGTGCCATCCCTGGCAGCAGATCAAGGGGAAACAGCTTCAGTAAAAGCTCTCATTGTACCAACAAAATATCATTGATCAACCATGTTCAGTGCCGGCAGCTTTTTGAATCTGGCGTTTTTTAATGCTCAGCTTCTGCTTTCATTCAAGTTTTAGGTATCCTATGTAAAGAAAGCCTCCTGAGAGGTTGGGGGTTTTTTCTTCTTTTTTTCTGTTGTTGTTGTTCCACCCTCTGAGTTGAATTTGAAACAAAAACCTGCAGCTGAGTAGCCCTGAAAACATCAGTCCAAATCCATTTCAGGCCAAGCCTGGCAGGCCCTTTTCCTGCCCTTCAAGTCTGTAGGGAAGGCAGAAGAAAATATGCTGAAGCACCAGCTGAACAGTTGAACACCTGGCAGAGAGAGCTGCAGAAGAGCAGCCACAGCACAGGCAGTCAACAGCTGCAGGAGAAAGGCAGTGACATCAGGATGCACTCCATTGAAAACTGGTAATTGATCTGTTCTGCCAGGACAGACTGAAACACCATGCTTCTGTGCTGGAGCTGCAAGCAAAGTGGGAATGACTGACTGTTAGGAACTCTATTTGCAGAATACCAATGCAGTGCCCTTGCTCCACTTAATAGAAATTCCATGTTCTTCATAGTGTGTCTGTGCAATCAGAATAAACCAAAACTCATTCAGAAAGCTATAGTAAATCCCAGCACTGAGAAAGGTGTCCCCCACATGAGATCAGGCAGCCTTTTACGAGTCCCCAGTTTGCTATGCTGCTCCTGTATCTGGCTGAAATTCTCCACACGGGCATCTGAGCTGCCAGCGGTTCAGAGCATTGGACACACAGGGCTGGAGAAATCCATATTGGTGGGACAGACCCTGTTGTCAAACTCGGGGCAATCCTTTCAACTCAACTGGAGATATTCTGGATTTATATCTACATGCTGGCAGAGCTCAGCCTATTGCAGTGAAAGATTCTGATCTTTCTTTCATCCCCATGGGATACCGACTTCAGTAAAATACTCCATGCTTCATTTCCCAGTGTTGCAAAACAACTTAATGGATCATACACTTAGGGGAGCGTTTCCTGTCTAACTAGCTAACATTCTACCTCTCGTAGCACCAAAATGTCAGTGCCTTTAGCCTTTTCAAAGCATTTCCTCCAAGAGCCCACAAAGTAAAAAGGCAACTTGCAGACTTCTTTAGTTATGTCCAACCTTATGTCATCTTTGAGGGTGGCAGAAGGGTTACACAAAGCCCCCTTCACTTACCTTCCCTCTGAACACTTAGCCCTTGATGACTGACGTTTTTTGTTTAGTGTGGCCCTGATCCTCTTCTTGCTAGCACAGATATCAAGCACAAAGCTTTGCTATAGCTGACGTCAGTGGCATTTTATCAGCCAAACAGCAGACGAAAGTGCAGATACAGCTGACAGAGGAGGAAGGTTGTGCGAGCAAAAATATGCATTTGCTGTTACCAAAATGGAACTTATGCTTGTCTATTTGCAGCTACAGTCCTTTAAGGCATTACAGAACCCTGTGATAACCTAGATGTTAGAGACGGTATTATCACTTAGAGACTTAATGTGCATAAACACATATAAAATTATTGTTTGCATTATTCCTGCACAGTCTTTGTACCGTATTACTGCATAAATCAGATCTATTTTACTTTTGTTTGCTAACCCTGGTACTCTTTTCGAAGCATCTCAGTGAGTGAATATGTATTCCATATCCTTACAGCCTTAAAACCAATTTACTTGTATATTCACGGAAACATCTCCAAGAATTTTTTTGCTACAAAGCATATTATTCAAGACAGAAATGGAGGATTTGATGGCTGAGGATATGATTTCCAACCTGTAAGATGCATGACAAATCTGAGTACAAAGAGGCATGTCAGAGAAGAACAGCAAGTCTTAACAGGAAAACTCAAAGCTTATATATAGGTCCTGCACAATTTTGGTGGCAGCTGCAGTCCTCTGAAGATCATAATCTGTCCTGTCTTGCTCCTGCTGGTACCCAAGAGCATATGGCAGCCTTTGCATGGATGAGACACCACAAGTCATATCCATGCAGAAACCAGGAGAAAAATCAGCGGGATCATTTGGAGCATATGGATCCAACGAGGCTTGAAAGCCTGCCTGAGTGGAGGGGTAAGGCATGCTCAGCTGGTAGCGAACGGCTGTGTTTCTCAGAGAGGATGATCCTGCAAAAAGTGGGATGGAAACTGGTGTCTCCCAGAGGGATAACATTCATGCTAGCTGGAAGTGAAGGCTGCTTTATATTGAGAGGACGAACCAGAGGGAGTATGTGAGATGCTGCCTCAGTATTAAGCTGTAATTTAGCAGTCTCCTGTGGGGAAAAATCTGTGGCAGGTTAGGGAGAAGTTGCATGGCAGACAACAGATGTGTTTACAAGTATTTTTCCTTTGATTATTTAGAGGCTTCTTGCAAAGCCACTCATACTTTGGTTTGGACACCACAGCAGACAAACACCGACTTCATAAAAGACTAAAAGGGGTATGAAGCACACATGAAAGTTTCTCCTGCAAGGCCAAAATCCAATGGCAAAGAAAAATTATGTACACAGTTTTTGTTCATGATAACATAGAATCACAGAATCACAGAATTGTAGGGGTTGGAAGGGACCTCTAGAGATCATCGAGACCAACCCCCCTGCCAAAGCAGGTTCCCTACAACAGGTCACACAGGTAGGCGTCCAGGCGAGACTTGAACATCTCCAGAGAAGGAGACTCCAAACCCCCCTGGGCAGCCTGTTCCTGTCTGTGTTGGTTATCGTGCACCCAGAAAGCTGTCTTGCAGACAGGTTGCAGCTTTTTGCCATGTTCGTGTCTTTGACTGCATTTAGCATGTAGAACTGATTCTGTATGGGCACGTGGTATAGAGCCACCAGCCCTCACAATACAAAGCAGTTTGACAGTTCTTACTTGCTGCACGAAGGTCAGTCATGGCTCTCTGTACATGTTTATATTTCAATCCTGAACCAGCAGCCTTGCAGATGGATGTAGAGCTCATATATGGCATGGACACCAGCGGTGCTGGGGAGGAGGGACTCTGTGGTGTCCAAAAGTGATTAGCTTTACTTCCAAAAGGGGAATTCAGAGAGAGAATGCATTGCAGCACTTGGTTCTGGCACTAGCTGTAATGTAGATGTCTGTCTAATGGGCACTGGTCTAAGACCAACAAAATGTGATTCAACAGGCCACTGAGCAGCTTCTCATGTTAATGACTTTTGAATGCCAGTGGCCTGAATTGCATCTGTATTTTATTAACACTGTTTACAGAGGGAGTAGAATTCCAGATGGAGCATAAAGTATCTTGTTTTTCCCATAATTGCAAATGCTTGAATTGTACTTGTAGCTGTTTTATGACTTGACATTGACCTTATACTCTTTGCATTTTCTACAGCAGAACACTGCAATTTCTAGGGAGTAGAAAGGTTATACAGAGCTGGTCAATGCTTGTGTGATGCAAGTAAAAATAAAGTTGTGAGTGTTTAAGCAAGTATTTCTTTCCATTTGGTCTTTGAATTTTTATTGCTTCCAGACGGGTCACTTGAAGTGAAATAGTCCTTCACAGTTCAAGCTATGGTTGCCTTACAGATGGCATAAAGACAGTGCTTTAAGGTCATCAGAGCCCTGAAGATGTTAGAGCAATCCAGATGATTTGCATCTGTAAGGGAAAGGCTTTTATTTTTGAACTGTTCACCTAATATTGATTTGAAAATGTACCATTTTTTAAATTATTTTTCTCATGAAAATGCCTGTCTCAAGAAGTAGAAAAAGCCTCATTTCCAACCTTGATGTGTCACGTTTCCAGCAGCTCCCTGACCCGCTGCACTTTGGGTGGCAATGATAGCAAAGAAAGAAAGTAGCACTTTGGGCCTCGGAGCTACCATTGATCTCAGACAAGGTGGGGGAAGGAGGTGGATGTCTCAACTCCAGCTCAAGGGACCAGATGCAATGTCTGCTTTACACTGCTCTCCGATGGGAAGGCAGCCACTTCCATGGGCAGCTCTGGAGTGGAGGAGACTTTTTTCACCTTCTTCCTTGCTGCTAGTGGGGAATGCTGTGCAGCCTCCTGAACGTCTGAATGCTAACTGTGTGTATTACTGATGCTCCTGCACATCCACTGCCACGATAGGAGAGGCAGTGCCCCAGCTTCCATCTGCACCTTCTCTTTCAGCAGTGACCTCATGGTGTGAGGGGAAAGGATGCAAGTGCAGATCAAAAACTCTTCAAGAATGGCAGCTAGGGGGCTAGCAGCAAACCGCAGCATGTGGCTGCTGGAGCTTAGACACGGCTGTCCTTCCTGATGCGACTGCAGGGAATGTGTGCAGTGCTTCTCAGAAATATTATTCTTCTATGCTAGGTCTCCTTTTGCACAGCGGGGATACTTGCCTCTGTCAAACCTGTGGTCGAAATCCGAGATCGGCGCGTGCAGAAGGAGAAGAGTGAACTTCCCGGAGATGCCTTAAGATGTCTCCCTTCCTCGTCTGTTTGGAGATGACAGCAGGTGCCTTCCGCAGGACTGGGCTGCCTGCAGGGTGGGGCTGCGGGGAAGCCAGTCAGTCTCGGAGGGCAATCAAGGATTTCTGAAAACCTTCCAAAGCAAAAGTTAATGGAAAAGAGAGCCTCACCGCTCACAGGTACGTCATTACTTTCTCAGGCATTTATGAGCAAATAAAATGCATCTACTACAGAGGAGAAGAGTTCTTTCCCCATGTCCCACGCTCCGGTCCCTACCTCCAAGCAATTGTCTGTCTTACTACAATTTCAACATCTTTGTTCTTTGAAGTACAACCTGTTCCTTAGTTATATTATTTCTATTCATGCTGTGGAAATAAAAGTTTTGACAGTGCTGATTTCTCAGATCTGCTCGTAGACTTTGAAATTTGCATTAGATTATTCTAATCACTTAGCCTCGTTGTATATATTTACACAAGCACTTTTGATGTTTAAACAGACCAGACTGTAATGAGTTAGGCACGGGGAAATAAATACCCCAAAGAAAAGGAATGTTCTCTTTTTTTTCAGGCCACTTCTTAAACTAGAAACGTTCAGCTAAAACAGTGGGTCAGTGCTTTTGGGACCTGAGGGAATGACACTAAGGCTGGAAGCCTTCAGCTGCAGAGGGCAGAGAGAAGAGTGTCTGGGTGCCTGTGAGGATGAGGAGCTGAGGACTTGTCCTTCTGTGCCCTTCATCACTGCTGTAAGCTGCATCCTTGGCCATCCTGGCACAAGAAACTATCCCACATGATCCCCAGATGTCAATATCCATGGACACAAGTTTCTAGAGGCTCAGCAGGGAGAGGATCTGCCAGCTCCACTGATTTCAGTGGAGTTGTACAAACAGCAAAAAGTCCTGGGATTGGTGCAATTTTGCTGTCTCAGCTCTAGACATGCAGGAAGTCCTGCAGCATTGTGATCCTGCAGGCAGGAGGCCTGGGAAGCACAGCAGCCACGCAATCAGGTCAAGTCAGTCTTGAGACTGGCTCCATTAGGTCAAGAACAAGAGGCAAACAAAAGCAGCCCTTACATAGCAAATGTGCAGGAAAATGTGGAGAAGTAGACCAGATGTAGGAGAGAAATCTTACGGACTGAAGAAGACAAGAAATCTTACCGTAAGATGCAGGAAATTGCCAATTGTCTCATTTAGAGTTTAGCTTCACAAAGGCCAAGAGGTCATATTTACATTTGCATGATAGAACACAAAGAATACTTGCAATTCTTGAAATAGCACAAAGGGGGAACATTCTGGATGACCCTGTTGTTAACATAGTCTTGAAGTGGAATCTGGAACAGATCGGCCATTATGCAACAAACCACTCAAAAGACTACAAAAAGCAGTGTGTCAGCACAATTTTGATTTTTAACGGGAATTAGTGAAGTTTGTAAGAACTTAAAGAAAAAAAGAAAAAAGAAGCTTGTTCCGAAAAGATACACTTCCATAAACTCAGTGACAGATGAGAGCAGACTTTGTAACTCACACACTGAAACTGATCTATCTACTTAGACATGCAAACGTCGTTTTGAATAAGTCCAACATTTTGAATTGTCAGCGGTGGAAAGAGGTTTCTCTAAAGGCAACTTGATTCTTCAGCTATCCTAAACTTGTAAACCATGTAGAATCAAGGGGGAAAAGAAAATTGAAAGATTCTGCTTTACTAGTATTTGGTGACTGAAAGATTCTGCTTTACTAGGATTTGGTGACTGAAAGAACTCATTAAGATAACATTTTACACTCTATAACCTCTTCACAAGCAAATATTCCTGGCAGCACTACTCCTATCATACTTAAGGATACTTTAAAGAGGATGGCCAGGACCTTTGCCTGGGACGGAAGAGGAAGAAGCACATGGCCAGTCCTGGCTGGGCAGGCTCTGAGCACATTCCTCTGCCTTCCATGTGTGCAGCAGCAGTAACACCCCAGGGCTTTCATTCTAGCTGACTTATTTTGTCTTATTCCTAACTTGCAAGTTGTATGCCTCGCTGCACTGGTAACTTCATGAGACTGTGACCCAGTTGAGGCATGGTCAGAGGTTAATGGTCCCTCTTCACCTTAAAGGACATGCATTTGTGAAGTGATCAGAAACACCGGGAGATTCATAACTTTTCTCCTTCACAGAAGTATGACAAGACATATATAGCACCCACAGTGGGAATCATGTCATTTTACCTCAGCACTAACTGATTTAGCAGCACCATCCTGACTTATGCCAGCTACTGCTTCAGCTCGTTGTCTGTAGGAGAGAGACAAATGCATTTGGTAGCTATCCAACATAAGCAGAACTCTCCCATGGTGGACAGGTTTGGAATATTCCAGGACTGACAAAATGGGAATTCCTATCAGTTCCAGCCCAAGGTCTCATGGATGTCTTGAGTAGCTTTGCAGCTTTGTTGTGACATTAGACCAATTTTCCATCATGACCAGCATGATCCTACTTGGATATTCCAGATGGTGCCCTGTCCTTTCCTCCGAAGGGATAGCTCATGTCTGACACAGCAAAAGCAGATTTCAACGGTGTTCCTGATTTAAATCCAGAAAACAAGACCTTGATGAATTCATGCTCCTAATTATCAGTGGAGACTACCAGATTGCTGAACATCAGGGAGGGGAACTGCATTTTCCTTCTCAACTTCTTGTAACCTAAAGGAGTAGGAAGACTGCTTTATGCTTATGGTTGATAGGGTGTATAATGTGCACAGAGAAATCACACTTCACCTTGCAAATTTATCATACTATTATTGTACAGTTTTTCTACAGTTAAAACCTACAAGTTGCTAAAATTGCTACCACTGTTAAATGCTACTCAGACCTAAAATATGTCTATAGTTATCAAAACTGAGCTGTGAAGCCAATGGGTATAAGAGACCTAACTGTGAAGCTCTTGCTTCAGGTTACAGGTGGTAACAGAGAAAAAGAAAGAAATATTTGCATTAGCAGTTCTGATCTAACCAGGACACAGTCAAATTGACAATCATTTTCATGTAAAGACCTAATTAAGCTTTGAGTTCTAGTTCAGTTTTGGGAGGAAGTACTGAAGTCCTTATAACAAGGATTAGAAGATGTAACGAGTGTCTTGAAACAACTCCTAAAGTCAGGGTTGCTCATCTTTCTTCTTCCTGATGAGGGCAAAGATAATATCTGCACTGATGAGGAGCAAACTGATTGATTTGCTTGAGAAGTTTCCAAAAGCATAAGTACCTTTCCCTGAAGCAACCTAATATGACAAAAAAATCCCTTTCCTCTTAAAAAAAAAAAAAAAAAAAACAAACAACCCACATACAAAATATGCACATTTCAGCACTTTTCCTCCCTGAGGTTTTCTCAGCCCAGGAAAAAAAAAAAAAAAGATGTTTTTTTCCAATTGCCTGCAAAAGGATTGCATCTCTGCCATGTGGCTGCATCTGACAGTCAAATACTGCTGATGAGAATCATCAGTTCCTTCAAGGACTTGACAGTGCATCCAATTTGTTTCGCAAGTGACTGTGTAAGGAGGTGACTGCAGCTATTACTTTGTTAGATTTAGTCAAAACATCCCCAGAAGAGGTAGGAGGGCATGCTGGGAATTGTTTGATGAGCCTGCTGGGAGAATAATTACATGGCCAGCAGTTTGTTCACTTTATCTTCTGTAGCACTTTCTTAGTGCCTTTTGTGTGGTTTCAGTACTCGTTTTTTTGAATTAAAGAATATTTACTGCTATTGTCTCTCAGCTAAGTCCCAGATTATGCTGTCTCAGATGTGCATTCTGGGTTGCTTCTGTGCTATATGAAGAATTATAAAGTTTAAATATTTCCTTCACTATTCTCTTTCTTGCTCGAGATGGAATTTTCTGCACCGTAACTGTGACTGAACTGGGAAGAGCTGCCTTCTGATGATGATGCTTACACAGACCATAGGACCAATTCTCCTGTAATCCTGCTGCTCTGAGCAGGATGAATGTCAAAACTTGCAACTTCAACACAATGTTTTTGGTTTAAAATTGCACGTATGAACGTTGATTTTGTTTTTAATGTAACGTGTTACAGCTTAAAGCTTTCAAGAATAGCCTAGGTAGCAGGGAAACAAAGATCTGTTAGAATTTCGGTTTGTTTCAGCAGCTTTTGAAAAAATAAATGGGTATGATCCCCTGGAAGACAGCATGTGGAAGTATTACCAAAATATTAATTCTGAGGTGACAGGAAAATCGAAAGCTATGAAAGGAATCACATTAAAAACTGGAAACTGTGCTTATTCAGCTGTCTACAAGGGGGTCCATGACAGCTGTGGGCACCTTCTATAAGGCAGGAATGCAATAAAAAAGGTGGTAATAGCAAACCTCATCCAGCAATTCACCTGCCAAGAGCAGTCTGATCGCTCCTTTGTAGACCAGTTCTCTTCTCAGCTGTTGTTCCTGATCCAACAGACCTGCCTGTGTGCATCCTAAGCCAGCATCAGTTCTCTGATGGGTGCAGTACATGTGCTTTTTGGCACTTCAGGACAAAATACATGGCTGCACATCACTTGTTTTAAATAAATTGAAGTGAATACAAAAGAAGGAGAAGAGAAAGTAAAGGCTGTAAAAATTACCACATCAGAGCATTTTGCTGCTAGATGTATGGATAAAAAATATTGCTTGTGACTCCAGTGAAATGAGCCCTCTCTTAGAGAGCCTTCTGCAATCTATCTTGTTTGTGCACTTTGGATTTCAGAAGAATTAACCTTAATGGAGTAGAGTTGAAAACATCGGATCATTGGCCAAAGCTTTAAAAAAAAGGTTTCCTTGCTACAGAAAGAACATTAGCATTCTCACAAAGAAGGTTCCATAGAAACAAGAAATATGTTTTTACAGCAAAACTCCCTTTGATGTGAATCTTGAGCAAAGCACAAAAAAGGGCCAGTGGGATTCTATTTTCTTCTGTGTATGCTTGTGCAATTCCTTTTTTATTTTTTGCTAATGGGCCACCTGGGATGTCTTCTTTCTGGTGACTGAACCAAGGCACCTTAGCAGGGTGGGAGGGATACAAAGGATTCCTCAAAGGAACTCACTTGCTGTAAGCAGCTTTGCAGAGGGAAATATTTCTGTGTCCTTTACCCATCTTTTTGGTTTCTTCACAATGTCTGCTTCACCTTGCAGTTGCACAGCAGAAGTGCAACTTGAATTACCAGC
This sequence comes from Lagopus leucura, assembly GCF_019238085.1. Classification (NCBI taxonomy): domain Eukaryota; kingdom Metazoa; phylum Chordata; class Aves; order Galliformes; family Phasianidae; genus Lagopus; species Lagopus leucura. The sequence goes on from NW_024962264.1 coordinate 9,666,114, forward strand.
CAGCATCAGCTCCAGCAATCTGCTCCTGACAGAAGCTAGTGCTGGAGAAAAATTCAAGAAATTACCTTATTGGCAACAAAGAAATGTCAGGTATATACTGGAAAATATCTCTTTCTTTCCATTCATTAGAAATCGGGCTTAACTCTGAAGTCTGACAGTTTTTATCCTTTTTAAGTGTTCAGTATATTAAGTCGATCCATATCTTTCTGAATACCAAATAAATGTCAGAGGTCAATCATTGCTTTGTTTTCCTTACAAGATTATTTTCTCTTACACTTTTATCTCATGATCTTTCAAGCTCACTTTGATTTTCTTTTAAAAAGCCACTACAGCTCAGGATTACCTTATTTAAAACTATAAATTTAATGATTATTGTATCTAACTTCTTTTATATTGATGCAAGGCTCACTGATCTTCAATTTAAAGTGACTGATGAAAGCACTACAAAAAACCTCTAAAAATATTTTGCTAGATAATAGACAGCTTTGGCAGGATTGCAAGTAAAGCTTTTTCTCCTTTTTTTGGTTATTGAGTTGAGCATTTTGTCCTCAGCCTTCCTCCGAATTCTGCTGTTTTACCACTGTCCAGTTTAGCAGTGTGTTTTAATATCTTTTGTACTTATACCACTGCCTGCCTTTACCTCAGTTTTACTGCCTAACAATCAGACAAAATTTCAGTTACAGCTGTTTTGGAACACATCTTTAGAAACTGGGAAACTTTGTATACAAAAACGTGCCTTCAAGTCCATGTTATACGTACACGTTACTGGCAGTCGGATTTTTGTTTTTAAGCTCACATAGTTGTGAATTATGCCTATTGCTCCTTTATTCTGTTCAGTATTATCACTACTAAAAAATAACAGGTGGCAGAGTTTGTCCTGACAGAAGGAACATATTAGGTAGGAATTGTCTAAACACCTTGTCAGCTCTTCATGTCAGCAGTTTCTTAAAATTGTGCAAGAATTTCTGTGAGAGAACTGTCTTTTGTAGTAATGCTGCTTCACCTGAACGTTCCTCTCTTCTACAGTCTTTTAAGGTTATTATTGCACTTCTCTTTTTTTTTAAGCTTGTAGAGTCTATCTCAGAAAGTCAATCTTTAGCCTTCAAAATGAAGTCTAGTTTGAAGAAACATTGAGAATTGGAGTTCATAGGGTGCTTTGAGTTCCTGCATTAACTGCATCTAGACGCAGCAATGTATTTTTCTCATCTCTGTAGCCACGAAAATCAGAAACGGAGAGGAAATGAGGAGCAGAACGTTTGGAAGTGCCAGTTCAGACATTTCAATCAGTGAGTTTTGAAGCTTTGCAGCAGCCCAAACAGGTCAGTGATGTGGCAAGTACTTTCTGCATTACCCATCACTTGCTTGTGTAGACGACAGATGCTTACATGTCTGTGTTTTCTTTATTTAAAAGATTCTTGCAGTCCATCCTGACTCATTATTTCACAAATCTCCCTGCATGAACTGCATTACCTGTTTTCCTTTATATTTTAATGATCTAGAAATGGCAATTCCAAAATACATAGTGGCACGAAGTCTGGAGAAAAACAGCAAAAGACAGAGTTTGGGCAGCATGAGACTCATTGAAATTCTTCTGCATTCTGCTTTTCTGCTGGTCTCTGCACCGCTGCTCACTGAAAAGCAGGCTTTGGTTCAAATTTTAAGGAAAGGTTTTTGACATCCAAAAGATAATGTATTTGCTATTTGTTTTCTTCCCATGTCATTTTTGGAAGGTCCAGAGTAATAAAGGAAATATGTAACATCTAAATCCCCTGGTAGTGGAAAAATGCTGTTTGAGCCAAGAGCACTGGAATAAGAACTATGCCCCATGCCAATAGCATTTTGGATGTCAACTGAGATTTGTTTTGCAAGCAATAAGGATATATGCAAGCTGGAATCATTTAAATACAGGAAAAACTGTACATGAATCAACCCAAAAAATGCCCCACGGCCTTTTTGCCTTTGTAAACACTATTATAGAAATGACAACAAAATAGTCTCACTGACCTTATGCTTTGTCTTGCTACCTAGAAAAAAAAAAACCACAAAATACATGCAGTTCTGCTGGAAACCATGCAAAGAAATCTTAATGATTATTTAAGGTACAAATCCTATGCTAATTTAAGTTTTATTAAAAAAAAAAACTAAAACTGTACAAAAGTAAACACCACCAAAACGGCGCCTGATTAAGTAACTCAGATGTGGTGATATTCAATTGAGGTAGAACTTTCACAGCTTTGCCCTTTATTGTTTTCTTGACTATTCTCCCATCTGCACTGAAACTAGAGGAGTGCAAGCTTTTTCTCCAGATATTTCCAAGAAGCCTGAGGACATGCACAAGGAGGCAATTGGCCTGGCATGCAGTATGGGAGAAGAAATGGTAGCAAAGGCTGGCTGCAAAACTTAACTTCCCCACGGAAAACCAACTCATTTATCATCACAGTCTAATAGTGATATCAGAGTAGATGAAATCTAGACCCTGCCAGCCTTGTAAATTCTCAGCTGCATGATGTTCAGTGAAACTAAGAGGACAAAAGGGCAAAGGGAAAAAAGAAAATAGCATGCAAATACTGACAATGGATTTTGCTCTTCCTAGCTCAGATGAGATCTCCCCAGCAGGGCTCTATGCAGAGCATCTTACCTGCTCTGCAGAACATGCGGATGTCAGACCTGCTTCTGCAGCTTGATGCCACAGGGACTATGTGGGCTGTGCCTGGCAAGCAGTGATGAAGGAGATACAGACTCTCCTTGAAACATTTGGCTCTGTATATTTTATGCTTCCACCTGATATGGGTTGACTCTTCACTGGCTCTGTATTCTCTTCAGCAATATTTGAAGCTCAGCCTAGAAGGATACAGAAAACTTTTTTTCTGTGCAGCTGCTGCTAGAGTGCATGGGAAGGCAACCTGATCAGAATTAGGTAGCCCTGTTCTCCCCAGGGAAGTGCCTGCAGGCATCAGAAGGTAAAGCTGGCACGGAGAGGTGGGATTTTCCACAGGGATTTTCATGGAATTACCTCCATCCATTGCCCAGAATGCAAAGGTGCCAAACTCTTCCTTTCAAAAGCTGTGCAAGAACAAGTCCTTTTTGACTGGGGGTGGAGAATCACGGTGTGGTGTTCTCATCAATGCCAAGTGAGCTGATGTTCTCAGGATCAAGGAGACCTTGATTTAATTTTGCCCTCTCTGCCACAGTGCGACTTCAGCCCACATGTTCTCATGTGCTATCCCCGACAGGCAAGTTTTTTCACTGGAAAAGAAAGTGCCGGAGTGAGAAGTCAAGAAAGGGAAACAACTTTTCTGCCTAGGACTCAGGAGACCCTGCAGTAAAACTGTTTTTACTAATATTAAATTATAACCGCATAAACTGAACGGGGAAAAAGAACCAGAAGTCCCTGGAGAAGGGCCTCTAGCAGGCTGAGGAATTACTACCCTGCTGTTTTTCTTTCTGACAAAGCCAGCTGGGCAATGTTACGAGGATGGCGTGAGGCAGTGTGCGCTGTTGGTTCCCATGCAGTATTTCTCACGCTTTGTAGTCTATAGGGTGCCAATATTCAAAAGCATCCAAATTATGTAAAAATAAAATAAAAAAAAGGGGAGGATTGCTGTAGGAAAGTGCCAGTTACCCGCAGTGGAAACTGAATACCACTAAATGAAACTCATGTCGTGCTCTAACTGTTACACTTCACTTTGAAGGGCAACATTTTTATTTGTTTGTTTTGATTCCTATTTACTTTTTTTAGGTAGTGGATTTTTTTTTTTCCTAAGGAAAGTGAGGAGAAAACTTACAATAGAAGCCTTATCTGTGTTGATTTCAGTATACATTAAATGCTGAGTCTCTGTGAAGCTTCCCAAAAGCTGTATTTATGTGGTGAGTTACATCAGAAAGCTCTGAATTAGACTGCTTATATGATTAAACGCTGCACTCACTCATAAGCAAAGTGACACTCCTTCATTAAAAAAGCATTTCTAGTGAAATTCTATTATGGAAATTCATTCACATTGGCAAAAAAAAATCAGATTTGTATTGACATCTGACAAGGATTTGGTCAGGTGAATACAGTATTAAAAACTATGCCATGGAAGTCACTACTTTCTCCAGGATAAGGCAATATGCTGCATCCAGGGGATGAAATGCCATTCATGTAGCAAAGAGAAATGTGTTTATTAAAGGTCAAACTGAAAGGAAAGGAATGGAAAGATTTCCCACTCACAGGAGGTCCGTTTATTCCACACCATTGCTCACCTCATCGGAGGTAATGAGCTCCATGACAGTTTGGTGGCAGAAAAGTGGAGGTTCTTTCAAACAGAAAATTCTGGTATGATAAGAAAAGAAATAGCATAGGAAAATAAAAGCAGTCTAATAATTCTGCATTTAACAAAAAAAACAATATCTACTATTTCCTTTGAGAAGATATGAACATAGGTCAAGTTAATTCAGACTAAAAATATTAGCAAACAAATTCCCAAATAATAAGCTTGCCAAAATCTCTGCATCAGAAACTGAACTATAAACCCACATCCTTTAATCTGACACAAGTATGAATGTGACTGGGTGTGTACTCAGCTCTGTGAGTGTGAGATCATGCCTCAGTTTGGCAGTTCACCTATAGCCTGGTCCTGTAACTGTTGTCTGTGAGTAACAACCATACAAAGAAGGTGTGAAAATGGTGGTTTCAGGTGAAGTGACCTGTGAAGTGTGAAATAAGCTTTACAGAAAGAAATGCCTGCATCAGGAGAGATTATTTTCAGAATTAGTTTCAACACACTCACGTAAGTGTCTGTTTATTGAGATGTTTGTCCTGGCATATTCCAACTTCGGTGTCAAAATCAGGTCTCTCAGCAGAGAGAAAAGGATCCCTCTGCAAGGCAGTCCAGGAGTCGAACTTGGGTGGTTTCTATTCTTCTGTACAAAAGATCACCTCTCTTTTAATTAAAAAACAAAAACAAAAGAGAGCTTTGTTCACTGTTTAGACACTATTCATTAGTGCCAAGCTATCTTGTACCAATTACTGCCTAGCCCAATACCTTACAAATATATATATATGTATACACTATATAAAATAGACTTTGAAAAGAAGATATGCAATAAGAGAATTTTGTACTGCAGGTTGTAGCTGAAAAGATGTTCATGAAATGGCTTCTCTGTTCTTTACTTCTGACATTCTTGTCAACTGCACTTCCTAAGGACTTGTGACTGTACGACTGCCTTTGTATTACTGAGTCACATGCCCAGATGCTACTTACCAGAGGTGCCATTTCCATGACTTTGATTTCAGACAGGATTTATCTTCTTGTGGAGGTTTGCCTATGTAATTTAGGAATGTGATTTCCAAGAAATATTTAGAAAGGAAGGAATGGTGCTTTCATATGGTAGTTCTTCTGAAATGGAAACCAGTTTAGAATAGGTTGCTCTGAGAAAATACAGGCAGTTATGAAGCCCACACAAAACTGGGAGAATTTTAAGTGTAAGTAGGGATTTTAAACCTTTATCCAGCTCCTACAGGAATATATTTCTTCAATAAAGTAAGAACACCAGATTCTTTCTTCCTTTCTTCCTTTCTTCCTTTCTTCCTTTCTTCCTTTCTTCCTTCCTTTCTTCCTTTCTTCCTTCCTTTCTTCCTTCCTTTCTTCCTTTCATCCTTCCTTTCTTCCTTTCATCCTTCCTTTCTTCCTTTCTTCCTTCCTTTCTTTCTTTCTTCCTTTTTCTAAGGGGTTAAAAATGGCCAAGTACATTTGCAAAATATAAAAGCACTGCAAATAAATTATGGGACCTTCAAAAGGACAGTGCTTTTTTTCTTCCACTTTCCCAAAACAGAATACATTCTAAACTTCTTCCTCCTCTCCCAGTTAAGTTCTATATATCTGTCGTATATGAGGCAAAAGTTAAGATAACAGCACAATTCTAAGACATTCTATTTTTATAGCAGAAAAATCTAATAGCTTGAGACATTTTTATTACAGCACTGAATCTCTCCTGTGGTACCAGTCTCTTTCTGCCAGTGGACTGCTGATTTAGGGACGATACAGGTCTTTCCTGCATACTTTAAATCCAAGGTAAAGGAACTTTCAAGATTACTGCTCCAATCTGATATATTTAAGCAAAGCAACAATGAATTCTTTCTCCCTCTCTTGCAGAATCAGTATAGAATAGGTAATTAAATTGAAGTGTGGTTTTTGATACATTTATGTTACAGTGCTGCTTTTGCTGCATACACTACAACTGCTATAGAGGGAAAAGAGCTGCACTTGTTCTATTGGCAGGAGTGCTGCAGAAATAATGGCTAATGGGAAATCTTCTCTCCTGCAGAATGCAGAATGTGAGTATCAGTAGCTATGGTGCACTTATGGAGAAATTATGTTAAGATTTTTTTCTATGTAATCTCTACAAATCCAAATCCATCTAATGAAGATAAAAAATGATATCTTTTACCCAATTGAATCATACAATCATAGAATCAGTAAAGTTGGAAGAGACCTCTAACATCATTGATTCTAACCATCAACGCATCACCACCAGCACCAATACTGCCCACTAACCGTGTCCCTCAAAGCCACATCTCCATGTTTCTTGAATACCTAAAGGGACAGTGACTCCACCACCTCCCTGGGCAGCCTGTTCCAACAGCTCATCACTCTTTCTGAGAAGAATATTTTCCTAAAATCCAACCTTAATCTCCCCTGGTGTATCTTGAGACCATTACGTCTCATCCTATCACTGTCACCTCCAATCTCCATCTCACCACAACCTCCTTTCAGGTGTTTGTAGAGAGTGATAAGGTCTCCCTTGAGCTCTCTTTTCTGAATCTGGTTGTTGTTCATAAGACTTGTGCTCCAGACCCTTCATCAACATTACTGCCCTTCTCTGGACATGCTCCAGCACCTCAGTGTCTCTCTTGTAGTGAGGGGCCCAAAACCGAACACAGTACTTGATATGAGGCCTCTCCAGTTCTGAGTACAGAAGGGCTAATTACCTCCCTGGGACTGCTGACTACCTACTTTTCATGAATCCATGCTGGCTGGGCCTGATCCTCTGGTTGTCCTGCACATGCCGTATGATGTTCTCATGAAGCAAAGCAAAATCTTCAGCAACTTTGAATACGAGGTTTACTGAAATTATTCTCCCCTGATGAAATTATTTCTGAGAAGCTGAAAAAGAAAAAAAAAATTGAGACAGTGATATCAGTAAGTTTTTGTTTGCCTAGATATTTCTTCCAAGGGAACTCAGTACAAAGACAGTGTCTTGGTATAAAATAAAGCAAGTTTTCACAAGGACTGTGATCACGGGTATCCTGAGCATGGATTTGGCTATAGGTAATTTATGATTTTATATGAACTACAAGAATTCCAGGAACGTAGATCTGACTTAATATAACGGAGGAAATAAGAAACAAATTGAATTAGCACTTACAGAACAGTAAGTTACATACGTGCGTGTTCACTTTCCGATATCCTCCCGTTAGCAAACACAAGCATTACTAAAAATGCATGACACTATCTGGAAAATCTGAAAGCTGCCTTCACCTTAGGACTAAAAAATAAATTTCCGTCAGTCCTGCTGATAGCACTCAATAAATAAATAAATAAGTAGTCCCACACTCCTCAACAGTGCTGAAGTTGCAGAACAGTAAGACAACCTTATTTTTGCTCTATGGCCTGTTTTGCACTGGTGATGCATACTGCCTGCCGTGGTATCATCCCAGTTTTGTTTTCCCTTAGATGAAAAATAAGAGAGCCCAACTGTAGCCTGCCTGATTTGAAGGTAAAAAAGACCAAGTTGTTCTGACACTTCTCTGTTCCCACCTTCATCATTCTGAATCTCTGTCCAGCTGCAATTCAATATGACAGAGGAAGAAAGGTCCCATGTTGTCTTTCCACATGTTTAATGAATAGGTAGTGAGGAAGAAGGAAGTCCCATTTTTGCAGCTGTTGAGTGGCAGACTTATTTAGATATTAGGGAATTTATACAGTAACTCATTCTGAGGACACAATTCCATTAAAAAGCTGCTTCTAAAACTTCACATTATTATTAATGAGTTTGATAATAAGTTCTGATCACAGATCAAAGCCATACTCTGTTGAGTTTTGTACACAGATTATTCCTGCTTCACTCATTTCATAAATCACAAATCAACAAATGGTGAAAACAAGAGACAGCAGCACTCAGTAATGTTGGCAGTACTATGGTACACAGCCTGTTGTCAGTGCTTTTTCAAGCATTACCACAAAAGGAAATTTTAAAGTAGGATGAAATCATTTTATTCTCTTTTGTAGGTGGTAAAACATAATCACTTTATGTAGTAAAACAGAGCTGAAGAAATGAAAAATTGCTGCTTTCCTTCTTGTTGAAACCTTACTAAGTCAGCCACCATGATCACGGAACACCTAAGTGCATCCAGTTCTATGTATTGTATTTGCAAACTTCAAAGCCAGCAACTGCAATTGCTTTGTGGTGACTCATTCAGCTTTCATGGGTGGTATTACGCCTAATGATACTGTCCTACTGTTCTTCCAAGCTCTATCCCTCTCTAAGCAAAAGAAAAGCACTAGGAAGGTATACACAAAGATAGATTTCAATCAGCAGAATAGAACACCCCTGAGGCTCTTGCTCTTTCAGCCTTCTACTCAGAATTAGCAATGCACTGGTTTAACCCTTTGCATTGTGTCTATGCATTTGTACAAGTGTGTTGGGCAGAGATGTATTTAACATGAGTAAATACAGACATATAATATAGACACAACAAAAGGGAATGGCAAGGGAAAGCCTAGCTAAAAGATCCCAACAAAATCACACATTAAGGTTGTGTACAATTCAGACATTTATCAGTGGTGTGCACACCCACATCTCTCCTTCACAGTTTCAATGTTCTGTTTGTTGGAAGGCTACTTCCTAAGGAGCACATCAGTTGGAGGGCTGCGTTTGCCTGAAGAGGGTAGTGATGGGGACAGTGTTGAAAAGGACTGAACCCTCTCAAGAAGAAAATAAAATGGGTGGTGCAGGGCACGTGGAATATCAGCAGGGAAGAAGGAAATCGAATTTCAGGAAGGAAAAAAATAAAAAGAAACTTTGCATGCGTCCTCATTTCAGTTTACTGTATGCCCTGCAGCTGGATGAAATCCTCATGCAGGGGAGAGAACATACAGAAAATCTGGGGTGGTTTGGGCTGGTTTCTCTGCATTTGTACCTCTCTTTCTGCAAACTGTGGAACAATTCATTTCTGTACCCCTCCTGAAGTTTGTGTATCTGGCTGAGCTGGCAGCCCATTTACATGAAGATGAGACATTTAGGCTCCATATCCTTATTTCCTCCAGTCTGTAACAAAGAAGTGAGAGCCTTTTTTTCTTTTTTCTTTTTTTTTCACCACTAGAAACATCAAAACAGCCTGCAAAATTTCCTTTCAGTCTGAGAATAAATAGCAATATAAAACGTTCCTTTTTGTTCTGGTCCCAAGTTGATGCCTGTTATTGTCTTGCTAAGGAAACAAACTGCTAAACCAAACAAAAGCCAAAGGTATCGAACCTTCCTTCCCCAGGGCAGCTCAGTTGTCAACTCCTTCCTGACTGATGCTCTCCGGTAGAGACAACTGGCTCTGGTGATTGCTGTTCTTCCATTTGACCGTCAGCCTCTGGTGTGGTGTATCCCTTCACCTCCCTTGTGATTTCAAACTGGAGGGGTGAAGGGTCATTTCTTTCACTGTAGGCTGTATATAATAAAGAACACATTACAGAGAACACAAAAAGTACACTTGGAAAAACTTCAGTTAACATCTACTGTAACCGAAATATCTATTCTCTACAACTGTAGAAGAGAGTTTAAGCAATTTCCCAAGGTTGCAGAGAGATTCTTTTTTTTTTTTCAGCAAACCTTGATATTAGCTAGAAAAACCTAATTCTGATTTTTTTTCTTAAATTTTTTCAAGTGTTTCTTACTGAAATTATCGTTATAGCTCACAAGAAAGTCTATTCAAATTATGGCAATTTGTAGGATTCTTGAAGTAAAGCTTGGAGATACTGAGTCAATAACTTCACTCATATCAGTCTCACTGATATCAAAGTTGATTTGAAAAGCCAAAGAGTTGTGGGAGTTTTTGCTTTTTGTAATGAAATAAAAAAAGAATAACAACTGAGAAACACAGTTTAGGCAGTCTTATGTTTTAAGTTCTTGAATAAAAATCCTTCAGCTTATCTGGCCTAAGACAGAACCATATAAAAATACTGTGCAAGCTGGGAGGACTTCTAAGCTGACATAACGTTATCATAGGAACAAGGGAGTGAAACACGAGTTGCAAAAGCTTGTAGGGTCTAGCAGATGAACTAATTTTGACAAGAAGAGGAACCAAAGCAGAGGAAACTGAAATAATCAGATTAGATGTATTGCAAAAATTTCTAAATAATGACAGGCATGAAAATGCTCACTCATTTTCTAAGAGAAGTAACCTGAATCGCAAAAAGCAGCATTCTCCTTAACAAACACAGCTGGCAAGGGAAGCGTCAACCTGTTCTACACAGATCCAATTCATTCTTCCTGCAAACTGCCTTGAAAATCCAGCCCATTTTTCTTTAGTAAAGCTGTGGTTCAGGACTTCATTGTTCTACATGTTCACAGCTGAAGCTTCCTCTTTCTGGTTTCAACACTGCTCTCCCTGCAAAACTGTTTAGCACATTGCAGTGAAAAATATCTTGCTGACTTATCACCTCCATTATGTTTTCACCTAATCTTCATCCTTTGTGTACTGCTTTCTTCTCCTGCTGCAACCCACAAGCTCTGTACCTTGCATTGCTCACTTCTCTCAAAGCACACCCTGGTCTGTACTTGCAGCTGACCAGTAAGCACCAGCTGCTAGTGCGCTCCCAGCACAGCTCATTCCTCCTTTATAGTGATCCTTTTGCAGAGGAAAAGCTTCCCCTAAACAAAATCTGCAAAGTAACTTCAGCTGCCTTCTTCAGATTCACTGCAGCCTTCCTATGTACATAACACCTGATAGTGACTCATTACCCCTCTTCTGTTGCTACTTCCTTCTTGCTTATTCTAAACTCTTAAGCTCAACTGGACTCTGCCTTCAGCTTTGCACATGCTCATTTTCTTACCACATACTCAGGTGCAAGGTGAGGTCTGTGCTTTTTTTCCTAAGTACGTCACAACTCTAGAAACACTCCATTACAAGAAGAGAGATTAAGCTTCTCAGTTCATGTGAAGCCTGAGACATACATTTATGAAACCCAGCTTCTTCATGTGCTGCAGAGAGTGTCGAGCCTCTGAGCCAGCTCTCTCAAGGAGGTGAGGCAAGGACTGCTGAGATAAACATTTACGAAGAGCTCTGCTATTATACGAGAAAGAAATAAAGTCCATAAAAGAACCAGTGACAAAGAGCAACTGTGCCGCATTACAATGCACTTTATTAGGTGACATGCCCAAGGTTTGATTCCTCTGACTGCCTCCAATCATCAGCTGCAAAAACACTGCCCAGGTGCCCAGGTGTTGCTGAGTTTGTTGCAGTGAGAATCTGCTCTTAAGGAAGATGAAAAATTGTCATGAAACAAAATCAGGAGAAATAAATTGTTGTGCACGAAATAGAGTCAGTACACCTGGTTTTCTTCTCAGAGCCAAACTGTAGCTTTGTCCATGAAGCACACTTGTGCTGTAGGTCTGACAGCAAGAGGAAGGAGGACTTCTGGAGGACAGGAACAACAGGACTTCTGGGTACTCAGTTCTTCAATTTGCAGTCTTCAATCCTTTGGGGCACACATTAAGGGCCAGCTGTTGATATGTAGGAAAATCTGCCATCACGTGAAAGTTTTCACATAACCATAAAATTCCAGAGTTTTAGCTTTAGCCATTCTGAGCACACAGATGTAGAATCATAGAATCCTTAGAGTTGGAAGGGACCTCTGAAGGCCATCTGGTCCAACCCCTCTGCAACATACAGGGGCATAGAGCCATACTTTGTAAAGAAAGGAAGAGGTAAGCGGAGGAAAAGAAAGTAGAAAAAGTCAAGAAAGACAAGAGGAGTAGTGGAGCAGAAAACTGTACAAAAAAATGAAGATTTGTAAGTAAGAACAGGAATTCCAGCAAGAAAGGACTCAGTCATCGGGCACCTGAGGCTACTTCCTCAATCTCTGCCTGCTCAGAGCTGATCTCACTCACTGAACAGAAACGATGGCAGAAGGCACTCCTCCATGTTCACCAACTGCTTAAGAGTGGGAGATGCACTCTATGCGGGCTTGGCAGAGACCACAATCTTCAGCCCAGAACATTTGCAGATCCAATTCACTGCACAGTGACATGCTACTGACAGTCAACAGCAAGAAAACCATTTACTTCAGAGATTAGCTGTGGAAAATAGGAATGACTGTCCAGGACCCAATGGCCTGTAACAAAAGCAACTTCACTTTTCATTACTGGGCTCTTTCCTTGAGTAATTAATCTTTTCAGAAGACAGGGGGCCCTTACATTTATCTCCTCTTGTCTCTGTGGAACAGTCTTTCACCAGGTGAGCAGTCCAAGACACCTGCAGGAGTGTTACCTCTCAGAGCAAACAGGGGCAGCAGAAATGAGGCCTCGGAGTCTGAATCCTGTCTGAATGCTGAGGAGCCATTTCGTTTACAGTGGTCTCCATTTCCTGACACTTACTTAGCACCGTCATTATACTGCAGTGTTAGAATTGGAATATCATTTCAGGAAAACTGAAGCCACTTGTGAAAGAAAAACATAAATTGCAATAAAGAAGTCAACGTGAAAAATGTGTTGGGAATAACATAGAAACATTTGTTTCTAATACAAATACAGGTTTAAAAGAAAACTGTCACGCAGAGAAATCAAACTGTGAGAAAACTGATAAAAGAAAAACGTGTACTGAGGAAGAATGAGGACCTTATAATGTGACATGCTCAGAAAGTATATATTCTAATTACACTTTCATAGCAGTGAATTTTTTTAAGATGTTTGTTAACTAACTACAAGAAGTTTTCCCAAGAATCTGATCCAGTGATTATCAACTGCTACTAATCTGCTGCTTTCAACAATGCCAATATCAAAGCACTATGATGCTTTGAAGCATTATAGATGAAGCACAGATGAAGCACTATGCCAATATCACAGCACTATGGCACTCTGTGGAACTGGCCCAAGTGATGTGAACAAGTACAGTATGGAAAAGAACTTTCTTACAGATTTTTCCCACGTTCTGTCTTATCATTTTTTCCTTTCACTTTCAGTAGGCATTTCTGAAGATGTCTTTTTCTTTCTCTGGAAATAAGCAACAAAATGTGTGAATTTTCCAGAGGTTTTACCAAGGGATGTTTCAAGCCTTTTAAAACTAGATAAGCAAATAAATATTTCTTTGAGAAGTACAGTCTTCTCCTTCATTCTCTTAAAAGCTGGGAGCCCTGGAAAACATGGCTGAACACCCAGGGTCTAGTTAGTGCAGTCACTTACATTGTCAGAGCAGGTTATGACAGTGATGCTCTAAGCATCATCTGAGCATCACAGAAAGCATCCACCTGTGCTTTGTACTGCAGTCCAAGGAGCAGCTAACAGCAGCTCACCAGCTCATGCAGAACTGCCTGAGGCACAGCTCGACAAACTACAGGCAGGGTGGGTCAAGGGGCAATGCCTGGGTGCACAACACTGTCCCCAGGTGGATTTTGAGTGTTGAGCTCTGTAGCAGGTAAATTTACCCCTTTCTGCTCCATGGGGAGCAGAATCTGTAGCTGTGCTTTTGAAATGTTCCACAAAAAGTAAGGTTTGAGTAAATTGAGTGTCACTGAGATCAAGACCACCTTTAGTCACCATTTCACTTAGCTGGAGAAGGCCTCCAGAAAACTCTTTGCTGCATGACCCAGACCAAGGACTCCAGCATTGATGGCATTTAGTCCCTCTTTTATCTAGTACCCTCAAAGTCTGCAACGACCCTAACATTTCTTTGCATTCTTTTCTCAAAATCAGTGCTTTTTTTCTTTTTTAAACATCTGAACTGCAGAAAAGGCTCCATTTTGAGACTACAATTAATTTGGTGTTTTGGTACAAGAAGATATAACACATCTCTGTATACACCAATGTATTCTTTAATTCTGTGAATAGCCAAAAGGCAGAACAGCAGTAAAAAAGATCAGCTATCAGCTTCACACCTGCTTGTGGCATAAAGTGCTCGAATGGAGCCTTTCTGTGCTCCACAAGAAATTGTTTTTTTTCTCACACTTCGTTATTTAGTCTGTCACTACGGACAGGTGCCTAAATAGTTCAGTTGCACTTTCATGTGGTATAACCCATGCTCTCTAAGCTGTCCCCTGCAGCTATTCAGGAGGTTGTTAAGGGATATGATCATTAATAAAAGAGTGTCAGTTTCATACAAGACTAAACACTGGGGAATGTAAAGATCTGGGGACTGCCTGAGAATCTTCCCTGATCCAATTAGCACAACAGCAGGTGATGGCAGAGATTAAATTGAAGAATATAACTTCTGTCCAGCTTACTACTCACCACATTGATCATGGCTATGGCCTGATAGACAAATTAGCTGACTTACAGAAACACAAACAGGAATTCAGTGGCTCAAGAAGAGTCTAGAAGAGTGTTCTGCCTTGCATACCACCAGAAGAAACCTCAGTATCCCAGGCTTGCACTATTCTTTGCAGCACTCCATGCAGAAAGGACTGAAAATCAGCAAATAGCCTGGGGAGAACTAAACAGCCTCTTCGATTTGCTTGGGACATAGGTTTTAACTGTCTGTCCTTGCTTTTTCTGGGATAGACTTAATTTTCTTCCTAGCAGCTGGTACAGAGCTGTGTTTTGAAGTTTAGGATGAGAATAACGTTGATAACAATGTTGCATGGCAGTTTGTATATTGAGTCAAGGACTTCTTAGCTTCTTGCACTGCCTTGACAGCAAGGAGCTGGGTGTGCAAAAGAAGCTGGGAGGTGATTGAATGAGGACAGCCAAAATTGGGCAGAAGGATATCTCATACCTTGTGGCACCGTGTAGAACAATAAAACTGGCCAGGGGAATTGCTGCTGCTTGGAGACTGTCAGAGCACTGGTCAATTGCATTATGCATCACCTGATTTTTTTGTTCTTGTTGTTGCTTTCTTTATTATTTCCTTTTTTTATTAAACTGTATTTACTCCAATCCATGAGTTCTTGCACTTGGAATTTCCACTGTGGGTGAACAGCTGTGTGGTATTTAGCTGTCTGCCAAGTTAAGCCACAACAGTGACTTAGGAGAATTCAAAGTTGTACTGGCAGACAAGACGACTGTCGCAGACAGAATTTTTTTTAACTGTTTGTACTGGCAGATCCATCATAAAAAGTTCCTTTTCTTCACAGCACACAGATCTATTCTGGATCCAGAGTAAAGAGAGTTGGGAAGAGACTGAGACAAGTCCATCCCTAAACAAAAGGAGATACATCGTATACACTGCTCTTATCTCTATATACAGAGAGTATCCTACTCCCTTATCACAAGAACAGCTTTCAAACGAGGCCATACTTTCTGAATATCTAAGTCATGTACTGAGTGCATGTCTGGATGGATCTGTGTTCCTTGGAGTGCCCAGGGAAAAACAAATACGTGGCTCTGTAAGAGACAGCTTAGCTGAATATGCAGCTGGGATTTTGGGCAGCTTTCCAACATTGTCCTGTGATGGCTCCCTTTCTACTACAGTCACTGGGACTCACTCAGACGACCTGTTTTGATACCGCCTCACAGCATCTGAACTGCACTGAAAGAAACAGAATAGCTCCGTCTACTGAAGAAATAGACCAAATCAATTTGAAAGCACAAACAAGTTACAAGCAGGTGTGCAATAAAATAACACTTAATATTTAGCCCAGTACTTAGTACATAGCCCAAATTATAGGTTGTATGAGATTAACAGAACAGAGTGGCTACATCCCAAAGATTCAAACATCTCTTCTTACCACTTTGGTGCCTGCTAAACAGAGGAGAAGATAATGAAGGAATGGTGCCTGAATTCTCATTCTGCAGTGACATTCAAATTGTATCACCTTTCAGTAATATCAAAAAAATAATGGCTAGCCCACTCCACCAACAGAGAAGGTTGTACTGTACCATTTTGCCTTTTTTTTTTTAAAACAAACAACTTCCTCCCAAAGTAACCCACAGTTCCCCAGACTGAGCTTTTCTGAGTGGTAGTCCCAGCAATGATGGCAATACATCAGAAAAACAACATTTTCTCCTCAAAGGACAAAGGTCAGAGATATTTACTCTTGAGAAATGAAGTTCTTTGCTTTTGTAACAGATCTGGCAGCACATAGTCAAAAGAGAACTGTGTAATGTAGGAATAAGAAATGGAGACGCTTAAGCAATCTTGCTTGCTCTCAGTCTCAGTCTTACGTATCTACAATGTGCTGCAGTGAGAAAATCTTAACAAGAGCGTAGCATTCTCAAGATTTGGGGTGACACTTTACCTTCAAACAGAAGCAGTCAAAAGTAAAAAACATTAAAAACAAAACACAGCACCACAGAAGTGACAGCCATTTCCCAGATGCCAAAGCCAGAAGTCTGCTGGCTAAGGCTGAATTAAGAAGATGCTAATTGTGTGGGCTCAAAGATTTTTGCAATTCTCCAGCTTCCCGATATGATAATAGCCATGGGTCAGGAGAAATGAATAGCCATACCTACAGCATGAGTTCTACTGAAAGCTCAAGTGCATTTGCTATTAATTATTTGTCACTGCAGGTTCACCATCATTAATGCCAGGGCTATGCATGATCACTCAGCAGCACTCATTTGGTTTAGATGAGCTGTAGTATTTTTGGCACATTAGCCAGAGCATATATTACAGAATGTTTATTATTCTGGATTTGTGGGAATGAGTAATATCTGATCTGACATAAAGCATGCTAGTACAACATCAATCTGTTAAATCTACCACTTTTAAACGAATCTGGATTACCTCTGTGAGTTTACACTGGATCATTGTTGCCAGAACTTCTCTTATCCCGTCCTCAAAATTATGAAGTTGGGTTTACAATAGAGTCAACAGATGGCCTCAGCTGAACTCTTAAAAACGAATCTGCTCAATGCACTGCACACCACCTGCTACCATGCCAGTAACGACATCAGTAAAGAAGTATGTTCCAGTGTCAGCTGGAATTTTCCTAGGCCCTATTCCTCTTTCTTCACCAGTAGGCAATATCCAGAAGGGTGAAAAAGGATGAGCATAAGATTGAACCCATTAGTGATATTCTTAGAGCACTTAATTTCCATCCTTGGACTTATTTAGATGCTATTTGTGGTGCACACTTTTTTTTCCAGCAAGGACTGCTGAGATGAAACATGTACACAGGCTAAAGCTAAAAGAGATCCAGTGGAAAACAGAGACACAGTTTGAGGCAGCAAATGTTGGGGGCCAGGAAATATTCAGCAAAAACATCATGCCCCCATAGGAAGATAAATATGCAGCTGAGAGGCAATGATACAAGAGTTACAGCAGATAGGAAGAAAACAGCAGATCTAGAAACCATTACCACAGCTACTTCAGGAAAAGCAAACAGTAATTCATGTCAAGAAGCAATGCTAATGAAGGGGTGGTTGTTTGTAGTGTTACAAATGCTTGCAAAGTTTCTCAGTTCACGTGATCATAAGCTACAGAAGCTGGCTGCCACCCTTGTAACCAGGCTATATAAATAATGAAGAGCTGATTGCAGCTGGCACATAATCTTGGGATCATTGATAAAGCAGTAGTATTAGACTCAGTTATTAGAGGAAAGAATTATTTTTGAAGCTAAAGAGCAAACCCAGTTTCGAATAAGAAAATTTAAAAAAAGCAAGTAGTGCCATTTGAAACATTATGGATAATGTAGAGAATATCAAACATGAATGGACAGCCAGCATGGCAGGGAAAACTAGGCTTAAATAGTGAATTATGTATCATATTTCTTTTCAAAGACCAGGTGGAGAAAAACAGGAATCAGAAAGTTTCCCAGTGCTCTCAAAGTAGATTTCTTTCTAAATAGTATCTATAATTTCAAGAAAAGGGTCTCCAGGACAGCAAATAGAGTTTAGAAGCAGAAGCTCTGTGTTTATCAGTCCATCTCAGCCTGCCCAAGCACAGGATTTACAACACTGAAGTTGGTTAAACCCAGGCAGATCTGTCAACCCAAAGCCACTGCACAGAGCACTGTAAATAACAGAGGACACTAAACCTGCCCAAACAAGCCTTCCTACTTTATATACCCGGGCCTTCTGTGATATGAGACAGGGTTTCTACAGTGACAAAGGGTACAAATCAAACATTCAAACCTTTATCAAATCCCCAGGTACAATTGTTAATGGAAGGCAGGACCTTTGCTGCCTGCCAAGGGATTCTGTGTCAACTGAATGGGATCCAGATAGGCTCATTGTCTTAAACATCATGACTCCCCACCTAAAATACAAGAGGTTGAGAAAGAAGGCATCACGGTGTGACAAAAATGTCCTGGAAAATCGATTATTAAACAAAATGTTTACATGCCGTAGCTGAGGAGAACTGAAGTCTCCTAAACCTTTGGTTATCCTTTGAGGAACTAAGAATCATTAAAGGCATACTCACAAAATTCCAGCTTCGGCGTTAGACTCCCGGAACTTTTGAAGCTTTAAGAAAATTGGATTGTAATGAGTCTAACTGTTCTCACAGCAACCAGTAACTGAAACCTGAAAAACAAAGTAGAAAAGTTGTGAATTACACATAAATTTTGAAGTATTACATCCTTTCAGAGTCCTTACAGCAACGGTTTCTTGCCCAAAAAGGCATCCTGGGAAGAGCTGAACTGATGTAAAACTAATGCTCTATAAGATAAATCAGAAGACACAAATGTGCATGTATTAAAAAATAAGAATATTTTGTACTCTTGGGCATGGAGCAAATCAGTACACTGAATTGACAGTATGCACACTGACAGATGATGCATTGAATATGCATACACAGATTAATTGTAATATTAATTGGACGTATCCTCATTAACTAGCAGCTACATAGCTTTCATGATGCAAAAGCATGCACTTGGATTAACACTTACCTGCATCTGCTTGTACAACAGGCTACCAGCCTGCTGCTATTTTGGGAGAGGGATGTGTAGAAACTGCAATTGCCTCCATGGGTTGCCTCAGAAAGGAGAAGTCTTACAAAATAGCCATGTTTCAGTTATTTATTATTATGTGTTATTCTGCTTGTCTGTTTTCCTGTTTTTCTTTTTTTTCGTACCAAGATATTATTTGAGCCAACTGGCTCCCGTTTACATGTTGAAAATTTAACTCACTGCACACCAGGAAAGTAGGTTTAATACCACAAACCTTATGGGTGTAGGGTTTCCAAGTATGCGTCAATGATATGACAAACAAAGTCAGGATCCTATGCAGAACCTTCCACAAAATGTCCATCCCAGCAAGGAAAGGTATAAATGGTTCAAGCAAAACAAAACAAAACAAAGCAAAACTACACTGCACAACAAAGAGACTGCAAAGGCAGAGGCAACAGAACGTGGAAAAAAAGGAGTGAAGATTCAGAGGAAACTTCAAGAAATTATACCTTACCAAAAACTCTATCTGAAGCACCATGGAAACTAGGCAAGTAGTACACAATGGACTCATACGTTCATTCAGATCACCTGCATAAATTCTGCATATATACAGCACACACAAGGGTATCAGTTTTGTGTAAATATATTCCCTTCTGTTTTCCCTATTTGTTTGCTCTTCCAACTTTAGTCAAGAGTAGTGGATAACAAAATGGACAATGGAATAAATGAAATACAGATATTTAAAGCATCCCAAGCCAGCAAATTAAACAAAGTGATTTGCTGAATTCCTTCTGAACTTTGTGCAAAACTGTACAGAAAACATTCTTCATTGCTAATCAAGGAACGTTGCGTATGAACTAGAGTAATTGTTTATAACACAAAGCAAACAGTGCCTGTAAAGCTTGAGACCATTTTGGGTTTTTTTTTATGCATCTTGAAAGAAAGTGGATTGGCCTTCAGTTGTGAAGTCTATGAGCAAAATTTTAAATATGCCTTATCTCAGTTACAGCTTCGGAAGTGTAGCTGAATACACTGCAAGTGGACAAAAAATATATATCTTTGCCTTTGTAATAGGACTCTCAGGGGGCTCTGATTGTTAGACTGTGAGTTAGCAACATCTGGAAAACATTAGGGAAATGCCCTAGGAAAAGGCTACCTCTCTGCATCGCTTAATTTTCAAAGAACGTACAAAAGACTCAATGACTGCAAGAATCTAGCTTCAGTATCTGTGTTCCTCTTATATAATTTGGTCTGCTGCCAGTTTCTGAAGGTTATCTTAAAATGAAGATCCTTTCAGAGGAAACATTCAAATACCTCAGAGCTTTAAGGAAATACACTGCAGACTCTCCCTTGGACAGTGCTAATCAAAAACAAAAATACAATTAGGAAGGAGTTTATTGAGATATTGAATATAAAGCACAATAAATTGCAGAATGTTCCAGTTCAGAAAAAATCTACTTAGATTTTTTCACTGAATACCAAGATAAATCAATTTTTCACTGAAGAGAATATATACATTTCTAATAAACAAACAAACAAACAAACACAACAAACCAATGGACGAACAGTTTTGAAAGCTTGGTTCTTTGTCAGGTTTTACCTAGAACAAGATTAAGGAGATGATGTAGGGCTGAGAAATTAGGAGTCCTGTTGTTGTTATGAGTCAATGAATGTTAACATTGTTAAGGAATCACAGTGTTATAGAATGCCTTGGTTTGGAAGAGGTCTTAAAGATCATCTAGTTCCAAACCCCCTGCTGTTGGCAGGGTTACCACCCACTAGATCAGGCTGCCAGGGTCCCATCAAACTTGGAAGATAAATAGTGCAATATAATTTTAAGTAATCAGCAGCTAGGCCTCTTACTTTGAAGGAGACAAATCTTTGAGCAATATGGTTTTCCCTCTTAGAGATGACTTCTTACTGAGACACCTAAACAGTTTTGACATCCACATTATTGCCAAATTCTAAAGATGGTTAAGGACGTGATAGATATGACTGCAACAGAGCTGTTTTGCCAAGCAGCAAAAATTTGCAGGAAAATTTTAGACTGCTTCCACTTTTTTTTTTCTTTTTTTTTTGGTGGGGGGGGGGGGGGGGG